>NC_140124.1:9006428-10206428 GCF_964035555.1 Netta rufina | reverse complement strand
CCACATAGATACAAAATGATGTTATATGATGTTATATGTATATAATATATATATATATAAATTCTCATTAAGGTAAAAGCTTAAATTATAAAATCCTCCATAATTTCTTGTCCTGCCTTTTCCCATGTTGTGGCTTTTTTTCTTTCCAAACATAAAGCAAAAAGCTCAGTTTCATGTAGAACTCAAGAGGGCAGGAATGATGCTGAGCCAGAGCTTAGTTCTGCTTTACTGATAATAGAGCTGAGATTTAAAAACAAATCTACAAAATGTAATTGCAAAATCTTTAACCAAGCATCATGCAGAACATCTGCAATGGAATTGGCACCTAAATTAAAGTTAAGCATTAGTTTAAGTTCTCAGGAAGCAAATTAGGAAGCTAACTAGTTCTGTAATTGCAAGAGGGATTGTAATGAACAGAAAGCTGGACATGGGAGGGCTTTTTATTTTATTTTATTTTTTTAAATCAATAGTCAACAATTGTAAATATGCTAACTTTCAAGTATGGTATGTGTTTATGTAAATGAAGAATTAAAACATTTTGCACACTCCTACGCTCCTATGTTTTCACTATTCACACTGCAGCAAGGAGCTTCAGTCATGTAGTAGATGCAATCCAAGCAGAAGAGAAATGAGCTTTCTTGCATGCTTCCAGTGGACACAGAAAACGCAGGCAGGAAGGAGCTATGATGATATGGAAAGTATGAACAAAACAGTAATAACCTAACATTAAAATATTGAATACATTGATATGAATATACAACTATTAACAACAAAATGTGGGTCTCTACAGCTTTTGCTGATTCTTTTAATGCTTCCTTAATATATTTATATTAAATTTTAATTAAATGAGCTTGTTTAAATACTAATTACTTTATTTAAATGTATTAATAAAATTAAATACATTTTTCTATTTGTGCTGATTGTGATTATCCGTTCATGCTCTGCTTCCTTCCCAGATCACCTCTGAAGGGAAAAAAGCATCTGTAATGTCATCATTATTATTAGGGGAATAATAAGAATTTCTTAAGAGATTTAAGGGCATGAATCTAGTATTACCATTGGAAAAAAGCTTAGCCATAGTGTAAGTTCGTTAACAGGTGGATAAGTATGAGTATTGTTTAAATAATAGCAGAAAACCAAAAGGTTTTAAGTAAAGTTAGCAAAGCAAGTAGGAGTATGTCTTGGTTTACTTAATCTTGATCTCAGTCAGAATTAATGCAGAGCTGGAGTAGGATATCATTAAAAAAAGTTTTAAAACATAAAAACATAATAATCTTTGAAAGTAATTACATTTAGCTGATAAAGTTGAATTGCATTTGAAGGGTACTGAGTTTTGTTGATACTTTGAACTCTATAACACTTTGAACAAAAATTTAGTGGTAAACATGTTGATTACATATTAATGGAATAAAAACTGGATGGTTGACCAATGTTAACCCTGACCGATGTTAGTCCTGAACTGGATTTTAAAGTAGGGTTCAGTTCTATTGAGTTTTACAAATGATTAGGAAGAACTTATATAATTGCTATCCTAAAAATAAATTAGTGCAAATCCTATGAGGGGTGGGAGGAATGGTTTGTGACAAGGGCATGACTGCTTTTGTGCTTGCTAGTAAAAATAGTTCTGTTCCATCCAAATGTAAACTTGCACTTCCAGAACAGAGGAACATGTGCCATGCAAAATAGGGAGGGACCACCTCCCAAGCAGTAACTCGGTAGTGGATATGACTGAAAAACAACTCAACGTGGGTTTTCACTCCATTATTATGGCAAAAAAAAAGGTTAATGTAATTCATGCCATGAGAGCAAAGTGTAGCTGGGGGTGTGTGTTTTTTCTTTTTTTCTTTAACTTTCATCAAGTCTAATGATAAGGTCAGCATGAGAGTACTGCATAAAACTGTCATGCAAGTGTACAAAATTATTACCCAAAATTGAATGGGAAAATAAGAGAGGTACTGAAATGATTTTTAAGTTCGAGAAAATGTTAAGGCACACGACTCAATTTGTTCAGTTTTCAAAGAATTGCATGAGATTGCATGACTACAGTGTGATGGTATCTTAACTCTTGGCAAATATTGTGCACTAGGACCTCTTCAGACATGAAGACATTCCTAATGTGAATTGGTGGGCGAAATTAGAAAGTGTGTATTAATGTTATTTGTCACTTTTCACTTGTCTTCAAATAAGTCTTTTTAAAATTACTATTTTTTTTTTTTTAAATATGCTTTTTTTTTTTTTTTTGTTAGATGTTTTTCTGCAGCACTGGGTAGTTGTTATGAACAGAGGGTTGAAGCAGAAGACTGAGAAGCATGAAGAGTTCAATTAAATGCCCCGATGTGCTGTCTTGTGGCCTCAACTCCAGTTGTTCAACTTTTATAGAGCAATGGAGCAGTTTGGGTCACTTGCTAGATCAATGGATGGGACCACACAGACAGCAATTCAGGAACGGAGGTTACTCTAAATGCACTAAGGGACAGTTGGTATATAATTTGGGAACTAGAAAATTTTGTGCTCTGCACTGTTTTCTGGCCTGCAAACTACTGTGGAGATGCAGCTTATTATGATGATGGAGTTACAGCAATTGCTAACATTTTTAGCATGGTATTAAGCAGCTCTGACCAGCTCAGATCTAACCAACCCAGCTCCTAGAGTAGGGACTCATATTAATCAGAAGGTTGCTATTACTAGCAGTGCTTCACTTAATAATAACAGCAACAAAATTTTCATTAAAATGTCCCGAGCAGAGAAGGTCTGAGAGAGAGAATTTAATCCTGGGTCACTTTCTAAATGAATCTTTAGTTCACTGTTTGCTTTGTAGGGGATGTTTCTTTCATGGCCTAGAGTCTATTGCCTCACTTCTGGAGGCGTTCTAGTCAGGCTTCTTAATTAATCTTTTCTCATTTAATTTTGTCTCAGAATAATTTCAGCTTTTTTTTTTTTTTTTTTTTTTTTTTTTTTTTTATAACTATTCATTGTCTGGTCTATCCAATTCCACTTCTTTTTGAAAAGATATTGGCCCTGAAGAGAAAGTTCTTCCAGAATACCCATGTTATCAGCAAGGTGCAATCTGACATTCAAATGTGAAAAACATCTTTTCTACCAGTTAATTGTGATGTCCCTATGCTTAGTTCCACTGTAAAGCTACTGACTGACTTGTTGGCATTTTTCCATTACGTCTAATGGGTGAACTGTGCTCTTTTTTTCCTTTTGAGTACTGTATGTGGATTTAAGATTGATTGTACTGCAAATTTGATGACAATTATGCCAATTTACTGTGTAAATTACTGAGAGTTGAAGAGAGAACAAGATACAGAAAGAGAACGTCTAAGTTACTGAGATCTGTCCCAGTCCTCAATCGAGTTAGAACCTACCCAAATCACTAAGAAAAGACACAGTATATCTTTGGGATTTTCTTGACTTCTGCTTCAGCCCAAAGCAGGATTGTGGTCAGTATCTTTATGTCAATGTACAGAGTCCAATGGATGATGTCAGTACTCTTCCTCAAAGAAGTACAGAGGGAGATTCATCAGGCTTAGCCATTGATATGTTCAACTTGGGTGTCAGTCTGAGCTGGTTGCCCAAAGTTCCCCTTATGCTTGAAAGTAAAATAGGCATTTTTGGGTGTCAGCTGATTGGACACATTTTAGATCTTTGCTGTAGGCAAAGGTGAATTTCCCTTGACTCCATTGCTACAAAAGGTGTGGATAAGATGTCTAGGTCAGCTCTATATATGAAACCTACTGTAACCAGACAAATCCCATCCATGCTGTCTCAAACAACGGCCAGTGTCTGTACTGGCAGGCAAACCAAAAGTGGCAGGGTACAAAGTAGCTAGTGCAGTCAGCACTCCCCAGGATAACCATTATCTCCTTCCTTTGATTGCCTGAAGCCTGAAAATGAAGTAAGTACATGTAGCTGTTGCCTTGCACCCTTCCCTTCTTACCAAACTTCTGCTGATGAGGCTCTTTAAAGAAAGTGTCAGCAGGAGCACCCACAAGTACAGCCTAGGATCTTATTAACTCCTTGGGGTGGCACACTAATTACTGCACCATGAAGACACACTTTCCCTTTTTCTAAAGACATTGTATAGGAAAGAAGATTTACAGAGCTGGGAAAAGAGGACGAGGGAACAGAACTGTACCCTGGTGGATAAATTGTGATTGAGTCCCGTTCTCAAGATTATGTCAAATTTTCACTGAATAGCTGCTTAAGGTACAATGTATGAACTATCTTGGGAGCAAAAGTTGGAATTGATAATTGTGCTCTGCAATCTAATTGGATATTCAACTGGAGAGAGTTGTGCTTTTCCTTTTGTTCTCTTTCTGGCTTCATGCAGCTTTTCTATTCATTGACATGGCTTCAACAAAAAGGAGAGCTGTCCCAGCCCCTCTTCAAGCCTAATAGATTGGGTCTCTCCTATGACATAGCAGATGCGGGACTGAGCCCTCTTCAGATTGAAGAACTTTTGATTTCTCACTGTCTGAGCAGAAGTGCTTCTCAGTAGGCTGTATATTTGTGTATTTGTATGTATCCATACATACCTGTAATTCCCTCAAATTTCCTACTAGCCAAGAGCTGCTTTTTAGAAAGATACCAAGTATGGTATCTTCCATCTCACCTCACTTTGTATTTGGTCCAGTTGATGCTTTCAACACGTGTTGTGGACTAGTCTCCTGGCTTGTTCTGAGATTGTTCCAGTTAGTTACCAAGATCAATAAAAGTGGGAATCATATTTTTCAAACAGAAAAATAAAGGGATTTACTGGTATTTTTTGGATATTGGCTAGACTTTCATTTGTAGCCTGGCTCCTGGTGACTTAATATTGAGGATTTATGCCAGCCTTCAGAAGCAGAGCTGCAATCACTTGTAGCCTTCCGGTCAATCTGGGAAACACTTGTGCTGAGTCTACATAAGGATGTGTGTTGTGGTTTTGATTATTTGGTTTTTCATATGGGGTATGCTGCAATCCTCAACCTGCCAAGATAAAGAAAATAAGTTTTGTATGATTTTTCCTAATGCATCCGTGAGATGTGGATATTTAGTCTGAGCATTGCTGGTATGGAGCAAGTCACTGTTGTAGACTTCTGTTTGCATTCTGCAGTCTATTGGAAGGCTTATTTTCTTAAACCGGGTTTGAACTGGGGCACATAATTTTGTCACTATACCTAGAATATTGTAAATAGTGTAATACTGATTTCTGTGCTAATGAAAGGCTAGAACAATTTAACAATTAAAATAGTTTCCATAAGGAGGGAATTAGACTGTGTTTTTCTCCTCTTAATCCTGAGATTATTGATACCTTTTGCATTTTAACAGAAATACCACTGATTTTTTTTTTCCTGCTATGCTGTCCTGCCTGACATGTAAATGCACAGTGCACCAAGCGATCGTCTTTAATGAACTATGCATAGATAGAAAATTGAAAGTTTTTCCTTTTAATAACAATACACAATGCTTCTATGACATTTTCATTTGTTCCCATGTGACTGTTTTTGATCTGAGGTGGTAAGTCAGAGGGCATCTGGTGATAGAAGGAGTCGTGTTCTATATACTATGCTAAAGTCAGTTCTGAGCAAAGCAGTGTCTTATCCAGAGATTGTTCAACAGGTTGATTTGGTTACTGGTGAACGTACATGTACATAGCTGATTCAGAAGGCTTCTCTTAGACTGAGTTTAAGGGCAGCAATTAAGACACCTAGTAGCACATTTGTTTATGAATCATTGGGCTTTATCATCAGTGAATACACTGGCATCAGTATTATGGGAGTTGCAGCTATTTGTAGGTGGGTTTGTTGCAAAACTTGTGCAAATACAGAACTATTTTTTGGAAAGCTATTTGATATTTCTGGCTAACTCAAATTATTATGTGTTTTGAAAATGGCTAGGTTTCACTTTAAGTACTACAACAACTATTATCTGTAGAGCTTGCTGTCATAACTCTCTGTAGCTCTTTACCACAGCATTAAGCAAAGCTTCTGTTTATTTTTCATGTACTTCTTCCCTCTACTGCACTCTCCCACCCTTTTTCAAAGGCTATAAAGTAGTACTCCTAGTACTGTTGCTGGGGTTCACAAAACACTGCCTTATAAAACATTTCCCTTTGCTTTAGCAGCAGTAATTGATAGAAAGTCAGACTCCATTATGCTCCGGGTTTATGGATTTAGATGAATGAGGTCTACTTCTTATTTTAAGGTGTGACTTCAGTTTGATTTTTCACAATACTTTGTGCATCAGTAATGCTCTTCCATCTGTTGCCTGAAAGCATCTGAGAAACTGTATTATGTGAAGGTTAAAACGAGTGCTGGCCACTGTCCTAGAAGTCCAGCAAACATTCTCGGGTAAGTCCAAGCAGGAGAAAAATGAACTATGCCTCTTGTGGTCTTCTACTGAGAACCTGCTTCTCTGTCACCTGAACACAAAGATTTTCTTGCTTGTGAAATGGCGGAGTAAAGCAAAAATAACTCTCATAATGAGAAAAAACTTGTACTGAAACCATTGCATTAGTCAAAGCTTCATAAGCATTGTACTTAGATCTGTTCAGAAACCTGTGACAATTCCGTTTTTTTTTTTTTTTTTATTTTTTTTTTAATCACTCTCACTGTATTTTAAAACCATGCCATATCCTACTTCATTTGCTCTAGTTGATAGTGCTTTGCTTGTAAACCACCTGAGGATGTGGCTGCTTTAAGCCATGGAACAAAACCCTACAGCCTTGCATTTGGAACTTGAGTGCAAGGCCACGTGAAGCCACGAGAGCTGTAATCACACCAGGATGAGACAGAGCTAGCTCCTGTAGCTTGGGGATTGCAGATGACTATATCCCAATGCCCTGTAGGGAGGCAGGATTAAGTAGTCACAAATTATGTTAATCTCTTACTGGAAGGAGGAAGGGAGCTCAATCACAAGCAGTTTGGTGATGGTTGCCATCCTGTCCAACATGAGAGTTGGGAACTGGCTATGGGATATCCCACAGCTGGGGCTGGCAAGCCCATGTGTGTGGCTGGCTGTAATAGATTTTTATCCTTTTGAAGATGCTTTACGTAAGAAACGAGGGGCATCCTTGCTTAATTTCCTAAATTGTAGAAGCATATTGAAGTGTGTTCTCAGTAGCAGGTAACACACAGTTTTCTTTATATACACCATGGGAACGTATCTCAGATCTTCAGCTATATTTCTATAGTAATTCAATTTGTGCTCTTAAATTTTACATGAGCTTAATGTACTTACAAGTTAATAAAAAATGTATTGCAAAGTTATATTAAGTTACACTGGGGGCAGTTAAATTACAAGTTTAGTTCCTCTTGTTAAAAGTGATCGGAACACCTTTTCAGACAAAAAAACACCACCACCACAACAACAAAAAAAACCATTTTCAACTAGATTAATTACATTACAAAACTGTTTCTGTTTTCTACAGAAAGATGTTCAATTCAAAAATAACTGAATGTCTAAAACTGGAATAGTTAAAAAAAAAATAATCAAAAAACAGAAGTGGGATTTCAATTTATGCTGCTGCTGTTGATTGATATGCTTGTGGTTGAAATACGATACACAGGAATATAACGCTTCTGATGGAAAATCATGAAAGTGATTCAGTATGGCCTCTTAACATTTTTGAGCATTTTTATCCAGCTAGCTGAGAAAAATTAAGATCCAGCAGAAAGTTAAAACAAACAGAGCAAAAATGTTTAGGCCAAGTGGTATACTGTCTCAGAAATGGGGCATTTCTAGTAAAATTTAAACTTAGCATCATTTGAAGTTTTATGGTCTTAATCAGGTTGTTACCACAACTGTAACAGACCACTGCAATTTGGATGCTTTGTTCTACTGGGACATTGTTTCTTGTGCTCAACACAACCAGCATTTCAAGTGACGGAGTCTTTTTCCTTGGGAATGGACATCATGGGCATTACTCAGTTATCAAACAGCAGTAATTTGGACATAGGTCTGTGTGTATGTCGGGTATCTTTAAATTTCTGTTGGTGAAAAATTCTTTTATATACAGATGAACACTATGCATGTATTCTATCAAATATTATATCTTGAGAATAAATGATTGTAGGTACTTCATAAGCAATGTTTGTTACTTCCCTGAGGAAAGGGCTGCTTGAGCGGTTGAGTATGTGAAGTAATATTATTAATAAATGTACAAATTATTTAGCAATTGCTATTGAAATTAATATCCTGGAAAGCATGCATGTATATTTAGTGATATTATCAACTTGTGAAATGTGCAGAGAATGCCTGATAAGATTACTGTTATTAATAAAGACCATAAATTAAATTGCATGGACAAACAAACAGAATTTCCAAAGGGGAACCATTTAATTTGGCGTTCACCATCCGATACTTCAGCTACGTGACATCTTTGCTGATAGGTAGCTTTTACATGCTGACATACATTTTTATTTCACTTTACCTGGAAATGTCAGAAGGAGAGTTCAGGGAAAACAGAACAGAGACTTTTAATTAATATTGCTCACGGCAGGACGCAAGCATTGTTTCAGTTTGAAATTAGAGCAGTGCTCACTCAGGCATGCACTGCTAATATGTTATAATTAAGGACTCATAGAGCAAAGAAAATTTAATGTACAGCATCTCTGATAATGATACTGCACTTCACTCATGAGTTGCATTACAGCAGAGGGAATCAATATGGCCTTGTGGTTCAGTTACCATTTCCTTTTGCTTCTGACTGCTGCACAGATGCGCACGCCTGTGCAAAAATTATTTCTTCTATTTTATGGGTTGATTAGAAGTCATCAAAGCCAGAAGTTATAAAAGCTATGGAGATTTGTTGTATTTTCACAGCATCAAAAGCTGCTTTTGAAATTCTAGGTGTGTAAATATATATATATATATATATAATATATATTATATATGTATATTTATATATATATATTTATTTATTTCAGTATTAGGAAATTTAGTGTGTTTCTAAAGCTATTGTTGTCTTGTTTTCCCAGGTTTAATAATACACTATGATATTCCCCACAAAAGCCTTATGTAAAGAATCCTTTGTATTAAAATTTTGCAGATGGACAACAGGAAGGAATATTGGCTCTAGAAAATGATGTGAGGAGGTCTAGACTAGTTTTACCACTTTTGCACCCCATTTGGTCTGTCATGAGTCAAACCCAAAACCATTGCTTCACAGGTATATACAGAAAATTGTAAACATTAGCTACTTTACAGAAATAATAAAAAAAAATACAGTTGAGAAAATAGTTAATGTAAGAGATGTTTCATGGAAGTCATGGCAATGACTTATAAATACAGTATGACAACTGAAACAACAAGAAGGCCCCACTTTGACTTTCTTGTCATGAGGAAAATTATTTATATTTTTTATCTAATTTCTCTCTTTTTTTTTTTTTCTGGTTCAACATTTTAAAGATAGTAGCTAATGAGCTGGAACCATTTCTTCTCATTTAAAGAGACTGCCACAAGAAATATGCTCCTCTTCTGTTTGTGTTATGGATCTGAGGATGGCATTGTTGCTATGAGGGTGGGAAACTAAGTTTTGTATTTGCTTTGAATTATCAACTGAACATCTGAAATTGTTGCATCCAGATGGATGCATCTCTTTCTCGATCTACTTGTGAAAAGAGATCATCAGACCTTGTTTTGGTGATGATTCATCCCCAACTGATAGCTTTACATAATTACATGATTCTCTACCCAACATGAAACTCATATTTTATATAGTGGTACAAATTTCATTAAAATATTTTAATATAAACCTGCAATTTTATTTCCACCCAAGGATTTCCAAGCATTTCACAAATTTAAATACATTAGGTCTTATAATGGTTTATCTTTTAAGGAAAATAAAGTAGATATTCAGTAAGACACACAAGACTGAAAAGAGTCTGTATCAACCATACAGACCGAATTTTGAAAATGTATTGCTTTCTGATGTGTGCTTGTGAAGAACGCTTCACAGAAAACCTAAGTATTAGGGAAAAAACAACAGAAAACTAATAGGTAAAGAAAACTTTCAGTGACATGAATTTTTATAACTTTTACTTCTAACGATCACTTTTACATATATACAACAAGAGGTTTGAATGGTTTGGCTGGCATTAGAGACTATAGGGAGTAATAGATTCGTTCTCACAGTAATGTAAAGTCTTAATCCTGTGAGTGGGATTATCAGAATATCAATGACTAGATTCTGCTAGCATGTCAGGTGTAAAAACTATCAGTTGATAGCTCTTGTTCAGCCTGGAGAAGAGGAGGCTCAGGGGCGACCTTATCACTCTCTATAGGTACCTCAAAGGAGGCTGTAGTGAGGTGGGGGTTGGCCTGTTCTCCCACATGCCTGGTGACAGGACAAGGGGGAATGGGCTTAAGTTGCGCCAGGGGAGTTTTAGGTTAGATGTTAGGAAGAACATCTTTACCGAAAGGGTTGTTAGGCATTGGAACAGGCTGCCCAGGGAAGTGGTGGAGTCACCATCCCTGGAAGTCTTCAAAAGACGTTTAGATGTAGAGCTTAGGGATATGGTTTAGTGGGGACTGTTAGCGTTAGGTCAGAGGTTGGACTCGATGATCTTGAGGTCTCTTCCAACCTAGAAATTCTGTGATTCTGTTGAAATAATGATACCCCAATTTAAGCCATGGCTAAGCAGGAAGAGATTCTCACCATTGAGAATTCTCTAGCCATTTTACATGGTAGTGACATGTGATGAAATGTGATTTTGGGGAACTTTTCTGGAAATAATAAATATGCATAAAGCTACTTTCACTGCAAGATACAAATAACCTCAGTTATTCTGAAAGAGTTGTCACAGTGCAAACAGTCCAGGTATCTCTCTGCATTTACTGTTTCACTTCCACCCCACAAAAAGATGCGCCATGATAAAGCTGCCTCTAAGAATATGAATGATATTAAAACTAGTATTTTGGGTGTGGCTACTAAATCTCAAATGTAGCACAGCATTAAATGACAAATTAAGTACTTTATTTGCTCAAATGCAACAAAAAGAGTTTGTACAATTCAGATCCCCGTTGTAGAAACTCAGTTGTCTCCTGCATTTTCAGTTGATTTGGTATTCAGTCCTAATTTGATTTTGTCTTCAATCCTACCTTGTAAATAAAACTAATTATTTACCCTACCAATTCTGATTATCAGTTTTTTACCATGTTTATTTGTTTCGTTGCCTGCATTGCCTGACATGAGTCTCATAGGAGACTTTTTTTCTAAAGGTCTTGAGATAGTATAGTACACCAGAGTTGCCTTTTGAAACTTATTTGATTGTACAAATATATATATTTTTTTTTTGTAAGTGAAGAGAATTTAGTAAGAAACTGTTTGAACAACTTTAATGTCTGTCTTTTCACTAAAGACAAAGCTTGATTTTTGATTTATTAAAGTCACTCAAGTTTGAGGACACATCTTTAGTTGAGAATATTTCTGATGTGCCATCTTTCGTAGCTATCTCTTATTCTAGTAACATGTGATTGTGGTGCTTCGGGAATTTGATGCTAGCATCGTTGGAGCAGAAAGTTCAGATGTTTTTGTTCTGCCTACTGTCTGCTGTTGAACTGGAATGTGAGCTTGTATTTGAACTCAATGGAGCCTTACAAACTGTATATATTATTTTACGAAAACTCATACTGTGTAATGGTATGCCATGCTGAATCATGTAGGTAACCCTTTACAGTCCCCTAATTTCTCATCAGGAAGTGTCATCCAAGCCACCTATTCCGTATCTTGTACCATAGAGCTGATTATTTCTGCCTAGGGATAGGTATAGCATGTCACGTTTCTCCCTACTGAATCATGTCCTTCTTTTATGCCATTTTTCCAATCTGTTAAGACCATTTTGATTCCAATTTTGTTCTTCAGGAGCTTCAGAGAAGCTGCGGGCCCTGTGTTGTGTGACACAAATGTCACATTTAATAAGCATTCATTCCATTCCATCATCTAAATGATTAATGAATTACTGAATGCTATTAGACCCAGGACAGACCCTTTGCAGAATCCTACTTGATGCATCCTTTTCTGGCATCCTGTTTTGACAGTTATCCATTGATAGGTCTAAATATGGTTTTCAAAATGTTTTTTTGCCATTGTTAAGAGGTTTCATCTAGGCTTGAAATGAAAATAATGAAAATGTCATGTGGGACAGTACCAGAAGCCCTGCTGAGGTTGACATCTACTGATTTTTCCCTTCACACAAGTGGTTTTATCCTGTCATGAAGAAAATCAACATGGTTTGGCTGTCTGTTCTTTAAAAATCCATATTGGCAAGACTTGTGTAACCTGCCCTATCTTAGGTGTTTTTCACTGGCTCCAGTGCTTTTCTGGGACTTCAGTTTAGGCTGAGTCATCCACATTTCCCAAATGTTTGTATCTTCTCTTACTCTGATCTCTGAAGATAAGAATTTTGGTTTGCATTTTCCAGCATTCTTGAACCACGCATTTCCCTTGAGTTTTCTTATAGGGCAAGCTACCAAGTGCTCTAAATATTCTTTAGTATGCTTTCTAAGAATGAGTTTCACCGGGACTATGATTTGAAAGTGTAGAATTTGGTTAAATGCTCACTTACCTCATCCTCGCTTTCGTCTTCCATTTCCCAGCGTGTTGTGATTAATTGCCTGAAAACTGTTCTCTTTCTAATGAAAAATGATGCTGAAGTAATTTGAATATTTTCTCATGGTCATCTGTTCCCCTGAGTAACAGGCAGTTGCAGTTTTCAATTTACTTATTTTCGTGGGGAATAAAAACATACATCTCCATGCCCAATTATTTTAAAACAATCCATGTATTTTTCGTACAATGCAGTTGCAAGGACTTTTATTTGTGAGCCACTTGCAGGATTTTATTACCTTTTCTTTCCTCTGTATTTTTCATCTAAATCCTGCAGAAAATTGAAGAAATATCTTCAAAGTATATGAGTGTCTTTTTCGTTACTTTTCTCCTATTATGTGGACCATCATCTGATGGACCACAGGCAATCTACCAACCATAGATGAGTGAAACCATGAAGGATTAAATAACCTATTTTCTGACTGTTTTCATTATTCCTGTGTCCTCAGAACATGTTCTTTTTACCTGTTCATTTTGTATACTATACCTTCATCTTTCCAACTTCTGTCCCACTGTGCTCTTGGTATTTTTATATGCTTACAAATTTGACTTCCAAAGTGATTTCTTTTGAAGAATTTGCAGTTTATCTTCTTATCAGATCTCTCTGTGAATCCAATCCAGAATCCAATTTTTACTTCATTATTTTTTTTCTTGTGAAAACTTCATGACCTTTGCAATTTCACCATCTTTTGCACCCACAGCTCCTTTGAGGGGGTCTTCAAAAGCCCTTCTGTTTTGCAAGAGCAATCTGCTGTTCAGGTCTTTATCTCTTTCACGTGCTTTTATGTAAATAAATAGCACATAATGTCCTGCTGCATTCTGCTTCCAGAGAGCATTTGGTAACTCTACTCTTCTACTTTACATTTAGTGTCCTTGTCTTTTTTTCTTATGTAGTTGATGAAGACATCAGAAACCTATAAATGCTGTTCAGTAGCATACATAATGTGTAAGTTGATGCCTACAGAAATATGTATTTCTATACAAAGAGCAATCTGGAGTGAAAATGTTGTTGATTTACTTTTGTAAAGGTTTTGCCAAAGGTTGGTTGGTACCTGCTTCTCAGTGCTCATGGTATTACTCAAGGACTGCACTTTCATGATGTCTAGCCAAGCTTTATTGTTTATAATTAATTTAAAATGTGATCTTTGTGAAGATTGCTCTAGCACCCACTTGGATCTGTGACACCACGTAAATACCTCCATAGACCCAGCATTGAGTTGTGCTAGCATTACAGTGGTCCTAAGACTATTCACTATTCTTTTACTGTTTCAGTTTTTCCACAACCATTCTCTTACAGTTTCCGAGAAACATTTTATGTGACATGATCAGTCTTTGTCACCGAAGATTCAGTCTTGGCAAAGATTTACTAGGGGAGAGACACTGCCTGCCTTTGTCCTTGGAAAACAGCTGACTCATCTGAACTGCTGCTTCATCACTGGCTCAAATTTTTTTTTTTTTATTACAATGCCAAAATCTTAAGTCTAGAAACTCCATGGCAGCACGAGTTCTGTATGTCCTGGGATGGTGCCACTGATGTACATTTACCAGTGTGGCTGCAGTTGGTACAGATCAGAAACACATGTGGAGTTTAGCATTAGTGCAAAGTATTCTTCAGGCGCTTGTATTTAGGGAGCTGTAGAAGAGGTTCAAATCCTAATTTAGACAAATCCTAATATTTCTGATATTCTGTAATTTTTATTATAGCATGTTACACTTTTCCTTATTTTAAAGCTTTTTTTTTGTGTGTGTGTGTAAGAAGGTACATGCCACTTTGCCTTCCTGAGTGTTTCATTTGGCTTGAATTTTCAATATAGTATACTTCTATATATATAGTATATTTCTATAGCATATTTCTTTACAGTGAAGTGAGATATAAACTCATATTTGAAAATAAAAACTGAGATTCTTATTCTGAAATGTTACAGGGCCTGGCCTTTTTGAAAGCACCAAAATATTTGGGGACTTATGGTAAAATTATAATATACAAACAATTTCATAATGTGGGGAAAATCACATAACAAATAATTTTATTTTTTATTTTATTTTATTTTTTTTAAGCTAGAATCAATAACTTGTCTAGGACACATTATGCACACAAATTTTGCCTCTGTCTTTGAGAATCTCCCCGTGTTGCTTCCTTGTTTCTGCCTCACTAGCTACATGTATAGCAGTGACTCTACATTTACACTGTTTAGACATTTATCTGTTATTACTTTGTGGCAAAAATAATGTAATTTCAGTTGTTGTCTACTGTACTGAAAATTTTTAAGTCATTTGCGTTTCAAAAAAACATTAGCACAGGGGAAATTGGATAGTTAGAGCTCTCTAAAGCTGCCATGAAGCCTCTAAGAAATGTAATATTGAATATCAGACAAAAACGATACTCTTGTAAATAAGATTCCTATTTGTTTTTCAAAGCCATACCTTGCAGCTTTATGATCAGTATTAGAAATAATAAAATATGTCTAAAAGTAGTGATCTTCAGGAAAGATTTGTTTCTCCAGAAATTACCTTCTACGTGCATTTTTCTTTTCTTCTGTGCATTGTGTGTATCCCAGCAAAGCTGTCAGAATGGACGCATCAGCACTGCGCACATGTGGCTTTTCATTAACAGATAGAAGAGTTTAGCACTTACCAGGCTGATGGGAAGCTTGGCCTTAAGTAATCTGATGTTTTAGACACAGATTTTTGCCAGAAGGTCCCATGGCTTCCTGCCAAACACAGGTTGGTGTTCTTTCCCCATGCATCCTTCAGATGGCAAAAAGAGAGGAATTAAGTTCAGGAAGTGTTCAGGAAGCGATTAGATGGCTTCCCCCATTTGACTTCTTGCTGTGTGGGATCAGCACCTTTCAGTACAGGTAAATGGGTTTATCTGTACCTGTCTTAAGGCCTATTTTGAAGTAGAGTGGGCAGAAGCTCCCTCTCTCCAGTACTGGCAGCAGGTGCTGTGCTAATGAGAGGTTCCACCTGGGTTCTCTAGGTTTCTCCCAAGACCTCCAACAAATGTTGCTGAGGATGCCAATGTATTATTATTTTATATATTTTTATATATATATTTTTATTATTTTTTTGTATTATTCTACAAATAATACACTTTGTATTATTGCATTTCTTGTTTTTCTTCTCTACATGAAGGCAAGGACCTTAACTGTTCAGTTTTCTTCTTACTTTTCTAGTCAGCTATAGAAGAGATAATTAGAAGAAGTGATGCAAATAAAGATGTCAAGGACAGAGGCTTTATTTCACTTCCATTGATAATGCTTACCTATGTTACTTCTGTTCATTTAATCCCTTCGTATTAGCATTTGGATTAATGCGTACATCCTCTACATCAGCTGCCTGTTGCTCTGTTTGTATAGAATAAATGCTTTTTTTTTTTTTTTTTTTTTTTTTTTTCCTGCAGCAGAGCCTCTTTTGTCCTCTTCATTTTATTTTCTTGCTGTTTTGCTGTTTTGAAGTCGAACACATTTCTGAGGTACCAGATGGCCAGGTATTAAATGCATAAAGTGCCTTATTTCCTCTTTCCTCCCTTGCAGCAGTCTGTTTCTGTCTAGCTCTGCAAACAGGAGTGGTTGAGATAAAAAAGCAGAAGCTACAACTGATATAAAGCCCAATAAAATCAGGGGGCATCGAATATGTCTGAAAAGTGACCAATGTTTAGCAGTCTTAAACTGCTTAGGGTAGTGTTAAATAAACTTGTTGGCCGAAGATACTATTCATTTGCTGTGTGTTTCATGCTGAGTGCAGTGAGAGGGGAGTTTGAAGGTAGGGCTCTTCCTTGGATGTTAATAGCATCTGCTGTGGACACACTGGGGTTACACACTAGGATTCCTCAGTGCTGAGGTGGTAGGTTGTGTTTGTTTTTGTAACAGTTTGCAGCTGCCAATGAGTTGAGGTGATTTTTAGCACAAAAGTGAAGAGGTACATAGGGAGCTCATGTACTTGACCCTGTCGTTGTGGGCTCAAGGTGATAAAGCTACAGTAAGATACTGTTCTTCTATGTTGATTTAGAAATCTTGTGAAATATGGGTAAAACCTCTAACTCTTCACTGCCCATCTTACCTAATATCCAGAATTAAGTCTTGTATAAATTAGGCATGTCTGAATGACAGGTTGATATAGGTAACATATGGATTTCTGGTGCTTCATAACACCGATTTCTCAATAGCATAGATTAGTAGAGAACAACAGAATAGTAGAGTATTTTTGCAGACACTTTGAGTTTTCCCAGTAGGCAGTGGAGGATAATGTTCCAGCTTTGCCAGTTAGTCCGTATATTCAGGCCCCTTTGCTTCACTGGGTTAAAGTTGGAGATTACTTTTCAGATCTTAAGATTTTGCAACTTAGATGATATTCTACGGAGCCAGAAACTGTAACTTCAAGATTTTTAAGATGTCTTCATCTTTCCTAAGAAAACATGGAGTACTATTTTTTAGGGTTTTGGACATTTGAATGTAGTTGCGTCACAGCTTTAGGTATGTTATTACTGTTTGCAAAATATTTTATTTCATCTCAGGGAAGTACTCCTGTAAGACGTGGAGTTTTGTTTACAGAGCTGTGGAGGCTGTAGTATGGAGGACTACCGAAATTACTTGTGACCTTGCCTGTCACTCATTAGTGAATGCAGCAGCAACATTAATCAAAGTGTACTCATTGGAGAATTTTCATCTATAATATACTGCTCTCATAACTCTTCTGTGTTTTTTCTTGTGTCAGCAAGATCTGACGTTTTTAGAGCAGATGTGTAATTTCTGCAGATATGCGTAATTCACTTTACAGGGCATATATATCATATAAGAGATGCTGTGATGTTCAGGCTTTAACATGTACAACGTTTTACGGTTCTTGTGGGCTCGACCTCAATTTGTGTAAAAATTTTTTCAACTACTACTGCAGAAGCTTCAGATAATACAAAGTATTCCTGTCTCCCATACAAAGTTTGGCTGGTGATCTGTCCTAAAATACATTTTAATCCATGAGAATTAACCCATGAAAATGCTGTAGCACAGCATTGTGAATTAAAACCATGCATAAATTCTACGGATTTCAACAACATCAAAACTTCACCTGCTGTCTTTCTCAATCTAAAACCTGTCATGCTTGGCTGTGAGAACTCAAGCATCATTGTCCTTCTGACTCTGGTACAGATGATAATGTGACCCGGTTGGTGGCTTATTGCTTCTCATCCTGTGTGCCTGTTCCATTACCTCTTCTCTGTACACTAAAGTATTGGATATTTCATTCTTATTCTTTGACAAAAGTAGGTCAAGAGGTAGGTACATCCCTATTGTCATCCACAGTTCACACTGATGGATGGAAATCTGTTAACATCTCTCTGCTATCTTGTTATTCTCAGTCTTACCTCTTGCACTCTATTTCTCTGACCCTGTTCTTTGCAAAGAAATGTCTGAAATTTCTAATGTGGGGCTCTACTTAGGAGGAATGCAAGAATTCAGTTATTTGGGAATTTATCCAGGAAAATAAGTGTATTTGTTACTCTACTAGAACTCCTCGTGAGGATAGCTTTGTGATAGGAGATGTGAATGGAAAACCATCTGGTCTGCGCCACTACCCTGAGGATGTGTCTGTGCAGATGGGAGCTACTGTTGTGGAAGCAGCGTACTTGTAGCTGTCGTGCTGGGTTCTTCCTCCATGTATCCTGCCCGTTCCTTGACTGCAAGCCTGGGGCACCCTGTGTGAAACAGGGCTGGCCACCTTATCTCTTAGTTGTCATGCTGCCACTTCAGTTACTTTGAAACATGAACAAACAGAAAATTACTGTGAAGTTGAGCTTATTGCTCTCAGTTGTGTGTGTATGCATTGCATGTGTCTCCAATCATACATTGTGAAAAGGAGCATTAGGTTCAAATATTATTTTGTGGTCTCTTGTGTAGTCTCAGTCCTTCTCCCACAAGAGGGAGACACAAAACATTAGAGTATTGAGGAAGGAAAGCATCTGGTAAAAGAAGACCCTAATTAGCAAGCGACTTTACCATTCCTGAGAGAAAGAAACTCGCAGAACAAGTAAATATCAATAGTGTGGGAACATTTGGTATGACAGAATGTTTTCCTGTAAAAGAGAGAGAAAGAGACTGTGTAAATGTGATTATAGGTTTTGAAGGATGGCAAAATGTTTCTCAGCTAGATTCTGGCTGTGTTGATGTTAGCACATAATGTGGTACAATTGGAGCAGGCCTACCAAGCAAAACACTCGATTTGCAAACCTGAAATCAAAACTTGCACGGATTGCAGGAAGTGCTTTCCCTTGGAAAACCTCTAGTCTGGTCCCAGGTCTGGATGTGTTCAGTTGCATTGAAAGGATGAATGCGTGTGCTCTGGTATCGAAACCAAAGTGTGTTCAGTGAGGAGGATGCAGAAATTTGCTACAAAAACACATTTCTCCTGTGAAATAAAACACTACTGTAAATACACCATCCTTCCATTTTTATAAGTCGTCATGCCAAGGATTGTGTTTGACATGCAAAATTTCATACGGAAACCCTGTCCAAACTCAGATTTTGGCAGAAACATGTTTTCTAGCATAAAATCAAAAGGAATCATGTATTTTCCTAGAGAGAAAAGCAATGTAGCTGGTAGTGTTACACCAACATCATTTTCCATTACCAAAATGCTTACCAGCCTCTGCAAGATAGGAGTTAATGTAAGACTATTTTGTTGAAAGGGAGGGCAGAAAAGGTGAAGTCTAGTATTTTATTTTTTTTTCTTAAATGATGTTTACATAGGGACTGTCCTGACAGTCTCCCCTAAAACAGAACAATCCTATTCATCCATTCATCTACAGAGCTGCTCTCAAAACCAAGTTAGTATTGATGGTCACTGTTATTTTTTTTTTTTTCCTTTGGTTGCTGATGTGGTTTTCAGCAGTTGTCCTCCTTCTCAGGAATATTGATTGGTTCCTGCAATCAGAGCCGCAGTGCTTTCTGAAATGTTATTTTTCAACTTTGGATTCTGTCTGCTTTTTCTTCCCTGTGTATTTGTCCATGAACAGCCTCGTTTAACTTTAACCTTTATCTTCCTTTGTGAACAGCATGTGCAGGCACTGCACTAGATGGGACCTGAGATTCTCATGTATCATCCAGAGCCTTTTTGTTATTATCGTTATTTTTTTTAAACTTGTTTATGGGCACTCTGTCATTCTGAATAAAATCAGAACTAAACAAACAAAATCCCCCTTTCCATTGCAATAAAGTTGTGAATAAGAAAAAAAAGAGATGATAAGAATATTTATTTCCTCTTCATACTCCTCGCATTGCTGCGTGTGCTAATGACGAAGTCGTTTCATTACCAAGTGGAAAGATAACAGAAGATTATGGGAATGGCAAATGTTTTGTGTTTTGTCCTCCCTTCTTCAATATTAAGTCTGCAAAAAAAAATAAATAAATGGTTAGCTCTGCATAGTTAACAAAAGCAGTAGAGTAGTCACAGCTTTGCTGGAACAGGGAAGAAGCAAAAGTCAGAAACCAAATGAAATTTATTCAGTCCAGTTTTACAGCAGTAATCCCAGAGAAATCACAGAAAGGGTCCGGTGTTCCAGAAAAATAAAAGGTAATGTAGAGCTAACTTAAAAAAGAAGGATGCGAGATGGGGAGGATACATTCTCAGCTTATCTTAAATTTCTGGGAAAAGGCTGGAATAAGTATATTTCACAACCTAATTTAATCCTGTGACAGCATAATAATCCACAGGGCTAAGCATGCACAATAAACCTGACTAAATCTTGACTTCTGGGAGGTTTTTGACACTTGCTTCCTTACAAGGAAGTTGTACAAATATTGTCCAGGTGAAAACCCTAACCATGGTGCATGCCTCACTGATGGAATAAATCCCACTCCAGGATGGAGTATGGTATGGGCAGAGGCCTGGGGACAGCAGCATTGCTGGGATTTTAGCCCATCCCCTGTGATTCTGGTGAATGCCTCCCTGGAGGTGGTCACAGATTGGCTGGCTGCCTGTTTGGAGATGCTTATTGGGTAATTTGCAGTGTTTTCATAATGACTTGCATGATGCAGCTGAGAGTGTGCTTATGAAATCTGCTGGTGATGTACAAGCCAGGAGGGCCTGTCAGCATATCCAATGACAAGCTTGAAATTCATAATGATTTAGGGAGGAAAAAAAAAAAAAGGATAAATGGCCTGAAATAAATGCGGTGCAATCCTGTAAAACATATAAAGTGCTGCACTTTTCTGTAGTATTGCATGCATGGAGAAGGGAGAGATAGCTAAGAAGCAGAAAACGCTGGGATGTAATGCACATCACAAGCTGTCCCTATTCAGTCCCATCATCGTACTGCCAAATAATCAAGTGTCCTATTAGTATGTTTAAGCAGGAATGTTGTGTCAAACGTCTGGGAGATAATCCTACTCTAGTCTGCACTGGTGAGGTTTATTCTGGAGGAAGGCCCAGTTCTGATGCTGGAAGGCATCCATTTGTCATGATGTAGAGATGATGTGAAGGAAGACTGGTGAAGGGATTGGTGTTCTTTAGACTTCAAAATAAATAAATAAAAAAAAAAAAAAAAAAAAAAGCCTGTGAGGGGAGAGAAAAGGTCTCCCTGCACCAAAAACAACTACAGAATGGGATATCAAGAGAAAACATGAGGTAAAATGTCCAGAACCTAAAGATAAGGAGTACTGAAGTAGGTTCCTAGTGAGATGTAGCCTACAGGAGAGGTTCAGGGATTTTTGATCCTGCTCAGAGGTGGGTGATGGGCTGTCTGATCTCAAAAAGTCTGAACACACATCCTATTTTCCCTGTGATGCCAGCTTGCTTAGGTGGAGACCTCAGAGAATCGAGAGCCAGAGGAACTGTGTGGTACAGACAAAAAAAGGAAGCAAAATATGTTCAGCTTCCCAGGACTTTAATCTTTGAGTAGAGAAAGACACAGGTGCAACCAAATGATAGGCAGTAACTGAAATGTGCCAGAATACAAGGGTGTGCTGTGCTCTACCATCTGTTATATTAGTTACGATTCTCATTGCAGCATCCTTCAGGCCTCGCTCTTGTAAAGGATTTTGCCTGCCTACACACTTGTCTTGTATGCCAGCCTCAAGCTTTAAATTGTCTTTAAACTTTGTGAGACATCAAAGTTTTTGTCACTTTGGTCTTTTTTATTACAAATCATTTGAGGTATCACATGGCTTGTGGGGAAGTATTTGGATGGTATAGAAACCGTACAGATAAAACGGTTATCATATGTTGCCTATTGTTACTGAAGTATCTCTGTTGTCCGTTCTTGAACTTATTTACATAAGTTAATAAAAATGTTAAGTAAATGATGTGAAACTAATTTTCCAGTCACAGACACTATTATTCACTGGTGTCAATGCAGGTCCTATTCATCTGGATGCTTCAGCTTTGAATATGGGAAAAAAAAAATGCCTAATTTTAGCAATTTAGGGGTTTAGGTATGTAGCCTAAACAATCTAGGCTTCTCTTCTGGGAGGTGGATGGCAATAGGTGCAAGGGTTTTTATTGGTAAAGTTGAAGGAAAGGACTTTGCATCTGGAAGGAAAGGTAAGTGAAAGCTTTGATTACAAAAGGAATGGGAAGCATGATTTATCTTTGATGTGGAAAGCATCTATTTTTTGTTAGCTGTTAGGTTAATAATTTTTTGGTGTACTGTTTTTTTAGCATTAGAATATATTTGCTTAAAAAGGTGAAAAACAAGGGAACTATTTCAGATGATTTTGTTTTGATTTAGTCATATGTATGTTTTAAAGGTATTTTGACTTATTAAGACAATTAAATCCTTATTATGATTGTGATGTGAATACAAATGGAATGGCATTGAACGGAACAGGCATTTTGTTGTGGGTTCATGTACACAACCTATGATAGTCGTTACTATACAAATAAACTGGTTTGAAGGGGAAGGCAATGTCAAAACATGTCCTTTCAGGTTCTCTTTCCCCAGTTTCCTTCTGACAGCTGTAGTTAATTTTTTTTCCTCTGCTGTGTGAAAGTCTGGAAGAGTTTGTCTGGATTTTGTAGGTAGGAATTACATAAGATGAATCCCATCCATGAAGTTGTATGTCTATTTGCCTGCAAACAATTTGCATGTTATTTAAGGAGGAAAGTAAACTGTGCTAGGTCTCTACTTTGCATGGTGCGTAGCATACTTAACACAGTCTCACGTAACCAACAATGTCAGTGAAGCTTACTGAGGATTAATATGATCCAGTGTTTGTTACTGAGATCTGTCTTCTGCCTGCTCCCCTGTAAATCACAATATAGCCATGCACATAAAACATTTGGTCATTTATGGGAAGAAAGTTTCATTTCATTCATTTTTGCAAGGTAAAGATAAAACCAGTTCTTGGATGGTCTTATATATTGTGCCCTTGTAAATTTTACTTATAAATTTTAGTTTTGGAATAGCAATCTGTCTTTTCATCTTTGGAAACAAAACCTTTTGAGAAATCATACAGAGAAATATGTTAAATATTTCCCATAAACTACTTAGAATATGCTTTTTTCCCTTAATGAATTACAAACCTAAGAAATACTTAAGGAGATGTAGTTCTTTTTTGGCTTCTATTCATGATTTCTGTGATTAATCCTTATGAAAAATATGGTCAACCTTTTAAACACTTGCTGTCCAAACATAATGTCATTATTAAAAGGTCTGTGAATACTGTTTGAAGTTCTTGGAAGCAATTTGGGACAAATTCCTATTCCCTTTTGGAGGCTGCCATCTTGTGTTCTAAAATCAAAATTTACATCACTGTTCTCTCACTGGCCACTGTAGTTATGAAAATGACTTTTAAATTGTGAACACAGTCTGGTATTTACCCAAATGTGCAGACAGTCAGATATAGTCATCCTCTTGTATTAAAACACTGTGCTCCTAATAATCTTTAAAAACTGCTTACTCGGAAATCCTCTGTTGGTCATTGAGAAGACAACTGTGATACGAAGAGCCTTGCAACCAACTGTTGGTTTTGATACTGAGTATGTTTTTGGGTTGCCTCTCCCAGCCTGCTCCTGAAATTCTTTTTTTAAAAAATAAAAATATAAATTCAGATGCAGACTCAAATTTCACAAAGGTTATTCTATTTTCCTCTGTTTTATAGTTCTAGATTTTCTTCTAGTTTTTGGTTAATTTTATCTTCTGCAGTATTTTCTTGTTGTCTAAGAAGCTGAATGAGCAACCCAAAGTATATCTCAAGTTGATGAGTAGATTACCAACTAAGGGTATTTCAAAGATTTGAGGGTTGAGGGGGGAACCATGAAAAGGCCCTCAGTATAAGAATACAGCAAACCTGTGCCTTTCAGCTGTAAAGATGATGAGCAATCTTCTCTACTTTATAGCCTGAAGTGTGTTGCACTCAGAACAAATCTAATGTGGGGAGAACGTTTAGGGGAGTTTTCAGTGTCTCTCATACATAAATAAATGAGAGCTGGAGCTGGACTTCTGAAAGTTGATATGAAAGGCATTTTTTTTTTTTGCCTTTTTGCATACCTCAGGACTGACAGGTGTTGTACTTCATTATAACAGTAGTATATTTTCCTAACCTCTTTATGGTGTGAGTTAGGCAGAACTTGCTAAAACATCTACTGTCTGTCTTTCTGAAATGAAATTCAGTGATATTTGGAAATTCACTTCAAAGTGATAGTTTCTCCACCCGTCAAGATGTAAGTACTGTGAATTATTTTTTATTCGCATACGAAGGAAAACGAATGTATATGTGATACACTTGACGAAGAGGTGCTGCAACTGCTCGTGGTTCATCCACGCTCATGATACAGTTATCATCTCCATCTGCTCTGGAGTATGACATACTCTTAATGACGTTTCGCTTGTTATGTAAAGCCTTTCATGTTTATTTTTAGCATGAATTTGCACTGGGCTGGACATGAAAACATATTTAATATTACGGTATGTATTCTCAATCATAAAATAAATGCTTGAAAGAAATGAATGGCAGGTAACAGAAAAGCAGGGCATTTAAACTGCAAAACCAAGTATTTCTTCACTGAAAGGGTTGTGAGGCATTGGACAAGGCTGCCCAGAGAAGTTGTTGAGTCACCATCGCTGGAGGTCTTCCAAAGACACGTAGATGTGGTGCAGTGCTAGGTTAACGGTGGGACTTGATCATCTTAGAGGTCTTTTCCAACCTAAGTGATTCTGTGTGAGATTGCTCAAATGCAAATGTAAACCAATCACTGAATTATGAATAAAAATATAACTGAAAAGCAGTTAGAAAAGATACTGTTTCTAAGGCTAAAATGTAGACTATACACTTGCTTTTTGGGTGATCTGTGCAGTTGCTAAGGTTCACTAACGGAAACATGGAGAAAAAGGGAGAAAAAGGTCACAGTGTCAAGATGTGGATATCCATAATCCAGCAAAGCAAAACAGACTTTTTTTTTTTTTTTTTTTTTTTTTTTTTGAGAAAGACTAGTAAAATGCACTATCATTTCTTTCCAAAACACTGAACAGGGACAGGGGACAGGGTGTATGTTCTAGAAATGACTCTGCCATTGGAGATCTGCAAGTTCCTTTGTGGCTGAAATCTGGGATACATTTGTTTATCCACAAGCAGCAACTTTCAAGTATAGTTAGAGAAGAAAGCTAGGGCTCACCATGCTGAAAAATCGATAGCTTCTCAATGGTGCATTGGGCTGTGTAAAATGAATAGACAGCTGTAGACACAAATGCAGAACAGGTCAAAATCTGGCACTTTCCTGAACACCTTCAATACCGTTGTACGTGTTAAAGGTGCAAAGCTGTTATCATCAAAAGTACCAGAAACAACACAAAGTCCCCAGGCTTGCTGCTGTGCTGGCAGTCCTAGCAGATGAAGAAAATTGCAGCCATGTATCACTTCTAAAGACGATGCTAAAGGAGAAGCTGCTGTGAGGTGCCATCTTCAGATGTCAGGGGAAGGGATGGATGACACTGTAATTAATTTAAGACTACTGTTGTGCTGCTTCAACTTGGTTAAGCTGGTGCCTTAATAAAGCAGAGAGCAGTGTGTGGTGCTTTCCAAGGAAGAAACAAGAGGAAACGGGTAGTAGTCTGGGAAAATAAAAGCTGCTCTCGAGGCTATTGACTTCCATTAATTCCAGTTGGATAAACCCAGAAAGCACAAGTTCCACTGGGAAAGAAGATCCTTACTGCTAACAGAAAACATCTAGTGAGTCCGTTGCTAAAGGACTAGAAAGGTGTTACGTTACAAATGCCATATGGAGGACTGGGCCAGGGGCATGGTAAACATTTTTCTCAAATTTAGCAGTAAAGCAGCACTTATATTTCTTTGGATTAACTAAAATATACGATTAGTTCAATAGACTAAATCCCTGTATCCTTATTTGTGTCCAAAACCTGGAAAAATCAATTTATTTATTTGTTCTTATTATTCAGAGCTTCTGAAGTTTTCTTTCTTTCTGTATTTTCTTTTTTAACAGCTAAAGCAAAGAGGCCTTGCCTACAATGTCAGTTACTTTTGCATCTTTTTTTCTTTCAGCAACAAGGAGATACAATAATTTTAATGCAAAATGTCTTCATTTTCATAGGAAGAGAACAAGGGAAAAAGGAAGAAATTCAAAAAAACCCAGTTCAGGCTATTACTTGATGCAGCAAGAAAGAGAGGTGCATCTCAAATGGTGTTTCAACAGACATGCTAAAATTACCTAGCCTAATAAAAAGCGGAGGCTTCATATTTTCAGGGAGGATCAAAAGCATTGAGATGAAATCCTGTAATATTCCCATCTAGGGAGGAAAAATGTCTCTAAAATCTGTTGTGGAATCTGTGATCAAGACTTTCCTCAGCTTGATTGCAACACCAAAAAGATTTAAATACAGTACAGTAAGCTTTAGTTAAAGGATTGAAGTTCTGGTTGCTTTTTCTGAGCTTATAAAGTTCAGAAATTTCCCACAGATTTTCCCCCACCCCAAATTTCCCAGCTGTGGAACATCAGGTTGCTGTGGCAGGAAAGGAGAGCAGTGGGGAGGAATGGAGACATCATGTGCAGCATCCTGGGGTCTTCCCTTCTCAGGGCTGTAGGCAAGCACAAGTCACTTGCTGACCAAACAGCTGAGTGAACAAGCACGAAGAATATCTGAAGCTGCATCCAGGTAAGCTGGTAAACAGACATTTCTTGTCATTTCCTGGCTGCTGCTAATGCTATGACTGCAGGAAGAACACACACATGCAAAGCTGTAGGACCAAAGAAGTTGAGTGTCCCATGTAGACAAGCTCTTCTTTTGGGGTACGCTGTGCCATAGTTCAGTTACTCATTAAGTGACAGTCTCCCAGTTACTCTGCATCTCTCAGATGCTTGTTAGTGGTACTACACAGCTTGAAAAAGCAAAATAAAAGATCTTCGGGGATGACTTCCTGCCAGAGGGCCTGATGTGCTCAGTGGTGCAAATGCGCTGCCGGTTCATTCTGTTTGTTCTGCTTTTCCTATGAGCTGTGCACAGACAATACATTCCTTGGACAGGAAGCCTGAAGGTTTGTCTGGCAGTGCTTTCCATCTGAGACTGCGTGCTCTGAGGCACATCACACAAAGCTTGTCATAAGCCTGGCACAAGGGGATGCTCCACCTGCCATGAACCAGTTGTTTAAAAATTCAGCGGATGCTTATTTTTTCCAGCAAGGCATAAACTGCAACTATTTCTTGTAGCTGTTAGGAGATTATAACGTGGAAATGAGTAGCACTAAAACTACTCAATTTTATTTTTATCTTTTTTATAGTGTTTATGGCTTTTCAGTGCTTTGTAAACTTCTGCATGTCCTTGGCACTTGTTCTGCAACTGCAACAGAGTTCAGGCAGCAGCAAAATTCATCTGGTTATTGCCTTTCCCTGGCATCTTGGGAATTTGTGAAGCCAGTGAAAATTTCAGATGTTGTTTCTGCCATCCTGTGGCAGTCCTGATACACTGCAAAGGGCTGATCTCAGCAAGCTTTCCTTAAACGTGGACTCTGCCGTGTGATGCTGGGGCTGTGATCAGTCGTGCCCCGATCCTTGTTCTGTTTGAATGGAGTTTGTGTTCCTCGTCTGTATCCGTGTGGCACATGACTCAAAGGTATGACAGGAACAATTTGGATTTTCTTCCATATGTGCACTTGAGTATACCCTGCAGCAAGCTGCAATTGTTGTTTGTTAGCAAACAACGATGTTTATTTTTCTCACATGAAGCATAATACAGAGGGAAATTCTTTTGAATGCTGCTCTTTGGATAATTATAGATTCTTGATATGTTTTTGAAATGAAAAGAAGCAATATCAACTAAGAATGTTAAAATTAGAAAACAAACAAACAAAAAAAAACACACAAAAACAAACAAACAAAAAAAACCACAAAAACAAACAAAAAACACCACAAAACCACAACTAGTTGTTCATACAGCAGAAGCAATTAGTCTTTAGTTTTACTTTAAAACAATATTTTTAACGGAATTTCTGGAAAGGAATTCTGTTCTTATATTCACATATAAGCCAGCATTATTGTTATTGCAGTGTTCTTGTCTCCCTGGCGTGGAATGTCTAGTTTCTGCATGTGATCTTCATGACAGCCAGATAAATTTTGAATTTTTACTGAAATTTAGTGCATAATGATAATAAACCTTAAATTAATCCTAAGACTTTATATTCTTAACATCTCTATGGGTTAAACCCCAAACATATATAATGAGAACATGAGATACAGATGAGTTTATTCCGCAATTGCTATTTTCTTAAATACATTTCTGTGAGTTGAAGTTGTACCAGTGGAAGAGCCTGGGGCAGGGTGGGGAGGTACAAACAGAAGCAGATTTGGGAACTATCTGAATGCTCCCCCCGTATATATATCTCCCCGATAATATTAATCTCTATCTTTAAAAAGTAACTTCTTATCTTACGGTTCTGCCTGTCTTTCGCTGCATGCTCCACCTAGAAGTGTTCAGCTTTCTGGGGGAGGAGGAAGCTGTGCGCTCTGGATGTTAAAACTAGATTTACGACAAACTTATGATAAACTTGGAGAGGTCATTTCATATTCTTAGGAGCAGGGACTCTGTGACACGCTTGGCATCTAGATAGTACTCCAGGAGTTCACGTACTGCAAGTCTGTCTGGTTTTATTTGGGACAGCCTGTTCATTCTAGTCTATTCAGCACAACTGTTTCAGTTTGTTCCAGACATGGTCTCCGGAATGGCTTTGCTTTTCTGAGATTCTATATACAGCTGGGATTACATCATTTCTAAATGGAAAATTTAGCTTGAAACATTTCTCCAGCCCAACAGAAAATTTAAGCTTCTCAGTCATTACCCATCTTACTATTTCTTAGGTAGGCATGATGAAACTATATGTAGAGAGCATTTTTGAGTGAGGGCAAATTCTGGTTATGCAATAGTAGCAGTAAAACACAAAACAAAATTATGGCAAAATTAATTCCTTCATTCCATATTTGTTATATTAAGATACTTGTATTTTGACCTTTCTATCTCTAAACTGGGCACTTGAGTCTTTATTTTCTAACACTCACTACAAATTGAACTGAAGCTTTTAGGAACATTATGGTCTTTGAATATGGGGCACCTGCTATATGTTTATACCTTAGGATAGTTACCCTGTTCGTTTGAACTAAGTCACAAATAACTTCATATTTGGTGCATACAAATGATACTTCTATTTTCAGAAAAAAATCTGGAAGATTGAATTCTTTGTCTGTTTTATAAAACCTGTCTATACACATGACCTTTCTATAGTTTAAATATGTTTCTGTGTGCACTGGGCTTTATGTAACGGTGTGTATTGTACAGCAGAGGGAGTATTTTGTCAGGAATCAAGAAGGCTATTTGTCACTGCATCACCGAGTGCTTGACACATCCCCAGCTTTAGCAAGATATACCATATCTGTTTATCAGAAACAATCAGGCATTAGCACATTAAACAGTATACAAGTGCAGAGGTTGGATGGGATAAGCTTTGAGTTACTAAAACGTTTCTTTTTGTCAGCTTGTACAGAATAGATAACGATATTTCTGAAAATGGAGTGGAAAATGGATATGCATGTTAAAGATGAAATGTTCAGTTGCTATCAGCATTTCTCTGTTCTTCAGACTTTTGTGTGTGTGTGTGTGTGTGTGTGTGTGTGTCATTTATGAATTAGTTTTGAGCAAGATTTCCCTTCTTTCTCTTCCCTAAATCACTATTTTCTCATGTCTAAGGTTTTATGCTCTTTATGCCCAGATGTGTAAATTTTCAGTAGTCTAATACCTAGTGAGCTTCATAGCTTTTGCCTCTTGTTTTGAAGATAAAACGCAGTGTTTTGGGTCTGTATGGGGTCTGTGTGATGAGAGAAGATGTGGGCTATGATCTGAATGTTCTTGTTCTAGCACATGAATATATATACATATATGATTTACAATGGACAGGTTGTGCAGCAGGAAGGAATGGGACCAAATAAATACATATATTCTTGTTACTTATTTTACTACCATATTGCCCAGGATTTCAGAATTTGGATCTGTAAGTTTTGTATAAGGCAGGTATTAGGTAACCCCCTGCCAAGAAATCTCTGCTTATGCTATTACAGAAGAGGTGTTCATTTACAGTTTGGTAACCACAAAGGTAAATTGACTTTTAAATAGATGATGTCTTTCTGCCTTGTCCCTGTGCTCCCCTCATCAAAACTGATTGTTTAATTCTATTGGAATTACAAGGAACAAGCTGTCATTGAATCTCTCTTTCTTTCTTTTTCTCTTTCTTTTTTTCTTATTCCATTTTCATTAGAAGCAATTATTTGTACTTTCAAATCTTTACACTGCTAACAGCTAGCAGTTATTTTTAGTAGTTAGAAAAAGAAGAGAAGTGGTTACTATATGCTAATGGCTTAAAATGTTAGCGTCTATTTCTGTTATTTCACATTTCCTGTTAGATTTTGTTTTGAAAACTAGATTTATTATTACCTGGATGGTAACAAGACCTGGACAGAAACACTGTCCTGAATGGGAGGCTCTTGGCAATTCAGTCTCATCACAGGAGCGTGTCAGCAGTGCAGGGTTCAAACCCTAGCAGAGTGTATGATGGCTTCGTTCTTGCAGGCTAGGCTGCTTGGTAGAGGTGTGTAGAAACAAGCTGCAGTGGTGATGTTAAAGACCTCACCTTGCCATTTTGTTTTAAAGGCTGTTTTCATAGCTGAATTAAAGGCACAAAGACAACTTCTCCGCTGAATAAACAGGAAGCTTCCTGGCCTTCTTAGGCAGTGCTCTTGGTAATTTTTATGTCTACTCCATCTGCACAAGCTCTGCTTTATGTAAAGGCCCTGCTTCCTTTTTATGTGGAATGTCAGTTCCTCCTTCCCTATCTGGTGCCGATTACTCTGCTGCCTGGTTGAATCCACCCAGTGCAGGGGTCTGCACCTGCACCCAGACTCAGGACCTGGTGTGGTCAACAGCTGCTGGTTCCAGTTTGGGCTCTGCAAGGTCACTTGTCAACACAGATGTGCTATTTCTTTTTGCATCTGAAACAACAAAATCTCCTAAGCCTTGGAAGTTGTGGTAAGACATTGCAAGATTTCTCTGTTAACTGTGCCCAATGCTTCAGCACAGAATGGGAACTCTGCTTTACACTTCAATGCTTTTGAGACCTTCTTTGCCAACAGAATAAGAAACCTTTGTTTTATGCTAGCTTTGACTTAAAGCTTATCTTTAAGAAAAACTACAGTAGTCTTTAGCCTCTCTCTAGCCTCTACTTACCTTTTCTTTCTCAGAAACTACTGAGTATGGCATGTGCCTGGTGAGATGCTCCAGTCCTGGGCAATTTGTTCCCTTCAGCCTAACTTTTCTCTGTAGCACAACTGTTGGTCTAGTGGTGGAATTTCTCATTTAAAAGACAATTTCAGTGCATAGACATGTTAATCCTTCATTTTGATGTCGTTGATAGATGAAGCGAGACAGTACAGTGCATCATGCAGCTATCTAAGAATAATACTTCCATTTCTCACCATTTTGTTTACCATGTTGAATACAGCGTGGGGCAGAGATCCCTGAGCTACTGCTGAATAGTCAAGCTCCAAAACCCAGAAGCAGCAGAGAGATATCGGTGTGGTGCTGTACTGGGAATAATTAGCCTTGCTTGAGAGGCAGGCCTAATTAGCCCATGCACAATGTTGCCCTAACGATGTTATATTCTCTCTGAGACCTCAGCTAATATCCCTGCATGGTGCTGTATAAATGTGCTAGTTTGGCTAGCACTGACCTGGCATTCATTGCAAACGGGTAAATACACACTTGAAAGGGTAAATGGGCATCCAGAAAGAACTTTTCCTTTTTTTTTTTTTTTTTTTTTTTGTTTGTTTGTTTTTGCTTGCTTGTTTATCATTTGCAAGGGCATGGCATATAGGGTACAGCTCTGTAATCCTTGCCCAGTTAGAGCATCCTATTGACATCTGTGAAGCCACTTGCATACATCAGAACACAAGCTTATAATTCACTCAGAAGAGAACTATGTCATTCAAGAGCTTAGAGTTTGAGAGTTATGAACGTGTTACTTCTCACAGAAATACTTATAAAAATGACTGGCTTATAATCATGCAAATTACCAGATTTTTATCAACATGCCTCAGTGGCAGCAACAGACTTTACTTTTCATTGTTAATTCTGTCAAAATGTTAGACAGATGTGGTTTAGCCAATTAAGAAACTTCCATTACTTTTTCTTGTGCCAAGTTGAAGAGTATCGCTTATGACCTAGTCTCAGTGCAGTCTGTCTTTCATCATTGCTTTCAATTTTTAGTCCTGTGGAGTCCTCCTGTTCTCCATAACTTTCTGGCACAGGCTTGTGGAAAATTTGTCTGCTTAAGTGCCTGTTGATTATGGGATTTAATCTTTCTTTCTTTCTCAGCATTGTCAAGGCTGATTCAGTTTTAGCTTTGAGTTGGTGAATTTGTCTCTATGTTGCTAATACACGTCTAAAATATTTACAATAGAACATAAACGTGAAATGCAGTGCCCTGAAATATGTGATGACCCAAGTAATCCCCAGATATTTACTTCGTGAATTTCTAAGGCTTTAATTGGGCAAAGTGAGACATTTGGTACTAGAACGCTGTTATGCCCCGAGGCTGAAAACTTCCTATGCAACAAACAGCTCAGGCACTGCACCAGCCTGTGTGCTGGGCACCTTCCAGGAGGTGGGTGCTCAGCTTCACACCAAGCCATCCTGTGATTGCCACTCGGATAACTGACTGTGAAAGCAGCACCAGCAAAACGATTTTGGACAGGCAGGGGGGAAGGTAATGCTGCTCCATACCTTTGTAGATCTCTGAATGCATTTAATGGATATACTGTGAAAGTTGTGACTTCCATAGGCGCACAGGTTGTGTTGAGCTGGTCTTCTCTCACCAGTGGGGAACTGGTGGGAAACCAGTGGGAAACAGCAGTGGGCTTCTGGCCCCAGGGCTTGGAGAACCATGTCTCTGTTTTTAAGGTCATCTGGGCTGAATTGTATAAACTAAGGCTTTAGACAATACAATGGGAACTCTCTGTGACTGTGTGTTCCATGACCAAGATACAAATACAAATAGAAATACGCTGTGAGAATGGGCTTTAAAGAATATAGCACCGCAAATTAATGCTGAATGATGTGATCTCTTTGGTGATTTGTGTGTGGAAGTGTTTGCTTACTATAAAGCTAACAGTCAGAAAAATTGATTCCATGTTCTCCATTGTAATTCTTGCTTTAACATTGAAGGAATCTTATAAAATATCTATATGAAATGTTATAATCCTTTGTGTATAGATGCAATAGGAAGGTATGAGGTACTTTATCATATAATGGGCGTAGGTGCGATCTTTAGGTTTCTCCTGTCACATTTATTGCATATTTTCAGTGTTGCTCTTCCAGTACATATTTTTGTAAATTCTTATTGGTTTCACTGGGGATCACTGAAAGGAAGAAGCATGGACTCTGAAGCACAAAAATATTGCTCCTGTTCAGTTATTGTTATTCAACTGCATTTTTTTCTATATCCAAAGTTATTTTATGTCTTTTATCCCAAATACTTAAACCTTTCTGAGATTTTCTTTTATTCTTTTCTTGGTCCATTTGATTATGTTTTATGTCTGTTTTCAATGATAATTTTCATCTGAAAAAAAGCCATGATGTCTTAGTATGAAACATGATTTATTTTTTTTATTGTCGATGGTATCATTTGTGAATTCAGTCACACACTGAGTGCACCTTGCCAGAATATTAATTTCCTACAAACACAAGAGCAAATACTAGGATGTACTGTACATTTTGATCATGAGGTTAAATGAATTCAGCTTACTACAGAATAGAATATTGCTCTACAATTGTAATTTTATTTCTTCCTGTTGATTACATGTTTAGATTTAGAAGCTTTTTGGGGAAAAAAAAGCTGGAGAAGCTATCAAAGAGAGTTTTCAGAGTTAGAGGAAGGAGGGGAAATGTGCAGTAATTTTCTTATATGGGAGCTAAGCATGTTAAATATTTCAATATTCACTTTTAAAGCAAATTAGATCAAACAAATCACTCTACTTTTGATCTTTTTCAAAGGCTTCAGACATTTTTGTCATAGCATTTTTGTCATTTCTAGTGTTGTTGATGCCTTGACTTTTAATAGTAACAAAACACAACCCCAAACAGTTCTATTTCTAAGCAGAATACATAACTGAAAACTATGGCTCTACTGACACCTATGCTATGAAACAAATAAATTTACATTTTAAAGAGAAGCAAACTAATTTATCCGCAGTATTACTGAGTTTCACTACAAGGTTAATGTGGACTCTTATTCAATGTGTGCCCCAACCTGTTCATCATCCAGGTACTAATGCCTCTAAATTTGGGCTTGAAGGCTTTTAGAAGTCAAAGTTTAGTCTTGCTGGCTGACTTCCATGTGGTAGGTAAATGACGTAGGTTGCAGTATACAATATATACTGAGTCTGCATATAACTGAATTCCCATTGCCTGAAAAGAAATTTGCAAATTGTTTTGACAGGGAGTCAAGTGAATGGCTGGATGCTGGGTTTCCACAAGAGCTCACTATTAACGGTAACTGGGAATGCCGTACTGGTGAACTGGGAGAAGAAATTCACCCAGCAGAGCCTAGTTTAAAGAGCTGCCTTTATGAAAACAAGTTGCTGCAGGGCTGTAGAAATCAGAGGTTAACAAAAAAAAAAAAAAAAAAAGGTAATAACAAATAGCAGATGACCTGATTGTGCTCATCCGTAATTCTGTCACCAAGAAGAAGGCACAGGCTCCTGAAACAAATAGTCATAGGTCACATCCCTCATTAAGAAGTTCTCCTTTCACTGCAGTCATTGGGCAGTTGTGGTCCTGCTCCAAAACCTCTGGGTTATCTGCAACTTTATTCTTCCACAGGTATTCTCTGTCAGGTCACTGTAGGATATCCTTAGAATATGCTGTCCTATTCTTGGAGAGGAAATGAAGCTATGCTATTGCCATGTGCTCCTTGTGTTTCCAGCCCTAGAACAGCCTCCTCTTGAAGGGATATTTATTAGTAGACATTTTATGGAAAAGATCATAATTCTTGGTGGAAAGCTAAAATTCAGCTCAGGGAAACACAGGCTACCATGTTTCTACAGACTATTCTTAGGCCATTTTAAGGTGAAAATCGTTAACTGAATTGGTGAAATAAAATTCTGAATATAGCCAAGAGGATTAAACGAGATTTCTAGTAGTACACAGTATTTAATAGTTATGTAGTTGGTACCAGTAACCTCAGGATAATTCAAGAAAACCTTTGTGCACTGAACAGTAGCAGGGTGTAGATCTGGACTGGATATGAGCTGTCTCCAGCTGTGCATTTTCACCAGGTGAAGACTAAACTGGATGCCACTAAGTTTAACCCTAGAATGAAAGTGCTACTTAGAAAATTGCATATGAGTTTGGTAATTGAAAAAGGGAGTCAACCTAGAATGTGCGAATCATAGAACTAAATTAAGAAGCATAATAATAAACTTTGAAACTCAACTAAATATTTATAGTTTGATTCCCCCTGCTTTCTCCTTTGTCATTTCTGTTTCTTATTTTGCTTGTGCTTTTTGCTTTTGGAGAAAAAAAAAAAAAAAGTGTCAAATTCATGGCAACACTATTGTAGAGTATCTCAGCCAGCTGAAGGGAAGCAAATCCCCCAGACTTGTATCTTGCTAAACATTTTTAAATTTATTTTCTTCTGGACCTAGTAATAAAACTGCAGAAAGCTAGAAAAAAATACCAAGTGTCTTTTGAATTTTGCCTTGTGGTTACCTGATGATTTTTGAACAGAGTTAATGATTTCTCCAATATATGTCATTCTTCTTTTTCATGGGAAACATTTTTAAAAATAAGCAATAAATAGAGTAGTTGTTTGGAGAATGCCTGTTCTTCATGACAGTCCATATATGTTACAATTTATTTAATGATGAAACTCTAAATAGAAATCCTAATTCAATCTTCCAGATGTTCTGTAGTTTTGGTATCTAGACTTTAAGCTCAGCTAAAGAAATTGAAGAAAATTAACATAGATTCTATTCACAATACTTTTAGTATTGCGTGATCTTATTTTGAACTACAGGACTACTTTTATAAATAATGTATGTATTACAATGATATAAAAATAGATAATTTTATAAAGTATGTAGCCAGAAGGGTGGTCTCATGGTGGGATGAAGGAATGTCTCATAATTCAGATCAAATTTGTGACCTGTCACATTACTTAATATCTTAAAAATTTAAGAAGTTCCACAGTCTGGTGTTCTCCATTTTTCAACCAGAGAATTAATTGAACTGACAAGGTATGAAGAAAGTACTATAAATCTTTTTCTAATGAACCTACATGTCTGAAGCTTAAACCAAAAGCTAGACACAGTTTTAGTCCAAGCTAGGTTTGACTTAATCTTGGCAATGAAGTCACTAAGTATTCTCCTGCTGCCATTTTTTCAAGTTGATATTTTGAAAGTAGTATCTTTTATATGTATAGACCACAAGGACAACTATACCATGCCAATCATTTCGCTCTGTAGAGGGAGTACATATAAATCCAAGGCAGTAGAATAAATCTTTTACAAAATTGTTTCCAAGTAGAATTCCAACAAGAATATATTTGCTTTCTTCTGCTAATGGTATTTTATGTATGCTCAAAACAAATAATTTTTTATTTTTCTCTCAGAAAATAGTGGTCTTAGCACTTTTACTGATAAAATTTAGGCATGTTTTAAAAGAAAACATCCCAGGCTGACATGATCAGTGTTTTGTTCTTCTTTTCTGTGAATAGCAGATGTCATAAATTACTGGCTATACCCGGGTCAGTTATCGTCAGTTTGACTAGCACTATGTAGTTATCTGAAAACATTTGCAGCTACTGAATGAAAACAGCTTATATTTTTATCGTATGGATTTTGAAGAAAATAGAGAAACATAACTATCACTCACGAGCTCTTGGCTTTGTATGGAAATAATTACTGTTTTTTAAATGTAATATATTGCATTTTTTTTGCCAAAGTCTTCTTGATGCCAACAGTCAAAAAATTCCATTTAAGATTTACGAATTATATTGTTCACTGCTGATGCCTTCAAATCTACTGGAAGCTATATCCCTACTTGAATTTTAGTACTGAAATGGAAAATTTAATTTGTTCAAGAAAGAAAGTAGACATATTAGATTTTCCACCTGTGTCCTCAAAGTTTTTTATGGTATTATGTGAAATGAATAAAATTATGCTGAATGTAATTTTTTGGGGGAGGATAGCGGAGGATGCAAGAAAGGCAATGGAAACCTGTTAAATATCCAATAACACTACTTAAGTGTACGCTAAATTTTTGGTGAATTCTTTACAGTCTATACCTTTTAAGCTGTATTTGGTTTTAAAAAGTCAAACATTTTATTAAGTGCCTATAGAGAAATGAGTGATAACATCTTGATTTTCATCCTGAATCTTAATAGAGATTCAGAGAGTTTTGGGAGCTTGTACTGCTCTGTCCAGCCCACCTCTATTTTACCTCTGTGGAAATCTTCTGCAAGTGAAGAACCCTATCTTCTGCATAGGGTTGTCCTTACCAGCTCCGAGCAGCTAAAGAAATGCAGATACTTTATATACACTTTGTGAAACCATTAATAGCTAAGAAGACCCCAAGCTGATTATACTTTACAAAGAACAAATTAAAGAACAGTCAGAGACACAGGAGGATTAATTCAGGTGAACATTCATAAGTGGGTTTGCAGAAACTAGAGGTGGGGAAAAGAATTTTGATATTTCCACACCAGTTTGCTATCAGTAAAGAAAAATCAAAGGCAACCTGTAACTTCATAGGCCAGAAAAGTCATGGGAAAAATATAAAACTTATTCTCAGATCTTTTCTCTTCCAGATTTCTTTTCCTTTTTCAACTTACAAAAGTTTTCAGGGTACTTAATATATTTCTTCTGTCTTTTTCATGATTTCTGAGCTGGCTTTTCTCAAAGCAGTTGGGCCAGTGTTACGAGATTTCTTGTCTGGTATTGCTGCTTCTTGTTGGAAATGTTTCCTTTCTTTTGTGCATGTTAATCTCATAGTGTCTGTGCACCTTTTATTTCTTGTTCTATTTGTCTTTCCATTCCTTTTTCCTCACCCTCACTGGGAAGAAACAACAACCCTCTGTGCGCTTGTTTATTTTCTAGTTTATGAAATTACTTGCTCACTGGAAGTGGACAGTTGCCCAACACTGTCCATTGGAAAATTAAGATATTCGTTCACTCACAATGAGTATGGTGAAGGGTATAGAGGAAAGAAAAGTCTCAGTAGCATTTGGACTCATTTCTGTTGAGTTACAATACTGACACTTCTACCTGCCAATAAGAATGGTTGAAATTTAGGAGTATTGTTTTGATCACCAGCGAGCTCTCCTAATTTGCAGAGCTTAATTCTGATAATTAAGGTCAAATTCATTGAACAAACAAAACAAAACAGAACAAACAAAACAACAACAACAAAATGCAACTAAATACCTTGCTGCTTAAACTCTCAAATATAGGATTTTCAAAATTCTGCTTCATGCCCATATGCAATGTTATGAAAATCGGTCACTTTTCTTCTGTGCTTCCTCCCTACTAATATAGATTGGGCTGAACAGAACAGTTTCCTTCTGAAACTATTTAAAAAGCTAGTCTCTGTCAAAGTGATTTCATATGCTGAGCTACTGTTACTGTTTGGTGTCAAGACCAAAACCCACAAGCATTTCAATACTCTAGTATTGTTTAACTTTAACTCAGCTCCTGCATTCTCACTGAATGTGAGCACCACTCTCCTGTGAATTTGGTTGGAGGGCTAGTTCTGTACCTTCTGGTTGTCAAGGTCTAAAATTTTCAGGAGAGGAAATCACAATAAACAATGTAAAGTCAAATAGATGCCCTGGGTGCTTTGCTGTAATGAATATAGAGGAGAAACATAGTTAAACAGTTCTCAAATCCACTTTATGCACTGGTGACCTGCTTTTTTCCTCAGAGATGCTTACTTACTAGGCATACACCATGGTCTGAATCCATTTATCTGCCAACATAAATAAAGCTGCAAAGCCTATTTAAATTAAAAGGTAATAGTAATCATATTTTTTGTTTCAAAACCACAGAGTTTTAGAAATTAAATTTTTATATTGCGGACTTTCAAACCACTTTAGTAGTTTTATTATCTTACATTTTATATATATATATATATATATATATATATATATTGCTTTCAAATCCGTTTATATTGCTGATGAAACCAAGGAATTTGCCCTTTTGAAAGATGATCAGGTGTGCAAATTGAGTTACCCAACACAAATGTTAGCAGATGTGTATGTTGATACCAGTTGGGCTTCAAGAAAATATCTTTCAGACAAATTTTCTGTTAATATTAGAGTTCTGGTTTTCACATGAAGACATTTAGCATATTCCCATAGGTCATATTTGTCCTCTATGTCTATTCGTATAAATATAAATCACTTCTTACCCTTTAGGATGATGTCACAAGTGATATTTATTATCTATCGTTCAGAAATGACTTATTTTGGGCATGAGTGGGATAGGGAACTGCCATTTGGTTTTGTCACCTGGAAGAGGTTGTGAGTCAGTGGACTAGATTCACAAAAACACTTACTCACGTAACAAGACCTGGACTTATGCAAGTCTGCATTTAAACAACTGTTTGATTGTAAGCATCTGAGAGGGTCTCTGTGCTGAATGAATAGTACCTATTCTGTATTTATTTTTATTTTCATCAGTTTGTCTATACAGTGCACTGTATCCACACTGTATGCTGAATACATAATTATTAATTTATTCTTGAGTGTTTCAGTGTCAATCACTCCTGTACCATATAAATGTTTCAGAAAGATTAATGAGTTTGCTCAATGGGGAAAAATGATATTTCTCCAATTGGGAAATTGGAAACCAGGGAGAGTAAGGCTGAAACTGTCAACACTGAGCATGTATAAAGTTGTTTTTTTTCACCCCCTGAGGCTTATAGGTACATTACATATTAGTGGATTTGCACAAAACCAACTAATGGTATCTCCTGGAGTCAAGAATGATCATCTATTAAATTCTAATCTCTCCCTAAAGTATAGATATTTTTTTGTGGGGGATGGGGGAAGGTATTTAACTGTGAAGATGCACACGGAACTGAATTGCTAAATCAGCTGCTTACAAGGCACTCTCCCATGTAAGGGGTTGCCAATGGACCCAGAAGTACTGTTGAGGATGATATGGGACTGCACTGTCACTGCTGTGATGTGCCCCACACAGCAGGTGTTGGACCAACCACCCTGGCATGTCACAGAGGAGCTCCAGATGGAGGCTGTGGCTGTCCAGGCCAAGGTTATAAGCAGTGCAGGACAAATCCCGAACCCCACATTGAAGGGAAGAAGGGATGGCTAGAGGCTGCATGTTAATGTGTGGAGGCTGGAGACTCCTAAGGTAGGGGTGGATGGGAAATCATGATAGCCAGGAGAAGGAAGTCTCTGTAGCTGTTTGCAGTGGTGCCCTTACAGAATAGACATAGGGCCAAGATAGCAGGAGGGAGAATAAGTTTCCTCTGGTGACACATAACTGAGCCTGAACTGCTCAGAAGCACTAATAAGAAATGAATCCCTTCTTGTCACCACCAAGATCCTTTAAGTTAGTTGGATGCCTGTGGTGCTCAGACTCCTACACAAGCTGCACACAAGGATGACCGCATTTCTTCATGTGGTTTTGAAACCTCACTTTGCTTGCTTCTGCCTTGCTGGTGAGGACCATGGTATAGAGGAGAAAGCAAATGGAAAAGTTGTGGTCAGAAATCATCATTGGATGGGTCACTTCACAGATCTGCTTCATTCAGTGTCTCTCTGCTCACTCCATCACTGAGTACAACCTGGACATCTATATCATATCAGGATTTTCAAAGCAGACTTCCATATTTCTTCTTTATTAGTAAAGTTATCTGTTTGAACTGTACACACTTTGTGGTGCAAAATATGTAACAGAATATTTAAAATGGATGTAGCTAAACTCTGACTGAGCTGAAGTATGTTCAGGTCCTTTTTTTTTTTTTTTGTTCCTAGCCTTTTGAGCTATCCTTGAAGAATCAAGAGTTCATTTATCCATTTGCACTGAAGTGATTACATCATTGTTCCTATCTTTCTTATCTTATTACTGATGCTTATTTGAGAAGTTTTCAGGCAAAATAGCAGATTTGATGTCCTTTATCCTGAAGAATAAGCAATATTTTCTGCAAAGGTTACACGTATTTGTAAGGCATACTAACACTGCAGGACCAAAGGGCATCATCTTAGAAAGTCATCTGTGGCAAGTGAATATTTTGTTTTTATTGCATATGCACACTATCTCCATTTTGTGAAGATTTTATTACTCAAATCCTCAGTGCATCAACTTGTTTGTTCTGTGTTGTCTTATAGACCTGTGTTTTGCCTGTTCTTCCAACATCAGTGCCACTGCAAGCATCCTTCCTCATTTATTTTGTTGTTGAATAAAATATCCTATGGCAAATCTATGCTTAATACATATTGTAGCTAGTGCATGACTCTACGAGCTTTCTCATGGTGATATTCATTCTTATTAAGTTACTTCTGAGACTTAACAGTTATACGTTTAACTATAAATGTTGCTGCAGTCTAGTTGAACTCAACCATTAACCTTTGGCTTATTTATCACATCTTCTGCCCTGTGCCCAGCAAAAATAGATACAGTGATTATATAATCACCTGTTGGTAATGTGTGTAGGGGAGTCAGTGTGACTTCCCTTGTAGCAGCATGGCCTGGATAACCACAGAGACGAATGCAAGAATAAACTGTGTGTGAACAGAATATCCAAAACTGCCTGAGAGGATGTTTGCCCCCGAACTTATTGCACTAAGGGAGAAATTAAAAAGAAGAAAGTTTGCTTAACAGTACTATCAGCTGGATTGAATGGTATCCAGGGGATTACCTGGAGACATTCAGGAGCTAAAAACAAACAAACAAATAAAATGAAAAGTGACAAAAAAAAAAAAAAAAACACACAACAACAAACAAACAAAAAACACACAACCAAAAAAAGGACATAGCTTGAAAAGAAGAATAATAGAAGCATGATAACTTCCTACAGCAGGGAGAGAGAAATGAAAAGATAGGAGTCAAAATGGGCATCGCTGCCCTAGCAGTATCCCAGCGTGCAGCCAGGAGGGACGGCACATCCCTGCTGAAGGTTGGGGTACCCAGCACTGCCAGGACCCACCTCGTTGTCTTTTACCTGGATTTGTGAGGCCTTGTTCACTCCTGCAACTTGCTGGACTGAAGGAAACAGGACAGGTAGGCACAGAGCTGGAGGCCTTCCATCTCCCAAAGGAGGTGCATGTGCCTGGGAGATGGTTGTGTGTGTGCACATAACTGAACATTACCATGGAGATTAGGGATTTTGAAGTTAGCAGTAAGGGTGTTTAGAAAATTATAAGCATTTACTGTCATTTTGTAAGTGCCTCCTATTGTGGTTTGTCTGTTTTACTGATATTGATCCTGAATGTATAGTTCACTGATTGCCAGTTAATTACGTACCATTAATAAATCAATGAACCACTTCAATCTTGATTTCGTTTAAGCCATGTGACCTGGCCAATTTTTTTTCCCATGAAAACTTCGTATGTAAAATTGAGGAAAAGGAAGATAAAAACTCCAGAAAATACATAATGCACGTCTACTTTATTTAGCACCTCAATTTATGTCGTAGGTATTGTTAGCTCAGGAGATCCTGTTGTTTTGGTATGTGGCGCTGGCTCTGAGAGCTCCCTTAGTGTGGCTATTTTAATAAAACCAATATGAAATATCTCTAATCTTTTGTTCCAGTTAGAAGTATTGATCTTTAATCAAAAGCATAATCTTTGGTAGCATTTCAGCATTTGTTGTCTTGTGCTTCCACCAAATTTCCATTGAAACTTCTAGTGCCTCTTTGAATTGGAAAGCATGCTTGCGAACATGCCATTCAGATGGCACTGCTTCGATAGGCGCAATCACTTTCGGCGACATCTCAGCCTGAGCCATCCTCTAGCAATCACTATGTTTTGTCTGAAAGTGGCTGATTTAAAACAACAACGACAACAACAACAAAAACATACTGGTACTTCTTGTACCTTATGATAGACATTGCTCTTTTTTTTTTCCAGATGCGTTAGAATATTCCACCCCCATTGTGTCCGTCTCTGTTTGCGCATCATATGTTAATAAAAATGAGAAGTGTGTTATCAGTCAAGGTTATATATAAAGGCCAAAGAATCAGGAAGACATCCAAAATGTATTTATTTTTTGAGCATATACACTTTTTTTCAAATAGCCATGGCCTGGAAGTTGAGAATTAATGGCTGATTTGAACTTTTACTGCTGTTAATGGCATTGTGTTTTGTGTTTCTGCTATGATACTCTTCGTTCCTGCTAGAAACTCTTTCTCCAGTGGGCTCCAGTTCAGAGACCTCAGAGCTGCATTGAGAACTGCTTCATTAAATTTGCCAGTTCTTGCTCTAAGTGAGTGTCTCAAAAAATGAATTCTGCTCTAAGAGAAGTAAATGCTTTGAGACATGTAGTTCATAAAGACTATTTTTGCAGGTGAGCTAAGGAGGAGGCATTGACACGTGCATCTTTTGCTGTATCTCGCTAATAACTTATAAAAGATGAGAATATGGAATTCTAACATTCATTTCTAGCCATAAATTATGCCCACTAAATAATTCCAAGAAAGTGTTTTGACTTTGACTTAAAACCTCTAATAAAAGACAGCAACAACAACAACAAAAAGCATAATTTTTAGTTTGTAAGAGGCTCATGTTGCTCATCTTCAGGCTGTGACTTCCACCTAAACTAATGGATTAATTAGAGGCAAGGTCTAGAAGGAGAAACAGGTTTTGATACTTGATAGAAGAATATATCCCCACTAAAAATATATATGCAGTCACGGGAATGCTTGTTGACACAATTTTATAGAACAAAACATTTAGAGCTGAAATATTATTTAGAGGTAAGCTGGAATTGTACCAATACAGGTGCTGTCATTTTGCTTAACATTTGTGTCTTAGCTACTGGTAGCTATCTTCCTAAAAAAAAAAAAAAAAAGAAGTGGCAGGTTATTTTGAAAGTTGAGAACAATGCATGCAATTTAAATTTTTGTGAGCAGAATGGTTTTGCTACTGCAAACTTCCAGACTTGATTCAATAACAGTCTGCTCAGAAAGTCAGTGTCACTCTGGATGTTGGTTTTGAGAGAGAAAAGGAAGTCTGCCTTTTAAAATTTTATGACCATTAACAGCCTATTGCTTATACATTGATTTATAATCAGGAGCACTCACAAGTGCTTTCCATTATTGGGTGTTTAGCAACCACAGTGGTGACCACTGCATTCTTACGTCTCACATCACAAATTCTGCACAACCTTTAACGCTGATTGTCAGAAAGATCCAGAGCTTCACAGGTTATGAAAGCAGAACTGCCCTTCTGTGACACCGGGAATAAATTCAGGCTTGAGGCCAGCTGGCTGGATAGATGTACAAAGAGGACTTTCTTTGGCTGCATAGAAAACTGGAAGTTTGTAGCCAGGTCTGTCCAGTAATTTCTGAAGCACTTCACAGAGCTGCAGCTTGTGCATCCTGCCATGCAGACGTGGAAGATGGTTTCTAGGGAATGTATAGAGAACTGTGTATCGATAGGTGTGGTATTCATCTTGGCAGGAGCTATTAAAACTCAGCTATCTGTAAAAACTGTGGGCTCTTTCTATAAAGCTAATAAGTGGTTCTTGTGGCTCGCTATGGATGGCATCAGTACGTGTTTTTGGGCTTATGAAATGCATATATATATTTCAATAGGTAGCATTTCTCAGAGTTTAACAAACTATTACAAAGAGCACTATGGAAGATTTGTATGCTGTGTACATATTTCTGAGACCTGAATTCTGCCCTTGGGGAATTGACACTGCTACTGCTCAAAGGAGAAGCTATCAAGGGAAAAAATATTGAAAATCCAAACATGAGCAAATAAGAGATGTTTTATTTCCCCTTCCCCTTTTTCCATTTGCAAAAGATTGGAAAATAACTGATATTGCAACCGTAGTGGCAGAAGCCACTGAGAAGAAAAAAAGAATCTGAAAAAAAAAAAAAAAAAGCAAATAATATTAGTGCTTTGCTTTATATTATGTCTTCATCATAACCTGCTGGAATTACAGTTTTATCCTGGCTCTGACAATGGCAGGGTTGTTTTTTCCCACTAGGTTAATGCTATTTTTCTTCTAGTTGTTGTTACAGGCTATAAATTGCATACGTTTGTAAATTTTCTGTAAGATACTGTCAGAGCAACTAGAAATCTATTTTTATATTGCATGTAATTGCTGTTATTTTGAATTTCCTCAGCCTATAGCCTGAGCAGATTCTAGATCCCATATATGAATATTTCTAATATTTAGAGATTCATTCTCGTTGTATCCCTAGAAGACAGATGAAGACCATACAAGGGAAGAATCATTTACAACATATGCAACTGGATGAGAACTTCCAGTTTTTATGAGAATAATTCTCCCCAGTTCAAGCATTATATCAAAAGGTCTCAGTCCTGCACATGTGCCATTTGGTCAGTACAGATTGTTCCCATTCTGAATTTTTGTGTGTTGAGAACTTGTATGTTTGTGTTATCAGATCCACAGATTATCAGATCCACAGATTGCTTTGATCGTCGTTACTTGGTGCTTTGCAATATTAGTATGTGGTCAATGTGCTAACTTACTGCAAGTTAAAGATGTTGCCAAAGGAGATGTACAATAAATGGATTTTGTGGCAGGACCTTGGCATTTCTTATTGCACGGAGCAATGTTTCTTATTGTCACACATAGTTTGCTGCTTTCTAGTTTGAAATTGGTCAGAGCCTCGTCAAAGCCTTGATTCAGCAATCACCAGCGTGAATCTGTGTGGTGCTTGGTTTTAAAGGACCTTTGCACGGATTCACAAATTTATCAAGATAAACTGGCTAGGAGATTCAGGACATCAGAAAAAAAGTCAAATATCTGACGTAGAAAGGAAATACCCAAGAAAAGAAACTGTGATTGGGGTAATTTTAAGCACATTTCTTATTAGTTTAGTTACAGAAAATAAAACTGTTTGCTGGCAGCCTTGTCAGCTTCCGTGCTAAGTAACCCTTCAGTACTCTCTTCCCATTGCACCCTGTAGACTGAAACCTGGTGTGAACAAATACATGTAAATGGCAAGTCAGATGATATCTGGTTTAATCCAGGGCACTAGAAATAGAGACATGACTTTTAATGCAGGGGCAGGCACAGCCCCTGGCCATAAAGCCTGTATCAGCTCCCGCTGCTGCTTTTTTCCTTCTCACTTTTTTGCCATGAATAGAGTCATGATGGAAATTGTGCCACAGCTACATCTTCACCTTGGTGATTTGTCCTCTTCTGGCTGCTACTGAGTAATTCTGGGGTGCATGCAGAAAGCTCATATCAAATGACTATTGCTGAAGTTACGTGTTATGCCACATGCTCAGAAAACGTGTTGCAAAATGTTATTAGGGAATTACTGTGGGCCTTGAATGTATTTGAAGTCTAATGTTGAATCTTTAGGGACTATATTCCACCCTCAAAGGCTCAGAATCATTAAAATATTCAAAAGTGCCTCAAATCTATGTTTAAAAATATTGCAACTTGAAGATCTGGTGTCTATCTTCTGTGTAGGTCAGCGTCTCTTCTTTTGGGTGGTGAGTATTTCCAGCATCCAGCTTAGCAGGTCCACCGAAAAGCCGATTTAAAAGCATTTTATTTTTGCATGTAGACTATAGTTGCTGATGCTGGACTGATATTTCCAAAACTGCAGTCTTCTGAATGTTAGGTTTGCATTATGATAAAGGTAAATAGTATTTGTGGCTATTACATGCAATCCATAATATATGTTTGTATAGACAGTACCACATCTTGTTAATACATACATAATATATTCTACATGAACTTTGCTGTAGCAGGTGCCTTGGGAAGGTTAAGCCTCTTCGTAAAACTTACATGTACATATTTTGATTCTGAATATATCACAGTACTATAGGAAAGAGCATAGAGGGATCCAGGATCCAATGAGAGTACAGAGCATGGCAGTGTCCTTGGTAAAGTACAAAATTAGTTCTTGAGATTCCTGGAAGTGAACGACCCAGCCAGTGTTTCTGAATGCCAGAACTACACAAGAATAACTACACAAGAAACACCCAGAAGGCCAGACATTAGAAAATCTCTTTTATCCAAGAAAGCAACCTTCAATTCTTATAAGTCTTATCTCACGCATGCTAGTGTGAGCAGAAGCAGAGATGGAACTGGACTGCTGATGAAAAACAGATTTAAAGGACTAACAGGAGGCAAACAAAACACTTATCTTCCAGGGGGGTGATGGATTTTGTTTTATTATTATTATTATTTATTTTTTTTTGCTACCCCTTTCCTTTGTAGGTATAGAAGTCATTCAGGAATAGATGGTAGTTGAGGTGAGAGTGTGTTTATATGCTGTCCTTTGCTGGGCTTTGCTTGTGGTCTTGAGTCTCAGCTGCTTCCCCAGACCCTTCCTATCCAAGGGCAGCTGAGTCCGAAGTCTCTGCAGCTTTGCTGATCAGCTTTGGCTCAGCAATGCTGTGCACGTAATGGATTTAGGGTCATCGGGAGCTCCTTATTAAACTAGACAACACCAGCTGCATTGCTGTGAGTAGTTAGCTGGAGGAAAAAAGTTTTTATGAGCTCTTGCTTTAATATTTTCCTCTCTTGGTATGAGGTCTCAGTCCTCACCCTGGCTGTGCCTGTGTTTTCAAGTCCCAGACTTTTTCAGCATTTTGGGCTCGAAATCTGAGGAGCACGCGGAGCAGCACATCCTGTGTATTCACATATGTGATGAAAATAGATTTTTAAGTTAATTAGCAGATGGCTTTTCAATTCCTCTCGAGTGCCTGATTTAGCAACCTTGTATTCGTGCGAGCGAACCTATTGACTGCAGTGGGAGGCTGTATGAAAGGCTGGGTGCTCACCAGCCCGCTGCCAGCAGCTGGCAGGATTTAGAAGGGTGTCTCCTCCAGTCTGTTCTGTGGATAGGAGAGTAAAAAGGTATCTGTATCCAAGAGGCGCTAGAAATCTCTACACCTTCCTGAGCTCGGTGTCTCTGTCAGCCTATTATCTGCTGTTAAGAATGAGACTGCTGGCATTAGAGAAACACAAAAAAGCAGCATAACACTTGTGGGCTCTACCAGCGGTAGACCTGTGAATTAGGGCAGGATGTTGACTCCGGTATCTGTTTCTTTTTCTTCTTTAGAAGCCTCAGGCCCCCTTTGGGAGTGCTGTCTGTATGCTATTAAGCAGTAAAAGCATATGTTAATAGCATCTTACATTTTGATCCTCAGAGAGATTGACAAGTTCCATCTGGTGTATGCAGAAGCGCTGTAGTGTGGGAGAAACTGGAAATGGAAAGGCAAGGGAAAGGGGAAAGAGGGGAAGGGGGTGGCTCCTTTAGACTCCTTGCATCCCGAGACCTGCCAGAGTGGCCATCTTCGTCTTTGTGGGCTCCAGCCTGAGAAGCATCTGCCTAAACTTGCAGAATCTCTCCTCTCCCTCAACATCACAGACACAATGCTGCCTGTGTCAGAGCTGGAGGCGAACTTAAATAGCTGTAGATATAGAGAGGAACAAAGTGAAGGAGTCTTTTGAAGCCCAGAAACCACTTTGAATAATTTAGGGATCTTCCTTATCATCCTACTGGTTTTGCTGGCAGTTTAGATGTACGGATTCAGTGCCTTAGTTTGTCAGAAGAAAGGCAGAGGTTGGGGGAATGAAACAGCTCACGTTGGGTTTTGTCTGAACTTCACTGTGCACAGCCTCCTTCTCCCCCTGTTAGAAATAACCATCTTTTTTTCTGAAGATTTCATTTAATTATTTATTAGTTATAATTATAAAGAACACCTAACGGAAAGGTGTATTTTTTTTGTTTTTGTTTCCCCGTGAACATGTTTATTATAGTGGTGCTGAGCTCCCAGCAAGTAGGTTTATTATTGTAGATAAGTATTTTGAAATCTCATGCAAATATCTTATTTCTTGCAAAATTACCTCTACTTAAAATTGGTAATCAATCTGTCCTTTACCTATACAAAGTGAGAATGCTTTTGGAAAAAAAGGTGCACAGAGGCTTGAAATATTCATGAAGGTTTAAAAGTGACTACTGACTTTTGTTTACTATAGATTGTTTTGGCTTTCATGTAGAGGAGAATTGGCTTTTAAAAGAGAAACCCAAATCTCTTCGAATGCTTGGTTTTGGGAAGGAGAGGGAGAACCGACACTGTCTGATGATTTGTTTTCATGAGATGTCTGCATTAGCTCTGAAATTACAGAGCTGATTCGATGGCAAATTGCAAGAGGCTGCTCATTTGTGACTGACCCTGCCATCTAACAAGAAGATAGACCTTAGGCATAATTGGGTTGATGCTGATTTGATCGCACAAACGCACACACGCACACACACACACAAAAAAGCTTAAAATAAGTCTTAGATCTGCAGAAGCAAGGCAATGCTCCATCCTTAAATTGCCCCTTTTGTTGGTTATCACAGGATTTTGCTACACTGGATGACTGCCTATTAGAAATCATATGCCTATTTCAATGGATTGAGAATAAAGTTATTATTTATCGCTGCTTTATGCAAGTACCTTTTTTGTATGTTTTTGTAGAAAGATATATTTGCCCAACATCCTACCCCAAGAAATACCACACACCTTACACTGTAATTTGGGTGGAAGCAAGAAATCTAGTGAGATTATACTCCCTTAAAGCTGGTCATGAGCACGGGTTTTAAATTGCCTTGGATTAAGAACAGGAAGAATACCAGATTTGGCTGAGGAAAGTGGAATGAGTCTTGACTAGTCTATGGAGAATTGATATTATGGATTTGTTTCCACTTTCTTTGTAAATCCAAGAATACATGAGCCTGTGGACAGAGAGTTTGTCTGGAAAGAAGACACAGGGTTGCTTTCCCTGAGTGTCTGTGTGCATCTTGGCAGACAAATCTGTGTGTTCAATGCCACCGCACATACACGAAGCCGGCCAGCATAACCTCGGGTATCTGGAAGATGTCAGGGCAGAGCTGGTCTCATAAAGCAGGGAATGAGTAAGGGCTGGGAAACCTGTGAGATGTGTTAATTCAGCACCTCTCCGATCTGGTCTTCACTGCTCCCCTGGGGTGCGGCCAGGCAATTACCCTGCCCTGCTCAGCTGCCGGTTCCTGCTCGGACGCCCGCGCAGATGCAGAGGATTGCAATTTGCAGCTGCCTATACAGGTGAAAATTTTATCCAAACACCCTGCTGCTTAAGGACCTTGATTTTGTGCTTCCGAAAAGGTTCTTAATTATTTGGGAGGCTTACCACTTCTGCTAATAATGGGCTTGCTGAAAGACGTTTTGTGTAAGGCTGAGTATTTTGTTCAGAGATCTCATAAGAGATGTATACAAACAAAACATGCCCATAAATATAAACTGATATTTTAAACAGCTGTTCTGAGGCCATATTGCTATGAAGAAGTGTTTTTAGGCTTATTCTAACATCTTCAATGATGCTGCGAAGAGGTTCCAACTATTTTTTAGCACGGTTGAAGCAAGCATTGCTGTGTTCATGACAGACTCCTCCCTTTGATAAGGGAGTAAATTTGCATGGCTGAGCGAAGCCCTCTGAAAATAAGGATTTACAATGAATAAAACACCAATGTACAGTACCCCTTTAATTACCATAGTTCTAAGACAGCATAGTTATAACATGTAATTAAATTTCATTGTATAAATGGAACATGGGCTGTAGTAGGCACATCTTTCATCTTTTGATGTATAATGACATTCAAAATATTCTCTAGTACTCAGCTGATAAACAACTTGAAGAGTCAGGGTCTACAGAGTTGCTTGTTTGATTTTAAATTTGTAAGATTGGCACGTGGTCCCTTTTGACGCTACCGCATTCTGATGTGATCCATTTATCTAATGTCATTAACAGTACAGGCTGAATGTACAATTAAGCTTGAAACTGTCACTGTCAGTGGCTGTTAAAAAAGGGTTGATAAAAATGAGAAGAGGAACCGCTGTTTTGTAATAAGCATCTGTGTTGCTTTTAAGTCAAGAAAAAAAATCAATGAATTTCAATATATTGCTGTCTTCATTGCCAATGTAATTCAATAAATATGTTAATTCACTGTTCTGAGCACTGAAGAGGGTTGAGAGCTTTTTGTGTCATTTATTTTTGTCAGTCCTGGTTTTCATGGTATTATTTTTTGTTTTAGTTAGACTTCCAGCTTAAGTCTAGTAATAAAAATGCTATTAAATTGAAATAGAGAGGAAATATTCTATATCTCAGACTTTTAACAAACTATGGCATTTTGCTGTATATTATTTTGTTATCTCTGAAATAGTAAACCAGCAAAGAATGAGTGTATGCTTTTATCATTAAAAATTCTCTTGATGCAAGAACAGAAAAGGAACAATTTTAGGTTCAACAAAAGAATACAGTTTTCAACCCCCATGCAAATTTCAGAGCAGGAATGGCTTCAAGAGTATTGCTACTCTTTGCCATGAAACATGATAGATAGACTTCATATATTTTAATCCTATTTAGGAATTTGCATGTTGTGTTGCATGAATCAAATCTGAAATATTTCTTTAAAATCTCTTTGACATAATACCATTATTTGGTAGTGAATTATATAAACTGATATGAGAAACACCTGTATTAATATTTCTTTACAAGTGTTCTCTGATTTTGAAATAACTACATTTGTTTTCTAAAGGAAGTATTAAAATATTGCTACATACAAACATTTAGGAAAGTCATGCTAACTGTTGTAATAACACTTGCTATTGTGTTTTCCAGCAAAACTAGTAGGTGTGAAACTACTGGAAAGGAGAGCTACTTGTGAGCATGCAGAACTGCAAGCTCCTGTGTGTCTTGCCATCACCTCAGGTGCTATGTTTTGGAAAAGACTGAGGGGTGATTGCTGAATGAATACAAGAGTGCCTGTGCCAGAGGCACTGAGTACTTTTGAGGGCATCTACTTATTAGACTTTTTGTTTAACATGAAATCTGTCGAGAGACACCATTGTTATTGCCTCAGGCCTGTTCTCATACTTCTCCCTTAATGCTTTCCTGATTAATCTTCTAAATAAGAGCCAAGAAACTTAATCTAATTATCACAACATATATATATGTGTGTATATATACATATATATATATAACTTTTTGGGAGGTCTAGTTAATGTCTTTGTCTGCTTGGACCACTAATGTATGTCTGGAAGTGGTTATTCTACATGTGGCCTTGTAAATGGTCAGTGGAAACACCAACAAAACTACAGTTCAATAAACTGTCCCTTAGCAGTTAATATTTAAGGTAATAACGTAGCAACAGATTTGACAGCTGAACTACTTTCATGCCAATGAAGGTTTTCAAAGGAGACAATCCTATGGCTCTGTTAACACTTGGCCTCAATTTTTGTAAGATTGATGTTAACCAAGATGACTAATCATTAGCAGAAATGGAAATTACTGTAACTAAAGGAAAACCCATTTAAGGAACTTGATGCTGGAGTCCATGGTGAACAGAATAACCTCCATCCCAGTTTTTTGGGGCACACAGAACGGGAGGTCTGCCAGTAAATGTTGTAAATGCAGCAAGGGAGAGTGGAGAAAAGATCATTTTGCTTATGGTTAAGAAGGCAAGGAGTGTGAGGCAGGGAAAAGAAAACCTGTAAATCTGCTCTGTGTTGAATGGGAAGATGACAGTATAAATCTAGCCAAGATACATCATACCAGACTGACCTGAAGAGGTTTGCTTTGTTTTGTTCTGGTTCATTTTTGAAGGTGAACTAACTTTCTAGACAAAGGAAATGAAAGCAATGGCATCAAGTGGACTTCAGTAAAGCTCTTAAGATTGTTCCAAATAAGAAACTTTTATTTAAATTTCAGAGTGTGCAGACTAAGAAAGGAATTGTAAAGTGAAAAAAATAAATGTTAGGATGGAACATGGAAGTGGGTAGTATTAGTGAGAAAAGTACTTTGGACTGAGCTTAGTGAAAGAATTTCTGACAAATTGATTTTGGAAAAGATCTCACTTTATATTTTTATTAGTGACTTTAGAAAAAAAATATTTAGATAGTACTAATGGAAGCTGAGAAACTTTTTTGATAAAAAGAGGTGAGGAATTTTACACTGCAAAGAGCTGTGAGAAGTAGAGTTAGAGGGTCATGTGAATAGTACAAAGTGAAAGGCCATACAGTTGAGAAATAAAAGCTCAACTGTTGGAAAATTGTCAGTTGGAAATAGCAGAAGAGAAGGGCCTGAACATATTTGTAAACTGCAGGATGCAGTTACCTTGATGCTATTCTGAAGAACCACAGACAATTTTAATATGCATCTATCTATGGCATGGAGGCAGAGTAGAAGGGGGTAGCCTCAACGAGCTACCACCTACAATACTCGTATGGACATTGCCTTTCAGCTGGATTGAAGAAGGTTTAGTTGAAACTGGAATTGCACGCAGAAGGAAGGCTGGTAACAAGATTAGAGAATGAAGTCTCTTCTCAGTGAGGATGCTAGAGCAGCACATTTTATTTAGCCCTGCAGATTAAGCTTGAGAGATGTACAGATGATACCTGATGATACAGCTGATCTCTCTTTTATCGATAAATATCAGGGAGAGAAATTGGCTATGTAAGCTAACGGCAAGAATTAGCATGAGAATGGATAGGTACTAATGAGTCCTGGGTAAATTTGGATGCAGAGGATCTTTCCAAGCCTTTAGTCTCTGGAGCAGCCTTTCAAATAGGAACTTAGAAGGAAAAAGTGAGAAACGTCTTGAAGATGAAGTTTGATATATTTTTATCAGAGGTATTGTAATGTGCAGCACACATTAGAGGAAGTTCCTTTTGTTCTTCTCATCCTATGCTTAACTTTAAATTCTGTTTCTATGCTGTCCATTACACAAAATTACACTTCTGTTAATGGTCTCAGATGCTTGTGAGATGCACATGTGCTTCAAAAGAAAAAAAGACATCTTAAAAGAATCAATATCCACTGCTGTTTATGGTGTGTGCTTAAAAATATGTGGATATATGGGCTACAAACAGGACCAGGGCCCATTGTCTGTCCCTGCATCTGAATGGCGTGGGATGGTCCATCTCTGGTCAACAGCCAGCCAGGTACGCACTATATTGAAGTGCTCCATGAAATGTTATAGCTCGTGAGCTATGTGTATGGTTACTGGAAAGAGTTTCAGCTGGGATAAAACCATGCTAAAGACCATTCTGACTTTTAACAATACAGGGCTGTTCCTAGTGCCCAGGGTTGTTCTGTAGCATGATTTAATTCACCTGTGCATACACAGGCCTTGTGCTCTCCCTTGTAATTTGGCTTGATGTGCATATGAAATGCAACTTTTATAACTTTTTGTTATTTCTACTCTAAAACAATAGATCAAATATCGATCTGTTGCAGAATGAGATGAAAAAATACATATTTAAAAAATTTTTAAGCCTCTGCTGATTAATGTTTTCTTAGAAATCATGTATTTCTGAAAATTTTTCCTCGCATGTTCTTTATTCCACCTTACTAAAAATAATAAATATACTGAACAGTAAGATTTTGTAACAGGTTGCTAATTTATTTATTTTTTTAAATTGTTTGGTAAAATACATAGGAAATTTAGAATCCGTGTGTGCAAATATCTGAGAATTTTTCTCATCTTGAATACAGGCTCAGAATGTATTAGGCTTATTTCTTATAAATAATACAGTTTTGAATTCTTTTTTTTTTTCTTTTTTTTTTTTTTTTTTCTGTTTTTACCAGTTACATCAGGATTTATCTTCTGTGTATTCATTTTTAAATAAGCACCTTTGCCCTTCTTCCTTATATCCCCTATGTTTGACAGAAGCTGTTTGTAACCATTCGTAAGCCAACTTAAAGCTGTCCTTCAGATTCCTTCTTGAAATTCTCCTCTGTCAAGAATACAAAGTATGTTCAGGGAGCTGGACTGGTTTTAGTATTGGTTGTTATTCTGCCTTGTATTGCCAACCTCTTGTTTGTGTATCCAAATATGAATGACACAAACTCATTTCTCAATCTCTTTGGGGGAGAATTGCTTTATTATTTTATTTTGTTTTCATATTTATTTTTATTTTTATTTATTTTATTTTTATTTTTATTTTATTTTATGGGTATATATGCAATAATATATACATGTATACATATATAGATACATATATTGCTTTCTTGTCATGCTTTCATTTCAAACATATTATCTGAACAATCATTGAGGATACTAGGTACTGATATGGTATCAAAAATAACTCCTGCTGTAAAAGACATGGTGGAAAACTAGCAGCACTTATAGCCCATATTCCTTTCCTTTGGTTCTTGGTGCTACTTAATATATACCAGCTACTTTTGAGGACAGTCCTGTATGGAAACGTTTGACTTTCCATATTGTATGATCTATCTGTGCCTTCTGCTTTGTTTTGATTTATTTCAGTTCTGACTTTATGCCATATTATGACATTTTCCTGTTCCCTGAAATGGATGCACTGATGGCCATTATTAAGAGTTTCATGAAGCTCATAATTTTAGCTCTTTTTTTTTTTTTCTTTTTTTCTTTTTTCTAAAAGACATTATATATATATATACATATTCTATTATTTGAAGGTGATCCAATTATTTGAAGGAATGTCCTTACGTTCTGTATTTCACATTCAGTGTTAGTATCAAATGCTCAGACCATTGCATCCTATTAAATCAAGAATAAACACTTGATACGTAAGTATAGTGCATCCAACTGATTCAGCTGTAGCAGGTACTTCAATCTGAAGTGATTTAAAAATTAACTCTCAGAAATTGACTGCAATAGAAATCACAGAAAACCAGTTCTCTTTTTCTAAGAATAAAAATAAGACTTGAAAATGTATTTGAATACACTTAAATAACTATATTTAAGAACATCCAGCTTAATGCTAGGAAATTAACAGTCATTTTATTCATTTGGAGTAGAAATGCCTTCAACCTTTTAGGGAAAGCAAGAACAAATTACAGCCAAATTTTCATTTCACAAGTCATCTTCATCCAGGATAAGCCAGGGCCCCAAGGTCAATTCTTCAATTTGGTATCCTATTTCCATAATGTTATTCTGCAGTGTACTTTCATTATTACTGGAGCAGTGCTCGCTTTCCTATTAGTTTTATAAATGGCTATGTTAATGCCTTTTTGCAGACAAAACCACCTTTTGTTAATATCCCAGTGGATTTCTTAAGGATTAAAATATATTTTTAAGCAGTCATTGGTTCTATTTATATTTTTTTCATTGATGATTAGCCCTTGTCACCTACCCAAAAGTGGCATTGTTCAGACAGAGATTGAAACAGTTTTTAAGAAGATCTGTTGACTGATTGTATTGACTGATAGAAAAAAAAAATAACTAGAAGCTGAAAATGTTAAGAATCCTTGTAAAATTTAGTAAGAGCCAAAGCTGTGCAACAGTAGGGGAAAGAAAAAAAAAAAAAAAGGCAGGATATTCTGGCTTGGGAGTAGTCTTTTGTTAAGGCAGATAAAACTGTTTTCTTTGTCTTTACTATGCTGTTAATGGTAAGAAGTTAGGCTCAACTGAGGTACAGTTATTAGCTCTAAATTCTTGACAGTTGTGCCCTAGGTAATTAGATATTTACATCTGCAGTTGTAATGCATAGGTACAGTAGATAATTAAGACAAAAATGGATGGAAGACATCTGCTGTTCCAATAGCATATATCCTCACTAGTTAAAAGAATCACTTTAGTTATGGCATTATTATGCCAAGTTTGGAGGAGCTATCCAAACAGCTATGTTTAATTTCTGAAATTAGACTGATAAATGATTGGTACCTGCTCCTGATCGGCTTGCAGCTGGAGCAAAACAGGTGGGTTTAGCATCATCAGGACAGAGTGGACCTTTGCTTTTGTTCACCATAGTTCTCTCTTGCTTCCATTTAATCAGGTCTGTCAAGGAATGTTATTTTTTTAAAAACAGATAAACCATTTTCAGTGACTTTTTTTTTTGGTACATCCTGACATATATGTAGGTCTGGGGCTGTATGGTTTAGCAATTTGTCATGGAGCTCAGGTATCTCTGACATACTGCCTTTGATGAATACACTAAGGTTGAAATTTTCAAACATGAACATTTAAATATGAGTGGATCTGACAACTTAATAGCAATCTGCTGAGAATGGTTAGCTCTTGCATCAACAGAAACTTGGAGTAAGCAGTCACTCTTTAAAACATGTATATGGGGGAGGGAGGGATGCTTTTATTTGGAGAAGGGTGCAGAGGTCCTTGAAGTGATGGAGACTTGAACTAGTGGCCTGCACTGTATGGATGGAACCAGTCTAGATCCTAAACATATTTGCATGGTCTCATTAAAACATGCTTATTAACACATGTGAAGATGTGAAGGAGAAAGGAGAAGTGTTTTTTTTTTTTTTTTTTTTTTTTTTTATAATAGCTTCTGCCTGTGTTTAGCTAACTACCTGATTTTTGGACTTTCCCAGAGAGTCTTGCTCCCAGTGATGGTGCTGGCATGAGCACCTGCTGTTGGAGATATGTTTTCGGTTCACCTGACCTTGGTGCAGGCACGCTGCCAAATATAAGGTTAGAACAGAATCTATCCAGAGTCAATGTAGAGAGGTACTTCTGGAAAGTGTAATTCATCCTACCTAAAGTTTGAACTATCTTCTAAATGTCCTACCTTTCCTCTTGGAGAGTCTCTTCTTGGAGACTTTGTAGTGTTCTTCATCACATCTAAAAATCTCCATAGGTCTTTTGACTTCCGGTGTATACATGCTGCCCATTAGTTAAGTTACTTTATATTAAAAGCTGTCAAAGAAAGGAAAGCAATTTCATACGCTTCCCAAATTAATGACAGTCTGCTTGCACATTGGTTGCTTTCTGTTGGCATCTGGGTCCTAGTACAGACTGCCATTCTTAATCATATTTTAATTTTCAAATAAATTGCTTTCATTATCCTTTCATTTACAATACCATGTGTGCATTACTGCTCATTAATGTTTGTCATCCACTTTGCTGAGGCTGGATTTTTAAATAGCCATGGTTGCAATGCAGTAATTAAAGATGATCCATGTTGGTTTTGTAGAAATTATTCTGAAGCCTTCTTACACACACAAAAAAGGAAACCCAAACTCAGAGTGTTGTTGAAAGCAATTCCTCAAATGTATGGAAGCAGCTTAGCAAAAGTGCTTTGACTGTAGGTAAAAGCAGGGCACTTCTAATGGTTCTATTAAAATACCTAAGCCTAACGATGGATCTGTATGGGAACTATATTCCTGTAATTATTGACAAGCCTCTTGTTTTTGAGTATAAAATCTTGTTTTGTATATAAAAGTAAAGTAAAGTAATATTTGTTCGTATTTCTTCACAAAACTTTTCTTCCAACATCTGTTCAGTATTGTTGGCCGAACCGTGGATTTAATTAAGCCACTTTCTTTCCCCTTTCTTTCACTCCAGACGCTAGAAACATAAAAGGACAGAAACAACATGACAGGGATTTTAAAATTACAGTTTTCAAACGGTATCCCCATGGAAAAGAAGTCAATATAGTAACAGAAGACGTTGCTCTCATTTTGGCCTATCCATGTTCCCCAGATTGTACATCATAGGACAGAAATGCTTCCCATCTTGGTACTTGCAGTTAGTATTTGTTTCTCTATGACACAGTCTGTATGACTGATACAAAATATGGATCTCCATACCCATGCCTATCTGGTATTTTTATTCCTTTGTTTCTTATGTGTACGTGCTCAGCTTTGAAAATCTGGCCCTTAGGAATCCTGATGTGAACGTTCGAAAGTAATGTCACTACTGCTATGGCACAGGATTAAAAACAGTTACACTTTACTGAGAGAGAAATTGAAATGGATTTTTTGAAATCTGATACCCTTTATGAACGGCAAAAGAATTAATTGTTTACTAGTATTTTAAGAAGTACCTTTAGTGATGCACACAACCTAATGTAACAGGGCTTGGCCCCAAAATGTGGTGCAGTCTTAATGATGGGATTGGAAACTTTAGTCCTATGGTCACCTCTGTGTGTTTCTACATGACAGTAGGTGTTCATGGCTGAATAGGCCTCTCATCAGGCTGTATTTGCTTCTGAGATGAAAAGATGAAGTACATTCTGCCTCTTTCAGTCTATGCTATCATTTCCTTTTAATGAACCTTGTCACCTCTCCATGACTAAGATCTTAACATTCTGTCCCTGGCTCAGAGCAAAAAGCAAAAGTCTTAAGAACCAAAATTACTGATGTTCCTAGTTACTTTTTTTTTTTTTTCCCTACAATATATTTTTATTTATTTAAATATTTATTTTATTTTTTTATTTTTATTTTCTAAAATTTCTATTTCATAGAAGTGTAGTGAAGGGAATATGTTTGGAAATATATGGTGTCACACTCAAGTTAAAATAATTTTCCATATTTTTTTAAATTATAATGATAAATTTTCTATAGTTATTTATAGCAATTTTTATTATAAAATTGATACACAGATATGAATATTTAAAATGGACATGTCAGGACTCTAGAAGCTTGAACCTTGGTGCTGTTTTTGTTTTCTTTTGGATTATGTTGGGAGATTCAAATTAGTAGTAAGTTTATAAATTTACTTAATTGAGCAGTAGAAGAAAACTTAACACTGCTCTTTTGAACCATCTCTTAATTAGATTATTATTGTACCCAAGCAATCTGAAATACATATAAGACCTCTTAGTGTTTATTAGCCAGAAAATGAAGTTAACTGAAAACTGAGAGTAGCACCTTCAGCTAAGGTTGAATTCACAGATTTTTAGAGTTTGTTCTTTCATTATGGCTATTCCATTCATCAAAGCCTTGTGACTTTATTCATACCAAAACATGTATCTGTTCAATTTCATGATTAGATATTAATTTAGATGAATCACCTTCAGCATGTGCTCTCTGTTGGTTCTGGAGGAAACTTGTAGCGACTCCTAATTTACCTGTCCAGTCTCATATGTAGGGTTTAATGGGCTGAATCAAATTTAAGAACACTTTTCCCTAAAGCTCTGGTCATTAAATATGAAAAGAAACATTGCTTTTATTTATTTGTTGTTAGAAATAGTACTTTCTCTTATTATTTCCCTATTCTCATTAATCGTGAAAAATGGAAGGATATAAGCAGGTGGAGAATTTGGTAACATTGCTCCCAGTTATCTAAACACATTGTCTAGATAAAACTGCAGGTTTACTAGTGAGAGTGTGGTGAGTCTCGTATTATATCTTAGAAGTCCAATTACATCTTTGTGAAATTACTTCATCAATCCCATTCTAAATCTAGAGAAAGCCAGTAGGCACATCACACTGTATTGTGATCACGTAAAACATTCCAATGAAAGCTCAATCAGTATTTGGAGGTCATATCTTTGTCATAAAGTTCAGTACCAAAGAAAGGTGCTGAATTTATGCTTCAGTAGATCATATGGGCTACATATTAGAATAAAGCTTTAAAATTTCCTGAGCAATATCTTATGCTTATTGGCTTGGCTGTAGCCAGCGGTGGGTCCCTTTTGGAGCTGGCTGGAACTGGCTCTGATCTGACATGGGGCAGCTGCTGGGCCACACCTGAAGCCCCCTGCTGCCAAAATATGTAAACCCAAAACAGTATTATATGATGCTTTCAGCATTTTGCAACTATTTTTATTTTTTTTCAGATTTCTAAAATTTTAGAATGCAATACAGCCATAGATCACTGAGGATGCATTAGAGACAATTGCTTAAGTGAATAGCTATCTTTGACCATGGAAATGTTCACAGTAACATCTCAGAGATTTGCAATGAATTTAAACTTAGTCATGTGCTTAACAGTAGCTGAATGCATTGGAGTTTGTGGGAAGGAGAATGGGTAGCATGACATCCTTTGGTAGTACTTGCAAACTCACATGCTTAAAAATATTTGCCTGAAATCTAAACCTCAGCTTTGTATGAAAGACAGAGAATTCCACGAATGTAAAATTCATTGCAGGATATTCCTCCCATTTTCTGGGATTATGTTAATATATGAAAGACAAAACTTGGAGGGGTGAGAGCTCTCTGCATATGGTGACTTTGGGATGATACAATGACAAACAAACATATTTTTGAATTTTTAAATTTATTTTCTAATATCATTGCTTTGTGATACGGTGAATAGATCTAGGTACATTCTCTTACTTAATTACAACACTGCCTTTGGTGAGTAATGATAATATCCTGTACGTGTTTTATAAATCATGCAAATACAGCAACAGTTATAATTCATGGTGATTCCAAATGGGCCCAGATTTAAGTTTTCATAAGCAGCTATTCCGTAAGGTGTTTATACTAAAAATCAGAATCAGAAGAGATGCAATAAGGTTTTACTACTCCTGTGCATGAAGAATATGAATATTTGAACTGAAAATCAGAATCCGTGCAGGGATGAAGACAGGAGTGAGAAGTAGTAACACTGGTAAAGAAATGTAATATTGTCAGTTTTGCATAGATTGTCTTATTCTGGTCATGGTTATCATGGTTTGAAGAAGATCCCACCTACTGTGAGAAGACATCCCTCAACACATTGAAGCTGCTCGCAGTAGCTTTAGAATAAGCAGTGAAGGCTCACTTTGCAGTAATGTAATAGGAATCTGTGCAACCCTGGTCTCTCTGTGTAAGAGGTATCAGTAATGTCAGGGAATTGCTGAGGACCTGCCAACACCATTAAAAAAAAAAAATATCTTGTTTATGTAGATATATTTTTCTGTTTGTTTTGTGATATTAAAATAAGCAGAGCAGAAAATGATAGATGATTTTTTTTTTTTTTTTTTTGGAGTAACCGTCACTGTCCAGATAAGGTGAGGGCTAAAAGATTTCTCTTCTTCCTACCACATAATATGCCATTTTCATTTTGTGCTGCTCATAACCCTGAGTGTCAGAGCTTTCTATTCTAGTCTGAATAGTCAATGAAACATTATGAAGCCGATAAGAAAAGCTGCTCCCCGTTCCTTGGCAACGGCTGTTAAGCAGAGCTGAGTGCTGTTGATTGAGGAGATTAGCTGCCAGAGATAAACCTCCTCTTTCTGCTGCCCTGCTGCTTATCTTTCCACCCATAACAAGTTGCACCGAATATGACAGCAGTCAGCGGCTGAGGCAGAATATGAACTTTGCAGCAAATGAAGTTTGTACAAAAGACTTAGGGTGCTGCCTTTAAAATCTGGAATTTATTAAAATGTGCGGGTTGTTTGCTGGGCTGCCCTTCCTTGAATTCGGGGTGAGCGTTTTTATTTGAAAGGGTGATGCCCCAGATGTGACAGAAATGGGAAGCTCTGTTCCTACCTTGTCCATTCATAAACACTGAAAACAGGAACAAATACTTTTTACACTTTTCTAAAGCTCCTGTTCTCAGTGACATAAAAGAAAACTGAAATATGCCATAAAACTACTACAGGTGCTGAATATGCAGAAGTTGGATTAGAAGATTTTGGTTGATGCTTTTGAGAGAAAATGCTGTTGTAGATTAAACAAAGACATATGGTTACGTTGAAAATTACATCTATACATACATGTACATGGCATCTTTCTGGTTTTGGTACAGCATTTTGTTGACTGGAAAGTCAAGGCTAGGGTATGGTGAGGAATAGAAGCTGGTAGGTTTTTTATCTTCTCAAGAATCTTATTTTTCCTCTATATTTTTAAAATGTCATTTTATCCCTTCGCTTTCATTAGTCTGTGTAAAGTTCTGTTTACATGACCCTTGGAGAGGTCTCCAGTGAGGCCTGTATCATCACCCTCTTGTGGGTCCCTTGGCCAACCTTATTCTGGACAGAACAAGAGGTAGGCTTGGCTGTGGCTGAATACCTGGAGGATGGCAAAACACGGGCAGAAGAGTGAAACTCCAAGCAGTCTTTGTGCAGAGACTTGGGTGAATAGTCAATATGCATCATAAATTCAGCAATATTCTTGAAATGTGTGTGACTAGTTTCTTGAGTCCAGCAGAAACTTCAGAATAAAAGATTTTGGGCAGAGGCATCTTCATTTACGATTGAAATCCTTTCAGTGAGCTCTGTTGCAACGTGCTGAAAAAAGTGCTGGTTTCTACCTGGAAGAGCACAAGGGTGAAGTATTAGCAGAGGCAACAGGCGGAACATCTCCTGTATTCTGTACAGTTTTGTTGTCCCAACCAAGCATGTTGATAAGCAATATAGTGATAATAATAATGAGGGAGAAATTTAGATGGCATTCATTAGTGATATACTGTTCCAGTGTGTGATTTTTTTTTTTCCTGATCCTGTAGTCTGCGCTTCCAATTTTTTTATTTTGCATTTTTGATGAGCTGCTACTTCCTCCTTTGGTAGCATAGGTGCTTTGTTCAAAATGAATCTTTTATAGAAGTCTTTTAAGAAGTCTTTATACTGAATATACAATTCCTGCATTTAACCACTAAATTCCAGGAAAATCTGAAGCTTAACTTGAAGCTTAAATTCTCCCCCTCAATTCCAGTTTAATAATGGATTTTAGTTTTATACACTATTTTTAAAAAGCACATTACTATTTATAAGTATCCTCAAATGTTAGCAATTTCCTGTGAGTTGTATGCATTCTATGAATAAAATAGGAAGCAATTTGGTGTTGCACAATCCACATGTATTGAGGGGTCTTTGCACCCATTGCAAAAGCAGAAAAATGTGGCCTTTCAGATACATTCTTACCATAACTCCAGACATTGCAAATCTTAGAAGAAGTTATGTGCAGCAGTAAAGCTGAGGAGAATAAAATACTTCCCAGTCCTATTGCACATCTCCATTCCCATATCATTTCATCTGTCTGTGGGCTTACTTAGAGATACAAAAGATCATCCTCTGTGCTGAAGGCAGACTTTTGCACTGGAAAAGGCTTTTCACTGTAGGGCTTTTTCCATCCCATAGATAATCTCTTTTGTTTCTCTCAGTGTCCTTTCCAAAATTTATCACTCATTTTAAAACTTGGAGACCAGAACTCTGTATTCCCATACTGACCTCATCAATGCTGCACAGTGAATGACATCACCTCCTTATTCCAACTTATTGCTGTCACGTTCATCTATTCACAAACCTTATGAGTGTTTTTGTCCTGGAACTGTCTCTGACTGAACTCTGAGGTCTGAACCAAGCAAGGAGGACTGTGATTTTGTCATTCCTGTCACCTCTTGCCATTAGCAAAGCTGCTTCTGAAATAGCTGCTGGATGCAGCTTCTGATAGGTGGTCCTAGGTATGTAATATATTTAGCTGTCTTAAAACATATTTTGTTTGAAAAAGGTCAGATTATTCATTGTCTTGTCAGAAGAAGCAGAAGCACTTAGCATTTCTCTGTCTAAGCTTGAGGTGAGGTTCTTGGCTGTCCCAGTGCCTGTTTGTAGGCTTGCTTGGTGCTGTGGCTTCTATAGGCATGCTGATATTTCATACTAAAGCAAGTATGATATTCGAGGTAGCTCCAAAAAGTTTTAATCAGTCCACTGGGTGCACTGTGTGCAGTTACCCTAATTTCAAAGAGTTTCTCCTCCCCTTTGTAAAGGAATGCATTTGGAATTTCTGCTGATGTGTTCAGGTGGGCATAACATAATTTTCCATAATTTTTGTAATACTTTGCAGCTAGGGAACAAGATGGAGATCTTTATTACTATAATTTCATGCATGTTTGAAGTCAATTCCATTTAGGAATAAATTCAGTAGCTCAGATTACAAAAGTCATCTGCTGTCTCAATAAATATTGTTCTGCAAAGATCTAGGAAGCTTCAAGTTTGGCAAAGGTCAGCAAGGAAATTTGACCTAACTAGTAGATATTGCCGGTAATGAATATGAATGCAATGGTCAGTAGTCATGTTTTCATGAGAACACTGTCTCCTGCAAACCCATAATAAATAACTCTTCAAATACGAGTTCTTGGCACTTAGCCACTTAGCTCTTGGACTCCAGTTAAAACCTTCACTACTTTGTTTTTAATACCAAATGAAAATTAATGCAGAAATCCATTTTGCTGAACATGTTTTCTTGCAGAGTTATTTTTGCCTTGGGAATACAGATGCAAGAGCAGCTCTAGTCTGATCACACACTGAAGACATTGCCAGCACCAAAGTGGTTCTTGGCACCAACCGAAAATGTAATGGGGATCCTTGAAGTGACTGAAGTACATCTCAGTGATACTTGGAAAATTAGTGTGCATAAATAAGCATTAGTATATTTGCATGTCATTGCTTCCATAAATAAATCCTTAGTCCCTCCAGTAACCTCTGTTCCTAATTGCATATTCAGTAAAAAAAAGAATTGTTCCTGTTTCATCATTCCCCACTGTGCTGGCTCAATAGTAAACAGTCCAAGCAAAAGGGAGCTGCATTGCTCTTTCAGGAAACTGTGGAACAGCTTCAAAATACTTTCTCCCTGCTTGAAACTTGTTCTGATTCAGTTTGTTCACTTTTGTCTTTTCACTCCATTTCTCCCAAGAATGTCATAAATAATTAATCAACCAGGTTGCATAGACTTCCAGTCTTTTTCCCATAAAGATCCATAGAATCAGAGAACAGTTTGGGTTGGAAGGGACCTTAAAGCCCACCCAGTTCCAACCCCCTGCCATGGGCAGGGCCCCCTCCCAGCAGCCCAGGCAGCTCCCAGCCCCGTCCAGCCTGGCCTTGGGCACTGCCAGGGATGGGGCAGCCACAGCTCCTCTGGGCAGCCTGGGCAGCCTCACCACCCTCAGTCAGATAGCTCAGTGTTTAAGGATCTATGTGGCTATCACCTTTCTTTCCATTTTCTCTGTATCTGTTCTGTAGTTTATCCATATTTTCACAGTAATGATCTGTTCAGAATTTAGTGCAGTATTTTCTCTGTACACTGGAAAAAGCTTTTTCTAGTTGGGGGGTGGTACATGGCTCAGATTTATCTGTAATGAGATAGCAATGTAAAATAAAAACTTCCATGTTAATCCTGCAGTCCAGTGACTAAATGTGCTAAAGAGATAGCTTTAATGTAAGTCTACTAATACTTGACTTATACTTGAATTTAAGGTATCTTTCCAGTTGGAGAAGGATTTATATGTTTGAGCCTTTCCTCTCTTTTCTCTTTAGTACCATTACTGTCAAAAAAAAGAAGTTGCTATTCAGATAATTTGGATTGAAAACTCATTTTTTTATTTTTATTTTTTATTTTTTTCTTAAAGACATCATGGTTAATATTGAGCATGTAGTTTTGCTTAGAAATGCCTCTTAATATATTAAAATTAGAGTTTGGGTATTTTCTCAAAGGTTGCCTCAAATCTGGGTTGGTCTCTGTGATGAAAAGTAGGTGCAGGTGGATTCGTGGCTTGCAGTCTGCAGTGATCACCTGGATGTGGAAAATGTCACAGAGCAAGACAGGCAGAGCTCTGTCATCCTTTCTCTTCTTAATCATGGAGACAAAACCCACAGTTTTCACAGTTTTTATTCCACATGGTTACCTAGATTGTGGAAAATTTGAGTTTGGATCTCTAAGAAATGCTAAGCATTATTGCACATTATTATTGGAACATCAGCTCAAGCAGCAAAAAAATTAAGACTTGCTCTCTTTACACCTCTGCTTTTTCCTTTTCTTGAACTCCCTCCTGCCCTTTCCTGCCCGGGAATAGCCATTGTTGCTCTGGTTGGGAGACCGATGGGGGACCCATTAAGACTGAGGTTTGCTTCTGTGCTGTGAATCACAGAAAGCAGACATTGAAATCTGGACAGCTTGTACTCCTGGCTGATTTTTTTATTTTTTTATTTTTTTTGGGGGGGAGGGGAAGTAGGCAGCACTTATTTTCATAGCTAGACTGCTCTTACTTTGTTAAACTGTAGATAGCTTTGTCACAATCCTTTCCTTCCCTCTTTTTGTTGTACTCAACTGAGAGTAGCATTTTTTTTAGTTACTTTCTCTACAGTTTATATATTTTAGTTGTAACAAAAAAATTCTCAAGGGAAAGTGTGCATTATATTTTGGGACCATGCAATCCACCACTTAAATTACAGGTTAGCACAGAAACACTTCCTGGAATGACATCTCCCTTCTGTTGAAGGTTACATATGTTTTCTGATGAAGGAAGAACAGAGTCCTCCAGAACTTGCTCGCAGAATTGCTCCTCGAGGAGACTGCAAACCTCAGAGGAGCTTTCATTAGTGCCTCAGGAGAATCTGAAGCTTTGCAAATCCCAGCCCTATCACAGCATTTGCATATGAGTTAACTAATACTGTTGTTATTGTGAAATTTTAGCATTTAATACGAGCACTTTCGTAATTGCTAGCATGCCATCAAATTGTTTCCATAATCAGAAATATTCCAGATGTTCAATCAGGTTTGGGGTTTCTTGGTTGAAAACCAGCCATGCAGTTTTATCCCTAAATGTCTGTGTCCAACGAGGTGAAGAAAGGTGTTAAATCTTGTTAGAGCCCTCTCACAGGACTGTTAAGTGATCTGGCTTTCAGCAGAATTTATGTTACCTTTGACTTTCAGGCAGCAGTTTATGTAGTTGCTGATGAGGAGTGTATTCATGGACCATTGTTAATACACAGTACATGGTGTTTTTTTGTTGGGTATATTTTCTCAAGTTTAGAACTCCTAACTTTATCATTTTCTGTTTCTAATGGTGTCTCTATTAAATCTAAACCATAAATCTACAAAAATATTATTTGTGTTTTATTTACAGTTGAGGATTTACTTTTATTATGTAATGTATTATGCCCTAAGTGCTAGAAAAAGCAGAATACCACTACCTACTCTTTTAAAAACAATGCGTGCATTTTGTTTGCTTTCTTAATAATGCGTTAATTCTAGAAATAAATAGCCATAAGTATATTTTTAGTATTGTATTCCTTAATTTTAACTAACTGCCCTAAAAACTTCCCCACACCTATCAACCATTAGGATGGGGAACGCTGAGGGTGGCTGTAACTTCATAGCTGTGTTTTCCAGATGAAGTCAAATGCATCTGAAAGCAATAAACTTAGCAGGTGAATAGCAATTGCTCCACGACTGATCCCGGAGCACGAAACTGTCCACTAGATGCCACTCTTACTGCTCCGAAATGGAAATAACCAAGGACTACTGAGGCTGCGCATAGATAAGCAAAATAAAATGGTAAAAAGGTTTTAAAAGTTTAGCGGGGGGGGGGGTGTGGGGGGGTGGGGATTGCCTCCTATGAAGGCAGCATTCTCCATGGAGCACTGCAGATTTGCAATGCAGTTAACCATGCTTGCAGGCAGCAGCTTTGCTGAACTGCTGCAGTGAGACTTGTAAGCATTTGCTGTTTGAAAGCATTGAAGTAATATTTTCAAAACATTACATGAGAAATGACACTGTGGAAGCCACTGCTGCTCTTTGTGATCTCTACCTCACTCGTAAAGAGAATTTAAAAGGAAACATCTAAAGTATGAACATTTTTTTTTTTTTTAAGGGAATATTAAAAATATGTTGTTTGCTGAAGAGCTTTCTTGTAAATGAGTGTAGATTTGTGGGCTATGTCTTCTGAAATAAACTTCCCAAAATGCAGCTTAATGTACTCTTCAAGGAATGGTACCGTTTTTTCTTTTTTACAAAAGGATTTTGGAAACAAACACCTTACTGGGCAGAAACAGCAGGGAGAGAAAAGTAAAATGCTTCAACACTCTCTTTCATACTTTCTAGAACATTTAATCTCTGTAACCATGAAGTCCGGTATCATGGGACTTTTGAGGTGTAGATATAATGCTTCTCATTGGAATATGGTTTGTTCTTTCCAGTCAACAAATGGGGCTCTAAACCTGGGTTATTAGACACTAAGTATTGGCATTCTCATTAGTCCTGGACTACTCTTGGACCTTACATCTCCTTAAACCCAAAGCCAGGGGAAGGTGAGTGAAGTGTACATGCTCAGTGAGAAGAAAGAATGTTCTTCCAGAAGGTTTGGTTGCTGAAGGCTGGTGCCCACTGAAATCTGTGAAGAGGCATTAGGGGAAGTTCTCTGATAATAACTACATGAGCGCAAATGAGACAGAGGTGGCAGCAGATGCACTTTCATCTACTGCTGGACCTTTCATGTACTATCCATCTACTGTGGGCTTTCTTGTTCACGTTACCGCACAGGAACAAAACACAATGCCTACAATACATGTATAGGGCAAAACTTTTTAGACAAAGCTTTACTTCATAATTCTTCAACAATTGTCAGGTAATTAGAGTAAGGAATCTGAAGTGTTGGTTGGTGTCTGTATGCAAATACTGTTTCTGTCTGCTTCCTTCCCTGCTGCTGCAGGAAACTTGGGCAGCAGCAAGACTGGGTGCTCCAAATCGGCAGCTTGGAGGCTCTTCTGCAAAGGTCACTTGTCAGCGCCATGCAAAAATTTCACTGCATGTAGATCTAAATAATTAATTACTGCAGAACACAATCTTTTAATTTCCATCTATTAAGCTTTCATCTGCCTGCAGATAAACTCCAATGCCTCTACCAGTCCTCATAGCTTTGCTCAGCAGCAAAATTCGTTCAACAAGTACTCAGTCTTTTTTTTTTTTTTTTTTTTTTTTTTTTTTTTTTTTTCTTCCTGGTGTTTAAAACTAGGGCAAATCTTGTATACATCTTTGGATTCTCAGATTAGTCATACGCCAAGTATGGTTTCAGGATGGGATATGTTTCTGTAGCCATGGACAGCTTATTAGACTCTAATATTTTTGTTTGCTTGTTTTTCTTTTGTAGTAAACACTACAAATGAATGAATCAGCTGCCCACAAATAACCTTGCCTTCAAGGTAAAGGTGGTCACTCCGTAAGTGTCTAAAGACTTTTGACCTCCTGCTCAGCATGATGCCTGCTTACCTTACCAACTGAACATGTTGACACAATAAACTTCCAAAAAATCTGTTTTAAACTATAGATTTTCATGGCCTCCTTTTACATAATTCAGTACCTAGATGTCATTCATGAATGCAGTGTGTGTGGTGCTTCCTTCCTCAGTAGGTGGCATAAATATCCACTGATTCATGTAAATAATGTACCATGGTCCATAGTGTTGTCTCTAATAGAAGAGATTCATCTGAGAGGTTCATTTGAGATCTTGTTGGGCATCTGGGTTAGGTTAAATTTCTGTATTTTAGTATTAACATCTAACTACGTAATATGTCTTTGTCAAAATGCAAGCTTTTAAAGAGGAGCTCCTAAAAAATATGTATGGAATATTAAACACAGTAACAAAGTAGCTAAATACATAAGGAAGTATCTCACCATCTCCCTGGGTATATTATTCCTGTGTTTTAGTCTCTTCTTTGGAAACAAATGGAGAAGCTATCTAAAAGTCAACATTACAATGCTGCCAGCGCAGATGTTCCCAGATCTAAGTATAACTTACATGGTATTACTATGGAAATTTCAGATACTACTTTTTGCTAACTGTTAGCAAATGATAGCACTTTAATAACAACCATATGTGTATATTGATCGGTTGTCTCAACCTTCCCTCATTCTGGGCATGTGTAAAGAGCAGATGTCTCTCGCATATTACTGTCTTTCTTGGAATACTATTTTAATCAAAGTTCAGTGCGAACACACTCTTAACGGCTGTGGGCCTACAGTGCTTTTCCTTGGATGGTGGTTATTAAAGCATCAGTCATGCTTTGAACTTCCTTCACTGTATGATATCTTCTGTAAAATCTGGAAGCTTTTCTAGTTTCCTTTTTTTTTTTTTTTTTTTTTTTTTCTTCAGGATAACACTGGGCAATTCACTGGGCTTTTCTCATCAGGGATGTTTCAATTTCCAGTGAAATAGGCATACTGCGGGCTTCTGGGGTCCTGTCCGCTGCAGTGGCCCTGCATCACCCTGCTCTGGAGGTGGGGGCTGCTCATCTGGAAGGGTGCACCATGTAGTCATTCCCTGTAAAGACTGCAATATTTTTAGATAGGTTGTAGCAGGGTAAGCTGGGTGGCATTCTGTGTCCTGGGGTGCATCAAGCAAAGCACGGTTAGCCGTCAAGGGAAGGGATTGTCCCATTCTGCTCTGTGCTGCATAGTACCTTAAGTATTACATGCAGTTTTGGGCACCACAGTATAAGAAGGCCATAAAACTATTAGGGAGTATCCAAAGGAGGGCTATGAGAAGGGTCTAGAGGGGAATGTGTATGAGGAGCAGCTCAAGTCCCTTGGTTTGTTCAGCCCAGGGCAAAGCAGACTGAGGGCTCATGGCGGCCTGCAGCTCCCTCACGAGGGGAGCGGAGGTGCAGGCTCTGAGCTCTGCTCTCTGGGGACAGCGACAGGACCCGAGGGAACGTCATGGAGCTGGGACAGGGGAGGGTCGGGATGGGGGTTAGGGAAAGGGTCTGCACCCAGAGGTGATCTGGCACTGGGACAGGCTGCCCAGGGCAGTAGTGACAGCACAGAGCCTGCTGGAGTTCAAGAAGCACCTGGACACCTCTCTCAGACATAGGGGCTGATTTTTAGTTACCTTTTGTGGAGCCAGGAGTTGGACTTGATGATCCTTGTGGGTCCCCTCCAGCTTGGGATATTCCGTGATTCTGTTATTCTATTAAAACAAGGTTTGTGCTGGACCAATGCCATTTATGACTTTGGGCCAAATCTGCCAAACAGTGTTCTTGGAAAGAAAGAAGGCGAAGCATTTACTTATTATTATTATTATTATTATTATTATTATTATTATTATTAATATATTTTAAAAAAATTCTCTTGCTTGCTTCCCCCCCTCCCCCTGTAATCTATGTAACTTTTAGCAGGTTTAATGGAGAGGTACCCTGAAAATTGAATGTTCAACCTCAAATTAATTATTTAGTCTTTAAATCTTGGCACAGAAGCCTTGCAATCAAATAAAAATCTAACAGAACAACCTAGGAAGATTACTGTTTTTATTTTATTTTATTTTATTTTATTTTATTTTATTTTATTTTATTTTATTTTATTTTATTTTATTTTATTTTATTTTATTTTATTTTATTTTATTTTTTACTGCACTGAACTATGAAATCCAATGTTTACACAACTCCAGTCCAACTGTAATCCCCACTGTAAAGACCCTCCTATTTTACCGATGGTATTTACCAACCGCTCCATGGGGCATATTTCGCTTCCTCAACCCTGGTGCTGCAGATAGCAGAGCAGAGCGTTGTTTAGGATTGCAGCTCTTTAAAACTCGTTGTGCCCATATTTCAAGTACAACAGCCAAAATAATTTGCAGTTTCTTCCTAAGAAGCCCTATGGTGTTTGGGTTGCCCAAGCTCATATGATAATTGTTAATTTTAGAATTTAAATACTTTTTGTTGTATTCAACAGCAGTGGGCAAAAGGTTTCTGAAAACTGGTTTTTGGCCTCTTCGATTTTGTGGATGAATTAGCTTTTATATCCATTAAAATGTTTTTAAATGGTACTAATATGAACATTTTTAGTCTATGTTTAAGAATGAATGCTTCTCTGGACTGAGAAATAAATTTATAATTATGTTTAATGTATATTATTTTTTAAAAAATCAAATAATATTAAGTGCTTATTGTCCTAATTGTTTACATCCAGTAATGGTGGTATTTCAAATCATGGTTCTTTAAGAACAGTCCTGTCCTTAAACTGAAATGTTCTGTTCTTTTTTGAATCAAGACCTTATTTATTCCCATTATCCACCCACTTATGAGTGACTGATATTTATATACTTTGCTCATTTCCAACAGCAACAGGTTCTTAAGCAGAGGTGAATATTCCACCCATAATATTTTAATCTGCTGTTAAGCTGCTTTATACATCATATGGCAGAAAAATAAAACAGTTCTGTACATGTGGTTTCTAAACCTAGTTTCCCATTAAAAAAAATAGACTGAGAAGTAAATTTTTTAATTTGGATTAACTTAATTTAGCTGTTGTAACTGTTGGCTGGAGGATTGGAAAGGTGAAGAAAGCAGAAGTTGGCTAATTTCAATGGGGTATTTGTATTTAACAGTGAAGGCTAATAATGCCTATTTTTTTTTTTTTTTTTTCTGCATCCTGGATTGGTTTATTTTCTTTTATGCCATTATTTGTGTTTAGTGAACAGCTGTGTCTGTAGTTTCCATTTGTAGTCTTTTAGCTCTGTGAAGTAGCAGAGAAAGTAATGGACATTTGCAAATTAATACTTACCGTTATTTTCTGCTAATCTGATGTAGCTCTCCTCTTTGAGCATGGATGTAATATCAGAGCAGAAGTAATTACTATGTTAAAACTAGTACTGCAGCAGAATATTTTGCTAATTAAACTTGTTGCATTTAAATTGCTTCCTTTGGATCACTGTATGGAACTGAACTGTTTTGAACAATAAATGAACCCACTTTCTTTCTCAGAGGCCTAGGATTGCAGATGGTCAGATTGCATGTGAAGCACCTAGGCTCTGAATTAGTCTTTTGTGTGAAAGAGAGAAAGGTAATTTGAATGTTTGAACTCTCTGTTCCTCCCACACATACACAGGAAGCTTGTCTCAAAATGAACAATTCTCTAAATAAAGACTAATAAGAAGCTAAATTAATTAGAAGGTGTGATTTGAAAAGACATTGATGAGAAGAGTCTGTCATTTTAGACAAATGGAACGGAGCTAAATAAATTAGGCCACATTAATATCTCATTGTTCTGTGAGCAGCTTTCTTTTATTGCATTCATTAGAGGGTACTTCTTGAAATGAGCCTTTGCTAGCCATTATGGATTCAGTTCTCATTTACCAATGCCTAACACACAGCTCTTGCATTAAAAATGTTTCAGCAAATCCTCATAGTTTCTGCAAATTAATATTTATATTTCTGGATGCTGTGCTTTTCATCTGCAACATAGTAGGCTCTGAACACCAATTTTTTCCTACTGAATTGGCAGTAAAGAAGTCTTACATCAAAAGATTTGGGAGGCAGAAGTCTGAAATAACTTTATAAAGAAAACTGCAGTCATAACTTATACAGTAGACTCTTCCCCCAAATAATATTCTTTCCAGTATTTATTTATTTTGATAGAAAATACCCTGCCTCATGACTTCAGTAGTCCTTTGATAACTTTTTAAAGTGTCTTTTAAAAGGTCCCTTGAGTATATAATTAGGATACATTGGAAATGCGCATCTCATCACACATTTCTTACTCTCAGAAAATGAAATGTATGTTTTTCCTTTTCTTTTTCTCTCTCCTGCAGATGGAATATTTGGGAGATGTCAGCAAGTGCCAGTAATAGACATATACAAATACGACATTTCACCCCCTGTTCTTCAGCGCCTAAGGATCATCCTGGAGAAGCTCTCACACAGAGGTATAGTGAAAACCCAGGACTGAGAGTTAGTTGCACTGGGGGTTACAATTATTTTGTGCTCCCTCTGTGGGGATGTCTTCAGAAGCTGTCGAGCGCAGTGTGTTCCAGGCCCGGTGGTGCAGACTTTATGAAAGTAAAAAGCTTTCTGACTCACTGAATCTGCAACGAGGGCTTGGCAAAGCAATTTCAGGAGAGGTGCTTCCTCCTTGCACAGTGCGTATCTGTGACTGACACTCTGTATACAATAAAATGTTGGCATCCGTGAATGCCGGTGTCATATAAATAAATCAGCAGGAAAGAAAAATAATTTTCTGTGTATATTTTTGCACCACAGCATATTTCAGGGTGCATATGTAGAAAACACAATAGTTAGCTAGAAAAAGTTCTGAACTTTCTGATAAATTGAGATGCATCCAGCTTCTCTGATTTCACTACAAGCTGCATTTACTGTGTTCCTTTTAATTTTTGTTCAGCTTTCCAAGGTTTATCTCTTTGCTCTTTCCAAAGATGAAAAGGATGTTCTACCCTCTGAATGGCATTAACTTGAACTAGCAAATCAAAACTTGGATAAAGTGAAAGATGATAAGATCAACAAACATTTTAGGTACTAATACATGTAATACACCTCTGTTAGAGACAGCTGCAGAACCATGAAATCATTTTAATCTAAATTATTCCTAAAGCATTGTTGGAATGGTTAATTTTGCACTTGCATCATCTGTGTGGGTGTTTGTTCCTAAACAGATTCCAGTTACGATCTCATTTACAAACTAGTCATATTTTATTAATATAATGCAAGTGTGATTATGAGAAAAAAGTGGATTTCTCAGAAGTTCATGACTATACTTGGGATTGGACTTCCAGTTTGGAAAACACTGGGTTAGGTGATCCAAAAATTTTCCAGGGATTTATTTCCTGTTCAGTAGCCCATCCAAATAAAAAAAAAAACTTTTGATGAAACTTGATTGTAGTATCTCCTGGCTGATTAACAGTTATATGTATATAGTACTTGAGGCATTTCACATCTATTTGTCTAAAGGATGACTTAAGCAAATTTATGAAAATACTATTTTGTCAGGGCAATATGGTATGGCTGGAAAATCTCTGTCTGAATATGGTGAAGAAGGGATTACAAACTTATCTCAGACAGCTAAACCGATGTCAGCGCTCATTTACATTGCCTGAATATTGTTGATAAGTCACATGTAAAGCTTCCTCCACAGGGATGTCAGAGCTGAGGAAAAACCTGCAGGACTCCCACACCCTTCTTGAGGGCATGTATAGGCCAATGGGATACCCCAGGCCATTTCAAATAATGCTCACCTGCCTCCGTCTCCTTGCCTACCATAAGATTTTGGACAGTTCAACTGAACTGAGGTGGCCCCTGCTACTTTGTGCTTATCTGATTAATAAAACCTGTTTAAGGAAACTGAGGTGTTGAAATTTGGACTTGTCTCATATATATATAATAGAAAGAGAATGACAATGAATACACAGATTGAAATTGTGGTAGAGAATGACAGTTTTGCTTTTATCTTTCCTCACTCATGCCATTTAGAGGTGCATACACAAATACATATATGCTTTGAACTGATATAAAACTTTTGCAGGCTCTTTTTGTGGCCTGTGGGTATCCTAATGATGAGAATCTTAAATACATCTGTAAAAGATAGTAGAATGTCCTTGTTCAAAGTGATTGACGTGATAAAATCACTTTTTTTTTTTTTTTTTTTTTTTTTTTTTTAATTCTCAGTATCCTTGGCAAATTCTGAAGTGTTTAGTGAGGGCAGAAATATGGAAGGAGCAGAATCAATACAGGCTATCGCATTAATGGATTACTGACATCAGTTGCTCAGGGAAGACTCTGCTGTTTTCTGGTACTATCAGATGTAATACATTCAGCCCTTAGGAAATACACACTGGCCGTGATGGTCACTTGCACACAGGAACACTTGCAGGTGTTTCCCTGCAAATAGTGTGCAAAACATCATGACCATGTCTGCAGCATAGATGAGCAAGATGTCAAACCCATTTCAGTGTTTCAGCTAGCCTCCAGGAAGGGCTTCATTTTTTTCTGAAGTCTTATTTGCACTGCCTAGCTCCACTTAGTGATGCCCAACTTCCCTGAAAGAGATAAGTACAGCATCTGTTCTCTCCTTTTTGTGAAGAGTGGGACACATTTCTTTTGGAAGGCTTATATTGTAGGTCCCAAGACAAGTAAATCTTTTAACAATGTCTACATCAGACATTTTCTGGCTTTATTAGTCATATTTACTTAACTGTACCAGATACTTTGGAGATAACTAAGTGGTTTTCTAGTTTATTTTTATTTTTTTTAATGTTCCTTACATTATATTTTGTTTGGTTTGTTGTTTCCTTCATAATGACTTCTTGCAACATTACTCTCTCTCTCTTTTTTTTTTTTTTCTTTTTTTTTTTTTTTTTCGTAACAATGGTCTGCTGGCATCTATTTCCCTAGAGTTAAAAAAAAGATCAAAAATCTCATAGAATTTACATCCTCATATTTTCATATTTGCACATCACTTCTAAATGTTTCCCATATTTGGATCAAAGTCCAAATGGAAGATTATGTGGTCAGATGCTATAATACAATAGACAACGTGATGGGAATAGCAAATACCGTTTGTGATTCTGCTATCTCAGAATGTTTACTACAATAAGGAACCATATGACAGAAACTCAGATGAGTGACACACTTGATGATAATCTCTTTAATAAAGGACTTTGACTAAGATTGAATTCAGGTTTCATAATGATATAGTTTTTATGTCTTCATTACACATTGAGTGTAATGTGTCCAAACTATCTACTAGTAGATTGATGATAGAAATTAATTCCTTAGAATATAATCCTTGGAATATTCCTATGAAGGAATTATCTGTTATCTATTCAAATATCCTTGTTCACAGCATTTTCATTCATACTGTCCTTGATTCTGTCAATTTTTTTTCAAAATACTCCTCAAGAATAAGAGTTTCTAAATATACAATTTTTATAAATGTATCTATATGGGAAAAGCCTTTCTTACAGTTGCTGAAACATCATGATGAATCACTTTTTGCAATCAGTGGTGCTATAGTTTATAATATATGAGGAACTGAAACATTTCTCATTGTCTGATAAACAGAACAATCAAAAGAATGCTGTTTAGATAGGACTAAAACATTAGAAAAGGGAATTGAAAGAATTACCAGCACAGAGGTGTGATTGAGTAGTGCCTGAAGGAACTGGAAATACTTATCACTGTGGTTGGTCTTTTGCATCCTCCTTGTCCAATCTGGGAAATGATACTGCTTGGAATACGCCTGGAATGATAAATCATCCATATACTTTCCTGCTTGAGTTTAAATATACAACATATCTTTTTACTGAAATGGATTAAATATGTTATAAAATGTTTTGTGTTCTTCTTGTCCCAACAATGCTACTATGAAAGCAAAGTGATCAAATTACTAAGATTCTTAGCAAGACTGTGGAAACATTTCATTTCATTCTAATGGTTGATCTATACGACTAGAAGCAATGGAATGTGATAGGAGGTCTAATCATGGTACATTATAACTCAAGTGTCAGTGCATAAATAGTACTTGAAATCTCAGCAAAAGCAATAATAAAAGAGGATATTAGTATTGTTCAACTTGCTTGTTCCAAGAGGGAATTATATTTGTTTCACAGAATGGTTTCTAACCAGTGATTCAGGAGACTAGCTAATAACATGGGACTAACTATGTGAAAGTGCAACTGCCATAGCACATTACATTGGTAGAATAAAGAGTTCAGAGATGGAGCCTTGAAGACACACTGCCTTAAAGACACCTTAAAGAACTCAGGGTCAGGTATTTGCTCAGGGACATGACAAGTGTCTATCTTAGGATTCTGCCTCTGGGAGGGGCCCCTGTGCCTGTTTAGGGGAAGAATGTAAGGAAAGTTCAAGCATACAGAAGCATTTCACATGATACACCCTCTCAGTGTTATATGCTTGGCGATATATGGTTCTTCTGAGCCAGAAGTCCTCTTTTGTGTTCTTTGTATGTCCTGTGGACACCGTTTCTAGCACAAATCTACAGGACACTGTCCATTAGAAACAAAGCATGTTACACTAAAAATCAGTCTTTCAGCTTATGTCTTCTCTTTCACTTAGATTTTAATTAAATTTAGAATCTATGATTCAAATTACCAATGCTATCCCTTTACTGCAGGAGCCATGCAAGCATGACTATTTGAAAAAACAATCACATTAATGCTTTCATTTGCTTGTCTAAGCTGGAGCCATTACTAAATGTTCCCGAGCATGCTTGTCACTACTTACTTTTTTGCTTTAACACCTTGTTCCCAACTTTACTTGCAAGGAAAACAATTTCTTTCACACTACTTGGAAATGAGTCCTGCTTGAGTTATTTGACTATCAACAGTGCTAATACAAGAACCAAAAAGAGGCTTGTGGGCTGTGGAAGTAGACAATAGATTTACTGAACATTTGAAAAAAGTACCACTTTTTTCCTCTTGTTTGTCTTCTTTGTAACCCAGGAAGCTCTTGGTGGAGAGTAAAAAGTATTTGTGCTAAGTTTTTTAGCCAGTTAAATGTAAGGTAATTAATATAACTTTGCTAGAAGTAATTTTATACTCTTATAGCAAATTCATTTTGAAAACTGAAATGATGTATGATCAGTTAACTTGAAAATTGAAATGAATGTGGCTTGTCATATGAAGCTTGTGAATTACAAAATGGTTGCTAAATATTTCAGTTGGGACTATTTTTCAGGGAAAATTAGAAAAAAAAGTATAATTTGTTACTGCAACAAAGGTGACGGACTTGAAAGTGAATTTGTAATGTTCAGTTTTGAAATAAACTTAAAGGGTATAATGCAATTCTTGTACTTATTTGCAAGGTGATTATTTACATTATGGAGGTATTACCTACATTGTGGAGGTATATAGAAAGCTGAATGAGGTAGGAGAAAACATTTTTTTCTTTAGGTTCAAATATTGATGTAAAGGAATGCAAACTCTTCTGTTGGCCTTAGGGGCTTTACTTGAATAGAACAGTGTGTTTACATCAAATTTCCTGGGCATCAGCTTGCTCCAGACATCATTATACTTAGCAAATTCTTCTCCTAAATGGTTGCTGAAGCCAGGAATTGAAGCATAAACCCCCATGACATGCTACACTGGAGGAACGGTGCTGGGACTGGATGTATTTACCTTCTCCTGGTATCGCTGTCACACTGCCTTAACTTTTTGGCTCAGTGGATAATAACACTGAAAAAGTAGCAAAGAATTCCTGCCTTTAAGTGCTAAAGCACCACTGATATTTTTTAGGTCTTCAAAAATGTAAGTAGAACTTCCAAAAATTTAGAATGAATTTCTAAGCAGCAAAAAGTAGACATTTTGAAAACCTTTTGTGAATGCCTGGTTTAGTTCATGTGTTTTGCATGGCACAGAACTGAAAATGCAGACAACTTCCATTTGGTTCCCTGAATAGCTGCTCCGCTCACCTGACATAATCTGAAATGGCATTGACTTGCTCTTTACCATATAACACATTTGTGAAATATGTTCTTCTCAGGAATTTGGTCTTTATGAAGAATGTGCTGGCATTACAGAAATTGATTATATGAGCAAAACAGATCCTATGTATTCCAGCAAAGATATTAGAAAATACAGAAGAAAACTTTATATATACATAAATTTAATTTACAACATATACAACATTTACATGTACATAAATTTAATATACAACATTTTTTGATTTTGCATCGTTTGAATATTCCTCTTTGGAAGATATGTATGTCATATCTATAGCATTATATATATTTTGTTTAAAATTATGATCAATCAGAGCTTTGACTTATGTTTTTTGATAAAATAGCACATTAACTAATAAGTTTTATAGAAAGGAGAAAAGGTCTCCATGTCTCCTTTGTGTCATGTTTCTGTCAACCAGCAGTGACAATTGCTGACTGGGATCAGAATTCTTTGTGGCCCAGATAACTTTACAGCTCTTCTTCTGAAGGAAACATAGAAATTAGTGATAATATAATGCAAATATCAAAGACTGTCAATCAATTCCTGTCTTGCCTTCTTCGTTTTGAAGATCTCTGCAGCACCTCTTGGATTTTAACCTCTGAATTAATGCTTGGTCTTTTCCATGAAGCTCTCTGTATTGCCTCTTATACAGTTTGTTCTATTTCTGATCTTTGAAATTTGGAATCCATCTGTGTTTCCTCCTTCTGTGGAAGAAACCAAAGATGTCTTTTCTTGTTCCTGCTGGAATTCACTAAGCAAGCTCAACAGGCTTCTTTTGGATGGCCTTGTTCTCAACATTGGACTGAACAACAGCTCAACAGCAGAAAGTCTTTGTATTCAGGTTATTCATTAACATGCTGCCCTATTAATGATGTCATATGCGACTCTGATCTTCATTCTTATTCTCTTAGATCATTCTTTTTAAAAAAATAATACCTTCCAGAGGACCTATGAATGCACTGGGCTTGAAGTGGTATAGGTACATGATGTTTTAAAAACACCGTTAAAAACACAGTAATCAAATTGCAGTTCTTATCAGTTGTTCCCACACTTGGAATGTCAGCTAATACCAGTTGAAGCATGAGATTACTTCTTTAGGTGCTTTATTCTCTAATAATACTACTTTTGGAAATTGTGAATAACAATCTAGGATATCCAAACTAATTATGCAATTTTGGTTCATCTATAATTCTATATAGCACATTTACACATTCAATGTAAGTCTGATTTTTATCATTGTGCCACTACTGGTGATTTCTTCCTTGCTTTATATGTTTAATATTAAGGAATTTATTTTCCTCATCTATTTCTAAATTCACTGCATTTCTTTTTTATCTACAGCTTTCATCCCTGTCTACATGGCCTAACGTTCTATTGTTATCAACTCTTAATGACACCCAGTGTTTGACATTTTTAGCTTTAAAATATGTTCTAAATTCTGAAACATTTAGGTTTACCTTTTCAAAATTGTTTTGCTTTTTAAACTTACTCATATAAAACTTTAGTAGGTAGATCAGGTCCCCCTTTTACACCATCGTATGATTTAAACTTTGGCTTGTTTTAGCCATCAGTACAAATTCCCACAAAAGATTTTTTTTTCACTTTGCTATACAGAATGCATATATATATATATATATATATATATATATATATATACTTTTTTTCACTTTGGATATTTTTATTCTTTATCTTATGGCTTTTGCAGAATGGATCTAACAAATGTAGCAGTTTTCTGCAAAGACTGGGTGATATTAAGTCTCTTTTTTTAATCTACTTCTGTTATCTTTCCTGCCGATTCTTAGCACATACTTACTGTATTTCACACATTTCTCCTGTTTTGTTTTGCTTGTACATACGTGTATGGTCCTGGTTATACAGTGCAGCTCACAATAATAAAGTCATACTTTCCCTCCAACACTTGTCCATTGCTCAGTTTCTCTTTTGAAGCCTTGCACAGCCTTAAAATTGTATAACAGACTTTCACCTCATTTTGAGTCTTTGATTCCTGTTGCTGTCTGCTGTCTGGTTTCTAATTAAGCATTGCACAGACCCACATTGCATGCTTAACTAAACTCTCTTCAGTCATTTAGGAATTCTTTGACAATTCTTCTGATTAACTTGCCATATTTCAAACATACAGTTATAAAACTACTTCCCTGCCCTGGTTTTGTTTTTGTTGTTGGGTGTTTTGTTAATTGATTAATTAATCAATTAATTTATTTTTAATGCACTATTTTTCACATTCCTTTAGCATGGTTAGATAATAGATTTTCTTTCCCTTATTTTACCTACAGGTTTCCCAACAATGTCAAACCTCTGACTCACAATGTTGACTCCTTAATTTTTTAGAAACGCACCTTTTTGTTCCTTTTAGCTTCTGTATCTCCACTTGCTCTGGTGAAGAAGTCAAATTCCCGCCTGAACAACTGCTGACTGTTTGATCCTAGAAAGCTGTGTTTTCTTTAAATGCTCCTTCATATTCACTACTCTTTTTAATTTTGTTAAAAAAAAAATCTGTCAGAGGTGGAAGGACTCTCTGTCCATCTTTATAGTATTTTTTCCTCTTCTAGTATTTTTTCACCTGTTCCCAGCTTCAACATTATTGGACCAAGTTTGAAGTTCTTATGTGTAATAAATACCATTTGTGTGCTGTTACCCATTTGTTTAGAAGCAGCTGGCTGTCATATACATATGTTACAGCCAATACATTTTTTGGGGGTATATTGTATTTCATCATCCCCAGCCTGTGTTTTACCCAGCTGACACACCAAAAAGGTTATCTGGGACACATGGAGAGGAGCCACAAGCAGAGCAGGGGCAAAGTCCGACAGGGGATGGCATGTGGGAAACTGGAATAAGGTAGAACTGAGCTGGGAGAATCATATCAGACTCATGAGTGGAAACCCATGGTACTGACAAACCCTTTTTGTAATTTAAAAGCAGTTGACTAAAAAGGCTTTTGGGTGGAGGGATAGGCCAGCTTGCAACCAGCAAGAGATCTGAGAGTGTCCTGGGTCTGGCCCCTGAGAGAGTCACTTACCCTTGTAGACAGCACAACACTGCTTCATGTAATTGATGGTGCAAGTGAAGTGTTAAAAATATAAAAATATCTAAAAATGGTAAAGATATGTTTGTCTTTACCACAAATTCAATTCCATAATCATTCCATTTTACTTAATCATGGTTTTTTTTTTGTTGTTTTGTTTTTTTGTTTTGCTTTTTCCCCGTGTTGTAAATGCCTGATCAGTAACCCATTGGAATAACTTTGCTGTACTTGAATGTTAAGAAATGACCTTGATGAACAAAAGTCTGTTTAAGCTAGGGCATTAAATGAATAAGATGAAGGTCACCCATAGTGACAGATGGCACCTGTGTACAAACCCAACTGCACAACTTGAAACTGGCCCCAACTTTTTATGTCTTGACTACCCAACTTTCTGAGTTTCTCTGCATTTCCAGGTGGTTTGTAATTGCTGAGCTATCCCTTAGCTGAGACCAGTATAGATTTTGCAAAAGCTTTTTCTCCTCTTCCTTCAAGTAGCTGCTTCCATTTATTGCTGTATTTGCAAGGTGAGATCTTTTGACAGGGTGTTTTTCACAGACTTTAAATTCCACATCGGTCCTTGTTGGGAGCTGTCAGCTGGGAGCTGTCAGTCCTTCGTGGTAAATGTCCAATATCTAGTATTACATATCTATGCATAGTGAAAAAGACCATGTGAGAAATTACTAGGGTGTGTTACTGTATAATTTCCTCTGGTGTTATCCTTATGTGAAACGTTTAACAACTGTAATTCAAATAATTAATGTTAAATAGTTAAACAAGTTAAATGTTAAATCACACAAGTGCTAGTTTGAGGGTCCTCTGGAGGTTGACTAGTTCAGTCACTGGCTAAAAGCAGGACAGCTGGCAACTATATCAGAAGTCCTACAGGAGTCTTGAAAACCTCCAAGGTTTTCCTCCAAGGATAGGGATTTAAAACCTCTTTGGGTGACCTTTTTGGCCAGCCCCAAATAGAAGAGGTCCTTCCCATATCCATTGTAAGTCTCCCAAACTTGTGACTTCTGCCCTTTGTTTTACTGTCAGCCAAAAGTAGGAAGAATTTGTGGTCTCTCTTCTAAAAAAGGCAACATTTTGAAGCTTTGGACTTTTTCTTTTTAAAGAATAACACTTAGATACTTCATACAATACTTGATGTTCATCATTCATTAGTTTCTAACCTGATATGCCTATTGTGTTTACCCTCATTCCAGAAAAAAACCCTACATATACTAACTTAAATGAGGTATCATCACGTGCTTAAAATATTTGCTAAGGTCAATTCTGTGTGACTAAAGCCAAACACTCCCAACGGGAAAAGAAACAGAGATTAAGAAAATCATTACGTTTAAAATTGTTCACCTAAACACTTCATAAAATACATATGAATAATGAATACATTTTCAGAAGTAAGAAATGAATTGGAAACAATTTATAAATGGAAGAAGGGTTAAACTTACCATCTAATGAAATCCTAATGAATAAGTCAATCAGCCCAAAATAGGAAGGAAAATACATTATCATATGTTTTGAGTTTTATCTCTGTCATTACCCCCAGTCTTCAGTGGAAAATCTCTGCAAGATTGGGCACTATCTTGTGTTTGCATCTATGTAGGTGATAATGCATTCTTCCCTTTCCTTACATCAAAATGAACTTTCAGGCTTGAGCAGAGGGCAGAGATGTTCATAGAGTGATATATTGATTTGAAATTTTGGAAAATTTAGGAATATGTTCATCAGAAGTGGAAAATATTTAGTACCAACTTATTAACCTGTGAGCTAATTCAACCAGTCAATAAATACAAATGGAATGTGGCCCTCAGTGTGAGTTTTTCAAAATGGGAAATTTATTTAATTATTTATTTATTTTAAAGCAGAGAACAATATTAGAAAGGCTGGATACCAAATTCAATTCAGAAATGTGGAAAAAAACTTGAACCCATCTTGGTGGAATACAGACTTTTCTCCCTTGTGGGCAATGTGAAACCTGTCTGCTTTTAAATTTTAATTAAAACTTAGATTAGTTATGATCATCTAATCTTTCCTTTGCACTGCAGTGTCTGATCTCTATGTATAAGTATCTAAAGTTTAATCTACTTCTGGTCCTCCTAGATTTGACAGTCTAATTAAGTGCTCAACTTTAGCAGTTAGTATATAAGAAATCCCACTTCATGTTTCAGTAAGATTTTAGATAAAATTGGTCACTACCTATTCTGTTGACATCTTTCAGAATAATTGGATTGTTTCATCTTCACTACTGCATTCGTCTGTTTTAGGAACCAACAGATTTCCTTCCTGCATTATGCTATAAAAATTATTTGAAGGCCAAATATTGATAGTAAAGCATTACTGACATGGTTCTGGTTGAACTTAAATACATACCTTCAGCACACAATTTAATATGTAAAATATTATAAACATGCAAAGAGAGATTCTAAAAGTAGTAGCTTATTTTAATAAAATCCAGTCTGTTTTTCTCTCTGGGGAGTAGTGCCTTAACAACACATGTGAGTACCTCTCCAGTATTTCTTACAAAAGGCCTTGCCCACCCCTCTCTTGGTCTGCTCTTCAGTTTTCTTCTCTTTGGGGCTCTGCCCTTCACCACATCTGATGTTCCTTGTGATGAATTTTTCTCCTTTGAACCTTGGGAAGAAATGGCATTCACATCTTATTGTTAGGCTAGCATCTTATCGCAGAAAAAACATGCACAAGTCTACCATCTCCCCTTACACATGTAGATCTTTTTCCTTACGCCAGTTGCCTCAATGAGTACAAAGGCAGGTGACCCAAGTTCTGGTAATGCCAGCATGTATTGTACAGATGGAGATGTTAAATCAATTGCTCTCAGCAGCTCTGTGGCTTACATTCACTCAATGGGTGTGCATCTCAGCAGTAAACGTTTTTAAAGGGGCTGGAAATTTGCAGAACCATAAACCCTGCCACCTTCACCTCCTCCTGGCCCTGTCCGTACTCAGCGACAGGCAGTCCCCAGGCTGCATTTTGCCTGAAGCTTCTCCACTACTGGGATTGACTCGGTGCACTGAAGGTGTATGCTCAATTTGTGGGGATGGCCACACAGCCATTGTCTACGGTCTGCGTCTGCTGGGGCTCTCCATAAACAGAAAAGAGGCACTTTCAGGATGTGATTCATCTGTGTAATTTTAGACGACTGTAGGATGAAGTGAATCACATCCTAGATTTCTCTGACCATACTGCTCTGGTCTCCGATGGCTAGGGAGTCCTAGGCTGATTACCTCTGCTGTTTCATTTAGTTGCATGAATTTTATCCTTTGTGCCTCACTGAATGTGATATTCAAATTCTGCCATGTTTCAGGCCCTATGGAGAGGTGTTTAGAGGAATTAAGTTGTACTTTAAGGATAAGCAGCTCTGGTGCAGCTTTAATGCAGTATTATATAGGCTGAACAGAACGTGAGAAACAATTTCAAATTCCCAGTGCCAGGGTCACTGAAAAAAAATACAAAACAACTTTGCTGTAGTTTGCCCTGGCCTGTACTCTTGCAACATTTTAATTATTTTGCTGAAATCCTCTGGGTACTCATCAGTTATCCGTGTAGCAGCATAAACTAATCAGTGCTCAAATTCTGACCTTTGTTGAATAGCAGGTGCTTAGGCCGTTTCTAATCCTGCTGTGCTATTTTGGCATAAACTTTTTTGTGCAACTCATGCTAGAATACATCCTGGATTTATCTTGAACTTTAGTTTGACAGGTCATGGTGCAGGGCCTTTCCTGACAACTGATTCTATGAACTTTTCTCATTGGAAACAAGTTCAGTTCTTAGCTTTGAAAATATTTTATAGTCTTAATATTTCCTTTACTTTATACTTCATCAATTTTCTTTAAGCTAGGGATAAGATAAACCTGCTAATGTGTCTTTTATTTTTCAGTGACTCCATGTTACCTGGTATTATTTTCCATTATTTTCCTTAAAACAATTTTATAAATCATGCAGTAGGTTGAGATGATGAGTGGATTGACTTGGATTTTTCAGAACATTCTATGTCTCCTCTGAAAATTATAAAAAAAAATAGACTATCTTTGTAATTTTCTCAAATGCTGTAGTAATGGATCCGTTGGAACAGTCAAACTGCAATAAGCAAATTTTCCGTGTAACAAAGAAAGTAGGCCCGGAACTTCCGTATTTGAAAATGTTTCATTAATTTCAAAATACAGTACCAGTTTCTGTGTTTTTGTGTTAGTCACTCTTCACTTAAGCTACTGAAAGCATCAATTTTTATAATAAAACCTTCCATTTTGGAGCCTTTCACCTCCCTGCTGTTTTACTGAGCAAGTTGCTGCTGAGGGTGGGTGTTGCTGAGAAGGAAATGGCATTGATTTTCTGCATTTTGTCAAACAGGAGCATTTTTGTCATTTTGGAGCATTTTCTTTAAAAGAAAAAAAAAGTTCTATAAAAAAAAGTGTTACACAGTGTAATATCTTTTTATTTATTTTTGCTGCTGTTATTTTATCTACTGTTAAGATTTTTTTTCAACCTGTTTTCTCTTTTAAGTTTTCCACCTAATAATTTCACAAATATATCTGTGCAAATGTCTGATTAGCTTACTGTATGTCCTCTTGAACAAGGTGAGCTAACGAAGTGTAACAGGTAACTCTAGATACTGACTTTCATAATGACAGAAGCCAGCTGAAACCTCATATAAGAGAGCCTTTCTAACCTTTTATAAGAGTTTCCAAAACATTCAACGTCACCCTGTGTAGATGCTGCAACTTCAGCAGTGCAATAAAGAGTGAGCAGCAGGTGGAGCACGCATATTGATTTAAAAGACTTTTGCACTGCAGGACGTTGAATCCCAGAAAGCTGGGTTTAAACAAAATCCAAGAACCCTGAGAGTAGTGCCACCAGTCCTGAGGTGGAAGAAAATATCCTGTGGTTATTATGCACCTTATAATTGGTAGTAAGACAGAACTTTCTTTATGGTGGTGCTTGCTGTATTGTTCAGTACTTTGGATAACGAATCTTACATTTTCCATGTGCTCTTTCCAGTTCTGTAAGGTTCTTTAGGTATCCGTGTCTACTTGTGAAACAGTTGTTGATCTGGGGTTGAATGTATGGAGAATAATCGATGATCAGGCTCCTTACCTGCTCTGCTGTGATGCTGATTAATGGATTTAAGTTCAGTACTTCTAGGTTGAGCTCTCATAATAAGTACAGTACAAGTGATGCTTACTTTCTTGAAGATTTGTGAAATACTTGCTACAACTCCTATAAATAAGAGATTTAAGGAACTTAAGATCAAAATAAAGTGGATCATTTGTCTCCAGGCTGCAGAATTGCTTAGCTTGCTTTCCTTGAGTTGGGTAGGCAACAAGTCAGTCATTGCAGATTGTGTGTATTTTTATAGGACACAGTGTTGGAAGGAAGCAATTTTTTATCAGTGGATTTATTGTAGTAGGACCAAGTACAGTAACATCGAATTCTGTGTATTCATTTCATCTGAACTGATCTTATACATCACCAGTTAAGATTGCATAGCTTCTGTGCAAGTAATTACTTTGTAACTCCTACATTCAGAATTGTGAAAATGACATTATCAACCCCAGTAATAATTTTCATTAACCTCTGTATCTATTCACTTTGTTTACAAGTTAAAGATGAAGGGCCATTGAGACCTGGGCTATTTGCTTCAATTGTCACTGTTGCATCCCGTGTTTCTAATATTGAACAGTGTGAACTTAACCTGCAATGGGAGTATCCAAAGAGAGTCTTTGAGCTGTGCAAATTACTTGTTTCTGTTTTGCTTCCTTACTTAGCACAGACGGGAAGCAGAATAAAGCCCAACATCTTTTCACGTATTGGCAAAGCAGGCTGAAAACTTTGTCAGAAGATACCTGGAAGACACAAAGGTATTTAACTGCTGGAATGTGCAGTCCTATCATAGAGCTAGATCTTCTAGTTGTAGCCAAGCTTTGTCTGAAATAAATATTGTTATTACCCTGTGGCAGCAAACTGCTCTTTTGAATTTTTACTGTTGGTCCTGCTCTCTCCTTTAAGGCATTAAGTCTACTGACATATTTCTGCAAACTGAAAGAAAGAATCCAGAAGCGATCATTTGTTTTAACCATCTAGCAGGTCTGGATAGGCTTAAAAACCTACCGCTCTGGGCTGGTAAATGATAAAGAAGTGCAATATTAGCTCACTTCAATGATTCGTCTAGCTGAACATCCTTTTCTGATAGTTATCAGTGGCAGATATTTAGGGAAGAAGGGGAAGAGAGACAGTGAGTACAGAAGCTTTACAAAGCATACAAGCTTTTCTCTTGTATGACTTTTGACATTCTGTGGCTTAAGGACTTCACAATTCTTGTATATTAGTAAGGAAAACTATTTATGATACATAGAGGCAACTAAAATACTAATGCTAAAGCAAAGAAGTCATGACCTATGATGAAATAGGAGAAAAAAAAGAGCAATAATTGCAGCTAGTCAGAACAAATAGTGCTCCCGTAAATGTCCTTTGTAGGTCAGTGAGATTCATTCTTTCTCTCAAATTCAGTGTATAAATAATAGAAACATTTTTTTGGAATATTGTCTTTCCATAAGCAAAAAATCTTTATTATTCATAAGGACTTTTGAGTTCTCTCAAGAAAACCATATAGTATATCCTAGGATAGCTGTCCTGTTTTTCATTAAAATAACTCCTACAGTAGTTAATAGTTCCTTCTTTCATCCAGGATTTCCAAAGCCCTTTGTGAACAGAACACCTCTTGGCATCCCTCAAAACAAACTGAGTTATTCTGAAGCAGAGCCACAGTCGGAAAAAGTTCTGCATTTCCAAGGGCAAGCATTGCACTTGTGCCAGAGCCTGCGGAGAGCACACTGCTCCCCTGCCTGCTCCACCAGAGGACTCTTTCTCCTTGATTCTCATTAATGTGGAGTGGTGTAAATGAAGCCTGGGTGTAGTATTTTCATATTAATGCTATTTAGCCTATCAGCAGTAAATGTATTCCTTTATAAATGAGGCTAACTGGTTTCTTGGATTCCTATTTAAAAGTGAATATTCTTACTAGGGATGCATTTCATAGGAGACTTGTTTTCAGTTTTCATGATAACAGGCCATCAGGCCACTGTCACTTCCTCATTTTTCAGGGTATCACAGAGAGATTTCCATGGCGTCTTCTGTTTTCTTACTTTGGCCATACCACCACTGATTCTTATTATGAATTTTTCATACATCATGTGTTCGTGCTTTTGATGGGAAAGGAAAACATCAGCACCTTCTGGTTTGGGCTGTGAAACAGATGGACAGATTTTGCTGAAAATGATGATGCTGTGGAAAAAGTACACAAAAGTTTAAAAGCAAAATGGAATCTGCCATGGATCCCTTTCAAAACTTATTTTGGCTAGAGATTAGCTGTGATCCAGCTGTGGAAAGGAACCAGTTATATGCCCCTTAGTCTTCTGCAAGCTGAGCTCCTGGAAGCTGCATTCCATCTGCCTTGAAATCTGTGTGTTGGCTGATTTTTCACTAAGAAATGCTGCAGCCTCTGAAGATGGACAGCTTTGGGACTCAGAGTGGCTGTGCCATATGATACATCATTTGACTGTTAGACACACTGTTTCTTTACGGGCAGTATGCTTAGTAGATAATCTATTAGGTCCATTTACCCTTTGATTTCTGATATTGCTGTTAATTAGTATGAATTCTGGCCCCATTGAAATGATGTTTAAGGCCATATCTCCCACTGCTTTCTCTGGGATCAAGTTTAATTTTTAAAGTTCTTTAATGAATTTTCATTACTCAAAAAGAAAACCCCCAAAAACAACCAACCAAAAAAAAGAAAAAAAGCCTTTTAATTTTTCTCTACTTTTTTTTTTTTTTTTTCTTTCTGTATGGAATCAATGTCAAGGCTGCTGCTTCGGGAGAATTTTGTTTGAAATTTAATATTCACAGAAAAGCAGTGTTATGATCCTGCCAGAAAAAACAAAGCAAAACAAAAACAAAAACGTGCCAGCATACTTTAGAAACTGCCCCAAAGCAGTCTACCTGGATCTGTGGTTGCTGTGTCTTCCTTCTGTTGCAGCCATTGCTATGGATTACTATTTTGGACAAGATGTCTCTTTAAGTTCCTGTTGGGTTAGTCACTAACTCTGTAGAAGCTGCTTACATGTAGAGGTATGCAAACATAAATTTTAACAGGTGCTCTTCAGAAACTATGTTCATCAGATTTTTGTTCTGTGAGTTTGTGAAGATGTTGAGCTCACTGGTGTCATATCAACTCTTCAAAGAGAATGCTGGAATAAGTGGTTTCAATTCACTTGATTGCTGTCCACAGGAGAGCATAAACATCATAATGGAAGATGCCTGAGTATCTCTTTGGGCTCAGGAGGAGTGTTAAGACTATTCCCGTGTTCTGATGGACCTCAAAAAATGTTCTAGCACCCCTAAAAACACTATGCCAGCATGCTGGACAAATAACTAGTTTGATTATTTTGTTTCTGTGTTCCTGCTGAAGGAGCAGACATCCAAATGAGGCAGCATAAACATGTAACAGAATGGTTGGGCTTAGTGTTACAACTTATGTAAAAATCATAACTGTCAAAGACTTAAAAGATTCATCATCTGCTGTATCATACACTGCCTGCCTCTGCGGCAGCACATCCAAGGCAGCAATCAGATAAAGGCAGTATTGAAGCTAGAATCTTTTCTGTGTGTCTCAGAAGGTTTACACTGGAGACTAATACATCACTGAGTCCATCTATGTTTCTCTGCCCTTCCAAAGTTTTAAAGCTTTATCCCATTTAACATTTATTTATTTATCTATTTATTTATTTTTCTGTTACAGTGAAATCCAAGAACCTTTTACTTTTCAGTATTTCTGTTCTCACTCTGTCTCTGGCAGATAAAGAATTAACATTATCCTGGTGGGACATTAACATTAACAGGTGGGACAGGGGAGGACTAAAGGATCAGGTTCACAGAGATATGTAAATGTTTATATTTCCATTGATTTCAGTGGCAAGTCTCCCACCTGTATAAGATGCTTAAATATGTTTTTTGGACATGGACCATAGTGATTAGCTGAGATTTTACAGGAAATCAGTAGTGGCACAGGGATCTAAACCCTTCAGTGTTCTTTGAGTTCATCTTTTTGTTTTGTGCTTGCTGGGATTATGTGAAGTCTAAGCCTTCCATTCTCACCAAGCTGATTTTAACACAATGGGACAGAGGTGGGGAAAGCTGCTTTGATAGCTGTTTGTGTTGGGCATTATAAATGACTTCAAAAAGGCAGAAATGACTTTAAAAAGGCATTTACAAGTGACCTGGTACTTGCTGGGAGATGGCCACTGCTGTTGGATCAGAAGCTATACATGTAGGAGAGACAGAAGTAAAATCTCTCTGTACTGTTAAAAGGATCAATATCAGAAGAAATGTGGGGTAGTGGGGGAAATGGGAACACTGAGAAGGTAACTGTGATAGTTTCTGAATATTTATAACCTCATTTGTAATATGACACAACTGAAAACAAAGGAGATGAAGTCTGTGTTCAGAATTAAACTCTAATTCTCTGGGTTAAAGGGTGAGATGACCTCTTTGTGCTATCTGCTTTTCAGGACAACATATGGTGTGGTTGATACCGGCTCTAAAGAGTGGTGCTCATATAGCTGTAATGATGAGTATGTGAATATGGTATCAGTTCTCTGGGGAAAGCTATAAATTCAACACAGGGGGATAAAATGAATGCAGTATCAATAAAAAGATATTGCTGCTATTTTTGTCACTTGTGCACTGACACTCACAGTATTGGCAATAACATGCAGGTCAAAATATCTTCCAAAATGCGATGAAAAACAGTTACTCTGCTCTTCAGTTTCAGCAACTGGGAACACAGATCTGATTTTAAAATAAATAAATATGGTCTCTTGCTTCCACTTTGATGTAAGAGCTGTTGCTACAGTAGCAAAGGTTATGGGAACTAATTCTGGAGAGGAATGTAAATATCAAAATGTAGGATAACACGGAAATTATATTGATTGTTATAGTAAGGGCATTTTCTTTCCCTGCATGCAACAAAGTAGCCTTTTTTCTGTGTTAAATATAAAAAGAAAGAATAAAGGAAAGGCTGCTTAAAAAAACAGTTTAGAAAAAAATAGTGGAAAAATACTTAAAAAAGCTTGCTGCCTTCAAATATGTGGTCTCCGAGTTCAAGAAGGTAATAAACGATTTGATCTTACTGAATTAGGCTGAGGTTGGCTTGCTCTTAAAAACAGGATTTTTTAGTCTCTTTGGTCATGAAGGATAAACTTAAAGATAATTACTTATTCCGTATCTATATCTATATAGTACTTCCCTTTTTGTGGTGAACACAGTTGTGAAAAGTGAAGCAGCCTTTTCTTATGTACATGCAGGTTAGCCAGACACTTTTGTTAAACTGTGAGCCCCAAATTAAATAAATTCTGAAACATAGAGTTGTGATTCATTTACCTATAATTTACAGTATTATCATAGTGCTTAGATGCTCTTCTTATGGACTTTACTGGGGTTAATACAGTACAGAATCAGTACAGAGAGCTTCTGGGGAACCTGTAAGTTAAGAGACAGCACATCAGCACTCGAAGGCCACCAGCGCAGCTTAGGAAAGCTCTGAAACAATATTGGTCAGTATATAGGCAGTAATTTTGCTACAGCAAGAGCCCTGTGGAGTTGAGGAAAGGCTAATATGTCTTTGCACAAACAATTCACTCTATCAAGACTTGAACTTACAGCTTTAGGCAAGAATATTAGATACCTCAAGTCTGATATATACAAAGACATTTTTTTTTTCCAGTTCAGTTGTTTCTGTACCTTCAAAATAATGGGTGAAAGGAAATCAGGAGGTTATTCCTGTGTGTTATGACATATTTTTCCTTCAGTTGAAAGTCTGGGAGAAAACTGAAAACTTAGCTGCGGATTTTAATAGTGAAAATTCAATACTGTAGCCTCATTACTGTTCTGCTATGGATTCTGTTCATTCGATATCTTGATATTAGCACTTATGGCAGTAAAATTGTTTCACTTTATTAAACTAAGTGTCTAATAATATTTAGTTGGAGAAAATCAAAAGTGCATGCTAATGTCACTCTATTGACAACCCTTCATCCTCGCAGCTGAACTGCCTGCATTTATGCTACCATTCAACAGGAGGTTCTCTAAATGTTTGAGGCTGAAGTGGCAGTGAAGACATTTCTTTCAGGTCACTGCTGCTTAATTAGGCAGTGTTGCTTTCAACACTTCTGCCCAATAGTTGTACTTTTAAAATAACAGGCTTTACCAGTCACTTGTGTATAAATATATATGATTTGCAGAACATAGTCTCCAGTTTGAGTATTTCTAAAAATTCATTATAGAGATATTCAGAATGATTTTAAAAGTCTCCTTCTGTAGTTAGAAAACTGGCACTATAGAGAACAGCTTTGGTTTGTCTAATTTCATAACATGCTTGTATATATTTTTAAAAATGAAATTTATATGTTGCTAATTGGCTGAGGCTTGATTGACACACTAAAATATTTTTAACTGCAAAGCCTAGATCTAATCTAAATCTAATTTCATCTAGTCTAAAGAAGCTTGACTGATTAAAGGCATTTCATTTCATTGCCATGCAATAGATGTGATCTTAGTGCCACCTTTTTTTAGCTGGCTTTTCAAGGCCAGAAGTAGAATTGAAGCCTGTAGTCATGAAGAGAGACAGGGAGTTACATCGTCTTCTAAGGAAAAATCTTCAGTGTCTCATACGCAAATATCAAAGATAAAATATGAAGAGTAAGACAACTCAGTGCCCGGTCTTGTTTAAAATATAACTTGAAACTAACTAAATAAAAGTTATCATCATTGTAAGGGTGGGCATCAGGATAACATCTATCAGAATATTTGAGAGTGATGATGATAAAAATGCGAGTCTTTCTTCTCTGGACTAACCAGCTGAGCTTTACTGCAGGTGGTATGAAGTCACTTACTCTCATATGGTTTGGCTATGTGAAAGAAGTTAAAGTTAAATTACTATCAGCTTGAGTGATGTGTACTTTGCAGGAAGAGGTAATATGATTTCTGTAATAGCTGATATTCTTGGGGAAAAAAAATGGTCAAGTTTCTGACCTGTCAGCCCTTTTCTAAAATATAAAGGGCAGGCATTGAACAGGCATAGCAACTGAACTGATGTACTCCTGGGTGGGGGCATGTTGTCAAGGCATTTAAGGAGTTATGCTTTGCCTTTTCCTGTGCCCTACTTGTTCTCTGGGTGAGAGATTTTAGCCTCTGATGTTGACAGCATTTTAGAAGTCACATGAAGCTTTCTAGGGGAGAAAGAATGGCTCTGTGTGTAAGTTTTGGGGAAAAAAAATCTGTACATGGAATAATTAAAATTGCAGATGGATCAGAGAAATGTACTGATCCAAGTAAATCTGTGCATTTTGGTTGTCTAGGAAGGAGGAAAAAATCCTATTCCATATTGGTCTGTGTAAATCAGTATCCTATTGCTGTCAGTGCCAGAACAAGATATATGAAGAGATATTGGAGATTCAGTGGTTCTGTAATTCGGACATTTCCCTCCTATGTTAACTAGCAGTGGAACTGCTGTGGGGTAGCTCTCTCCTGAATTACACAGGAAATCTCTTTTTCTTGCCTGATATGCCTTTGTATATCTTTATATTTACTCATACAAATGCCTTTTGCCGTCCTACTAGGATTTCCATGATGTCACATATGAGACCCTCTCAATTATCTACATGATGTGATTTTGCTTTTTAAATCTCTTCTAAGGATGGGTATTGTATGCCCACTGAATCAGTTCAGCTCAGTCCTTCCATAATTTTTTTTGTCCTTCAATAAAGTTTTGAATGTAACCAATTTGTCAGGAAGGCAAAATCTCAAATGTATTCAGTGTCTGTGAGCTTTGTGAAAATTGGTAGTTGGATAATGGAAAGATTCCTAAATAAATACCCTTACTGTGGGAGAGGCTACAGGAGCTGTCAGTGATTTGGGTGATGTGTTTGGCTAGGTGATACACAGATGTTTAAACCACCCACAAAAATCAGAGAGGCATCTGGAAAAGAGTGAACATTTTAAAGTGATGAAAGAAGTAAATAAAGGTGAAAAATATAGAAACTGGGATAGGAACTCTGCTGACATAAGGAGAACGGGGCAGAACTTCAGAAGGCAGCAGAGAAAACTGAAAGGTATTTCTATGGAGGTGGAACGTGTCTGAAGGATAAAGACTCATTTGTCTTTATTCTTACTTGAAGAATAACTTATAAAATATGCTGTTACATGTATGATCATATTCTTGAATTCTGAGTTTGCTTCCCCTTTGTAACTGGTACCTTTTTCTAACATTTTCTTTTACTTCTCTTCTGTCCACCAAGCTACGAAGAGCCATTCCAATCTTTCTCTGTAAACATGGTTTCTATTTTTTTTTTTAATCATTCTCACTGTCTGATTTTGAGCCATTTCTTCCTTTAAGATTATTTTGCACTCAAAATTGCTCAGAGTATTTTAGTGAGGGAAGGAATTCAGACATTCTAATGTTTCAGTAATAGTAGCAGCCTTCCTGTGTTTCTCAGCAGTTTTTCACTGTCCACAGTTGCACATAGAGAAGATTTTCATTTATTTTTCTGCCCTAGCAGAACAGAATTAAGTTGGCTCCCAGCAGCATATAGACATAGATTATTCTGTCCCATGTATACAAATTTGCATTTTTCTGCAGTTAACTTTCTGTTTTCTCACATTCCCACACATTGTCAAGAACCAAATTCTTCACAGTGTTGTAGATTTTGCTTAATCTGAGGATACTTATTAGCCTGTGAATATGTTGGTACCACCTGTCACACCTCCTTCATACACCACTCACTATTAAATAATCCAAGGTTCTTAAGGGACCTTATATGTTATTAAGAACACTGACACAGAATTGTTATTTATATCATTATAATTGCAGGAGGAAAAGAGAATTCACCTTACTGGTATTTTTAGCTTAAATAGAAACATTTTACATAACACGAGTGTTTACTGGTAGCAAGCAGAAAATACATTGATGGAAATGTTTAAGATAAACAGTGGAGAGGAAATGCTCACATGTGACTCAATGTAATTAGAGTATTTTTTTGGTTGATTCTCTCTTTCATTTGCTCTCTGAAAATCAAAATCATGACTACATACAAGGAAATGGGTGGGTTGCAGGCATGTAGCAGTTATAACTGAGTGCTGGCAAGTGGTGGAGGACCCTCTCCCCAAATCAGCCTTTTCTTGCCTCTGCTTAAATTCTCCTGCATGTTGGCAACCTCTTGGAAATGGATATTGGTACGAGTTTCCCAACCAGTAGAGATCCACTGTGCCAGCAGAAGAGCCGGATTTTACCCTTCTTCATATAGCTCTTTTCTTACCAAATGAAGATGTGCTTTGAGAAATAGAATACATTTGACACTGTATTTACCATTCATGTCTACTATGAACAGAATTATTTTATAGACAGACACATTGTTCTCTCACATATTAATTTTTTTAAATGCATTTCACTTCTGCTGACAAGCCATTAAAATTCAGCATTTAAATGTCACACTTTGGCATGTAATTTGCTGTCATGAAAACAACTATGGATTTATTTTCTGGTGAGATTCTTGTTAAGTATTGAGCAATATGTCAAAGCCAAAAAGTGTCATAATTTCTTAAAGGGGGGGAAACAGAAATCCCAAAACAGAGTGGATATTAAAAATTGCCTGCACCAATAGGAAGAGATTCAACAGCATTGGGTTATATTTTCAGTATGGAAAATGCTATATATTTGTTTTCGTGGATTGGAGTTTTGATATAATTCAGACCTAATATATAACAGACTGATAAAGGATGTAAGAGTTAATTTTTGAAGCTGAGTTCTGTCAGTTTTTGAATCGGAGACCAGCAGTGCTAAACTGAAAATGCTGTACAAAGTAGTTGTTGTTTTGTTTCATTTAATCTTTTCTTTCTGCATCTGTTTAAACATTAAACCAATAAAGCAGCATAGAGAATGCAGTAAAGAGAAGTGTAGATGCCACTGAGGAATACATGTTCAACGCCTTGATCCCCTCTGGATTTTAAAGATGATAGACACTTTTTGCAAGAAGAAGAATATAAATTTCAGTGACTGACACGAACTTAATTTGGACAATTTTCTTTCCTAAATTCCTCCCACACCCGTATAAAATCCATTATACTTATTTAATCGTTGTCCTCATCAGCTGTTCAGTTTTGCTTTATGCTATCAGACAGGCGCTGTATTTTAGCCCACATAGGGCAACATATTAATCTCAGTTGGAAAAAAAAAAAAAAAAAGCTATAATTTTTCCAGTTCTTTCATGCTAAAAGTTGTTGGTAGCCATAATAAAAATTATTTTATGCTTAGTACTTTTTGATTTGGCAATATTTTGAAAGTCCAGCTAACAGCTTATTTTTCATTCCCCCATTATCCTGTAGAAATTGCTTTATTCTCTTCATTTTCTTAACACTAAAATATATATGAAATGAAACTAAGTAGCATATTTTTTACTTCAAAATATTTTCACTGCAAACTATCTTCCATGATGTGCAGTAATGCATTTAATAACTGAGAATGTGATTACTTTCTTAGATAAATGTTATATTATCTTTGGAGCTTCTGTAAACTTTCCTTCCCCGAGTGATTTCTCATTTTTTCTTTCTGCATTTTTTTTGTTTTTACCAGAAGCAGTAATAGTATGCACAGATTTGGTGTGGCTACACAACAGATTTTCACATGGAAGGTAGTTTGAAAGATTTTTACTAACATTTTCTTCCTGTCAGGTTACCCTTTCTCTCAAAGAGCCCTTTTAGAAATTCTGTTAAAATGTGTGTCTGGTGTCAAGTGCATCAGATACAGGCAGGGATGGGCAAGCGTTCAAAATGGCTTGTCATCGCAAGAGGTGAATGATAAAGAACATTATGCTACTTTGAAAAAAAAATCTATCTGTGCTAAAGACTATAAGAGCTCCTGGACTGCCTGGAAAAGATTTGTATATCTGGAAAATTTTTATATATAACAATGATTTTTTTTTGGATGTAGAATAATTATTTTTTTAGAAATAAAATTGACACAATGGCAATGGTTGCTAGAGGAAACTCCCAACCTGGATTAAAGTTCTTCTGTCCTCTGCTACAGAAATCAAATATTAAACAAAGAACAAAACCCTTCTCATGTGTAAGGAAAGATGCCTGCATTTTCCAGGCACGTCAGCTGTTGGTTGAGATGGGGCCCAGGGATTCGGCACCAAGGGCACTAACCTCGTTACTGCAGGCAAAGAGGTAATCATGTAGCTCTACAAAGTAGTTATAATTGCTACAGGAGTTAATGAACAAAGCCTCTTCCCAAGGCCTCATTGGCATCAGGTTGCTTTTACAACAAAATTGAGTTGCAATTCTAGCAAAGCTCATATTCTTCCAGAGCCAGGAATAGTGCCAGTTACATGGAGCCAAAGATAAATGAAAAAGAAAGTGTCATACTCTGCTGCTAACTAAGGAAGGGATGGGTGATTAACTGAAACTGAGAGCTGGAAGGCCCCTGGCCCCCTTTTTATCAAACCTCAGGTCGGGGCAGGCTCATCTGGAGCAATGACTGGGAAGGTGAGAAGCAGATGGGGCTGTATGAGATCTCCCTGTGATCTCCCATCACAATGGGGCTGTGATGTTTATGGGATGAGTTCTGCAGTTACAGTTACTCCTGGTTATCCTGCTCAAAGCAGCTTAGGGTGCTGGCTTACACCTGGGGACTTGATGGAAAAGTGACCTGGATGATGGCCTCTATTTACAGGTCAGAGATGAAACCATGCTTTGGCAAGTAGGAACAGCAGTGTAATAAATAATTTAATAGCATAAATAGCAAATAAAATAGCACAATAAAATAAATAGTTTATAAATAAATAGTTGTCATTAAGAGTATTCTGATTTATCCTGTCTTTATTGTTGCTGCTACTGGAGAAAGGCATAGTTCGGATTTTTGTTCTATTACTTTTCCCTTCTGTTTTTCCTCATTTTGAAAGAAGTGAGCTTAGTGTATGAAGGAAAAAAATCCTGTGCCCTCTGATGATGCTTGCTCTAAACTGTAAATAACCTGTAAGCATAAACAGCACTCAGAACACTGAATCAAGTCTTGTTTCTTCTCTTACATCTGGTTCCTGATTTTCCTTCCCCATAATGCCCCAGAGATGAATACACAAATATTTTTATTAATAGATCCCCAGGTTCAGCTTTTAGAATGCTCATCCTCTTCCAGTGAGTGAAGATGGGTAGACATTGTAATGTTAAAATAATTAGTAAAAATTTCCAAGGTGTATTTGTCTTTGTTAGAGATGCAGATTATGCTTTTATGTCTTTGAATCCTGGTTAGCACTGAACAAGATAGCTTGGATAGGATTCAATATAACCGTGTCAGCACAGTGCTCTTCCTGGGTTAATTAGCTGTACTAAGCTATACAGTGCTTTGTTTTGTACACATTATAGCTTTGTCAGTTCCAGCTAAGTAGCTCTTTATGTTCATCCATTTGCTGTGTAGATATACTCTTTATGGTCAGTCTTAGAGTCTTACTTTTTTGGCATTACAAATACCCAACCCTTATGTTAAGGCGGGTGGGTCAGATATTTCAGGTTTCAGGTTTGTGCTTACTCTATTTATTATATTTACTTAAGTTTAGTTAATTTTAGTGATTTCATCACATTCATTATTACAAATAGAGTAGGTTGTGCATAATTGCTTAAGTAGATTTCTGGACAAGTCTTGTGTGGGTGGACTTCCTTCATTGAAATAGCTTACAGAGTAGAAGGCTTTCCAAGTTTGGTGCTTTTCTTCTCCTTTCAGAAAGAAAAGATTTTGATTTTACTGATAACTTAGCATGTGAATCTTACCACTTATGGTAAAATTTGGTCTGTATGCAGGGAACCTTTACAAAGCAAATATCTTCATATTTTTACCATAAGCATCGGTAGTCTGGTCCTTCTCCCTGGGGGATTACTTCATTTGGAGTGATAGTGAGTTTACATGTACGAGTTTTCTTTTCTTTTCTTTGCTACAAGATTTCTGGGCTTTAAGACTTGTGATCCAGTTGAGTATGGACTGTCCAATTTACAAAAAAATATATCTACCAAAATTTCTGCCTTTGCATCTGGTCTCAGTAGAGAAGCCAGAGCATGAACAGGCCCAAGACTAAATGATGAATGGTTGAATTCAACGTTCTCCAAATTAGTGAATCAATGCTTTTGTATTTTGGGTGAAGCACATACTCCTCCTACATCTCTGGTGAGCAGATAATTCAAGGCTCCCCTACTTTGCCACCCCCATGTATTAATAAATAAGTACTGGTGTTGAGCGCTTCCCCATGAATGCCCTTTAAATGGGAAATGAGTGATAAATTAGTTTTATATCAGCCTGCACACAAGGAGGAATTTCACCTAGTAGATTTGGAAGGAATTAAACTGTGAAAAAAGATAAAGTTTTTTTTTTTTTAAAGAGTGATGAAAAAGAAGTTTTGCCACTCCTCTGTGTTCTTCTGCCTAGATCTCCGAGGAGTATAATGTTATTACTAGATAATTGGTCCAAGCCTTTGCACTGCCATAGTGGATCTGAAGTGCTCACCGGGGAGAGGCTGTGATTAGAGGCATAGCCCTTTTACTTTTCACAGAACATTCTGCATCCCAAAACGCAACCTCTTTCTTCCCATTTACATGGCATAGACTGATAGTTAGTGCTGTCTGAATGCTGCAAATGAGCTTCTTGCTACACTAGCAGTTTCTAGGAGTCATAGATTATATTCCCAGGCCTAAAGCTATTTACTACATCCATCATCAATACCATTAAATGGTAGTTCATCTAATCTGCCTTAAGGGACACAAGTGAATTTTGTCAAGGTACTCTTAGACAAATGATTGTACAATATACAGCTATTTATAAATACATTTTAAGAAAAAAAAGTACTGTGTGAAAACCAATTGACTTCACAGGAAGTAACAAATGAACATTGCATTAGAGGCAAAACATTGCATTCATTCAACAGCTGTGCAAGTAATCAGGCAATGCCAATATGAATGTCAAGTTCAAATTTTACTTTTACAGCCATGTGTATCTAAATGCATGCATGATAGCATCTTTAACTGCATGAACACATAGAAAATTGCAGTATTTTACAGTCTTAATTCAAAAATAGACATCAATACTCATTTATTTCCTCAGCTGAGAAGTCATGGCCAATTGAGATGACTTGTAATTGAGTAAGACCTTGGGTAACTCCAGTCAGAACAAAAAACACTATCTTCCTTCAGAAGCAGCTTTTCATTTTGCAGCAGGGAGCCTCAGTGCCTTGTACTGAATTATAGAAGTCTGTGGCAGGAAAAAAGGCTCTCTTCTCCCATGGGCAGGGCAATAAAGTAAATATATCTAAACAAGTTCTTTGAAACATTCCACAGACTTTTCTGCAAGATCATACATTGTTAGATGAAAGAACTGCTCAGTGCCAGTTTTTTTTCAAAGATTACTAGTAAGATCAAATCCGAAAACAAATTGCTTTCAATATGAGATAGTATGATGGACTATTTTCTGGCTTACTTTCTGTTTTCAGACCTCAGTTTTTCAGCTTTAGTACCGTTCCAAAGAGCTAAGTATGCATATAAAAGGAAAGGTGGGATTTTGACTTTCACTCGAAATGCCAATTAAGGCACTGAAATCCTTTTTACAAAAGAAAATGAAAATAATTTTAGAGCCCCAAACCTAGAAAACATTATTCCAAAAGGAACTGAAGTCCTGTGAAATAGGATAAGGGAAAGACCCAGAATAGAAATTATTATGTAATAGAATGTGTGTGGTTCGGTTTCCTGCTGAAAATTTTAACATTTATTTATATATATATATATATATATATATATATATATATATATTTAGATAGTTTTTTGAAGGTTTGGCACAAGGGAAGGAAAGGAAGAAAACCAGAGAAAGACAGTTATAGTCTGACAGTGATTTAAGCTTCACTTTGGTCATTATTTAAAATTGAGTCTACTTTGAAATTATTTTTCCTGAAATGGATTGTGCCACTGTCATATTGGAGTATCCTGTGCAGTTGCATTGCCATTCACTGGAAGGCTGTTACAATTCCATTAATATGTTTAGCTGCTTTCTTAAATTTTGAGTAATGTGGGCAAAATGAACCATAGTAACTTGGAATAAATGAATCCAGGAGTGTCATAATAGCAGTACTGAGACAGAACAAATTGCAGAACAACAGATGTAGAGTTAAACTGAAAAATAGGGAAGGGAAGGGCAAAAAATAACTAAATCAGAATTTCTCATCTGTAAGAAATTCTAACATTTGAAAGACAAGTTATCTTGGGAGATATGGATTGATGTATGGCAGTAAATTTGGATAATTCCTAAATAAATTGCATATAACTCATTGTTTTAGAACTCCCAGAGGTTTGAGAAGCACCATCTACTTGAAGTTCTCAGAGCTTCAAGTCATGTGGACTGAAGAATTGCTAGGATTGCCTGGCTCTCTGCTGGCAGGCTGGAGCTCCAAGGGCTTTTTGTACAGCTTTTCTTTCTAGGCTAATGGGTAGGAAAGCAGATTTCTGTGAAATATTTTCCAGAATGTTTTCTAAACAGAGCCACTTCTTCTGAAAAGTTCTAAACTAATGTAAGATTCAAATTATGCCTCCTTTTGAATAGTCACTGTTGTCTACTCAAAGCTAACAGCAGTACAACAAAGCCATAGGCTTTACTTTGGAAAATATTTCTTTCTCAATATCTGAAATTGTATCATTAGGCATCCTACAGGCCTAAAGCTGAAATATTCTCCGGTAGTGCTGAGAATGTATAACCCCAGGTGTGTTATTCCTCCTTGATACAAAATCACTGCTTCAAATGAGATGGAAAGAAGAGATTGTTGATTGTTGGAGTGGGAAGAGAAAGCATTTGTGTGAGGGAGCATTAAACTCTAAATTGCATTAATATTGGTTAAACTATTTTGTCTGGAAATTGTGCTAAACAGATAACGTCCTATATGGCTTAGGGATGTCATTAGAGAGAATATACTCTAGTATGGGCAGTGATCACCTGGTGATTGCTCTTGTGATTTTCTGGTAAATTTGATGCAGTGCAATTAGATTTGCAGTGACCTGGGTGTGGGTCATGTCTCTGCCATTATTTGCATAGAGTTACTCTTATATGGCAGTATTTGACAACAGTTAAACTAGTGCCGTGAACCACTATGATTGCTTTCTGCCTTTGATTAGCAGCAGGAAAGCCATCTTGTGACAGTATTCAGACATCTGTCTGAATTCTGTCTGATATCTGCATTCTTCTGTATCTGTATTCTTCACCAGTAAAAAGATATTATAATCCCAATTGAAACAACACCAATTCCAAAGTAAATTTTTCATAATTTAATGTATTGAAAATGAGAAAATGAAAAATCAACTGTCATTATTCAGTATATAAAGTTTTCATGCAGCTACATCAATGAAAAATATGGTTGTGAATTTATTATTTTTTGAAAGTCAAAAAAACAACAGGACTAAATAAGATTAAAATCCTACATTAATTTAGAATAATTCTTGCCAGTCTTGTTTTTTTTTTTTTTTTTTTTTTTTTTTTTCCTATTGAGATGGCTAAGATAATGCTCATAACTTTGCAAAGAGTAAAATGAAATAAGCACACTAGATGTTGAAGGAAGATATATCTTCTTTTCTACCAGTGGTTTAGCTTCTAATATAAACTGTTTTATTTTTTACATGAAGTTAACCCTCCCCCACACTCCCCATGTTAAGCATTGTACAAACACATCATGAGAGATCGTTCCTCTACCATTGATTGAATTTAAGAAAACAATATAGCAAATAATGGCAGAAGTCATAACAGCGATGTTACAAAAGCCCACAGATACTCAGTGGTGCTATCAGACACACTGCCCGGGTCACTAATACAGTCAGTGCCCAGCAGTGTCCCTCCTGTTAGTCCCAGTTCGAGATCTCAATCAGCTGTGCCAGGAAAAAAAAAAACACCTGATAACAACCCTGATTTTTTACTTTGTGCAAGGTGATGTTGCCAACTAATAATAGGATGTTCTTTTGATTCCCTAAGGGATAATTGGCATGGAGTTCAAGTTGTCAAAACATATTATTAGGATTGTTGGAGGAAGAATGTAAAACTTTGAATAATCATTAGGCAAAGCTGGAAAAGATAGATGCGTGAATGTACCTGGCTTAGTGCAGAATGACGATGAAGATGGGACCTTTGAGAATGACTGCTTGCTGTATAGCCTTTTGTAGGGATGCTGTGAGTCAACTTAACACACGGTGAGCTCTGATCTTGTAACTTCTCTCAGCCATCGCTGTGTGCTGTTGGCCACTTCAGGGAGCCAGGCAGGAATACTGTGACTGACGGAAATATAGAAGGCACTACTCGGTTCAGTAAAAGCAGAAAGAAAAAAACTTATTATATTTAATGGAAATTGGAGAGACACTGCTTTTGAATTGTTCAGTGGAAGGAATTAGGATTGCAGTGGGATGAATCACTGTGAGTTTACCATTTACATGGCTAAGGTGGCCTGCTTTGTACTGTCAATGTGCAGAAGATGTTGCTGAACCTGAGGCTGGCTAGCTGTTGTCTTGACAGTTTGCGTTTTTGCAATCACTCTGGAATCAATGGACTTCTTCAAGTACCCCTACATGCTTGAGTTTCACTCAGACATTGGTAATTATTACAGCTCCTCTTCTGTTTATCAGTAGTTTTCTTCTGTTGGCTGTTTCCTTTTTTGAATGAACTTCTTTGTTGGCATTGAACCAATCAATACCGCAGAGACTTAGAAAAGGAGAAGAGGAACTGAACATAATGCCCATAATCAGAAAGGTTGTTGTATACAAAGAGGATGAAAAATAGGTCTTTCTCCATGATCCATCCGATAGAATCCTTCTTTGTGTTTCTCTGCTTTGATCTTACTACGAAGTGGAGAGTTGGAGGGGAGAAGTTAGTGACGAGCATGCTGAGCTACCACACACTGTCCATTACCTCGCTGAAGGAAAAGAAAGCCAAAAAAGCTTTGACCCCAAACTGTAAGACACATTTTAAGACCTACGAGGCTTTTCTGTTCTGCATTGTTGGGATCATTTCCTACTGAGGCAGATACAGCCAGAGAAAAGAACAAGTGTTTTCAAATATGTTACACGGCCTTTATTACAGCTTCTGTGCCTTGAGGTGACTGTTTGGAGGAAATCGTTGGTAAGTTGAGAAACTTTTACAGGTCTCTTGCTGGGATATGTAAGGTTCAGTTCCCCAGATCTCCCTGCTTCAAGGCAGCCAGGAAAATAATGCAAAAAAAAAATATAGGGTTATTCAAAGGCACAGAGGGGTGACAACTTCAGAAAAGTAATTGAAGCGAACAAGACTATAGTCAGGATTTCATAGTGATACGTGCTTCTGGTATACAGACTTCAGTGTGTGCAAACAAGGCAGTTACATAAAGGTCATTAACATTTACTCTGCAGGATAAGCACTGTTTAGCAACAGAAGATCCAAGCTGCTTAGCACAGAAAAGTCACTGACAATAAGGAAAATGGAGAAACAAAACAGGATCTAGAAATTGTTAACACCGAGTCAGAGAAGGACTGACTGCTCTTTTGAGCAGAGTCATTCCATGTGCAGAGAAGAAAGCAGGGTCTGAGGTCACGCAGACTTCAGGCCTTGCAGATCTGTGGGAAGGAACCTGCAAGATGGGCTGAGGAGAAGACGATAAAATTTCCTGTGATGTGGGAACAGTGTTAGGATTCTGGGCCTGAGGTATCGGGGAGGAGAGGGAGGGTTATTTCTTGGGAAATGCTCATTTAAGTGGGATTTGAGTAAACTATCAGGCCCGTGGTCACTGTTGAACCTCTTCACACCAGCCTTAGACAGAACTGACATCCAACCAACCAAAGTAAAGGCAATCTGTGCAGTAACAAAGTCAAGAATATAAATATGGGGGAGGGAGAGATAAGATATTTCAAACACTTTAACAATTACCCTGAAACTAGATTAGAATGGAATCCAAAGAGAGATCTTTTATCCTCTGAGGAGTAGTATGAGTAATTCTTGTTTTCATTAAAAGTTATCATTTTTTTAATGATGTTACATTTGCATTTTTTTCCCTTAAAAGATAAGAGTTGATTAATAGTGCAGTGAGTTGTATTTCTGTCTTACAAAAGTTTGTTTTGGAAGTTTTGTGGAATTGCCTCTTCAAGCCACATTTGAACACAACGTGGCTCAAAGGCCAGGAGCTGTGTTCAGGTTGAAAAAGTGGGGAAAGAGTAATGTGCTGAAGGTAATTTCATGTCTGGATGTTTATGCCAGCTGAGTATTGACATCTTTCTTTGTCTGTGTTCAGAATAGCCTCAGATCTATCCCTAATTGTGTTCAGATGATTACATTTCCCAAAGGACTTGGTGTTAGCTGAGTGCTATCAGGGCACTTCCTACAGTGTTTTTACATCCTTTTTCCTTAACGTACTATCTGGGAGGTTTCTGCCAACTGGAGGGAGTCAGAACCCAGAAGAGAATTTGTCAGAGAATCTTCGGTAGCTTTGCATCAGATTGGATGAACCATCCTGTTTGTTCTTTCATCATCTTGCTCACCCACCATTAATTTACTCTCTAGAAAATAAAAGCTAACACAAATTGGGAAATAAGAAGGAACCAAACAGTTTTGATCTTCACCTTGCTTCCTTTCAACCTTTTTGTCCCAGTAGGTGCCATTTGGAGTTTGAGAACAGACTGGGTAACCTTGCTTGCAGCATTAACAAATCAGCAAGTTGTTGTGACATTATGTACTTTACTGTCCCTTCAGAAATTAAGTTCAAGTGAAACAAATGTTAGAAAGACATATGGCTTATGGGGACAGGTTTACTCTCTAGTGAAAAGTAAAGTTATTAAATGAGCAGTGCCTGCCAATTGCAGAAAAGTTGGCAGGGATATGTTGGCACTGTGTTTGTTGTTTTTGTTTATTTATTTATTTATTTATTTATTTATTTATTTATTATTTACAAGGCCCCTTGCAAGACTTCTGGATACAGCATTGAAAGTGGTAGGTAGTGTATGATTATGCAGGGTCAATGCCCAAACTGTGTGTTGCATTATGAGCAGGAAGAATATGATATTCCAAAAACAACCTCAGAAAAATCAATAGATGCAGGTAGGAAACATCTCACCAAAATAGATTAGGAAACCCCCTTTTTTAAAGATTAGAACAGCGTACAAAGAAAGAACTACTCATCTAATCTTTTCTGAAGTCAAAGCAAAAGAGCATTCCTTATTTTTCACCACAGAGTTATTATATAAAAGTTGGTTGATCAGCTAAAAAAAAAGCCATGGCAATTGCGATTTTTTTAATATATTTTCTTTTCATAAGAACACTTGTCCTAAAAATCCAGAATAATTAGGTTAATTTGGAAATGTTTTTATGGATCTTAGAACAGTAAAGAAATTCATTGTGTTTTCAAAGTATGATCTAGCTGCTAGTGCAAAGGAATCCCAACATGCATGACAGCAGGCACTTCAGTAACGACTCCTGGCTTATTGTTAGTAAGAATGGGATGTAAATATTAATCCCAGGGAGCTCATACTTAACAAGATCCAGAAAGCTTTCAGACAAATGCACCTGAAGTAACACTTAATGTGAATCTCAGAATAAAGTGAACAGAACAAAACCAAAAATTCTTTCCAAAAATTAAATGGTTATATAGAAACACACTCTCTACTTTATTAATGATATGATCTATTTTTTATTGTAATAGTTCACTGAAACTACCTTGTCTCCTTTAAAAGCAATTTTCAAGCAGGCTATAGCCATAAGTAACAGCATGGAGAGGTAACTTAGAAAATGCAGCTGGGATCACATGCAGAAACTGCCAAGGGTTCAGGTCTGTGAGGCTGCAGGGCACATTCAGTACCACTGAATAAGCAAAACCCCGGCCTGCAGTCACCTGCAGGGACAACGGGAATCACTTTCTTGGCATCAGGCTTGCACAGCTTAGGAGCTGAAGTGTTTACTGGGATCTGCATATGGCCCTCATACTCTCATACTCTTTTTTTTTTTTTTTTTTTAATCAGTTGCAAATACTAAATCCTGTAATTTAATTTATTATTATTGTTTTTTCCCAAAAGTCTTTTTAATTTATTTTAACTTCTGGAACACTATTCTCTCATATTTTTGTATCTCATGAAATATGTATTTTATTTATGATTTTTCTATGCTAAAAGTTTGTGCTTTTTTTTTTTTTTTTTTCTTTTCTTTCTTTCTTTTTTTTTTTTAAATGCTAGTGTTGAGCTGTGTAAAAATAATGTGATCATATGGTTTGTAGTTTACTTCTAACTGAGCTGGAAAGGGTTGTCTTTGTACAGGGAAAGCTTCAGCTCTTTTGCAAAGCCGGAGCCTTCACTTTCAGTGGAACGAAATGTATCAACATTGGAAGAAACCGAGTCCTATTTAAAGCTGAAAGCCTACTAGATGGGACAAAAACCCTGCATTTTTAAGGGGGAAGAAGGGGGGAGAAAGCCATTCATGAGAAGTATAAAATGTAATTTTGTTTTAAAGCTCACTAAAAGCTATATAGGTCATGAAGACAATCAGTCTTTTATTCTTTGAAATAATTCACATTACAGCCCTATGTATTACCACCCTTATCACAGAAAAGCCTTTAGATTTGTGTTGGCAGATAATTACAAATTGATTTCTGGACCCTCATTTTGACAATGGTTTTGAAAACCTTTTCTTTTTTTCCCTTTTTAAAAGCCTCTTATGATTTCTCCTGCATCATACTGAAGAAGTACTGTCATGATGAGCTGGCCAGGTGTACTAAACCATTTATACAAAAGAGCCATAGAGTACAAGACCCAAAATATTCTGGAAATGAACTGTGAATGCTGCAGGTAACTGCAGTGTACTGAATTTATGTCTATCTTCATCTTTCGTATCATTCAAACTTGAAATAATTTTACAAATAGATGGTAATTTAACAAATGGGTAGTCTAAAATTTCACAACCTGCAGCTTGCTCCTTTCAGTAGCATACCAAATCCTGGTTTCCTTTCATTTTTTCAGCATTTAACATTGTCAAAAAAGTCTTCAGGAGACAAAAGGCTTAACCCTTCATTGTTCATATTTAACCTCACGGGGTCAAGTCTGTCTCTGAAGATGGCACTAAGTCATTGCCAAAGTTTGGGACTGAAAATTCTGTTCGCAGTCTAAGGCCTGTCCTACAGATAGTAGCCTAGTTTAGAGTAATAATCCCTGCCTTTAGGAGCGTACAGTTTAGAACTCAGCATGTTGCAGCTGAAAAACCCGTTTAGGTAAAGTTGATGAGTAGGAAGAGATGATGAGTAACAAAAATAACTGGATATCTTGGCATAGATTTGCTGTGTGCACAATCTGCAGTCAACTGGTGATAGCAATCGCAGTAATCATTGCTCACCACCTGCTTAACCAAGCTATTTTTAAAGTATAACTGAACGACAGCATTAGTGTTTTTTATTATTATTATTATTATTATTATTATTATTATTTTTATTATTTCAGAGAATTAAATAACATTATCTCAGCATTTGGGAAACATCTAAGGGATTCTTGACAGTAAGAATTAGGCATGTATGTACGTGTATGACATGCAGTAAACACTGACATGGAGTAACTGGAGGCTAAATTGAAATTTTTGAGTATTACAGACTTTATTGATTTGTTTTTGAGTCGTTTTCCTTTATAACTGAGACTTTATGTATTATTAAAATGTTTGCAGAACATCAAATATGATGTAATTTTTCTTAGGTTTATTTTTCTTTCAGGGAAAAAATAATCTGTCAGATATAGGGGAATTGTGACCATTATCTTTAGCTAATAACCCACATGTATGCCTTTAAAGTACAATTTATTTTTCCTTCTACTCCCAGAAGGATGTAATTTGTAAACAGTATTAAGGAAAGCATATGAAGTGCCACTATCTTCAGTAATCTGTAACTCTCAGGGGAGGATGCATTTTGATCACGCTTCTTGTTGAGCTCGAACCTGAATCTGAATAGTGCAAAATTTACCTTCTTTTTCCTGTTCTATTTTTTTTCCCCCATGTATTTCTTCTAAGTCATTTCTTCCATTAACCATTTCACCTTTCTTTTGTATTCAACTTTCTTTTTCTCTAGTCTCTTTTGGATTAAGATATTCCAGTTTAAAACAAAACAGAAAATAATGAAATCTTTAAAATGGCCAATGGAATACATAAAATGGTATGAAATAATAACAAAAAAGACTAACTTTTTGTGTAATTAAAGTCGTTCAGGAAAACAGGATGTGAGCAGGTTGAGAGGCACTTTTCATTTCTCAGGGGCAGATCCTTAGCTGAAATTAATTATCAGAGTTCCATTTATTTCAATGGGCATTTAACAATTCACACAGCTTGGAATCTGCCTCCTCATTTCCTCCCTTTTTTTAAGAGTGTCTCTCTCTCTCTCTCTCTCTCTCCCTCCCTTTTTTTTTCTCTCTTTTTTTTTTTTTTTTTTTTTTTCTGTCCTTCTTTCTTTGCTGTGCCAGAATTTGTTTGTGTGCATGTTTATATATGTATGAATATATGAGTGCTATAGGTACTCTCTATTTTTTTCTAGACAAGGCAGTTTAGTATTCTCCTGGATAATCCTCACTAATTTGTCTCTTTGAGGGTGTTGTCCCATTGCTGACATGAATTGTTTCTATAGACATGCCAGCCAAAGGCAGGAATTTATGCCTGCATTTAAAGTATTTAGAGTGGGAGAAAAAAATGAGAGAATGGTTGAGAATGGGGGAGAGAGCAGTTAGGAATGTGTTCTTCCCTTGAGCTCCAAATTGGATCAGAGAAGAGATGTCATAAGTGACATGGCTTTTTTTAATTAAGGAATATCTTTTGAAATGAATAGGATTCCCATTTAATGAATTTGGGTTGTGTGTTCTGCTGTGGACACATATCAGTAGCAGAGGAATGGGATGAACTGCCTAATCCTGCTCAAGTCTCCCTGTCTCTCAGTCAGAGGGAAGCGAGCAGCGTAGCTCAGCTGTGCACAGCAATATTCTTTTGGACCAGTTTCTACGCTCTGGTGATGCAAATGCAAAGATTCATTTCTTCCCTGTAAAGCCAATGCTCAGACAATATTGTAGAACAAACCTTTCCTTACACAAAGGTTATTTTCTCTCTGGAGCATTCCCTTTTTTACCGAGAGGCATTGTAGACTAGAAATTCTCTGAGAGTTCATGACACCCTGAGAGCCTTCCTTTCAGAGACAACTGTATAATAATACCGCGTTGACAGAAAAATCGAGGAGAGGTGGCTTTCTCTGATAGAGAATTTGCCTTTAATTCTACCCTGAAGAGATTGCAATGGAGCACCAACCTTTGTTCTTACTGTAGTGCTTCACGGCTATACCAACCATTTGTTAAATGGGAAGTAATTGAGGTTGAAAAAGAATTGAATGAATAAAGCTTTTGGCAGGGAAGGGGAGGAGGCAAAGTATGGGTTAAAGGTTATTCCTTGCAGAAATTTCATAAAATGAGAGGTAATGCAGCTTTTGAGCTGGAATTGTTGGTGCCTCTGGAGGGGACTTGCAGAAGAAAGGGACGAAAGCAGGTTGCAGGGGGAGACTGAACCTGCAGAAGCACAACGAGAATAATAAACTAGCATCAAATATTCAACTGTGTGCCATCTTATTGATTATATCAGAAATTTTGCTCTGAGATTTGCAGCCTTGGCCATCTAACTGAGAGTAGAGAGCAGAGGAGGAGCGACTGAGGAGGAGCCAGGCAGCAGTAACACAGGTGCCCTTTAGAAGCTTTCCTATTCATGAAATATTTTAGCATGGCTGTCAGTTGTATTTGCTGCTTCCAGAGGAACACATGTGCTGTGCATTTCAGTGCTTTACTGTTTTTTGGGGTACAGGTAGTTTGAAAAATAATTAAGATGATTTTTTTTTTCTGTTTTGAATTTGTATCTGCTTTTAGACCCTCTCCTTCACACTGACATGTTTTTTCCCTCTGCCTCCACACACCTTCCCCAAAGGAAAAATAAAAAGTCTGTCATGAGAGTTAATTTGGTCTTATTTTGGGCCTGGGGACTTGGGGGATAGGTTTTATATCCTTGACAGAGTCTATGTCGACTAAAATACCAATATTATGTAAGCATTAATGTGCTTCCATCTAGCCTGCTTTCTACACTGCTTTGTAGCTATGTGATTTTTTTTTTTTTGGTTAATTCTTGTCTTTGAGGTCCAAACGTGTATAAACATATACATTCTTTACTTTTTTTTTTTTTTTTTTAGTATAATTTTGTGTTCTTCCAATGCATGTTTGTTGTGCAAAACACAAGGTTTAAGTATTATTGCCCAAAAGAAACAGATTTTTAAGGACCACTGTTTTTGCTACACACATATTATTTTCATATATGGCCTTTATGTTTCTACACAGTGAAGCCCATCATTTTCTATGCCTTTGGAAGTCTGGCTTTGCATATCTTTGAATATGAATACCATTATTAATTAATACCATTAATTAACGTGAATACCATTCCTTATTTGGATAGATGGATGCTTTCCACTCCCAAAATAATAATGGGATTTAAATAAGAATGTTTTTAGTGAAATTCCATAGGGGTCAATGCTGGACCAGTTCTTGTCTACAGCCTTGTCAGTAAGTTGGAGATACACATGTACTGGCTGCCAGTGGAAAAAAACAAAAACAAACACCTTCCAGATGACTTAAAGACTATTGGAACTGTGAAGAGTAATTAAGGCCTAACACAAAATTTAGGATGCCTGCCAACATGGGCCATTCAAACAAAATGCATAAGGAGAGTGTGGGCTGGGGGTTGCAATGAGGTTATCCATATTTCTCAGAGATTGCACTTCAAAAGGATCTTAGGGCCAGGGTGGACATGCAACTCCTCAGGGTTTTCTGTGCGAGCTAGGGCAAAGAGGGCATGCTCTTGGACGTACAAATTAGAATAGTGACTTATGGGGATGGAAGTGATTTATCTATTGCATTAGTCAGGCAGATACTGGAATATCGTGTTCGGTTTGGTGTCTGTGTTTGTTTAAATTATGTTGGCAAACTGAAGAAGGTACAGGAATGGGCCAAAAAATAGTTTTGAGAGAATGTCTTACAGTGAGAAGCTTATAGCTCCATCTGTTCTGCTTTTCTCAAAGAAAGAGAGATGATTTGTTTACAGTGCAGAAGTGCCTTAATGTGTGGAAAATATTGGTTACCAGAAACCTCTATAATATAGCAGAGAAAGACAAGAATTGGCTGAGTAGGCTGGAAGCAGAATCCAGATGAATTCAAATGGGAAATTAGAAACAAATAAACAAACAACAGAAGAAACAACCTTAATTATGCTTGATACTATATGAAAAATGAAAGTCTAGATACTAATTTCTTCCTTGAATAAGGCAGCCCTAAGCACAGTATTACTATTTCCAAGCTTGCTAAATAAATAGAGAATAAAAGTTCAAAGGATTATTCCATGTTGTTGGAATATTATCACTGGCAAATTTTGAGAAGATCTAGATTCAAATTTTGAATTTTGCTGTAATCAGTCATAATGTCAGACTAGCCACTAACACTGGTAAATGCTTTGTTTCATACAAGCAGTGTTATAGCAGCCAGAATGAATGGTTTTCTTGATACCGTTGGAGCTTTTCTGTTGTCTTCAGCAGGAGATGGCCTTTGTATTTAACCACTTGGGACTGTTTGGGAAAATTATATTGTCAAAGAAACATATGTTGCCTGGGAATGGTGTCTGTGTTTGCCCAGAGAAGCTGTGGATGCCCCAACCCTAGAGATATTCAGGGCCAGGTTGGATGAGGCCCTGGGCAACCTGATCTAGTGGGTGGCATCACTGCCCATGGCAGGGGGTTGGAACTGGCTGGGCTTTAAGGTCCCTTCCAACCCAAGCCTTTCTATGTTTCTTGCAGTGAGGGTAGTGCTGCAGATAGCATCCAGCACTGCAGTTTAATCAAGGTAAACAGGAAAGTAGAAATTACTGTAATATCTGCAAGATACTGAGATAAAAATTACCTTTTGCTTTTTTAACTCCTTATTTTATTTTATTTTTAACCTATAATGCAATCTATAATATATTTTTTAACATTTTACACATGAATCCAGGCAGTTGGTTATGTTCCTGCTTGACGATACCATAATTGCCTGTAATTGCTTCCTGCTACTTCTAGGAAGGCTGAACTCAGAGGAATTATTATTCAAAAAAAAAAAAAAAAAAAAAAAAAAAAAGTTATGAATCATTTGCAGCTGAAATAACTTTTAAAATCAGGATTAGTAGATAGTTATAAAACATGTTAATTCTGTAAGTAATGTGGTACAATTAGAAATCATCATTAATTAAACGCATTTACAGAATGAGGTATTTCCTTTGTGGCATGTCTGGGTGTTCTCTTTACTTATATTTTTATTACTTGCAATTACAATTCATTACTTTCCATAAAAATGATCATTTTCAGGCATCCTAAGTTAAATGAATCATTCAATAATTAAAAACTAGTAAGTATTTGTTATCATTGAGGGCAGCGAAAATGAATTGCACGTTCTTGAATGTGAAATGCCAGTTGTGTGGAGGAATCAGTCCCTGGGGAGCTTGTGAGCAGCACGGGCACACAGAGGGAAGTGGGGAGGTTGCAGGGTACAGATATTTACTTCTCTTATATTTATGGCCTGGTAGTCAGAGAGGCTGAGCGTTTGAAGATGCAACTGAAGTGAATCGAGTTGGAGGTGCTTCCCCAAAATCAAATCTTCATATATGTTCGCAGTTGACTGGAGGGAAAGAAAAGTTAAAGCAGAGAAATACGGGCAGAGAAGAGACTCAGGCATGAGAGGGATCTGAGTCGTGTGAAGTTAAATGTGGGCTGCTCTTTCATACCTAGAGAGATCAGAGATTCCCTTTTTTACCAAGTGGAAAACTTCATGCATCTTTTTTGGAGAGAAACGATCAGCTGTCCTGGTCCAGAGTCAGAGCCAGGGCCTGGGCCACGCTTGGACCTCACCCTGCTTGGATGACTTCTGCAAGAGGTCTAGGTGTGTTAGCATTCATAGGGTGGCCAGCACTATGTAAATGTAGGGTACTGAGTCTTTAGCAGCAATATCACTTCAGCTAATGATTTGCAAGGATTTCCCCCACTCCTGGCCATTCTGGGATAATTTTAGGAGGTGGGTTAATTGGGGTGGATGTAGAACATGAGACAGTTTCATCAAATTCAGTGAAAAGAGAATCAGTTCAGTATAATTTCTGCAAATTCCTTTGGCTGCTGCTGCTGTTTCTTCTCAAACCCTTGAACTGACCCAAAACATTACAAATCATATTCTTCATCATTGTTTCATGTAAAAATCAGTAATCATGTATCAGGGACAATTGCGAAGATGTTTTAGCACGATGATACATGAGCTATTATTTTTTGGTGATTTAAACACAGGTGCACACACACATGTATTTAATATCTGTCTTGTTTCTAAGTTCCGGAACGCATATTCTGGGTTTTTACTTTTATCTTCAAGAAAAGAGGAAAGCTGAGGCTTTTGGCAAGGGCTGAGAAGGTAGCAAAACTAATAATTGAGGGGCTTGAATATGAAAACGAGCCTTGTGTCTCCACCTTTGTCTGGAAGAGGAAGTAAGAAGATATTTATCATACATGGATACTGTCATCTGCTTTGTTGAAAAGAGAATAAATATCCTGCCTAAATTCTTAAAAAAATGACTTCAGCTTTGTCTGAAAAATAGACTTTATTCCTTTTCAAATTAGTCATTTCTGCTATGCATGGCATCTCCTCCTTTTCAGTACATTAATTGAAACTGTAATAATTGATGCTGCCTTTACATATTTATTTCCTGTAGAAATAGTTTACACAGAGTCACAGATTCAGGAGATAAAAATAGCGTTCTGGTCATGGGCTTCGCTCCTCGACTGGCTGCGATGATAAAAGTGATTTCCTGTTCAGCAGGCAGTCTGGGACTGCAGCCGTGCGTGCATGAAGCTGCTGATTTACAGGGGTGCTTAGCACCCTGAACTCCAGTTTAATTCAGTGGGAGCTTTAGCACCAATAAATTAAAGTCAAGTATGTGTTTGAACATATTTTATGTACTGTGTGACAGGTTCTGATTACTTTCATTGTTGGATAAACTCAAGCCTGCTTTTTCCCCCCTTTACTAAGTGCTTTGAGGTGTTTCTTATGCTTTTTTTCTTATGTTTCTTATGTTTCTTAAACTATTAGAAAACAAACAAACAAACAAAAACAACATTTTCCCTACCCCAAAGCTCCTGCCCTTATTCTATAAGTGCTTTAGCTTTTGTTCTAATGCAAACAGTAGCACAAGGTACAGAAAATTGTTGAAACTGGTTCAGCAGTGTTTATGATGCATCAGGCTTAGCGAAGTGGCACAGGTTTACTGTATTGTGGCCAGGCTCAGAAATTGCTTAGAGACCTATGCCTGTTTTCAAGGCCACAGATCTTGGAGTCACAGAAAATTCTTGAGACATCAGTGTTTATGATAATTAGATTAAACAGTGTATGTGAGGCAATCAAGTGGTCATATGCTTGAGTGAACTCATATACAGAGGATATAATATCATTAACCAATGAAATACCCATGTCCTAGGAAGGAAAATACCAGGACAGTTAAGAGGCAGGAGCAGCACACAAGAGGTCTCATTTTTACCCAGTACTGTATCATATCCTCTGTGTGTGTTGTACACAGTAGTTAAGATTAACAAACAAACAAACAAACGAAACAACAACAACAACAAAAAACACAAAACCACAACACAACAACCTTCTGAGGGCTGCCAATCACCATCTCCACCATTCAGAAGGTGGAGAAATGTAATTCTGGCATTGCCTGTACTGCCTGAATTCAGCATCTTTGTGTTTGTGCGTTACAGTGCAGTGTCTGATGACATGATCACATACTATATTTCTCTCCATAATCCATGCATCGTTTAGTGCAGGAGGAGAACCTCTTCTTTGGATCACCTGGGATCTGAAATAGCTCCATTTGCAAGCTGATAGTTTAAATTCCTAGCAACCCAGACATGCCTACATAACCACTGAGCTTATCTAAGGTCTTCTTTCTCAGAAAATAAATTAACTATTCAATCCCAAGAGCTAACCATGAAAAAGAAGAAAAATCAAGTCATGCACAATTTTTTATTTAAAAGCATTGCAGTTATTTATTGTTTTTCTACAATTTGAAGTCTCATTAATCTCTTATTATTTATTGACAATATGGTATGAGCATGAGTGAATAGGATATTATCATAAATACATTGCTGTCTATTTTGTTTCTTTTTAAAACTGCAGTTTTTATTTACTGTCATGAAAAAGAAACAATTTAATGTCCAATGTGGACTGCCGAATGGAATACAAGAGCACGACCGCCTCGCTGGGAACATGTTAAATCAAAGTGGAGTATATTCCTGAATCGAGATTTCTAATAGGAAATTTAAATTGTTTTGAAACCCTAGTTACTGTGGATGCTGGAGGGAAGGAATGTGTTACTGTATCTACTTCTGAGCTGTATTTTGAGAGAGTCTGCATGAGTCGTCAAAGGTGCCTGTGTGAGATGTGACCTTTTCAGTTCGTATTTATTATGTCTTCCCAAATACACACAGTAGCTGTACAGTGCCTGTCAACATTACATTTGGTGAAACTGGTTCTCTGAAGGGACGAGTTCTCTTTCAATCCTTAAATACTCGCCTTCCAAAGCTGGTTCTGATAAAGGGGAAAAAAATGTGAAGAAAATTGTGAGGAGAGGAAGAAACTTAAACTTTCTTTTTCTCCTTTCTTTTCTAAAATCCATCTATTATCCCATACATCTCCCTGTGATCTATTCTTTGTTATTTCACTTTGTTATTCCGAGGGCTTTTGCTATTAGTGAAGTGCAATTATCCCATCTCCAATAACACACAGTGCCTTTATGCTATGTTGTACACACAATGTGTAGGGCACCACCCTTTCCAGAAGTGGCTCAGCACCAGCACCTGGTTGGTGCTGCCTGTGCTGATCATGGAAGAAGGCATCAAAACATTTTCAGCCTTTCCGACACTTCTGCCTCTTCCTCCTTCCAAGGCTCTAATTAACACCCCCTTGTTCCCCCAAGCTCTCTCACTGGTTTGGGTCTACAGCAGTGTGAACACAGGGGAGCGGGATTGGAGCCAAGGGCAAGAAACAATGAAATGTTCAGTAAACCCATTGAAAAAAAAAAAAAAAAAAGAAAATATTCTGTAGAATAGCCCAGTTACTGGACTCAGGAGGTACTGTAACTTGCTGGTCATTACATTTCACTGTTACATTTGAAAACCCTTGTGTCATACATGGGTTGAGTGAAGAATTGTTTCAAAGCTGAATTAAACAGCCCTTTCTAAAACATGTGGGGTGTTCCTGTGAAACTCTATGAACAATTAAAAAAAATAACATTGTTAAGTGTAAATATAGGATATGAGTAGTGTGTAGATAGGAATGGCTTGGTTTTGATTCCAGGAAGGAAGATTTTGGAAGATTTTGGAAACAGTCTTTTAACTGGTCAGTAGTGTGAAAGCTTAGTACACTTACCCAAATGCCTGGAGGGAATCCTGTTGGATGAGGTCTGGTCTGTATCATTGCAACTTCTCATATCTTTCAGTTACGTCATGCTATCAAAATCTTCAGCAAACGTGCAGTTGGTCTTAATACTAATAAGTCCTTCCTAAATCCCCACTGAAAATATGGTTGCACTCACATAGGCTGGATCTCATCTCGTCTAGCACAAGCTCATCCATCTTATTGCTTTGCAGTACTGCAGACAGGGGGAAGAGCTCTGAGCACAAGTGGACTGTGATCCAGGCCTTTGGGCAATCCCATAATGTTTGCAATAAATCAAAATAAACTGGCCAGCTGCTCTGTTATGTCCTCCCATTGCCCTGTATGTCTTGTTTGAAATAGGAGAAAGTCTTCTATGGATTGAGGGTTTTAGTAGGGAAACAAAAACAGCCTTCAGACCCCTCAGGTAGCCAGACTGTATGATGGGAAAGCAGCTGGCTGGGGCTTGTCGAAGGCTGGAGTAGCTACACAAGTGCTGCAGGAAGGAGGAAATGTAGAGGAATACAAATCCTTGATTTTGTGATTGAAGAGTGCAGCCTGTCCAGTGTGGTGCCAACTGGAGGGCTAGACCTACCTCTTTTAATGTAACCCTTTCTGCTCTCCAGGAACATCACAGGAAAATGGGGACAGTAATGTACAGGCCAACATTGACAGCCCCATGACTTTCACCTTTTTAATCTTTTATTTATCCATGAAAAAGTGAAAATTGACCTGGGACATCTGGGACGTCCTTCATAGTTTTCATAGGGGTGTTTCAAACAGGATGTTGGTGCAGATAAGTAAGCATCATCATCTGCACATTGAATGCTTGTGTGGGCCTCACTGGTCTTCGTGCTGCAGGGACTTTACATCATTGTGGCTATATGGGGTGGCAAAACCAGACTGCTCTTATTTTCTCATTTATGAATCAGCAGATAGCCCCATTTTCTCTCTCATTGAGTAACTGGAAAAAATAAATAAGCTTGAAAGTAAACATTCCCAGACTTCTTTTTTTTGTGTGTGTTCTGACTTTCTGCAAAAATTTCTGCAGGTGTAACAGCTGTATAATGTATAAATCATTATAAACAAGGCTTGAAAGGAACTTCACTGTTTATACTATAGCTTCCCTGCCTTTTAGCAGTGATGAAAACTGAAAATACCAGTGCATCTTGAATTCAAAGGATAAAAAAAAAAATAGATGAGAGATCATAAAGGGGTAACGCGGTTCAGCTAGACTCAGCGTTTGGAATATTAAGCAGATTTGACCCATGCTGAGAAGAGTCTGAAGAGCAAATTCTTCGCAGCACCATCTCTTATGTCAGGACCCTGATTAACAAAGACATTTAAATAATGTCACTGCACTTCATACAATTTGAGCCTATTTTCTCTTTTGTATAGCTTGTGAATATAATTTTTTTTTTTACTTGCCATATTTGACCTCTGTCTCCTAATAGTGGCAGGGAATGATACTTTGAATTATTATGCTGAATATAAATGTAAGCTTCAAAAAATAACAAAGCTTTTGTTCCTTTCCTGATGAAAGCACAATTTTGCAGTTGCTTTAAATATTACAGCTCTAAGTCTGCCGTTGCTACTTCTACTAAGGATTTCTCAGTGAATTCATTAAAAATGTCTGTTTTCATAGCCTGGCTTGTACAAATAAGAAGCAGGGATTTGAAAGTTCAGGGTAGATCTTGCTGTGCTTAAGCTGCAGCAGTGTTACATATGCTGAACCTGTTTTTATGTTACTGGTGGGTAATAATGCAAGCTGAACTCTGAATTCCCTCATTAGAGGTTTAAGTCTCTAAGGCTAAAACTGAGGCTAAGTTTTGATATTTGTTAACAGAATCCTGGGTGAATTAACATTTTCCTGGGAGCACACAGAATTTTGAAAGAACAATTCTAGAAAGATAAAGGTAAGTAAAAGCCACATGTGTTTTCCAGGCATGTGAAAATAATTTCAAGGGTCACTGGCTTCACAGTTGGAATTAACTACAGGGTAACAGAAAGAGGAAGAGGAGAAGGTGCCTGCTCTTCCATTTTCTTATGTGGTGGGGAGAACAATGATGCTGGGAAAACGTCCCTAATGAAATGATGTTTCTGGAAATACTGCCTTTTTCTCTTAGTCATGTGATTTTATTTTTTCTTTTTCTTTTTGAAAACCATCTTAATTAGATCTATTTCTAGACAGAAAAGTTACAGAGAAGAAATGAATGGACTAAACCTGTCTGCTTGTCACACTGAATTGAGGGATTCAGGGAACAATAAATTTACTGTGATTATAATTTCAGCTTTCAAGTGGTTTTCTTCCTTTTTGTTTTTGGAAAAATGGAAATAAAACCACTGTTCATTTGATTAGTATACCTGGAAGTAATTTTAGTAAGAACCTGTTCTTTCCTTACTAAGTATCTAAATCAGAGTTCACCAAAGTCTCTGTGCTATGTTTTGAGGTAGCCTGAGCTGCTGGGAGTGACTGCCAACTGTCCAGATGGAAACTGTAAATCAGGCAGCAGATGAATGTGGGATTGTCTCTGCAGAAAATAACATTTTTCAATTGTTTTGCAGATTAGGGACCTGTCATACTTCATCTCCATTATACAATCCTAAATATTTTGTAGGGAGACACAATGAGGAGAAGGAAGAACTAAACAGGAAATTGTATCTTATTTAGATTTCATTGAATTCCATACTATAAACAGGTCACATTTTTTTTCTTCAAGCTTTGTTCTAACCCAGATTAATTCATTGCACTTAGAGAACATTAAAAAGTCACCCAAATTATTACAAATCATGGCCATCAGTTAAAGATATGGGATTAGAGCCACAAAGACTGAAAAGATAGTTACAGAGAATCATTTGTTGCTTCCAGCAGCTTCTCACTTCATTGTCGTAAAGCCAGAAGAATTGGCAAAAGGGCAACTTTCCAGCACCTTCACACCTGGCTTTCAGCAAGTTTCAAACAAGAGGGCTGGAATCTTTCCTTCTATTAATTGAGATATCTTCAGGGTGGTGGTTGAAAAGAAAGACTCTCTGCATTACAAGTTTGGAAATGTTCTGTAATGTGTGATGCTTTTGCTGCTATTTAATGGCTGCCATGTAATCCATCTCTTCTGCAAAGATCCAAAATATCTGCTTTTGTTTCATTAAAATACCTATTTAACAAGGTGTACAGGAATTAGAAGAAAAAGAAGAGTGCATGCTTAAGAGTTTTTATAAGCTTTACATATCAATGCATGTAGATATGAATTTAAATTATAAAAGAAGTGCCTTTATTTTTTATTTATAATAAAAATATGCAGTAATGTAATAATCACATTTTCTAAATTCTCATAGAGCACAATAAACATCTTCATACCAGCTACCACACACTGTCCTGAGGGATTTTACTAAATAGAGTAAAATTGCTGACTTAGGTTATTCATCTGACCTGAGTGTCTTTCAAATATAAGTATAAAGGATTAGAACTAGATTTATATTTGGGGGGGTATTATTTTATTTATTTATTTATTTTGGTGAATGTGCTTTTTTCAACAAGGGAATAAAAAGTAACAACGTATCTCATAATTCTTTTGTCCTCTGTTTTCCTGAATGTGTGCTTGGGCAGTCATTTTTTGCACACTGTCACTATTTGGCTGTTTTTTCTTGTTTGCTTTTTAACTATTCCCATTTCAAAGCCAGTTTTCTATTCTAGGACAGTTAGTAGCTTGGTAGCTGTCAATAGGTGGAAACTAATTTATTTATTATTTTGACTATGATGACTTTTTCTAACAATACGCAGAAGATCTTTATTTGAATCGGTGTGTTCTTTTTTTTTTTTTTTCAATTTCACTTTATATTTTATCAATAAATATCTCCCCAAGATTTCATCTACCTTTAAAACATCATTTCTGTAGCAAACCTTGCTGACTAATTTCTGTTTAATTAACATGTCCAGCAGCATTTGGGAGTAAAACAAGTATAGGTTTTGCAAGAAAATGGCTGTTACAAAACCTGCTGGAAAATGAAGAAGCTGCAATGCTTTCCATAGAAAAACATTTCTCTAGGTTGTGATACACCTAGGTGATAGGTCTTGATATTTATTAGGTGCCTTTCAGGAGGTACCTGGTATGATCATAAAAACACGTCAGAAACAGCTGTTTGCTTTTGCATGTGGAAGACCACAGGAAAATATTTCAGTGCCAAAGGGAAATAAGCAAATGGCTCTTGTAGGCTACTTCATAGGGATTTTGTAAGAAGACAAGCTTTTCTGTTTGGATTCAGCCTATTCATTTAGAGTAACTTTTCTTTTCTTTCTTCAACACTTCTGGTATGTGTGTTTACACCATGTGTTTCTGAACAAGGAATTTAGAATTTGGACTGAGATCCGAACACACGAATTCTTCAAGGGCAAAGACAGCATCACTTGTCATTGATTCTGCTGAGCATTTAAGAAGAAGTGACATTTACTAGGGCTTGTTTTGAAGATTTATAAATGCAATATAGATTTGTCTAGAATAGTTGCTTCAATAAATGTTGTGCTGTAGCATGTAAGCATGGGCTTTACCACCAGCGGATACACTAGCGGTTTGTCATCCAAGTAAAAATAAATATTCAATAAACAATTTATTAGGGATGTGAGTTCACTTCTGCTTCATTCCACTTGGAAGGACTTGACATCTGCTGCCTACATAGTGTTATTAAGGACACAAGGAAATGAAGACAAATTAAACATGGAATTGTCAAAACTGTATAAGGGAAACTTTCCCTGGCTAACAAAAATAATGCAAAGAATAATAGGAGAAGGATGTATGCATGAAGATGTTTGAGTAGTAGCAAGGGACAACTGAATCATAATACTTCAACAGAAGTTGAAGTAGACTCTTTCCTGAGTCTAACTTTTGTTTTAACAAAAGTGCTTTGCAATGTTTCAGTGGCATTTGAAGAACTTACACTGGAAGGAAATATAATTTACAACTATTAGGATTCTCATTTGCACTGCTACATTTGTGTAACTTGACTTTAATGCAAATGATCACAGGAGTAATAGAAACATTTCATATGGCTTCCCAATCCTGTTAGCAACACAAGGCCAGGTAGTGTGGGAAGAGGTGGAAAGGGCCAGATTTAGCTTTGTCAGTAATTACATGAGTTCCCATCTATCCCCTGTGAAGTCCCATGCCACTCAAGGCTGTGCAGTGGCTGAGTGGTGGCTGTGCTGGGTCCCTCTGGCTGAATGTCCCCAGCAGTGCTGGAGGAGAAGCTCCTGTGTCCATCCATTGCTCTGTGCTATGGAGGTGCCTTGGCAGTGGTGATATCTGCTGAGTGCTGCCTGCACTGCAGCACTTCTACTGGACCAGCTGAAAGACGATCTTATGTAGCTTTGGCTGTAAGGCGGGATCACAGTAAATACAAAACATCGCACACACACAAGGTATAGCAACTTTGCTGTCACCCTGACAGCAGTTTTTAAATACAGAATGGGTGAGGAAAGAGAAACTTGATTGTTTGTGACTACATATCAATTCAACATAGGACTATCTTTGCTGTAGTCTTTGAATTTTGACCAATTTTAATGTACTTTCAAGTAAATAAAATGATCAAAAATTATCTTTCTGAGTAACACTGAATACATTTAGATCTGAATGTATCTTTTACAAATGTAAAAGATTCAAGTGCGTGCCCTGATACTGTGTATAGGAAAAAGAATCAAACCCGACATACTGCTAAGTATAATGCAATGTGCAAAAGGCAGTCTTATGTGGTTGCCAGGACAGAATTATTCTGTTTTTATGTTTGAACCTTTGGCATTTAGTTAAGAAGTAATTGACAGAAGGAAGTATGTTCTTTCCTATGTCATCTAACATTAGTAGAGTAAAATCTATAAATGTAGTTTATCATACATATATATGGAGAGAAGTCAATGGTGAGTAGGAATAGCAAATTAACAGTAGCTTGTTGAATTTGTGATGCCCCATGTTTATATTTTATTGGCTGTAGTAAGTAAAACAAATCAATCCCAGATTCTGGTTTACTCCTTGAAACAAGTAGTCATGAAGTGTAAAATAAAACAGTTGTTTCCTAAGAAAAGGGAATATTCTGTTTGCAGCTGCTAGCACAGTGTGAGGTGGTGAGAACGGAACACGAGTTGAAGGCTAGGTTTGTAGCAAGTAAATGAGTGAAACAGGATGCTTTCAATTGTTTATTCACTCATTGCACTTTCCTTTCCAACATTTGTTCCTTTGGGGGCAGTGATAACAAACATTTTCTAGGCAGTTTTTCTGGGCTACAGATTTTGGGACCCAAACCACAAGCATTTTGGAATGAGAGAAGGGCAATTCTTTGTGTTGCCAGTGTTGTACTGGGAACAGCTAAGGAGGACTTCATGGAGCTCTTGGACACCTCAACTCTCAAATACCTTTGCAGGGACATTTGTTCAGAATTTCATTACTAAGGAGCAGTGATCTGGTCAATGAAACACAGGTCTTACATTAAATAACAATATGTTTTTAAAATATGTGCAATAGCTTGCTTTTTACTTTGCATCTTTTGTTGTGAATTAGCTTAAACTGCTATCACAGCAATCAGATTAATTGCTACAAGTTTCATCTGTCATGACTGTTATAAACAGAGGGTAGCACTGTTGATAATTAAGGGTGCATTACATTTTCCAGTATTATTTATATGTGCCTGTTGGAGTAGTTTGTAGACGAATAGAATAATCAATATTCCCTTCTTATTACGTTTACACCTCTCTTAAAAAAATAATTAATATGCAGGCTTTGTTTTCTTAATGTGGGAGAAAAATGCATGTGACATTTAACCAGGATACCCTGAGGAAGTGGAAAACAAGGCACATGAATGTTCCACCACATCAAAAGTATGGTAATAGGTAGTACTCAATTATCTAGAAACATATCACTATTTCTTAATGCTAGCAGCCACTGATCAGAAGACTTATCTTCTGTAACAATACTAAGTGAAAGAGATAAATATAAGCTACACCACCAATGTTTTTGAAATGCTTTAATGTTATTGCTGTTTCACTTCATTGTTTGCTCCAAAGGAGGTTTGCTGCTTTGTATGCCATTCAGAAATACTGATGGACAAATTTCTGGAATTAATGGTATTTTTGAAAATGCATTCACTTTCTTGATTGTAGTTGCTAGTCCTTAAGTAGTGGAAATACACCGAAGTGAAGAAAAAAGCAACTACCTGCTGCTCAGTTAATGACACATCGCCACAGCTCCTGGTGGACCCCATTTTTCACACCACTTCTTGTTTACGCCAGTGCAGCTCTGTGGTACCTGAAAGAGCTTGCAATGCACAGTACAATGTTAACCCCTGAAATTGTGCTGTGGTATATTCATTTTGCAAACAGAGAAGTGAGTCACTGGGTTGGTGTCATGTGCAAGTTGAAAGGTGGATTGGGAAGAGGGCAAAGGCTATCAATCCCCTGATGTCCATGCTGTTGGTCTCTGGTGTGGGTGCTAGCAGCATGTGGCTTCCTGCAGCTCCAGGCTCTGTCTCAAAGCCCAGTCCTTGCCCAGAGCAAGTACTTTCTAGTTCTTATGGAGCACAGTGCAGTTAATGATAGACCTTCGTGGTATAATCATGGAGCTATTTCAGGATATCCAGGTTGAGCATAGAACACACAAAGGAAAAACCTAAAAATCGGTGGGGTAAAATGTCTCCCAAGAAAGTTAAGATTGTTATATTCCCTTCATATGTTTCAAGTTAGCATTATTTCATTGTGGCATGTTTGAGGCATTTTTTTAATGTCAAAGTTTCCGTAAATGCCATTTAAATTTAGATTTATATAGTTGTATATATAATTAATGCATAAGATTGTTACAAGAAAAAAAATGATGACACTTTTTGAAGTGATGTATTGTGAATGGACATTAGCTAGAACTGTGCTCACAAAGATTGAAATTTTAGGGACTTTTAGTTCATACCTTTATGGTCTAGCTCTTCCACTGTAAATATTTTAGTTAATAGAAAAACTTATTCATAAGCACCGCACATTTTAAGTATTCAGAGATCATCCCAAAAGGCAGGAAAGGAGCTAAAAGGAGCCAGAAATTTGACAGAGCACTGGTGTGAATCTGTGAATCAGCACTACATGAGTTGACCAAAAATATTATTAAAGCTCACTGAGGTATTAACTGTGTGAAACAAGGGAGGGAAAATGTACATCAGGTAGTAAACCATGTTGGTCAGAGCTTCTTATCCCAAATCTTTTTCATTGTTGGCTAAAATAAGTTAAGTAATCTCATTTTTACCTGTGGACATCAGCTAGATACACGGGCGGAGACTGCTCCTTAACTGCCATGTGGTACAGTAATTTGTTAAAAGTAACTGGCTTGTAAATCAGAGACCTGAAGTGCTCAGGCCAAAAAATGCCTAAATTAAAACATTCCTGACATCCCATGTGCAGTAAAGTGTATTGTATCCTGCGGTTCATTTGTTGGAAGGTGTAAACCCACAAAGCTTACGTGCACAAGAGAATAGAAAAGAAGGTGATTTGAATAGTCTTCAGGCTGAAATGCCACATTGCCTTCCTGAGTTTCACAAACCCACATAGGGTTCATTTCTATACGTGGGGTGAATTCAAAATGAAACCTGAGGAACATTAATCAGCTTTTTTGGGGGAGCAGTGTGACCTGCAGATTGCTTGTCTTTGCTTCAGGCAAGCCAACTTGGCTAACACACTGTCCTGGAAAGCCCCCCCCAGCTTTCAGCCACCAAGGTCTTTGCAGGGTTCCTGAGGGAACCCTAACTTCTTCAACTGCTGTGTTTTTATTAATAACAATACCAACACTAACAATTATTGTTATTGCTGTTGTTACTGCTGTAGCAAGAGACTGTACAAATGCTTCCAATATATGACTTCCTCCTGGAGGAGTTTGCAGTCCAGGAGAAATGACGTAAAAGTGAAAAACGGAGGATAAAGTTTCACACAAATTACATAGAGTTATGGAAGTTTCATCTGCCTGTCATTTAAAATTATCAAAGATTTATTTTTTCTCCTTTAATTTGCATTATTTTTGATACAGGATAGTGTACAGTGAGTAGGAGACTGAAGGCTTCTGCTAGAGAAATTGTTTCAAGTCAGACTTTATGTCAGACTTTACTGTTACAGACCATGAATATACTGCAGAAGCCTTTAGTCTGGTTCATGCTAACATTCCCTCTATACTGTTGTACAATGATCTGTACGTTGGTCTTAGAGACATATCAGAACCAAATGCCAAGATGCATTTGCAGCTGCAGACATTGCTGTAGTGCCCAGTGTTGCGCTCCCATATATTGACTTTATATATGTGCAATTGCAAGCCAAAAACTGATTTTTCACAGACATCAGTGAGCGTTCAGCAGCTACAGGAAATGGGGGTGAGAACCACTATGTGGATCTGAAAGAACAGTTCTGCTCCGAGGCATTTAAAAATACATGAAGAACTGCAGATCTGAGATGAATTTGCTAATATATGTATAACCTGTATAGCCACATAATTTTATATACTTATTTAAGTGCCAGGACATTTCTGACCAATTTTGCCTTGTTACAAGTGATGTTTTAATTCCCAGATTGAAGGCACTTCAAAAGTCCTTCCCCAGGAACTGTATTTTTCATGACAGTAAGGCTGTCATCCTACTGCTAGCATGAAATGAAATGGAAAAAATGAAATGGGAAATAAGGCTGCTGACTTTATATGCATTTTTAACTACTATTTGGACAATATCTCCATTCTTAGCTTTGTATGGTCTAGTATTACAACCAATTTCCACATATGAAAAAGATCTTGCATTATGAGGTGGGTGAATGGAAGTTTAGAGTGGTGTAAGGTGTCTTGGAAAGGAATAATAAGAAGAAAGAAAAAGGAAGGAGAAAGGAATAAAAAAAAAGGAAAACAATATTTTAACAGAAAAAGGAAAGATCACCACTCTGTAATTTAATAACAGACTGCAGAGGATGAATGTGGTAAAGGCAGCTGTTTCACAGTGTAGGGCTAGAGTCAAGCTTTGGGGGATAAATCTGGAATATTCACATGCTCTTTGATGTGTTTGTCAGCTGGCCCAGGTGGGTTCAAAGCTCACTGAAACAAGCAAAGCAGGCTCATCTTTATTTTAGTATCATTACTTTGGATACATTTGAATGTTTCAAGGAGTAACAGCATTGAGGAAATGACAGCATAGTCCAGGGGCAGAAGGGAATGGAGGAATAGAAGATGCACCTTTACTCACCCTATATTAATTCATTTGTTTTTTGATAAGTATGTCACAGCCCAGACATCACAGAGAGCCATTCAAGTTAGAGATGTAGCTGACCATGAATTAATTCTAGGCTGAACTTTAATATAAAATTGTAACCATGAAAGAAGTTTCCTTTTGCATATCTTCCTAAAATTATTTCCTGTGAACAGAACCATCTGCTTTCAAAGTTGAGGGTCATCAGTTTGCGAAGAGGATTATATGACATAGTGGATAGCATGGGATTTATGTCAAGGATCACAAAATCCTTTTCATGTATCCGCTCTGTTCTAGTTTTTGGAAAGTAGCCTATTCTAGTTGAAAGTTAGATGACATATTTTACATTATCATATTATTCTTTTATTACTATCAGCTCTAGTGGCAGAAAAATCTTATGTAACACTAAGAAACTTTATCTTGTATAAACCAATTATTTGTAGCTGTCTACAAGAGATGAAATAAAGGTAAGGAAACATTGCATACTGAGTCCTGTGAGAGTATTTTATAATCTTCTTGGCAAATGAAGCACTCATTTGGCTTTTTCAAATAATAGAAATTCCAAAAAAAATGAAGAGAAAAACCTTCCCTCTACCTTCTGGGATAGTTACTTAGAGTAAATTAAAATCAGGGCTGTAAGAAGATCATGCTAGTAATTTAATTCTATGGAGATTATCACTTTTATGTATAATAAAACAATATATGAAAATTTGAAACTGTAATCCTTAGGCAGCCCTTTCATCTGTTCTTTCAAGTAGAAGCTTTTTGCCTTGTGAGTGTGAGTGAATTGCTGCTGAATTCAGCGACTGAAATTCTTGCATATTATAGAGAAGCTCCCACTAGAAGCTCCAAAAGAGGGCAAAAAACTCAGCAGTGTGAATGTGGTACTCGGCACTACTGCAAGGGAATGGAAGGGGAAAGGGAAAGATACAACAACAACAAAAAATAGTTTATAGTGAAAGTTGGTAGTGACCTTTACTGTGCGGAGGTGGGTTTAACTTCTCTATTATTTTTTTTTGCCATTAACCTACTGTTGCAACTTGTATCTCAAAATTGCTTTGAGAAGTATTTCTATTTTTCATTTACTGTAATGACATACATCAAGATTTTATCTGTGGTCTGCATCCTTAGTTAGAAAAAACAATAATTGAAAGAATGAATTTTAATACACACACCAACTTCAGTATTAAAGCTGCAATTTTGTCTTAGCCCTGAAATGTGAACATTACTGGGCATGTCCTTGAGATCTGAAAATGGAGGTCTGGGATGAGAACAAGTGCAGATCCTCTAGAGGATGTGGAAAGACAGCCTGCAGAAAGCCACGTCTATACGTTGACCTGTCTGTTGTGAAAGCAGGGAAGAAAGCCAATCATTCCCAATTCTGCAGACATTCTGACAGCTCAAGTAGGCATTAACAATTTGCAACACATGGCATGGGGGGTGAAACTCTCTGAGCTCTACAACTGAGAGTTTCTTGGCTGAAATGAAGTAGCAGTTGAAGGTAGCTCAGAGAAAAACCTATTTTATCATATGCTGTACAAGGACAAAATGGATAATAAAACCAAGAAGTGGAAAAAAATTAATGTCACAATTGAAAAATAATAATATGTTCTGGCTTCAAGTGTGAATACTTCTGAGGTTTTTTTGGCCTTTTTATACGGGGATTTTCCTGACAAAGAAGGATCAGGTTTGAGTATATAGGTTTCTGCCAATATATAATAATCTCCTCTCACTTTGAATGGACTTGATATGTAAAAATCATTTTGTTGCCAAAATATTGATGCAGAACTAATCATTTTGGATTTGAAGTGGCACGAGAGCTGGAAGAGCCTCATCACGTTAGGCTGTCAGGCACAGGTCTCATTGAAAGTGCCCGCAGATCCCTGAGCAGCCTGAGCATCCTTACCCAGGCTGGCTGCTTGGGACTACAAGCAGGAAGATTTGCATGGCCAAATCCTCAGGTGCTGAGAGCTGTTAGTGCTGCAAAGTAGTTAAATCAAATTCTACTGATTTACACCAGAATGCCTTTGCTAAGTTAAAAAGCTGTCATTTTCTTGCCTAGGCATTAAGATTAATGGAGATTTTTTTGTATCAGTAATTTTGTTTGTATCAATAACTCTGAGTTAGATTGAGTTAAGAGGGAGAAGTAGCAGATGAGTGTTTTCAACAGTTGCTAATTAATTTGCAGGCACTAAAGATGTGGTCAGGTACATAAGGAGAGGCATCAAGTTGCTCTAAGATGAAAAACAGACTCAAAACCACAGGAAAGGAAGCCATTATGTAGAAAAAATTGAACAGCCAAGAAAAGTAAAGACATTTGAATATTGATTATTTGTATATATTTCTCTGTAATTGATATAGTGGCAAAACCAGTGAAGCGAGTTAAAAATGAATTGTATGATACATGTGAAAAAAACTTTGACTTAACTTTTGGAGGCAGAAGCTAGTATTATCTTTGCCACTGTGAATTTGCGAAAACTGTTTTCTTCACTATCTTGCTTTCAATTTCATTTCAATTAATAAAATGATTATTAGACTCTACATTGACACGGCGCTGAACATAATGGAGACCTAGACAATGCTAATTTCATTATTATTTTTAAACTTTTGGTAATTACAGTCATTGTGCAGTGGAAAGAAAAGATCCAGGGAGATCCCTGATGATAATAATATCTGGAGTAATTTCATTGGCTTTGATGTTGGAGGAGTTGTGGACTCGAATGAGGGTGGAAAGGCCTTGCAGAGGGATCTGGATAGGTTGGAGAGCTGGGCGATCACCAACTGCATGAAGTTCAATAAGAGCAAGTGCCGGGTCCTGCACCTGGGACGGGGAAACCCTGGCTGCACGTACAGACTGGGCGATGAGACGCTGGAGAGCAGCCTAGAAGAGAGGGATCTGGGGGTCGTGGTAGACAGCAAGTTGAATATGAGCCAGCAGTGTGCCCTGGCAGCCAGGAGGGCCAACTGTGTCCTGGGGTGCATCAAGCACGGCATCACTAGTAGGTCAAGGGAGGTGATTGTCCCGCTCTACTCTGCGCTGGTGCGGCCTCACCTCGAGTACTGTGTGCAGTTCTGGGCACCACAGTATAAAAAGGACATGAAACTGTTGGAGAGTGTCCAGAGGAGGGAGGGCTACGAAGATGGTGAAAGGCCTGGAGGGGAAGACATACGAAGAGCGGCTGAGGTCACTGGGCCTGTTCAGCCTGGAGAAGAGGAGGCTGAGGGGAGACCTCATCACAGTCTACAACTTCCTCGTAAGGGGGTGTAGAGAGGCAGGAGACCTTTTCTCCATTAACACCAGTGACAGGACCCGTGGGAACGGGGTTAAGCTGAGGCAGGGGAAATTTAGGCTTGATGTCAGGAGGGGGTTCTTCACAGAGAGGGTGGTTGCACACTGGAACAGGCTCCCCAGGGAAGTGGTCACTGCACCGAGCCTGTCTGAATTTAAGAAGAGATTGGACTGTGCACTTAGTCACATGGTCTGAACTTTTGGGTAGACCTGTGCAGTGTCAAGAGTTGGACTTGATGATCCTTAAGGGTCCCTTCCAACTCAGGATATTCTATGATTCTATGATTCTATGTGCAGGTTGGGATTTATAAAGGTATTAATGTCTTGTATTTGCTGCCTCTACATGATCACAAATTTTTCACTTAACCCAGTAGAGGTTACGGAATTTCAATTTAAAAAACAAGAAAATAATTTGACTTTGGGTTATGTTACCAAGAAGGGTAACTACTTGTGGGTAAGGTTTCTACCTATAGCTTTTTTTTTTTTTTTTCATGGGGACTCACAACCATCGGTGCTGTTGAGCTGAGAGCAATTTTGTATCTGCGTCATTTCAGTGGCCACCAGTCTCCTTCTCTTGCTCACGCATCGGCATTGTCTGCTTGTCAGAACTCACAGGTAGGACGTGCAGGTGTGGGTGTCCCCCCGTACTGCTCCCCATTAGTGACATGGAAGTAATGTGTGTACAAGAGCACCACTGTGATCCTGCTCAGCCAGTGGAGACAAATTGTTATAATTGGGTGGTAAGCCGGGAGTGGGTACTAGGTGTGATGCTGAAGACAAAGGGGACAGGAAATCGCCGTATGGCATCATGTGCCTCTTCCCAACCTTAATTTTGATTGCAGCTGTCAGCGTGGTATTAGAATTCTTGAATGTGCTATTCTATTGAGCTCAGTGTGTGGGAGAAATGTTTTTTTGTAACTGAAACAATGCTGGAAAATGATTGGCAGAAGGTTGGCTTTAGAAGCAGTTCTGGAGATAGTTGCATAAGGAGCAGCAATGTTCACCAGTTGCAGAGGGGAGATTTCCTTGATGATTTTGCATGCATTTTTCATCCATGTGTTCTGACTCTTATCTGAGCTATAAGTGCTGGGAGATACAGTTGAGAAGTCATAATCCCTTAATTCTAGTTTCTTAAACTCTATAATAAATACTCTGTTTTTCTTTCATCTGTTTGCTCTTTTAATGCCACAGTTATGTTCTTTTTCGGTGTTAAGTACTGTTTGCTTGTACTGGTTGGAAATGCATTTTGAGAAAATGTTAAAATTGTGCGTCAGGAGAAAGAAAGTACACCCAAGTTAACAAAAGACAGTTATGACTAGTGAGAATTGGGAGTGCAATGCTTTGCTGTTCTTTTTTACCAAAAACATTCTTTCATGGAGGCATAAAGACCTACCTAGCTATTGACACCTCTGTCTGCTCCTAAATATATTGCTCAGGACTGAGAGAGATTAATTTCTTATCTTTATGCAGATACTGCAGATGAATTCTTTCATGCTTTAATTTCAACAAAACTCTTGAGAGTGGCTCTGTGTGTTTTTCTTCAATCTTTTCAGTAATTACTGAATAATCTTTAACGTTTAAAAAGGCTAGTATTGGCTTAGAGTTGCAAAATTGAAACTGTAGTGATTTTGGAAACATAGAATAGTAGTTTTATAGCTATATATATATGTATACGTACTTTATCTGAACTTATTTGTCGCACTTCTAAATTTGAATGTTATCACATTTCTTGTCCTGGATGAATTTTTAACATTAGTAAAAATGTGTAATGCTAGGCAACAGAGAAGTAAAGTGAAACATATATATATAAATATCTATATATATAAACCTCCATATGTATATATAAACCTCCAAAATAAATTTAATAACACTACGCCAAAATAATCATAGGTGCGTAGTGACTCATTTTTGTGTATTCACATAAGAACTTGTTCTGAGCAGGCTTAGATTGAGATTTGTGAACTGATTTGAATCCATCTACTTACATGGCACATTTGAAAAGGTGAGATTTGCATTTGAAAAGGATGAATCAGATCTAAAAATATCTTGGAGATTCTTCCCCCTCCCAAGGGTCTGGAATCATCTACTGTAGCCATTAACATCTGACATGATTTCAGATGAAGTGTTTCCTCAATAAACTTGAGTAATATTTTTATTTAAGAAAACAGTGAAAAGGAACAAAAAGCAGGTGTCAAAGAACTTTTTTTGTTTGTTAAATCCCATGCATGCTTACATTACTTCTGGATTGTGTATTATTATTTTCATTACTGGAAAAAAAATGAAGTTTGTGTTGCAGTATACTTATATCTTTCCAAAATGGGAACTTTTTTCTTTAAAACTTGTCTAAATCCCAGACAACTGCACAGACTGAATACTTCCTCAGCCTGTTTAATCTTACACCCAACTTCATAGAATCATAGAATCATTAAGGTTGGAAAAGGCCTTCACTGAGGCTGAAAATCTAATAAATTTTGAAGTTATTTTACTTCTGCATGCTCCCAACTGTCTCCTTTGGCAGAATGGACAAATTTCCTGTTTAAGCTTCTTTTTTAAAATCCAGGCTTAAGTAAACAGAGAATGAACACCACCTTAATACCCTGGAAAAATCTGAAGAATATAACCCTTTTTTTAATAGCCCGCTGGATAAAGCACTCAGCCAAGAAGTGAAATGGCCAAGTTCTGGGTTCTGCTGAGACTGATGATGCTTTTGCTGCATCCTAAGAGAGTGCCTATACCAACACTTCTGTTGTTGACTGAATGGCACTGAAGTTTATAGCATGTGCATGAAATAGTGACTGAGCCAGAAATTCCTCTTCTGAGGCTGGTTCTAACAACCAGATGCATCCCTTCCCATCTGCAGCTAGAGAGGATTTTTCTTTAGGCACTTTCTTACAGTAAGATATTAGCAGGATCACCAAATCTGGAACTTTTATTAATATTCATTCGGGGGTTTTGTGGTGGTTTATTGCACGTGGCATAAAAGCAGAAATTCTCCGCAATTATGTGATATTTAGTTATTAGATAATTACAGAGAATTGCATGGGCAAGTTCTATGAACTAAAGAGTTACTGCAACATCTAAAATCTACAAATCAGATAACAATTATGTTTGGAGTTATATCATTATTATAAGTGAGATTGGCAGTGATTACCATGAGATTGGCAGTGCATGTAATTAATAAGTAATCACTGGAATTTGCCTTCATAGTTGCACTTCCCCCTTGCTGTAAAGTTCTTTGTCACAACATTTAAGTATAAAGATAACATAAATTGACCTCCACATGGTTTAGATTAAAACTCAAAGTACTTATTTCTTCTGCAATACTAGCTCCTTAATAGTGTAAAAGTGTAATTTTATGGAGGGAGAGAAGAGAAGGGGCAATGTGGTGTGAATGAGGGAGAAGTGATGGAACCACCTGTAGGAAGCAACTATTCAATGAGTACTAGCATCCAGTTTTAAAGCCCTCTGCCTTTTAATAGCTAGCTAGTGAGATAACTCTTCTCCATAGGTATTTCCAAATATATATTTTTTTTTTAACACACACATATATATATAAAAGCTTATTTGTAACTAGCTAAAATTCTATTAAGAATCAGAATCTTTTAAAATCTCATCATGTCTTCTATTCCTTCCATTTTAGGAAAAGTTTGATTAATAAAATTTCTTACAGTAGAGAGGAACCTGTAGTTCACTGCTGGATTCACATTGAATAAAGCTTTTTTTTTTTTCTTTTTTTAATTTTATTTTTATATTGTTAATATAGGGCATATTATTGCCAAACTTTAAAGTTACTAAGCAGTGTTTTGCTTCTTTGTTTATTTGTTTGTCTTTTTCATTATTTATCAGGTTTTACCTGGAAAGATGATTATACGCAGCATGTTATTGGTCAGGAACTGTCAAACATTCACAAAATCCACAACAGACACCCTGATATATTTGTATCTGAAGCATCTGATACAGGAAGGTAAGTCTTCAACAGTGTTTTTGCATGGTAGGTTTTGGGGAGGTTTTGGAAATGATGAGAAACAGATTGGTTCAGAAGCTGAATTAAATACATCACTAAAATACTGTGTAGGTGACAAAAGGAAACGAGTTGTACAACAGTACTGAAAACATGGTTAGGAAAACAGCAGATAGAATGAAATAAAATACTCAGTCCTGTTCTTACGATTATCATCAGATTAAGAAAATATGTCTTCTATTGTTAATTTAGGTGTCAGAAAACCAAATGTCAGGTCTTTTATCCTGTTCATGCAGTATCTAGTCACAGTTCAGCCAGCTGTACTTATGAATGGCTTAAAAAGGGAGGCTTGTACAGTAAACATTTTAATCTGGAATAAGCCAACAAAAAGAAACAAAGGGAATAAAAATTAGATTCTGGGCATCCACTTATATCTTCAAAATCTTATTCTTCCAATACACAGTTGTAACTGAAGGAGGACTCTTGCAGGATCTTATGGCAGAAAAGGCTTTCTACCTGTACTTTACATTATAGAAACCATTTTCCTTGTGGCTTTACTGAGGGGGCAATTTTTACTGAGGGGCAATTTAACAGTTATTGATGGCAAGAGACACAACATCTTTAATTGCATAGAATGATATGAATGTTTTGGATGTAATGTCATCTTCATACACAGACACGTATAAATTTACTCTTTTACCTGTTATATTATGCCCCTACAGTCTTCAAGTGCAACCCAATCACGCAAACCCCCAAAAGGAAATTTTAAAAGGTGTAAAATTTTAGAAAATATTAAAAATGGGGAATTTGGCTTTCTCGTACATGGTTTTATGAAAAACAATCTCAAAATCAGTGAAATTCATAGCAACTCCTTTTTGCTAGAAAACTTTCTTCATAGTGGAACAAAGCTCAAGCTTCTAGCCTCAATGGCAATACATTGGTTGTTGGATCTTCATATATTGCAAAGAAGATGAAAATATTTCTGTCCTCTTTTTATGGAAAAAAAAAAAAAAAAGGCAGCTCTGTAATTGAAAATGCCCAGCAGCTTCATCTGTGTTTATGTCAGTTTGTTTTGATTTAGTTCATAGAATTTGACCCTGTATTTTGCATATATGCTGATTCTTTTAATGTAAAAGAAACAAAAGCATACCTTAAAGTTACAGTGCTGTATACTTTGGGAGAGCAGTAAGGTTTAAGCGTAACTTCAAGAGACAGTAATCCATAATTTATCACAAAGCAGATAACAACACATGGTAGAATCCATAAATCTGTTCTCACTGCACAGAGGCACTAAATGCCATTACTGCATGGATTACTCTCTGTACCTGGTATCAGAAATGATTTTGAATATCTTGGGGATTTTTTTTTTAATGATTGTACCTGTAACTTTTATTCATGGAAGTAAGATAAAATAGGCCAGATTTCCACAAGAACAAAAAAAAATGTATAAGAAGATACGAAAAATAATTTAGGTTTTATACTGAAAACAGATGATCACTTTCAGAAGTTCCTGCTGAGATCAGGTTTGAACTGGTTTGCATTTTTAACTAGAACTATACTTTAAAAAAAAAACACAACATTTTGTGTATTGGCACTTTAGGAACATCAGACTTTCAAATGTGTTCCACTTATAGCTGTTCCCATTGTCGATAGATTTTCTGAAGTTACCAAGCTGTGCCTCTGAAAGCATTATCTTATGTGCCAACAGTTTAAAACATTAATTGATTTTTCTGGTTGTCCATTTGCAATGTACTCTGTAGGTCAGGGAACAGTAGGAACTTTTTTCATGGCTTCTTATAGATTCTAATAAAAAGTGCTGTATGCTTAGTGTGCTGAATACACTTGCTAAAGTCTTATCAGACAATAATTAAATAATTAAAAAAGCAACTTAGTGTAGGTATCTCATTATCAAAGAAACATTATGGCAGGGAGACCTTTTATTAAGGATAAAGTGTGTAATAAGACAATATGAAGTCATATTAATGAGTCATTAATCCCCACAGAGTTAGTGAGAGCAAGAAAATAGACTCAGACACTTGAAAGGTAAATTGACTTAGGCTAAATTAGTGCGTATGAAATCTGATGGAACAGAAGACATGGATTTCATCTTAAAAAAAAAAAAAAAAAAAAAAAAAAAAGGAAACTGGGAGCTTGTTTTCAAGATGAAAGTTCTTTCTTTGGTGGCTAACCGGAGTGTACATGGTATTTCCCGGGCCCTTATTAAATTTCAAAAAAAAACCATTCTTGAAAGAGGATCCAAGATAAAGGAAAAAAATCCATTCTGCACACTGGGGATAAATGTCAGTTGTGTTCATTGGTGCAATTAGGCAAAACCACAAACGTTTCCAGCAAGCTTCAATGTATAAAGTGGGGTATAGCATTATTTCTATAATAAAACCATCATTAAGTCAGTAATAAGATTCTCACAGTATTAAAAGGGAGAAACTCTTTATTCTAAAAAGTGTGGTATCTATTAATAGAGAACATTCTAGAAAAGCATTATATCTGAGGTGCAGAGATTCAGATATTTCCATGTAAAAGCTTCCAATGCCCTGTTTTTGGTAGGATAGTATAATTATTTCTATGGATAAATAAGTAAGTATATTATTGTCTTTATACACTGTAGTTCTTTGTATGCAAAGTCCTTTTTTTCTGAATAAAATAAAATTGAAAATGCTTCCAAATAAATGCACAACAAGAACTCAGATGACAGTCATTTCTTGTACTCACCAGGTGTTTTAACATAGTCCTCTTTCATCCATTTTCTACTATCACTTTGTCAAATTTAAAGGAAATATTTTAATTCAGTTACAATAATAGCTCATTTAATGCATTTTACCTTCTGTGTTAACAAGGTGAACAACAGTGATATACTGGTGAACTACAAAGATTTTAACAAATCTTTCAGAGGTATTTGAAGGATTTTACTAAAGTTGCCATCAATTGAAACGTATGCTTTATCAGTCTTTTACATTTTAATTGTTATTTTTTCAGTTTGTAGGATAAAATATTATATCTAATATGGAATTTAAACACAATTTTGAGAGAAATTGCTATCTTCTTAAGAAAAAATGAGAAATCATACACCTCAGATTTTGCTTCTACCACCAGTGCAAGTGATTATACACTGTAAATAATGGCTTGAAAAGCTAACCTAAATACTGTCTTTTATCTGTGCATTCAGTTCCCATTAGCTCCAGTGGAAATCCTCAGGGCAGAATTTGGTCTGGTATTTCTGTTTTTCCTTTCTTTTCAAAGTTAGTGAAGAAAGGCAAAGATAGATGTTGGAATTAATTGATAAATGAAAGATGAGTGCATGAAACTGGGATGCCTTCTATGATGAGAGCCTCTTTGGATTTGTTCATCTCTATTGAAGCAGAAAGCATACTGCCCGTCTCTTTCTAAAAGTGCAGAACAGTTTTAGCCTGGCGTTAAGTTGAAAAGGAGGTGGATAACGTTACGTGCACATCCACCCTCCATAGAAAGGCAGAATTTAGAACTCTGCAATAAGAGAATAATATGAACTGCAATAAGAGAATAATATGAACAGCACGAGAAGGAAGCAAAGTTGTCAAGTTCTCTATACATGTAGTTTTCTGTGCAGAAAACTTTATTTTCCTAGATTTTGTTTACCTGTTCGGTAACTGGTGGTTCTCCTGGAATTGCACATGGTTGCAAAGGCCAGGCCATGGCTCTACCCTGAGGCAGGCTGAGTTCTTGGCTTTCACCTCCTGAGGAGACCAAGCTGCGCCAGCCGGGGTGGCAGGCCTGATTCAGGCCTCCTGCCCCGCTGCCTTAGCTCCATGATGCATTTGTTTCTGCATCCAAAGCTGTCAAGTTCCTTGCTAAAGCAGAAAAACTAAATTTTCCCCACTCACAAGCTGCCTCTTGGTGGGGGTGGATGCTTTTTTCTGGTTCTTCAAAGTGAGCAACCCTGCGAGCACTATTGGTTGCAGTGCCACCACAGCAAATTAGATTATTAATTACATTTATCAGTATTAAATTAGTCAGGACACGCATTTGATACAGCTGTGAACATTGAAGGAAGTCTAATACTTTGTGCATAAAGTAATATAATTAAACCCAAGATTTGGAAAATAAGATAAAGGTACTCTCAAGCTGTGCTCCCAAATGAGCACCATGACGTGAACTAGTGGAATAAAAGTTTGCTTACAGTAGTGTGGAGGTGTTGAAAGTGAAGTGATGCCTTGTCTTCCTAATCTGGAAGGCTCCTCCACCTGGAATTGTTCTTCACTGAAGTGTGTGGGCACATAGGTAGGAAATGGTGACAATGGGAAAAAGGTGAGGTGACCTTTTTCTGCATCCCTCAATATGATGTGACACTCGCAGGCAATGAAACAGATTGGGGACCCTCCCTCTGCTGTCTTGCATGAGGAATGAAGTAGCTGCTGGTTTTGACATTTGAATTATCATCATCATTGACATGTTGTTGAGATAGATGAGGAGAGCTGGTAATAATTCAGATTCATTGCACACAACATTCTGAAGCTCATATAAAAGCTTCTACACTGCTGTTGGTTAATCACCTTTTTAGCTTTTCTTTGCAAATGTCACCTAGATCTGTTTAAAACAGTCAGGAAACACTGCTATTCTATGATTCCCAAGCACATGAGAAGATCAGAAGAGATACTTTCCCCATCTCATTATACCCTCATTAAGTTTCTTGCTGGAGCTGACTTGCTCAGTTATTTCACCATTTTCAGGAGTCTTACCATATTCTGTAAATTGCTGTGGGGCCCTAATGGTGTTGATTTCTGTCATCATCCAGCAATATTTTGAAGTATAGGAGCTATCTTGTATCTTTTTTTGGGGTGTAATTTAATCATGCATAGTTTCTTTTTACAAGTGTTTTCTTCTGAATATGACTTGGCCTCAAAGTAGGCATTTTATTTGATTTATTGTTGGATCATTAACTTTGATTCATGAAATAAATTGTTAACAGTGATTTTTTTTTTACACTTTCTGCTGAAACATTGAATTTTCTGTACTTTTGTGGTTGTTAAGCTTTTGAATGCCTTTTTTTGTTTTGTTTTGTTAAGAACTGCTGAATAGAAGTAACTTCAATGTTTTGCAGTGTAAAACATCACCTTTTATGTTGTGCACATTGTATGTTGTGCGGGCTGGTAATGTTCTTTCCTTTGCTTTTGCTGTACAGGATTTTGGAACAGAATGCAGATAATGAAAGAAATTCTGATCTGGAAAATGATGTAAACTTGGCCAAGTCACTTCAGCAATATCTTAAATATCTAAATATTCTCTCCCAGTCTGCAGCTACAAATTTATATCCAAGGAAGAAGAACGACAAAGCTTCTGTCAAGGTTGTATTTTTAATATAGTTCCTACATTCTGTGATTTCTGGCTTTCTTTTCCTCTGAACTTTGCTTATTTTTCAATTTTCCCTTCTGTCCTGACACCAGACATTGTTTCTTATTGCCTCCTCCAACTGATTATCATAACTGCACTAACCAAGTTCTCCTCAAATGAGCTGAGTCAGCTTCAACACTGTAAACCACAGATCTGTTCTAATCTGGAACATTTTACCTAAATTAGGGACTGATTCTATGTTAGGAAAGAAAGAGAGTGGGATAAAAGCTGTAGCATCTTCACTGGCTGATCTGAACACCCCCCTGCCCCCCATTACAGCACCTGTAATGCTCCTCTCCGAAGAGCTGACAGAACTAGCCTGTGAATTCTTGGTGTTTATTCCTACTTCTTATTGATCATAAAGGAAGCTTATGGTGACCAATTAAGGTGCAGATTGTATACATAATAAATAAAGCTAGGAAGATAAATCACACCTATTAAATCTTGGGTATTGGCTATGATTTTTTAATTATTATTTTTTTTAAAATAATGCCTATTTGAGAACTACAACAATGCTTTCCTTTCCTAGAAAAAATCTGTCTGGTTCCAAATGGAGTTTGATAAATTTGTAAAATGTTTAGATGATGTGGATGCATATGACAGGCCCTCACAGTTCTACATCTTTTGCTCAAAAAAAAGCATGTTGGTGAAAAAAAAAAAAAAAAAAAAAAAAAAAAAAGCATTGATTTAAAGAAATAAACTGCTGTTATGGGGATTCTTCCAAAAAATTGGTATGCACTGTTTGCATGAATACAGTGTAAATGCAACAACCTTATCTAAAAAATACACTTAAGATTTAGGAAAAAAACAGGTGAAGAAATTATGTCCAAGCCATACTGCTAGCTTTTTCCAAGAACTAACTCAGAAATGTAGAACTTCTGCAGTGTTTCTGCATCAGCAGCTCCCAACAGCAGTGTAAGTTGTATCAACGATTAAATCATGGCACATCTGAAGTGTTGTTCTGTTGAGAAGCTGCAAGTTTCCAGTTTCACTGGTTGGGATGTATAACTAAGCTACGATTCATAGCGTATGTCAATGGGTACTCAGCTGGGGCAGAAGAAACCTGCAGGCAGTGGCAAGGCAGCTTTGGGGATCGATGGCTTACCATCTTTGTGGTGCTTTGCCTCAGCTCTTTACTTGTGGGCACTGACTGCAGTGAAGATGCCCCGCTTTATATCGCTGGACATGTTACCTATAATTTAAATTTAAAAAAAGAAGAGAGAGAGAGACAGAGAGGAAAAATATCTTAAAAATCAGCAATAAATCATGAATTTCACATGATCCTGGAGATGTTTTCTTGTCCTTTGCAAATCAAATGTGACTGCTGTTCTTTAAAAAGAAACAAGAGGGACACAGTGTTTGTACCTTGATTCATTGGGTCATTAATGGAATAAGTTTAAACAAAATAGAAGACAAAATGTGTTCTACTCCAGGGAGCAGGAAAAATAAAATAAAAATAAATAAATATTTAATGGCTAGAAAAGAGTATGAAGGAAAGTAATTGCAAGAACTGTATTTGATATGGTCATACCACTTGAAGTCGTAAATGACTATCATAAGCATGTTCAACAAAATCTTGATGTCTTGTTTTGTAGTTCACAATGAACATGTGTTACACAGTTGTAGCAAGTTCTTATCTTTTTTAGCTTTCTTGACATATTCTAATTAAAAATAAGGGTAAGACAGAGGTACTTTACCCTACTTAGAATCGCAGCTTTTGGGCTGTTGCCCTTCTTACAAAATCATTTTCTTTCAAGTATATATTTACCTCTGTTACTTCAGCCTTGCTGTCGGGGAGCAGGAGATGTAACGCTGCTCTGGTTGCTTTGATACCTTACCTTCTATGAAGTATAGCTGAATCTTGCAGAAATTGAGTGCTTCTAGGCAGACTCCCTGAGTGGGTTCTGTTTTGTTCTGAAACTGTCATCAGAAGACTCCGGACAAGAGTAAAAGAAAGGAAGAGAAGAGACTAAGAGAGTTTAAAAGCATACAAAAGTTTTATTTAGTATCTTAACTTAAAAATTTTTAATCAGTCTTTATAAACTTTGGGTATTTTCCTACTGTGTTCCACATGCATGTTACCAGAATTAAAGTACAGAATTCACCATTAACAGGCAGAACACGCATACAGTTACGTACAAAGCTGAAAAATGAGCCAGAACAAAACTTAAAACAGGAAACTCTCTTCATATTCCTCTTGTTCAAACAACTGTCAGATAGAGGCTTGATACAACAGTGACAGAAATAACACTGTCAAGCTTAAATCATGTGGTGGAACAAAACCTGTAAGTTTGCCATTTATAGCAAGAGCTCCTTTGAGTGGATTTGGAAGCACTAACTTAGATTTTTATTTTTTTTTTCTCAGTATTTAGACAGTATCTACTGCAGGCTGTAATCTAGCCAGCCGATAATAACTCTGCCAGTGGATAAATAACAGTAAATTGGAAGATTTGGTGAGTTTGTTTCCTGAGGATTACAGTTGTAAAGAACATTTCACTTCAGTTCAGCTGGAAAGAGTTGTTCAGAAAATGAGCACTTGGTGGCATTTGTTACTTAAGCATTAGCTAGTGGGAATTTGGGTTGTTGTTTCTTTTCTCTCTCTCTCTCTTTTTTTTTTTTTTTTTTCCACTCCACTTAATGAAGGTTTTACCATTCACAAAATGCTGCATTATCAATCTCTGTGATTCGTTTCTGCTAAACCTGGACTTGGTATGAAAAATAACATACAGCTAGGCACATGCACAGCATGAGAAAGCTTGGCTTCTCTTACCTACTGAGGCAAGAAATCCAAAGGCTTCAGGTGTGTGAATTCTCCTGCTCATCTCTCCAGTTAGAGCAGACCTCTCTTCCATGGAAAACAAACAAGTAAACAAAATACACACAGACACACCCAAGAACAAAACCGAAATAAAAACAAAACAGAACAAAACAAACCAACCAAACAAAAAAAACACTACATTTTATACATTTCTACTGAAACTGAGAAACAGTTTTGCTGGGTTTAGCACATAGTTGATATCTCTGAAGCCATCCAGCTGTAAAACCAGAGCTCACTTGCGCTGCTGCTGCTGCTGGTAGCCCTGCTGCTGGGCTCTGCGTGAGCAGAACATAGCAGGGGGTGTGTGCGAAGCCTTGAGGAGAACTTAAGTAAAGTAGTTGGAAAAGGAAAAAAAAAAATACGGAAAAAAAAGTTGCCATGTCCACAGTGGCTGTTAGAACAAAGCAAAAAGAGAGGCAGCAAAAACAATCAGGATGGAAACAAATGCTGCTGTTGCCTACTTTTCAGCAACCATTAGCTCAGGCAGTAGGCAGTGATCTCATGTTACATATATATATTTTTTAAAGTCCAAATGCCTGCAGTTGAATAATTGCATGTGATTTCAATTATACTGCTTTCATCTGATTACGAATAATTTTTTAGTTGTCATAGAAAGAGAAAAGATTTGAAATGTGGTCCAAGAGTATTTAAAAGTCTCAAACCCAGAAAGAGAATAAAAATAACTCAGCTGGACTGGATTTTTATTTTTATTTTTTTCCTTTTTTTTCCTCGATGTACAGTTTGTACATATTCTTATGCTTTCTGATAGTCTGGCTTTTTAATTTTTTAATACCTCAGGCTGATAAAAGTACACTGCTCTGCTGCCATAACACTGCACAAGCTCTTTTCAAATGCAGCAGCCACATCCACCACCTAAGGACTGTAGGACTAAGAAAGCTGTCTGTTACACTTACACTAATGCTGCATTTCTTGTTGCAGGGGTCTCTGTTTTGTGGTTTAGGTTTTTAAGGATGGAAAAAACAAGTTACTGCTCTTGTTTCTTCAGTCTGACTTGGCTCCGAGGCTTTCAGATGTGGGTCCCACCTGCAGTTTGGGTCTTCCTCAGGCTGCTGTGCTTCTTAGGCCCCAGGACATAGTGTGGAGAGAAAATTGATTAACTCAGAGTCTTTGGGGAATTTCATTCATTTTCTGGAGTTTCTTCTTTGTTTTTTAATTACATGTATTTATTTGCAAGGCATACTTTGTGTATAAATATTGTGTTTGCAGAAATTTCTGAGTCTCAGGTATTCTTCTAAGTTTTAAAGGACAGTTTGGAAAAAAACAATCTTTATTTTCATCAAAGAAGGTCTTTGAAGAATCATGAAGGGCAAAATGAGAGGATAAAGAGACTGGTTAGTGGCAGTGAGCTATGGCTGGTTGTTAGATCAGCAGTTCAATGGTGCTGAAAGGAGAAAAGGCACAAGTAAATACTCAAGGCAGTCAGCTTGCTGGAATCTTGAAGCTTATGAAGGTTAGGCAGGGCATTTGGTAAATCTTATATTTTGGTCCTTGGCACAAGGAGAAACTTTCCACTCTCCCCTTTCACATTCAGGGAAGAGTACTCATAGCTTTGCTGGGTTGAAAATCGATTGGGTCTTTGTAATTGATCTCCTGAAAGAACTAAGATGTGTAATAATTATTAAAAAGGATTAGTATTTGTTTTAGAAAATCGGAGTGCACAAATGCTGCAAGATATACTCTGAACTTATCTGCACACAGTGATTATGCTGATTAACTAGTCAGAAATTACGCAGTCATTGCTTATTTTAATCTGGAGCAGTAATTCAGAAAAGCAGGACCCTTATTTGTCTAACATTGATTAAAATACAGTGCTGAATGAAGATTGTCAGGAATTGATTTGATGGCTGACTGCTGAAAAGCAAAAAACCTTTCTGCAGTGTATACATTTAAATTCTGCTTGTGTAAATGGTAAAATTAATATTTCATATATGTTGGATTCTGCAAGAAAAATGTAATTCACCCTGTGCATAAACAGTTTAGTAAAAATATCAGTAATAATTGATAGAGTAACTCCCTGAAGCTACAGAATTGCCTGTCTATTGGCATATCTACACAACAACCATTAGAGTAATATTTGAATGTCTCAGAACATTGATGTATTTATTTACTTAATGCCCTTACAAAGTAGGGAAGAACTAATATCCCTATTTCACACACAGATTAGATAGCTTTTCTGAGGTCATGCAGGAGTATTTTGGTAGAGTGTAGACTTAAAGTTAAGCCTCAAATCCCAAATGAGTACTTCATCTGTTGGATCATTTTCCTCTCCATGGCTCTTTTCAGTTAAATAGAAACATTAAGGTCCTCTAACAAACAAACAGATAAAACCCTACAAGAACTGGAGAAGAATTCATTTAACCAAATACTAATGTTTGTGTAAGTGCAAGTCAGCCTAACTTCATTTTATGATCAGTGAAGAGAAAAAGGAATTTCCAAGTTATGCATAACTTGTAATATATAAATATATATATATCATACATTATAATGGTCTTGCATATTATAATTATACAAATTTCTAAATATATAAAATAAAACATGGTAAATTCCACATCTGCACACATCTGTCAAGGATTTTTTTTTCTTTTTTTTTTTTTTTTTTCTGGGAGGACTGGTACCTGTACTTTCAAGGGTCTAACAGAATCATGGCTAAAAAGCCTAATAAAATTATGTGAAAGCTGTTTGTGCCATACATGCAGACTTTAGTGATCTAATGTAACATGTGACTTAATTTTTGAGGTTAATAATTTGGCAAGTGAAGATTCTAGTGCCAGAACCATGCTCTTTGAGTCACAAAGTTAACACCTGGCTTTACCTACAATCTATGGGTTTGTGTACAGTGGGGTGACAGAACTTCCATGACTCACATAGAAATCCTAATCCCTTATCACACAGCTGTCTTATAAAGATTAATAGTTTTTTCAATGATTTGAAGGTGCAAGTGCTATAGAAATGGTATTATAAATGGTGTGTGTCAGGTCTGGGGGCTTATTTATAAAGCCAATTCATTACTTTCTAGTAACTAATGGGTGAAGCATTGATTGATGGTTTTAAAATCTCAAATACTGACTGGACAATAAGATTTCCTTCTTTTTCAGACCCCTCCCCACCCTTTCAAAAACAACTCTGTTTTTCCAAAATGCCATGTGTTTAAAGTTTTTGCATTTCTTCGGATAAAGGTAGTCTCTACACTCATATCTCATATGTTGAAGTTATAAATATGTTGAATTGGTGCTAATGTGCTCAACTTTTGGCAGATGAAGATCTTCATGTTTCTATGTAAATCATCTTTAGATAATGAGTTAGCTCAATATACCAGCATATGCCTAGAGAAAATGTGTTTAAACATCTTTCGCTGAAACCTTAAGTAACAGACTTATTGACATATGAGCAAACTGTTCTCATAGAAGGGAGGCTGATAAACCCTGGTATATCTATCGGCACCGATCACCACGCTGCACAATTTCTACCATCCACTAGGGGCTGTTTGTCGCATTATTGGTTCTTGTTCTAATGTTAGGGAGCTCCTGAATCTGGTAGCTGGAGAGAGCTGAAGGCACTCTGAGGCTGGCAGTCAAACCAGCATGGCACACAGATTAGACAGCTCCTCACCCAGTGCTGTAGAAACTTCATTTTATCCAATAGGATGCAGATTTCTCAGAAACAGAGACAACAACCAGCAGTTACTTATGAAGACTAAAGCCAGCAAGTTCCTCAGCAGCACAAGAAATGACAACTAATGATAAGAATTATTCATGCAGGAGAGTCTGCTAGAGAAGGCTGAAGGGTAGGCGTGCAGCTAAGAACATCCCAGAGGAGACCAAGAATGGCTGGGAACGTTTGTGACTTAAAAGTGAATTTTTAAAATAGTTACTTATACATGAAAGAATGCAGTGTAGTTATCCTATGTTTTCTCTTTTATTTTGGAGGTTGTTTTGTTTAAAAATGGTAGAATAAACTGCTCACAATCAAATCTCTGTCAACTGAAATTGTAGTAGATAAGTGTAGATAAGTGTAGATTATTGAATGCTATACAGTCAGGCCCCAGACAGTTCTGTTACATTGCAGTTTCACAACCAGAATTAGGAAGCAAAGTCATCACTTGTTTTGACCAAAGGAGATTCTGAGAAGTCCTTTTGCTTGATCAGGCTTTTGGCATTGCAAACTACAGGATGTTAATTAACAATCTTTGCCATCTTTACTTCTCTGATGTAGTCCTTAAATAGTTTCAAAGCTGTTATAATTCTCAGGGAAAAAATATGAGATAGCTACAGAAAATTATTAGTGAAATAATAGATCATATGAGATGACCGTAATAGCCCCTGTTGCCTTAAGCTTGTGAATCTGTCAGAAGACCATGGGCCTGGTACTGTACCATTGCTGCAGGAGGCACTGGTTTGGCCTCTTTAGTGGAATCTGGATTATATATTCATCTTCCTAGTTTTTTTTTATTCCCCCCCCCCAGTGATTTCTTGCATGATATAATATCACTCTCTACTCTATGCAAAAAGGCCATTATCAGTTGGTAGAAAAGGCTTTTGTTCCACTATTTCTCAGAAAATTGAATTTTTTCATTGGGCTTGCCTGTTATTTTCAGACAAACCTAACAATGAACTTGGTGCAGTGTGTAACATCGTGTCTACAGCACACACAGGTTTGTAAAGCAGAGATTTCCCCTTCAGCTAGCTTGAAGCCTGCTAAGGTATCCTCCTGACAGTGCAGCACTGCCTGGGAACAGTGAAGAATTAAACCTTTGTTAGTGTGGGGCTGTGCAAGACTGGCTGCTTTAGCAGTGATGCTGTAAAGAGCTGGCTACTGCTTACCCAGCTCCATCCCAAGGACTTTTGCACTGTGATCCACTCCACAACACTGATACAGCCCTCATATTTCATTGTTGGCTGAATTTCTCTCAAGGCAAAGGTAAATGGAGGTGTATGAATTCGCAGCTCACACTTTGGTCTAGCAATCGGCTGGTTCTGTTGTGCTGCAGGTGAGATTGGGATTCACGTGAGTACGTGCAAGTTCTCATGTAGCAGGTTGAAATGAGGCAAGTGTGTGTGGTTTGCAAAGTACTTAGACTGCTTCTGACAGAAAAAGCTAAACTCCTTTCCCTCCACACAGTGAGTTAAGTATGAGATCATTTTATTTTTAGTAGCCCTTGGAAACTTTTATTTTAACTCAATGTTGATGAGGGAAGGCCTGGTGCTAGTGTTTGTTGTGTTTTCTAATTTTAGGGAGTGTAATGTCACTATCTCACATAGACACAGTAAATAAAACAATGTGGGTGGAGTCATAGTCCAACCAAATTTATGTGGCAGCAAACATGAATTAATAACTGAAAAAAACAAACAAACAAACAAAAAAAAACAACCAACCAACCAACCAACAACAACAGAAAACAAAGAGAAAAGGCTAAATGAAATTGAGGGAGGGACATATTTTCCTTCTGCATTCCTATATAATTTTTGTTAGCCTATTTCCCTATAACATTGAGCAGATGTATTCTCAAGAAATGAACCATTTTGTCATAAATTTAATTCCATTCCTTCTGCTCTTGGGCCAGACATTCAAATCTGTCTGCTCCTTGGTGGATAAATTGCATAGTATTTATCTATGCCTTGTGATGTATGTATCTCATCCTTCCCCCTTTTATTTTATTTCTTGAAAAACAAAAAGTATAGTTCATAGACTTGCAGAATGCATTTGCAAGGTGTAATTTAATGTGCCCTTCTGTGAACTTTCATACAGAAAATGTCAGTTACCTACATACCTAAACTACAGAAGACATTGCCCTAACAATTCTATCTTCAGAAAGGTGTGTTATGGGTTTTTTTTTTTGATAATGTGTGAATTATTGAGATAACTTATTTGAAAGGTGGTGAACAAGAGGAAAATCTTTTGCAGATGGAGAAATATTTTTTTTTTTAATGAGTGTTTTAGCAATTCAGAGTATTTTTTAAAGATGTTATATCAATGACATGAGATAATTGAACAGTACCTTATCTGTTTAAAAAATTGTTCGTCATAATAATAGGGAATTATATACTAACCTTACTCTGTATAAACCAGTTTTATACTTAGTAGAGTGTTTTTTAGTAGTTCTGCAATCTTGTAGTTCTACACTCTTGTAGTCTAGGGCTGCAGTTATCCGTTGCTGCGTTTTTATGTATCTTGCACATTTCTGTTGGCACATACATTTTTGGTGCTGTTTTCTTTGAGATGGTGAGGAGCAAGGGCTTTAAGGAAGTTTTTTTTTATTTGTTTGTTTGTTTGTTTTTTTGTCATCCAAGTTAAGGATTGCCATACAGCTGTGAGAGACCCTTAATTAAGTCAGTCTAAGCTACATCAGATGGGCTGGTAACTGAGTGCACTGGGAAGACAGCTGAGCTGTCGATGCTAGGCTTTAATTAGAACTTCTAATATTTTATCCTTTGCTGCCCAAAGTGTGACCTGTCAAGCTGCCGAGACGCTGCCCCTTCTTGACAGAGGTGCAGCTCTGAACCCAGGACTGGCTCTTACTTATATGCAATTTGTATACAATCACTCGGTGTTGCATTTTCTTTCTAGATGTGCTTGTCTGCAAGAGCAGAAAATCATAGATCTGTTACTGTTAAAGGGTATTTAGACTTGTTAAATAGCTCATCAAAAGCCAGCCCAAATCACCTGACCCTAATCTTTCAGAAGTGGTTGAGAGTGTCGAGCAGTTATGCTCTCCCTAGGATTTGGTTTATTGTTAAATCCTTAAATACAAAAGAGGAGGCTGTACATCAGAGAGCGATCCAAATCAGGGTATAGTTACACGAGGTAGATCAAACCGATATAATGTCTTTCCCTGGCTGAAGACATCCTCTCCCCCTGTCATGTTTCTCTCTTTCCATATTCTCCCTGCTCTAGTCCCCAAAAGGTCCTCTGAAAGATGGCAAGGTAGGGAGCATGGAGGTAGGGAAGGGTGACAGGGTGCACGTGTCTGCAGAGCGCTTGGTGTCTGTGTCTGCTTTGTGTTGTCCTCTGCACTTCCTCCTGGGTGGTGTCATTAAGAGTTAATTACCCCATGCAAAGACCCATGGACACTGAGACAGAAATATGCTTGACTAGTAGTTTTTCACATCCAGGATTTGCCATTAAGTACGTAGATAGCATTCAACTTGTATTCTGACAACTGGCTCCCCCCTTGGTGTTGAGCAGAGCCATGCGTTGCCTGCAGCTGGGGCACTGAACCAGAGCCACAGTGCTGCTGTTTGATACAGGTCCCGGGGGACATCAAAATATTTCACACACACGGCTGCTTGATCTCTAACGCTATATTCTTTGACACTGTCTTACTCTAGTCCAATTTCTTGGCATTAACAAAACATGCTATGCTATGTTACAGCAAAAGTCAAAAGCCTTGTGTTGGTGGATCACAGGCCAAAGAAGCCAAATGCCTTTTTTTTTTTTTTTGGTAATAAAAGTTTCATGAGCCATAAATATACAAATTATGATATGGAATCATGGATTGAACCTCTTCAGTCACTTCTCAGGGGGAGGATAACCCTTGAGGGCATTATAAAATCAACTATCTGTTATCAGAAGAAATGCATTGTTCAGATGGAGAGAAAAATTGCTGTCCATAAATAAGGAACTAGATAAAATATAAAGTATTTTATTCATTTCTGGAATAGTTTCATGACCTTATATATTTTGCCTTTAAAAACTCTAATAGGAAATATATAAATAATGAATTTTCTATCTGAATTCTACTAATTTCTCTCCTCTGGTGTGCAGTTTTTGCATTTCTGTGGATGTATATCACAGGTTTCTGTCCCAAACCATTCTGCTGTCAGTGCAGAGACACGAGAGATCTGCTATAACTCATAGAGAGTTGAAATTATTACTATCTGAAGTTTCCCAGGCTGTCGTGTGGTTTGTATGACCATTTGACCAACCAAAACAAACAAACAAACAAACAACAACAACAAAAAAAAAAACACAGCAGAGATGGTAAAACTAGTTTCTTAAAAAGATAAAATCCTGCCTCCAGGCTGCAATCATTAAAAAAAAAAATGATTTTAGGATTAAATTATAGTATATGTAACACTAATAAAAGTTTTCTTAAGGTTTAAAGTGGTTATGGGGCATTTATAATTTGTCCTCAAAATTAAATTTCTTCAACAAAAAGTAGTACATGAAAACAACAGATATTGTCTTGCAATTTTGGATTTTCTTTTGGTACATCTTTGAAAATCTGAAACTGAGTATAGAAAACTTTAGTGGCAGCCCACTCTTACCACTTTTTTTTTTTTTTTTTTTTTTTTTCCCAGCATTTATTCAAATTAAAATGTGTCTTTAGGGTAATTGAACCATCTTACACATTTTTGTTTAATTTGCTGAGTTGTTTTACTTAAATATAATCAAGGAGTTCAAAATCTATTTAATGGCTGCTTTTACGTTTCTTTATACTTTCAAAGGACATCCTGATTACAAATTTAATTTAGTGAAAAAATGAACAATTTCATTTAAAATAGAACAAAGTATCTTTTATATACAACATTTTTTTTACATTTTCTCAGTGTTCTTTAAAAAATGTCATTTTCATTTTTTCTTGCTAGTTTTTGGTAAGTAATTAAGAAAAAAAAGTTATTCTCTGAAGTCTAGTGAAATACAAAGGAGAATTGCTTTTACTGAATTGTCTTTGTCCAACTGAATACAAAAAGTGGATACACAGTTAACATCAAGTTTGAATATTATCTTTCTCTCTCTAATCTCTGTCTCTTACTTTTTAATAATCTAACAAATTGTTTTGCAAAATTTTTACCAAAGTGATAGTGCCTCTTTGCAAACTTAACAGTTTAAGGGCTGCAATCTGTGTACACATTACAGATTCTAATTCTTGTTTTCCCAATCAGTAAAACACATAGGGTTGTGCCTGTGATTCCTGCATAACAATAACAGTTACAAAGCAATACTGACCCAGGCCTTTATTTCTACCTTCTACTCTCTCTAGAGCTACATCTATAATGATCCTATTAGGTACTACATGATGCAAAAACCCAAAGAAAGAGCACCTCCTTTGGCCCACACATCAACATCCCATCAACAGTACGCTGAAAATCCCCATGGGAGAACCTTCAACCAGCCTCAGCCAGACAAGTTCTCATCAGAGCCAGAAGTGGGGCTTGACCAAAAAACTCTGATGGCTGCGCTGCATACGTACATCACTCAGAACTTGTCAGCACAAAGCAATGATAAAAGCTCTCACAGCAGGACTAAAGGGTCTCACATTTATGCTGGTAGATTCTACTCTTCTCCAGTCAGCCCTTTTGATGGAACTTTTGCCAAAGGAAAAGCAGAAGATTTCAAAATGAAGAAACCGTTCCAGACAAAGCCTGCATCTGGAGTGCTGGGGCCAACCTCTGAGAAGCTGAATCATAAATCTGCTTCCCAGGATGAACCAAAGGACCCTCTGAGTGTAGTGGATGGTAAAGTTGATATTTATCTATTTTAATGTACCTGATGTTTCCCTCATGTTCACTGAGCATTTTTGAAATATATATATACAGTTATTCAGATACATCTCTTGCTATTGACATATTTATATCTTTCTACCATAATACTGAGAATACTAATGTTCCCCATCCTAACTACTCTTTTCCTGCAAACATCTACCCACATTCTTCAACCCACCTTCCATATGCATGCAGAAATATATGGCACTTGGTAAGCCGTAGCATTTATGTAACTCATTATATTTTCAAAGCATTTTCCAAACAACACATAATTATGGGTATATCTTTGCTGTCACATCTGTTCTTATGCATGCATCCCACACTATATATAGGTAATATAGAAATGCCTAGTTTTGTTAATTTTTTCCGTGTCTAACTAGAAATTCAAGGACCATGGGTAAAATTCAGTTAGACACAGAAATTAACACTGACATAAATTTTGGCACAGAACATAGAACAAAGGGGAGGAATCTCTCAGTTATGTGGCTATGTGGACAAACAGTAATCCAAACAGGTAGGTTTATAGTAAGATGTGGCTGGACAATCTATAATGACCAACCCATTTGCTGAATTTGCATCTTTTTTATTTTTTGCTAATGCTACTTAACTATGACAACATCCTGATTTCTTTTGTATGTGATAGTTTGACAGATATTTAAATGAACATGGAGCGTAACATCTCATAGGATGCTGTGAAGCATTTTAAGTGCTGCTTTGCAATGCAAGGTGGATTTTCATGTCATGGCTGCGGATCAAGAAGAGTTTAGAAAAAAAAACTCTCATTCACTTCATTTTTTCTCTAAACTAACCTAACTATTGATGTTATTCCAGTGGTCAAAAATGCCTGAAAAATTATAGAATTTTTTCTCAGCCATTGCGAAGCAGTTACATATGTTACACTGTAGTTAACAGTACTCCAATGAATTTAGTGATATATGAGTTTTTGTTTTGTTTTGTTTTGTTTTGTTTTTGAGTTGCCTCTGTAGTTAGTATCCTCCATAAAGTTTAAGGTTCTTTGATTTGTGGGTATGGTTCTCCTTTTCTTTTCTTTTTCTTTTCTTTTTTTCTTTTCTTTTCTTTTCTTTTCTTTTCTTTTCTTTTCTTTTCTTTTCTTTTCTTTTCTTTTCTTTTCTTTTCTTTTCTTTTCTTTTCTTTTCTTTTCTTTTCTTTTCTTTTCTTTTCTTTTCTTTTCTTTTCTTTTCTTTTCTTTTTCAGTTTGATTGTTTTTATTTTTATTTGTTTTAATTTTGAAATCAACAAAACCAGAACACACAAAAACATCAAAGTTGCAGCAGAGAAAAGATAATGCTTGCAATCTAACGGATGCTCAGAAGTGAAAGCATTCTTGGTATGGTGCCCAGAGATAATAGGTTTCAAAGAACGAACTATAATGTAAAATCAAATCCAGGTGGCACTGTAAGTCTCTTGCACAGGTTAGACAATTTTGTTGCTAGACTCAAAACAAACTAGGCACATGCTGGTTTCATTATCCTCCAGCTGTTCCACTTCACCTTTCCTGGTAGGAGCCAACTGGGAAAAAAATGCTTAACACTTAGAGGGAATAACATGTTTCACAATTCATTGGGTTGTGCTGCTTTGACTTCACATACATAACGTGCCCTGTAGGAACTTCTTCTGTTGCATTAGCTTTTAAATGTTGCATAGATATAAAATTCTGATCATTTGAGTAGGAAATAATATGGATTCCTTTGTATTTTTGAGCCACTTAATAGTCTCTTAAGGAAGCAGTGAGGACAGATAACATTGTCTTCATGGTCTGAAGTGCTGTCTGTTGGAATGATGATGGTTTGGATTCACATTTGCCAGGCTGACTTTAAGATCACTTTCTGCTTTTAGTCTTTCTCCAGTCTCTCTGGTGCTTCAGGATTTTTGTGTATTTGTCGTTTGTTTCTCTCTTACATTATCTAAACCACAGAACTGTTCAAAAACTGGAAAGTATGCAGGGCAGTCACATGACCTCAGTTCTCTGCTGCATCTAATACAGGATTAGACAAAGTAAATTAACTGGCAGAACGATCCAGAAGGTACTGAGCAGATTAACACTGAGAATCGTGGTGGAACAGTGGCAGGTAAATTAGCTAACAAGGCACCCTGAGGGAGGAATACAAGAGAAGAAAATGTGGAGCTACTTTTTATCAGATTTGGAAACTATTACTTCTAGGAGTAGCATGATATGTGTGGGTGCTGCCTTTGTAGTCACAGTGCAATAGGGGAATCATTAATATGCTTTCTGCACCAGCAGTATTTAGAATTTGCCTCAGTTTTAAGTGATTTGTTCTAGTCTACTCATTTTCAGTGCATTAAATATTACAGAATATATCTTTCTCCATTGCTTTGTTAAGGTCACAAAATTAGTAATTCAGATGTTTTATGGAACACGAATATTTGTGTATGTTCTCTGTCTTGCAGATCTGTCTTGTCTGGGTGATTCTCAACTGCTGAGGACAGCTGATATGTGGTGTTATGATGGGTTAGAAAGGGACAGTCCACCATGTGGGACTATCCTGAGGAGGAAGAGATGCATTATGATTTCAGTAAAGTTACTGCTGCCACACCACTTGTTGTTGAGCAAACTGGCTTTGGCAGTTGCATCAGTGGTGTATGGAGCATGATTTATGTGCTCTACAATAAAAAGCTGTTTTCCCTTGCTAAGCTGCTATTGTTATCTACTAGGGGGAATTCAACTGGTGAAACTGATATTAAAATTTATATCATCTATGATATATGTGCTTTTAAGGTCATCACAGTTCCATAGTAACTACGGAACACAGTGTGCCTCCTTCAATTCAGAAGCTGGAGCTAAAGCAGAAATCTGTATTGCAGTATAAGTCCTGTGAAACATGGCTGAGCATTGCTGACTCTTTTTCAAAGTGGTTTGAGGGAGAGTATAAAGGCATATGAGTATACAGGCATATGTGTATTCAAGTACATGTGCTCTTTAACTGCTGTCCCATTGCAGTATCACACTGCTTTTTGATCTTTCTATAACAATATTTTCTGATTTTAGGAAATTCATAATAATTCTTTTAAATTACCCAAGAGTGTTTTTTAATAGATGCATTTATATTTATTTGTGTATTAGCCTTGTCCAATCATTTGCTAATGATCTGCAAGAATAAACAAATTTTTAAACAAGATTTGTCTTAAAATATTGATATAATGGCCAGAACCTAGCTTGAATAAAACTTGACAGGCAAATGCAGGAGTGAGTTATTTTTCTGAGACTCAAAACTTACTTTCTGCTTGGAAACCCCACATTGCTGATTTTTCAAATCAGAATTACGAGCTTCTTTAGACTTGAGTCTCTTACAGAATACCTGTACTTTGAACTGGCTTGTTTATCTTGAATGAATGTACATAGTTTATACAACTTTTACTCAATGACATTGGCTTTCATTGTGTTCTGTTTGCTCAGATTTGCTGGAAACGTCTCCCTATGCATTTTACTAAAAATTTTATAGTATTACTAAACACTGAAGTACTTCAATTGTTTAAACACATGTATGTGTTTTTGAAAGTTTTTCATAAATCTAATTTCTAGGTAAAATGTTTACTAATAGCTTGGAAGCCACAGAACCAGATCGACATTTTTCTCAATGTGTTATGGCTAGAAAACAGGGATTCTAATGCAACAGGAAAGAAATGTGGTTTTTGTTCTGAAGCTGAACAAATCAAAAATGCTTCAAAAAGGTGAGGGACCCTAAAGCTGTCAGAATCATTCAATAGTTAGGAAACACATCTGGCTTGTGGGAAACTCACGTATGGAGCTCTAATCAGATGTTTTGGGTATGTTTGTGTATGAAGAAAATGACATGAATGAATGATGGGTTTTCTTAGAAGTCTCTCACTCTTGGCATAGACATTTTGCATGTCCATACCACATTTTCAAAGGAGTTCAGAAATACAGAGGTAGATCCTTCATCTGCACTAAATATGGTCATTAACAATTCTAAATATTATTGCAGATGTTTTCAAAAACCTTCAAAATTTAATTCATAGATTTTTAACTGCTATACATCATGGCTTATTCATATTAATGGATAAATGGATACAAGCTCTTTAAAAACACAGTTACTGAAATCATGGTGGTTTTCATTCTTTTGTAGATGCAGTGATGTCAGGTAATCAAAGAGTGTTCCAAGAATACTTTTTCCTACTGTGATGTGCCCTGCAATGTGTCTTTATACATTTAGTTGAAAAGTTTTAGTTTTGATTTTGAACTGACATGTATTCTGTCTTTTCTTTGCTGACTTTATTAGCTCTGCTTCAATAATTTAGGTTTTTCTGTCATGTTATTGGTCGATAGTTCTATAAAACATAAGAACACAAGTGATACCTAAGCAGAAACAAAACTTCTGTAGTAATCTGGCAGTGCTGGTATATCCTACAGCTTAGTTTCCTGCATTTCTGCTATGCACCCTTTCCTAATGACCATCTTCTAAACAGCTGGTGTGCTTCTTGAAAAAGTTTCTTGAATTCAGTTTGATCAGGTCTGGTGAAAACTTTTTTTTGCAGTTTAGATCAATTTTATCTTGCAGATTGTCTTTCTAAATTAAAGCATTTAGTCATTATGTATGTACTGTATTTTCTTATATAGGGGATGGATACAGTACAATAAAAAGTAGAAAGGAAAATATTCAGCATTTGCTGTTAGCTTCCACCAAATTTTAGTCCTAAGCATTCTGGCCTGTAGAGTTTGACACAGATTAAGTCTTTGATTCTCATTACTGAATACTTGTTTTCTTGCACAAAATACTCTACTATTTCAGCGTGGTACCATAATCTCTGTTGGCTGTCACAGTCTGACAAAACTTTATTAACAGTCACACTTAGGTGTGTTTAAAACTGGATGATTCTATGATTCTAACACTGTGGGATCAAAACCAAACCAAACCAAACCAAAAAACAAAACAAAACAAAACAGATGTGTCCAACATCTCATCCTCTTTTCCCAATGACAATTAATCACAGATGTCCTGCTGCCTATTCCCTGGAGCAGAAGAGCCGTTTACTACTTCTTCTTTCCTAGTGCTATGAGAAGCAAAACGTTTTCTTTAACCCATCTGATAATATTTTCCCCTTTATCAGGTTGAACTTCAGGAAAAATTTCTTTGCTGTGAGGGTGGTCACTAGACACTAGAACAGCATTCCTAGAGAGGTGGCTGATGCCCCAAGTTTGTCAGCATTCAGGATGCATTTGGATAATGTCCTCAATACTATGCTTTAACGTTTGGTTAACTTTGGTCAAGCAGTTGAGCCACATGATCTTTGTAGGTCCCTCATAAGTGAACTTTGAAAAAAAAAAGACAGTCTTCGTTAAGGAAAAGATACCTTTCAGAAAAGAAAGAAAGATACAGATACAAGCACATATACTTCTTGTATGCAGCTAAATCTTGTGCTTATGTTGTTTTGTGATCCAGAAACACTTATTAAAGGTGTATTGAAGGACCTAGAGAAACACCAAGTGAATGTGGAGAATCTCAGCTCAACAGAACTGGATGAGATTGCTGATACTATTGCCAATGCAATTCAGACTGCTGGTATTCAGGAAGAAACAGAAGAGAGTGCTGGAAAAAATGGAGAAGAAAAAATGGAAGCACAAATGAAGACAGGAGATGCTCAAGGAAGAACAGAAATCCATAATGCATTAACGGAAAGCAATGTTAACATACCAGGTATTAATTCTGAGAATTAAGTGCAGCAAAAGATAGCTATCCTAATTTTCCTTTCATTCATATTAGTGCTAGACTTTTTCTTAATTGTTTTTAAAGAAGACAGAAGGGAACATTTTTGTATTTTTCCCCAAAGGCTACAAAATGTTAGCTTTGTTGTTTTCTTTTTACAGCGTATAGTTTATTTACCTAAAATACATCTTTTTTGTGAACCTTTGGCCTTCAAGCTTCACAAACAAGATAAACCTACACACTCAATTATATTGAAAGACAAATTGCTTTATGCTGTGTGTTCTAATTTTCCATTCTTGAAAATGAGATGTTTAAGCAAAATGATAATGAAAAATGATTATATTCCAAGAATGTGTTTCAAAATATGTGGAAAAAAAATAATTGCATTTTACAGATAATAATTCCTTAATATACCACAATTATTTTGCAGAAGAAAGTCTTAGACAGGTACACATAGAAAACAACTTGTTCCTTTTCAAGCTTAGGAAACTAAAAAGGTTATTATGGTTATTTGCTTCTGTCAGAACACATATTTTCATGTTGATACAAATCCAGGAGCCACAGTATTTACCATCCATGAGCAGATTCCAGAATGGTCCTTAAGTTACCATTTATCCATTGTCTACTTTAGGAATGTTACGATATCTAGGACACCTAAAAACATATGATATTAGTGACAAACAGTGATTTTAAACTAGTCTTTTTTTTCCAGTCAAAAGTAGGAGAATTATTACAATGGTGATATATTTAAAGCCTTACTTATGAGGGATACTCTGGTTATTTTAATTGCCAATTCTGTTTGTAGATTAAAATGAGCAGTCTTGAGGGCTTGTCCTGACTCATGCTGGGAGAAATGAATAAGTCTTAGTTCATAAACCAAAGAGCCAGCATTATTTGACTGAGGTTAATGATGTGACCGCATATCATCACTGTAGTTAAACTGTAACACAGTTTTGGTAGAAAATAGTACGTAGAAATAGCTCTTTTTCATGACCAAAATATGTGTGAGGGGTGTATATGTTTCTTTTTTCTTTAATGACCCTTTCAGCCAGCTAAAATAATTATTTTTCTTAGATATTGATAAACTGATATGAAGATCAGACACTTAATTAGCAAAATAACACCATTAGATTGGCTCTTGAAGTACCCCGTCTATTGATCTTGCATTAATTGGCTATCAAAGTGGGGTTAGAATAACAATACTGAATTATACAGTGCTCTTTACTTTGCCCTTTCAGCTTTGATGTCTTAATGTTTAAATTGCATGAAAAGGCCACTGCTACAAATAAAACAGCCTATAAGCAGTGTTTGTTTCACATATGATGTTTTCCCTTCATAACTATGTATTTGTGCTTTTCACATCTTACAGACAATGGATTGCATGAAGCCAGTGCCAGAACTGATCAAGAGGTAGAGTACCAGTATTTTAAAACACAAGTATTCCATGTCAGAATATTAGGTCTATATACATTGAAAGTCAAAAACACACTTTTGAATCATAAGACTGGTTTTATATCTTGTGCGGGTATAATTCAGTATCACAGCATAAAGAGATTGTTGTTGATACATTGAAATATTAGATGAAGATTTTTCTAAACCTTAACCAAGACAGGTGTTGCAGTTTAAAGAAAAAAATCAAGTCCTGTTTTGCCTTTCTTTCAGTTGTAAATACTCAGAGTTTATAAGAGATCCCAAAGTTCAGACAAATTCAGACTTCTCCCCTGGTTAGTAAATTTTGAGTATTGAGGTGTTCTATTAAGAACACCCTACTTTCCCCTGTCATTTGGTTTCTGGTTCTGGGGAATGTAAGTGACATTGCTCAGATAATTTCTGGTTTTGAGAGGCAGATGAGTAAACACTGGAGTAAACATGAAGGCACACACATATGGGAGGGTTCAAAATTCCCTCCCCTTGCGTGGTATCTATCATTCTTCAGTTTTTCACTTTATAATTAATTCTTCCAAATTGTTGAGTATCAGAGATATTTACAAAGGTTTAGGCATTAAAACCAATTCCCCAGGTAGTAACATCAGATTTAGGATAGCTGTGTCCCCTCCCAGTCTCTAGTGCACCCCCAGCCTCCTCGCTGGCAGGGCAGCACAAGAAACTGAAGAATCCTTGGCTCTGTGTGAGTGCTGCTCTGCAACAACTAAAGCGTTGGTGGGTTATCACCATTATTTTCATTAGAATTCCAAAGCACAGCATCATACAAGCCTCTACGAAGAAAATTAACTCTGTTCCAAGCCAAAACCATGACAATTCCTCCTGAGCTTTGAATCATACCCTATAGGCTTATGTCCTATAATCAGCCATTTCCAAGGTCTATTTATCTTTCTTTTTCTGCGTTGCACAGAGATCTCAAAGAGACATTTTTAAAAACTGAAGTGAAAGTTTTCCTGCTATATCCTCTATCAAAAATTAAAACTGCAAGAATCAAAATAGGTAAACCCTCTCCTGTTCACAGTAAAATCTCTTCAATAGCTGCCCATCTACCAAGCAAGGAAAACACACAGGTGGGCAAATTGGCAGGAGATTTAACCACCCACATGAAATTATTTGTAGGGATGAAGTGCTGCATTCACCATTGATTTATAGAGGATCCTATGTGTAGATTTCTTGGTGACAGTTTGAATAGTGGATGTGACAGAAAAGAATGTATTGTGACGCAGAGCACAAAGTGCCCATAAACCATCATCTCATATCAAATGTTTGGCTGCAACAAATTTTTGTGTAATGAAACTAGCTAACGAGTTGTTCCAGGCATGTGTTTTGACATTTACTCATTTGCTTATTGTTTAAGGGTATGAGACAGATTTTTTCAGGGATTATATTTGTAACTTAGTGGATCACTCACAAAGATTTTCTCACAACAGTTTCTGGATATGAATAAGTGAAATATAATTTGTCACATAATTACATATGTTTTCCTTTATATGTTTATTATATTTCCTTTCCTGTGTTATGACTTCTGAGACCCAAAAGAGATATGCATGTTTCCAGTTCCAACACTTTTGCAAATATTCATGGATATTTCTAGTATTTCTCCTTTTCATCAACCTATTTGATAACAAACTTCCACTCTTATCGACACTTAAACACACACTCATGAAAATGAACACTATGAAAAATTTCATCAGCATTTTTTTCTAGCTGTTCAAGACAAAGAAAGGGCTATCAAGATTCTGTGATATTTGAAGAAGGAAATAACTATTAATAGAATTTCTTCACCTACTGAACAGTGGCATAATTTAATGTTCTTTTATTATTACTGAATAAATATTGTGTTATTGCATAGTTTTGCAGAATATAGAAATTAAGAAAATGACCATAAGTCATCTGTAAGGATAGACACTATCATATTAGTGTGAATTTGAAGGATTATATCCAGGTTCGGTTCATTGTAACACATGTTTAGTTTTATAAATAATAATATTCTTTTAATACAGGAGAACACTTCAAAACTAGTTAAGATATTGAAAGAGAATGCAATACCTGAAAATATGCCTAAAGATGTAATACCTGAAGAATCTACCAAGTCAGAAACCAAAAAATCTGAAGACACTGACTCTGCTTCTTCAGAAGAAATAAATGTGGGTGTGGAAAATGTAAAAAGCGAGACTTTCTCCAGGGAGCTGACATCTGAAAAGAGCACCGAATCTGACTCCAAAGACCCGAATGAGACCCACTACTGGATTAAGAATGCTTTGATGCAGGATGGAAACTCCTATGAACAGCCTCAGAAAAATGCAGGACAAGGTTTACAGCTTGAAGTGAAGTCTACCGAGGAGAAAGAATATGGCTATATTGTGACAGTGAAAGAGTAAGTATAGCAGCCAATTTGAATGGCATTTTTAGCTGGATAAAAGATAAAGTCATTGCACCTAATGAAATATGAATGCACAAGCAGAAAATGCCACAGGCTTGATTTTTAATACATCTGAAACTGTTTGCAACTGGTTCTGTACTTTGATGAAAATATAAGAAAACAGTTCTAGTTTTTTACAGTTGCCTTTCTTCCAGTGTGGAAGATATTTAGTTTGTAGGTCTTTTGCTTAGACCTCACTCTATCTTCTCATGTTCCAGTGACCTTCCAATATGTCAGTAAGTGTGCTTATGGTTAGGATGTGGGCTTTAAATATTTGACTTGAAAGTAGCCTAAATATCAAGGCCTGAGTCATTCTTTGAAAAAAAAAAAAAAAAAAAAAAAAAAAAGACACACAATAATAAAGTACAGTATTTTCTGTGTGGTTTCATTTTGATCTGAAAATAACACAAATAGGAATCCAAACATCACATATGCAGCTAGTTTAGAAAGAAAGACCTAATGATTTCAGGTCATGTCACTAATGAATTTGACATTTAATACCATACTTTCAAAAGGCATCTTTTTTTCCCCTAGTGATACACAGTTTGTTATAGGAGCATTTGAGAGTTTAAAACACTGTGAGCATTTTTACATCCTCATCCCCCTGTAAGAATAATGTTATATTTACTTGATTATCCATCCTAACACTTTGGTGTGAGAAATAAGGAATTTCTAGGATGACCTTACAATATCTGCCCAGCATTTCAAGAAACTGAGACAGAAACTTTTGTAGCCTGGATAGATTCTTTTGGCCTATTAAAATTTATTAATGGGATTGAAGGCAACAGGATTGTGGAATGTTCTTGTTTTGACCACACTGTGTTGCTTTGAAATGCTTGTGGCATTTTCCAAGGGGCTACACTTGAAAAAGATGGGATCACACACACACACACACACACACACACACACACAAAGGATGACGTTTTGGGGAAGAGTTTTTATGTAATGCATGGAGAGACAGACAGTAGAGAGTGAAAGTTGAGGCTTGGCAGCATGCAAACATCAGAGAGAGAGCCAGAGATAGACAGAGGCTTGGCAAAAAGTAGGGAACAAAGACCTGCTCTCAGAGATAATGGAAGAAATATATTTCATAAGGACTCTGAGGTAACCCTTCAGAAAATAAAAGTTATCAGAATTTGAAATCCTGAAGGCAAGGGTTCAACTTACAAGGACACAGAAGGAGGGAGAGTTATGTTAGCAGATGCTTGAATTGCTATTATGTCTCATTCTGACTTTTAGTTTTACCATTTTAGTGTGAAATTTAATTCAATTCCCTTTTAAATAAACCCAATTCTAGAAAGAATCTTTTGGGAATTTTGGAATATGTGCTCTAAGGGAAGTCCCAAATGATTTGTCCTCCTCTCATACTTCTGTTAGTTTTTCTGTGTGTCAATAGCCATTGTTGATCACTTAATCAAGTGCTTTGGATTTAATTAACCAGTGTGAGTTGCTTTTTCAATTACCATTTTCTGTTGTTTTCATGTAACGTGTTCAGCCTCTTTGACTTCTTCCTGCTGGAACCCCTAGCCCCACCAGTCATTCTCAAAAACCTCCTTATGGAGAAAGCTTGTTTTTAATCATAGAATCACAGAACCATAGGTGATCCTGTTCAGCAGGTGGGTTGGACTAGATGATCTTCAAAGGTCCCTTCCAGCCTTGGCTATTCTGTGATTCTGTTAAACATAGAATGGCTGGGGTTAGAAGGGACCTTAAAGACCATCTAACTCCAACTCCCCTGCCATAGACAGGGATGCCACCTACTAGATCAGGTTTGCTAAGGCTTCATCCAGCATGGCCTTGAACACCTCCAGGAATGGGGCACCCACAGCTTCTCTGGGCAACCTGTGCTGGTGCCTTACTACCCTTACAGTGAAAAATTTCCTCCTAATGTCTAATCTAAATCTATCCTCTTTTAGTTTAAGACCATCTCCCCTCGTCTTATTATTATTTACCTGTGTAAAGAGCCCTTCTCCATCCTTTTTATAAGACCTCTTTAATTACTGAAAGGCTGCAAAGAGGTCTCCCTGGAGCTTTCTTTTCTCCAGGCTGAACATCCCCAGCTATCTCAGCCTTCCTTCACAGGAGAGGTGCTCCAGCCCTCTGATCGTCAATTAACATGTTTATTCAAACTACAGATAATTAACAGATTATACTTCTAGTCTTTTGTTTACGTCATATCTTGGTCCATCAGGTAGGTTGCCAGTGGGGCACTCAGGAATCTCCTTCTGAATTTTTGAGACCAGGTTACCAGAAATTGATGGGAGACCCTAGTTCCCTAGTTTAACCACATCTCTTGTGTCCTGCATATGAATGCTACTTGAAGCAGTAGAATTTCTTTCTCTCTCTCTCTCTCTCTCTTTTTTTTTTTTTTTTTTTTTTTTTTTTTTTCCCCGACATCTCAGTGCTATTTCTCCCAAGGCCTTTAAACTCACCTCAGTCTGGAAGTTAACTTTGTGTCCAACAGTATTCTGTTAACAACACCTCCCTTGACCATCCTGATGTACGTGGCTCATAAATTCTCTAAAAGCTTAGAGCTTTCACAACTATCTGTAAGAGTGATGCTCTGACTTCCAGTCTTCATAGCAGACAGATTCTCCACTCGTTTTACCTGTTATTCTTCCTTGCTAGCCCCCAGCTGATTGTCTTCCCCCAACTTGTGTCTAATATCATGCAATTAAACTTGCTAAAGAGGTTCTTTTGTTCAAGGTTTCCTGGTCCTAGAGGACACAAATACAATTTAGTGTAGTTTTATTCATCTCCTTTACTAATTTTAATACAAGAAAGACAAAAAGACATTTCTTACATACTAGATTATTAGATTTTTTAGTAACTGTCAGGCAAGATGCTTTTAGGTAAATATAAGGATGTGGTTAAAAATTCTCAGGTGCATTTTGTAATGTTAGATGAAGCTACTTCAAATGTTTTGAACCCAAAAGTTCAATTTTTACAAACAAACAATTTTTGTTTATAACGTTAACCAGCTTGTTTCACCAAGCACATATGACCAGCATCCAGTTAAATTAACTGTTCGCTACATTCTTAGTACTCTGAGAACTACTAGATCTCATCTTCTCCAAAGACACTGTAGAGAAAATGAGAATATATTTTAATGCTTTTTTCAGTTCCTAATCAAGAAAGTTTAATTGTTAAAGAGAATTATATGATTAAGATGAACTAAAGTAATTCATTTATTTATTTATTTATTTATTAACCAGAATGAAATTTAATTTCTACAGCAAACTATTGCAGGGTTCTTAGCCAGTGGCTTGTAACTTTTCTGTGATTTTCTGTGACTTTCCTCAGAACTTCAGTTACCAACATACACTTTTTTGTTTTGTGTTGTTTGGGGCATTCCCCAAACAAAAGGTGGGAGGTTAAACTTACTTGTATTAAATAGGTTTAACTGAAATGTAAGAGTAAAATGAAAACCTCATACTTTTTCAAAATAAGTTTTTATATATTCTGGAATTTTATAGGGATATATTTTTTTAAGGATAATGAAACCTGTTCAGGAGTTTCTACATGCTAAAAATGGACCTGCCCACCATGCAGGAACAGTGAAATATTTTCTGCAGTGGAAGATGGATCTATTACTTACTAATATTTCCCAGAACCATTTCTTTAGTACATAAAGTGGCCTTAGAGAGCAATTGGGTCACTGTAGCTGAGAGTTTTAGTAAATACTTATTTTCATGAATGTTGCTGCAATTGTACTTTTTCTGGGGGGAGAGAGGGTAGAGAGAGTTATAATGTTTGTTAACTATTATTGCACAGAAGGGAAATGTTAATGTTCATTTAATGAACATTTCTTTAGTAAATTTCCTGTATGAGTTTGATTTTGTACTGAAAATCTTACTGGGTGTCTGCAGTAAATAAATAACTGTAGTAAATGTCTTTGCAATAAGTGTATGCTACACATTTGTATGTAACTGTACATCTACTCTCAGACGATGAAGTAAAGGGACTGGACCTATTCCTAGTAAATTCTTTAATCTATGTCAGTCTGGAATAACTGCTGCTTGAGAGGTGATTAAAGTCTGTAAATACTCAGAAAATTGATTTCACAACTGATCTTTGATACTTTGTGTTTAGATATTTACGCTTTTTTAAAAATGCTCTATTTTAAACATAAGGGAAAGTATGACTTATATTTGCCTAACAGCCTGAGTTTTAGACAAAGTCATATGTGAAGTATTTTTCTAGCAGTAATGAACACATTTAAGAGTATCGATTTAAAATTATGATTTGGGTGTGGTTTATTTCTTTTAGTTGAACCTTAACTTGTGCACATGAAATGAAATCCTGAAATATAACAGCAGAGGTACTTATTTATTTTCCTGTAATAGTGTCTTCGTATGCTTTCTTCTTCCTCCATAAACTAACAGGTCATTGTTCCAATCCATCAATTTTATTGGCCATGATTTTTTTGGAGCGGCAAAGCTTCTTTTTCATGACTGAAACAGTGGTCTTTTGGTGAGAAAGGAAGTAGTCCAGCATACTTGTACACTGAGGATAATAGCTTGAGTTCTTTTCACCTTGTGATCTAAAAATGGAACTGAAAAGATTATACTTGGTGGTATAGTTGACAGATGTCAGGGGTGATCCATTCACTATTAGATTCTCAGGCTTCCATGGCTTTGCGAGTGTGACCCAAGGAGATATTAAGACTGCTTCAGTGAACTCCTAAGATGCCAGCTTTTAATTGTGCCACAAAGCAAAGATAAACATTTCCATGTAATACTTGAAGAAAAGATTTGTGATAGTTTAAAGACTTGTCAAAATGGCAGTGTGGTTGTCAATGGTAAGAACAATAGGTCACTCCTGCTGTGTTTGTCTAGTGACCTTTCAGATGGTTGGAGCAGTGCAATCCATACCAATCCATAATATCCATCAGCACTAAGCTTCGGAATGAATTGACAGTTTCAGTGTAGAAAATTGTCCAGCAAATCCTCCACCGTGCTGCTTCAGCACTTTATTATGCTGAGAAACCAATCAAATTGAGTGATTTACTTTGTTTACTCTTTTCTCCTTCAGAAAATTGGTATTCTACCACTGTAGGATTTGTGTGAAAGAAGTGTGTTTCTTTCTCAGTGTAAGTGCTTTGATCTGTTTCTACTAATTCTAACTCTGAAATTTTAAAGTAATCTTATAAAATACTGATATCCGTAAGGCATTATTTTCACTTGCATGGTGCTTCGGCCATAATTATAAAATATCTGCATGTTAAAGTGGGAATATATGCGTGGTAATATACAGTGAGAATAAGTCAGAGAAATGTGGGACCAAAGAACTCTTCCTATTTTCCCAAATTCTAGTTCTTCATGTATGGAAAACTTTTTTTTTTTTTTCTTTTTTTTTTTTTTTCTTTTTTTAACTGGAAAAAATGCCAGCACTTCCATTTTTCTGGCAGGATACGCTCTAAGCTGAGGGCCAGTATCTTCAAAACATTTTAAACAGTGTTTAGGCTCCTGAGTCCCTCATGAGGCAATCCAAAGCCAGAACATGTAGTTCTTGCCATCTCAAGAAAAATTAAACTAACTTCTGCTTGCTCAACAGTTTAAATAGTTAAGTTTGTGTGCAATTTTTAAAATATGAGATGGAGTAGCTAGACTTAAATTCACTAAGGGAAATTCTAATTTGAGAATAGAAAGTTCATCTGTTTTCACTGCTTAACAATCATAATCTTTTGGGCTTCAAAGCCAAGTCATACTTTTCTGAAGCCAAGCTTGGACACCCAGTTCCTCCAGTGCAGAGGAACACACCCTATTTTGTGTTTTATCATAATATCATAGAATCATGGAATGGCTTGGGTTGGAAGGGACCATCTAACTCCACCCCTCCTGCCATAGGCAGGGATGACACCCATTAAATTATAAATATAAATGCTTTAAGGCATGGACTGGAAGACATGTTCTATGAGGATAGACTGAAGAGACCTGGTTTGTCTAGTTTGGAGAAGAAAAAAAAAAGCTAAGAGGAACCTCATTGCTCTCTACATCTTCCTGAGGAGGGGAAATGGAGAGGGAGGTGCTGGTCTCTTCTCCCTCATAACCAATGCTAGGATGCAGGGGAATGTCATGAAGCTGTGCCAGGGGAATTTCAGAGTGGATGCTAGGAAAAAAATATTAACTGTGAGGGTGGTCAAACACTGAAACAGGCTTCCTAAAGAGGTGGTTGATGCCCCAAACCTGTCGGCATTCAAGAGGCATTTTGATAATGCCCTCAGTAATAAACTTTAACTTTTGGTTAACCCTGAAGAGGTTAAGAAGTTAGGCTAGAGAATCTTCTAGGGATCCTTGTAACTGAACTATTCTAAATTCTAAGATTTTTCATCTATATTCTAAGGCTTTTCATGTACATTCAAGATTGCAGACTGCTCATATTGGCTTGTGAACCAACTTCTAGCACTATTGTATTAGTCAATTCCTAGATATTTTATGTTTTGTCATATGTTAACTCTCAATTCTGGACTGTCTATATAAAATTATATAGGTTGTAAATCTGTTCACAACATTGTAACTTAATTGGATCATACAATCATTTCTGTGCTTTTAATTTGAGGTAGCTGGAATTCTGTTCAGTTACTCTGAAAAAGCTGAAAATTGATCTACAGTTCATAGTATGAAACTGCTATGAAAGATGATTAGTCTGACCCATTTAATGTGCAAAGGGTTAGGTTAATTCTAAATGCTTGATACTATTTCTGCACCTTTACAAAGGTGCTAAATGATACTGCTTTGCATATAATGATTACTTTCCACAGGATGATGGTCAGGTTAGGACCCTGAAGCTGCATTGTACAGAACTCTTAGTTTATTCACCAAGTTTTCTGTTTTCCTAGGCAAGTCATTAAAGAATTGTATTTTATGGTCTTCATCATTTGTTATCTCAAACAGAGATATGTAGGGCATTTTAATTGCATTTAAAAATGAAATATGAAATAAAAATGAATCACAATATATACAGCAATGAAACAAGAATGATAGGTTTTATTCTTTGTTACTGGAAGGTCTTGATGTTTCTTAGAAGCTGAGTTTTTGTATTCCACAAGGCTTTTCAGGTCTCTTTAGAAATAATAACAGAATGTTCTTGTCCTTTAATACATATATACAAACAGAAACACTGATTTGACCTTCTCTGCATATCTCAATGTCTTCTTTAAAATTATTATTCCATATGGAATTATCAAGGGGAAAAGATTTGTGCATATTTTTCACTTAACTTCGTCAACTAGTTTTAAACTACGGGAAATTCTAAACATACATAAAACAGAAAAGCTCTTGGTACTGAAGTCTGTTAAGATCAGCAACGGATTGCACTGCACACAGGAAAGGAAAAAAAAGGAAATTTTTTATTGCCTACTTTATCATTTTCACTAAAAGACTCTGCTCTTGTATAAACAGGTTCCATAAGTGTCCATCATTGAATTTAAAGCCAAAAGTTTTGCTTCTGATAATACAGTTTGACTCCCTACAAGTGGCATGATGATGTAAATGATACAAGTGGAAAATACTTATCTATGAATTTATTGACAAGAAACTATTCTGTCATTTTCTCAGCACCATAATCAATAGATAAATGTAAATCTAGAATCTTCCTTGGTTAACTGTTCACATGTAATTATTCATAATCCCTAGTGTTTTTTAGACATAAAATCTTTTTTTTTTTTTTCTTTTCTCTTTAATCCTCCAGTATCCTTGTGATATTGGTGGCAGAAATCACATCCCCTACATCACTGCTTTAATGTAGTGTTTCACCTTAATTCTGATGATATATATTCCCACAGGAAAATAATATTTTATGCATTTTATTTGTGCACAAGAAAATAACAGAAATACAGTAGTTATGTGTAACTATGTCGTAGAGAGCACAAAATAGAATCATAAAATCATTGAATGGTTTGGGTTGGAAGGGACCTTAAGGATAATGTGATTTCACACCACTCCCCCAGCTCCCTCTGCCATGGGCAGGGAGGGACCCCTCCCACCAGCCCAGGCTGCCCCCAGCCCCATCCAGCCTGGCCTTGGGCACTGCCAGGGATGGGGCATTCCCCCCTTGTCCTATCACCACAACCCCTGAAAAAGAGTCTCTTTCCACCTTTCCTGTAGGCCCCTGGCCTCACTGTAAGGCCTTCTTTGAGCGTTCTCCTCTCCAGGCTGAACAACCCCAACCTCCTTAGCCTGTAGGAGATAGGAGAGGTGCTCCAGGCCTCTGATCATCCTTGTGGCCTCCTCTGGACTCATTCTACCACATCCATGTCCTTCTTGTGCTGCTGGCCCCAGAGCTGAATGCAGCACTCCAAGTGGTGGCTCAAGAGAGCAGAGCAGAGAGGAAGAATCCTCTCCCTTGACCTGCTGGCCACACTTCCTTTTATAAAATCCAGGACAAAACTGGCTTGCTAGGCTGCAAGACCATATAGCCGGCTCATATACTCTTTTTTTTTTTTTTTTTTTTTTTTTTTCTTTTCTTTTCCTTTCTTTTTTTTTCTTTTTTTCAGAGGTAATATGATAGTCTGTTCTAATTCTGTTTCCCTTAGCTTTTTTGCCTCCAAAATGTGTATCCTGGAACATGGTTCTCATCTGCTGAAGTAGATTGCTCTACAAGAGAAGAGTCCTTCTAGGGATCTATCTATCTCTCTTAGCTCTTCACCTCCCCAGGTATTTTGCTCCACTTGCTATTAGGTCAAACTTTATATTTTCACTTCTAGAGAAAGATCCAGAGCCAGAGTTTGACTTGACATAACTGTCACAATGACTAGCTCATGTTTGTATCTCTCTGCTTAGCTGAGAAGAGATAGCTGGAAGATGTTCCTTGTTCCACCCTTCTCTCTTTCCATACCAAATGTGCTGCATTAGCAACCTCACTTTGTGTCTCATGCACCTGCAGCCAGTGCAAGGATACCACAAGCTCTCTGTGAACAGGTTCAGGTCACTATGCTGTCTCCACACTACCAACCCTTAGGTGGTGGGGCTGCATGTTACATATCTCTGAGATAGGAATGGGGTGGTAAGCTGTGTTTTGTTTTTATCAACAGTGGTAGTCATTAAATCCCTGAGATGCTGCAGTATCTCACAATACCATATGGTCAATACTTCTAGTGCATTACAGTGTTTTTCTGGTAATTACCATGTAGTTCATTATAAAAGAGTGATGAATTTTAAGCTTTTGAAATGTGTGAGAAGGAGAAAGACAAAGACTGGGATTCCTGGGAATGCATCAAACTGAATTTTAATGCAGTCGATTATCTCCCAGTACTTTTTCATCAGTGCTGTTCTGCCCAGTTCTGCAAGGTTCAGCTATAAAAATGTAATAATTTAATTTTCATGCCTGATAAAGTTTTTGAATTTCCTGACTCAGATAATGTGTATACAATGTAAACATCTGACCACTAAAAATTAGAATGAAGTCATTTTTATCTCACTCTAAATCATTTTTATGACATGCAAAAAACAAACAAAAACTTTTTAAGTAGGAGTTCAATGAAGACTAATTCAGAACACCAAGAATGAATCAGAACAGAGAAAATAACTCAATTTACCTATTAAGTAGATATTTCCATTTGCACTTTTTGGAATAAGGTATGGCACAATCTAAGGACTGTGTGTATCTGCTTAAGAAATAAATTTGGAGTTAATTTCTTAATAGAACGGAGATTGATTTTAGGAAAAGTCCATTTTAAAAATCTTAAATATTTGGATCTGTTACAGAAATGTTTGTGTTTCTTTAATTTCATTATTTTAATGTTATGCTGCTGGACATTCTTGGTCTTCTGTAATTTAAACAATCTGCATTGTGTTGGTCTGAGCTTTACGTTGCCTTGAAGGAAGAGGTTTAAATTTCACTCATTTTTGAGATATTAAGAAAGGGAAGATACGAAAAGTCAGAGGTGCATTAAAATGTGTATCACCACTTGCCCTCAGTCTCATTTATTAATTACTTGTATGATGGAGTAGTTGGATTTGAAAAAACAATTCTGTGTTTTCAGGGCTTTTTTGTATCTGAGGTTTAGGGCTTGTGACAAGTGAACTTCACCACTGTTTCATGCATCCAGCTTAAAAAAAATCCATTAAGGAGTGCTTTGTTGGGGTCCAGACTCTGAAAGAAAGATATCATTATTATAGCAGAGATTATTGCCATTATTTCCATGTTTCTGCCAGTAACAAAGTGTCTGTATGAATTTGTCACTATTAACATAGCTGGGGGTAGTGCTTACTTGAAGCAATACAAGTACAAGCTGGCACAGGGTCACGCTTCAATTATAACTCTAGAGAGTTGATCCTTCTCGACTTCTCAATCACTCTTGTGTTTCCATGATGCTGTTATCTCTCTGACCTTCATAGCCTTACCACTGCCATCGATTTTTACCAGGTGTCATATGTGTTACAAATTGGTCTGGACTTGAATCTGTCTGTATTAAGGGGTTTAAATTCACACTTATTGGTGGTGGGAAAAGAGGGAAAAATATGAGAAGTGGGAAATTGCTGAGTTGTCAAAATAAAAGTAAGTTTTAAAGTGTTTAAAGGCTAATAAAGCCTCTGGGAAAACAAACATAGGAAAAAAAAAATCTGCAGACTAATGCAATAAAACTGCAGTGTCCTTAAAATGATTATGATAACACTGTCATGATGTGAAGCAGCTCTCAAACAATCCGGTGACTCACTCTGTGCTCAAAAGTTATTTGGTTACTTTCATGAATCTTGGATAAATGTGAACAATTTACAAAATTCATTATGATATAACTAAATTTAAGGCACAGAGTTGAGTTCAAACCAGACAAAATCTGTTCAGTGATGAAATACATTTCTTCTCTAAGTATTTACTGGGAATGAGTATTTCAAGATGTGTGAAACTACACTGAAACATGGACAAAAGACACAAACTCAGACAGACAAGGCAGGCTGTTGTAACACTGTGGGCTTGATGAAGCACCAGTGCCCAGGACTTACATTATAGATTGTCATGTGAGTTACTCTCAGGGGCAATGCCAGACAAGAGAAACAAATACAATTTTGGTGTCTAAATATCTTTTAGGCTTGGTGGGCTCGGGAAGAGTTTAATGGTAACACTATAAATTACTTTGATGTTAAAATGGTCCCAGTAGTCCTTGCTGTAACACTTACTTCCTCTGTGACCTGAAATGAACCCCTGTAATGTCTCAGTTTCTTCTCCTTTGTATGGGATCTGTCTTGGGTTGAGTGAGACCCTTTGTGTCTAGAAAATGAGAACTAAGAGTTGATGAAGGCAGTTTATACTGGTTGTAGTTTATACTGGCTGTTGCAGACCTAATGAGAATGGGAGAGAGTCATCACCCCTGTGCTGCCATGTCTTCTCTGACTTGCCATGTCACCTAAAGGTGCAGGAGCACATGCTCCACTCTTCTACCGTGGAGCATGTGTAGCTGACACCATGCACCATTTACTCCCTCTGGAAAACACAACGGCTTTCCTCTGGATCACAAAGCCTGTGTTGGTGGCTAGCAGCCAGTTTTTAAGTGACCTCTGGAGTCAGAGAGTAGTTGTGGCATGAGGAAAAGCATCATCAAGCCAGTTTCCTGGAGACAGGAGTCAATGGGAAGATGGGACTGAAGGTCTCTCGAGGAACCTTGTTGAAGCTGTGTCTGCTTATTGTGATGGTATCAGTAGCTCTTCCATAGTCCAGTTACTATTGAAATTTGCACACAAAGAGAGGTTCACATCTTTCTATTTCATACTTCAGTAACTGAATTTCCAATTATGTTGCATGTTAAAATATTTACTAGTCTTAACAGAACAAAAATGAAGAAAAAAAGAGAAAAAATGAAAAATGAATAAAAAACGCCGTGTCCTTAAAATAAAAGGTCTTCTAAGGTTTTCAGCTTCTCTGAGCTGCAGATGTGCTGTGATCAGTCTCTGAAACCACATCAGTGATAAGCCACTTTCACATCATATGTCTTGGTTATTTATATCTGAAGACCTCTGTGCCTCAGCCTCCAGAAAACCATGCCAGGGACCTTCTCTGTTCCTCTGTGGCAGCGCCAGGCCTGAGAGCCCCTTGGGAGCAAAGTGCCTTCTGATGGGATGCATCAGACTCTCCTGGCAGAAAAGCTGCTGCTGCAGCAAAACCACAAGTTGTACCTACCCTCCAAATCAACAGGAGATAAATGGGATGCTCTTCATACCGACTTTAAGGAGTGTGACTCACAGAGCAAGGGCCAGGGTGTCACTGCAGATTAAGGACTGGTTATGAGATAGGAGAGAAAGATTCGTCATGAACTGCTGCTTCTCAGCATGTAAGAGGGATTAGTGGTACCCCATGGGCAAATTGTCTCTGTTAGGAAGAACTATGGAGGATTTAGAAAAATTCCAGATGGATTTAAATACATTGAGGGATTAAGGAGCACAATGGTAGATGAAATTCAGCTCGAATAAGTGTGACAGAATAATAGACATTAACAAAAATAGTCCTTTTGGGAAAAAAATAATAATAATAATAATAAAAAATATTCTTAAAACTCCTCATGGTCTGGACTCTGAGGCTCTGAGGCAGTGGAAAATTTTGAAGAGAAGATTTTCTGTGTTTAGATACATGAATCCATTGGTATTGTGGGACATGTTTCCAGACTTGAAAATTTAAAAGAAGGCATGCAAATCCTGAATTAAGCAGCCCATCTCTAAAACACAAACCTGTCCAATGTATCACTGAGGTCAAGAATTCAGCAGGAGATTTTAAAAAAGAGAAAGATTTTAGTAAATAATGAGTACATACATAATCACAATTATTTGTAGAATCCAGCAATAATTGTACTTATTTTTAGAAGGAATAGTTTTGGTGCGGGGTATAAGGCAAGAGGGACCAATTCCTGATCTCTCTCCAATCTTTCTCTAGGCTGCAGTGTAGTGGGTGTGCATGGTGATAGAGTGCATTATCATCCCAATGTGGAAACATGGGATTTGTGCATTTCACAAGGAACAAGCAAGGAAAAATTGTCACTGTTCTTGTGCCTCTGGAGTCAGATACTGGATTGGCTGGAATCTGGCATTTTCTCGTGTAACATTCTCATTTATTAGGTTAATAATTAACTGCTAATTCTGAGGTAGGGTGTTCTGCTACTTTTTGAGTGAGTTTTGGAAAACTGCCAGACTACTGACAATTTCATAGCAGTTCCTCTGGGAACTGAGGCCAATGCTGAGTACAGTTTCTGGACAACTACCTTAACATCTTAGTTCCTTGACTTTTAGCAGCATGAATGAAACAGTACTCAAGAGGAAAACAAACAAACAAAACTAAGTTTCTGTTTGTCACAGCATTGTTTTTCTCAGGGTAGATTGCTCCCTAGATAGTCCTTGCAAACCTGTGTCTAAAAAAGCACTACTCTCACCCTTCTTCTTTAGAACTTTTCTAGCATTATCTTGGATTTCATTTTATTTCTTGGTTCTTATTTTTGAACTCTCCTGTTCTTACTACTGGATTAAGAAAATCAGGCAGTAGCATGCCCAAGTTGTTTAAAAACAATCTCCCATCTTGTGCTCCTTGCTACTGCTGAGAAGTGCCTCTAGGTCTGGGGTTAGTACGTACTACTGGGGATGTGTACCCTGCAGCAATTGATCCTGCAATTGATCAATGTGGGTGTTTAAAAGGGCTGAAGCTACTGTCACTTATTCAAATAGTGCACCTCTACTGGAATTAATCTACTGCATTCACTAGAGAAAATAATAGTAAAAAAAAAAGAGACAGTTCCTCGTGTATCTGTAAGTCATTTCGAAGAAGCTCTGAAAGACATCCATACATTCAGAGTCTCATCCCTGTGACCAGAATGTACCCAACATACCTGCTATTTCCCAGGAACTGAGGAAGGATGGCAGTTTGTGCTGGAGCTGGCCAGGTTGCTGCTGCCAATTACCCATCACCCATCAGCAGGGTGCTTGCTTGCAGCCTAATCAATGCTCATGCTGCTGGCAAGTGGTTTAAGCAGATGGAGCAAACTGGTCATCAACTTTACTCTTTCTAAAGGTGGCCTCTTGAATACTGGACTCTCTAAAGCACTCCATATGGTATTCCAGACACATATTTCTGAACTTTCCCTTTCATTTATTTATTTATTTATTTATAAAGATTTACCTTGTATTAAGGAGATTCTGCTGCATATTAAGAAATTGATGCCATTATAGAGCATTGCTCTGTCAATGAAGGGAAGCCTATTTGATGTCAATGTACAGACAGCATTGAAAAATGGCCAGGCTGAACTTTGTTAAGTAGGTATTTTAAACTAAAGAATTCATTTATTAAACAAACAAACAAACAAACAAAAAAAAAAAAACCTTCTACCAAGATGTTCCCGTATGTTCCTGCTATGTTAACAACTGCTTAAAAATATCTTAGATACAAATGCTCAAATTCAGAGGTATGCAGGACAAACAAAATTATGTTTGGCAGCTCGAACCTCAGATTAAATTCTAGAGCAAAGTACCAACACTAGAAGATGCTGACATTGGAGAACCCTCCTAGGCAATTGTCAGACAAGATCTTTTGGTAGAATATTCTTGGCTTCATTGAGACATGCCAAAGCATTATTACTGGATCCAGTAATAATATAATAACAGGTTATTATTGGATCCACCATATCCAGCAGGCCTGCGCTGAAAGGTACCTTTTTTGGAGTGTATCCCGACTGCCTTCTTCTTATTACTACAGGGTTAGAAAATGAAGCAGGAGGTGAAAGAAATCTTACGGGACTTACTCTGAGCAGTTTTAACTCGTACCTGGGGCGCAGTAACCCCAAGCAGAGCTACAGGCTGAGAGAGGAATGGTTGGAAAGCTGCCTGATGGAGAAGGACCTGGGAGTATTGGTTGATAGTCAGCTGAATATGAGCCAGCAGTGTGCTCAGGTGGCCAAGAAAGCGAACAGCATCCTAGCTTGCATAAGAAGCAGTGTGGCCAGCAGGGCTAGGGAAGTGATCGACCCCCTGTACTCGGCTCTGGTGAGGCCGCACCTCGAGTACTGTGTTCAGTTTTGGGCCCCTCGCTACAAGAAGGACATGGAGGTGCTCGAGCGAGTCCAGAGAAGGGCGACAAAGCTGGTGAGGGGCCTGGAGAACAAGTCCTATGAGGAGCGGCTGAGGGAGCTGGGCTTGTTCAGCCTGGAGAAAAGGAGGCTCAGGGGCGACCTTATTGCTTTTTACAGATACCTTAAAGGAGGCTGTAGCGAGGTGGGGGTTGGTCTGCTCTCCCACGTGCGTGGTGACAGGATGAGGGGGAATGGGCTTAAGTTGCACCAGGGGAGTTTTAGGTTGGATGTTAGGAAGAACTTCTTTACCGAAAGGGTTGTTAGACATTGGAACAGGCTGCCCAGGGAGGTGGTGGAGTCACCATCCCTGGAAGTCTTTAAAGGCGTTTAGATGTAGAGCTTAGGGATATGGTTTAGTGGGGACTGTTAGTGTTACGTCAGAGGTTGGACTCGATGATCTTGAGGTCTCTTCCAACCTAGAAATTCTGTGATTCTGTACATCATCGAGGGTGCTCTGGGTACCAGCCCTAAGGTCCATTATCCTCTTGATGGCACTGTGGTTAATCTTCAAGCATAGAAGTGACAGGGGAAGGTGGGCAAAGTGCAAGAGAGAATATAACTGTAACTCACATCACTTGGAAGAAAAGCAGCTGTCCCAAACAGTTTTTGAGCATGTGTGTGTTTTGCATAAGTAAACATTAGAAAAGTTTTTGAAGTAAACATTAGACTAAATCAAAAATCTCTCCTCCCAAAAGTACTAGGTGCTAGATTCAGGTTCTGCTTTCCTCCAGCTGAGGTGCAGATTCAACCTATCTGAACACAGGTGTAACCACACTTTCAAACCTTCTTCAGGGGAAGTAGGTGGAGTGGAGCTGCCACTGTGCTTGACTTTGGATAGCAAAAGAGAGGCTGTGTGTGAGTGACACTTACCTGTATAGAAAATGCACTTTTTGATACTGCTTGGAGGGCTGTAGTTAAGCACTCAGGCAACTTTCAGGCTGTAGTCATGCCTGGTAATTTGGGTGCAAGGCTCAGCACTTAAAAATAGGTGAACTGGACTTCATTGCTTATGTCCTGATTTAAACAAATTTTAGGTGGATTGAATCCTACCTTAAGATTTCACTGGGGACTAGACTGACATTTGGGTTTAAGGAGTGCAATTCCCTATGTCAGGCCTATTTCTGTACTGTAGATTATTCTTCATTTTTACAGAAAATGATTCAATTGAACTAATCTGACAGGGCTGACTGGATGTCCATTATAGTGCTGCATTACAATTGCTAAACAGAATATTGGAAGGGCACTAGGTACAGACTGGTAAAGACAATACATAATTTGAATGATGGCACTAAGGGAGAATTTTAGAGTCTGGTAAGTAGGTTTTTGAAGACACTTGGCAGTTGGGAGGAGGATAAACAAATGAGAGCAACTGCTTGGGAGACTGACATAACCTCAGCATAACTTTGAGCTACAAGTTGCTCTCCTTGCTGGGAGCAGGCTTGGCAAATGTTAGCAATCAAACCATCTGTATAACTGGATCAGATTTTTCACAACCAAAATTGATCAATTTATGGGATTATTTTGACAAGCATGTTGGGAAATACAGAACATATAGTTTTCATCATTGTTTACTTCTGTTTTTCCTCTTGTTCCCTTTGACATTGCCCACTGGCTTTTATTAGAGTCTGAGCTCCATTTAACTCAGCATGCAGAACTGGACATGCTGCTAGTGTCTGCTCCCTGCAGAACTCCTCCTGTTTCCTCATTTACATGTTTCTTCCTTGTTCTTTAACCAGGAGGGGAAGCTTTGAGCCTTGAATGCATAAATCATTAGGTCCAGGTCAAAAATACACAATTCATTATTCAAAATGGTTGTTCTTGCTCATCAGATTTCTAGTTTATCTTGGGAATTTATTGGAAATATGGCATCCATCTGTAGCATTGTTTGGATAATTGTGGCATGAAGCTGACCAGGTCTTGAGATCAGCATCCAATATTCAGCCCTACTATTTTTTGGAATGGTCTAATCGGCCATTTGTGAGGCACATCTGGTCCGTAAAACTGTTGACTCCTAGTCCATTTGCCTACAGCAGCCATTTAGCAAGGCTACCAACTCAGCAGAGAGAGAGAAGTTATTTTCCCCTGGATCCAGGTGCTCTAAATATGCTGTAAAATCAGTCAGATATACTGTAAAGACAGTCAGATCCACTGTGCTGAAAAAGTTTATATATTTTTTTTTTGGTAGGAAAATGAGGGAAGTTTTTATTATAGCTAAAAAATATTTTTCAGGTTATTTGGTCTTTGCTACTGTATCTTCTCCTTATTTGGTAGGGAGAAATATGCTTAGCCTTTGGGGACTAATTGTCCCCAGTACTGCAACTCTATTATTCTTGGATCCAGAAAGCAAGCAAGTCAAATGATAATAGTCTTTTATTTAACAATACTAGACATCTGACATAGAAAGTTGGTCTCATTGCCTTCATTTTACAGATGGTGAAATTGAGGGTCACAAAGATGTCTTGACCAGGGTCACCTGATAGGCCTCTTCCGGATGAAAACATTTTTTTTTTCCTCATTCATCCTTTGTTCAACAGCAGATATTCTCACTTATGTGTAAAGTGACCGAAGACAATGGGATTGTTTACATGAGTAAAAAAAGAAAAAAAAAAAAGGCTAGCAAAATTCATATGTAGCAATGACTGAGAAGGAAATCACTTAATATGATTGTTCTAGGTCATGCCAAATTTTTGGAATGAGATTTTAGAAATGACTCCTCATTCCTGTATTTTTCTGGTAAATTGAGCAAATGAAAAGTGAAATATTTAATAGACAATAGCAGAAGAAGATTATAATCCAATGTTCTATTATTTGAATTACCCCTGTAAGTGGATTGTTCCTTAAAATTTTTCTGTTTTCAGCTCCCTCAATGAAGGGGATTTAGGCATGGGGAGATACAGAATATTATTTTCACCAGGCAATCTAATTTCCTGTGTTCAATGTCCAGTACGATTTGTGGAAACATTTTAACAAACAATTACATAAAGTTGGTCTCCCAAATCTTCTCTTGAGCATTTCAGTGGATTACTTAATTTTCAGAAGTGCTCAACAGTTCACATTAAGGTAAAGGGATATTTATTCCTCCCCTTTCATTTAAGATTCATCCCTAAATAAAATAGCTTTATAGCCTCAGTCTGCTTTCCTTATTAGACAAAACTCATGATGAATTTAAATCAAGTTGATTGGATCATGAGTATTTTAGCACAGACAAGTAGCTATGTATAGGGCTAGTTGTTTTTCACAATGTGTAAATGGATATGGGAGTTTTCATAGCTATGTCACGATGTCAAATCATGACATCAAAATCTTGCAATGAGCTGAGGAGTCATTTCATCTGAAGACATGATGAAGTGCTACCATATAATGTTGGCCGTGTTTAGCGGAAAGATAAACCATATGCTCTACCAGGTATAACTAGTTCTGTAAAAAGCTTTTTGCTGCAAAGTGAGATTAAACAAAAGCAGCAGTGAAATATTTTTCAGATGAGGCTGTTCCAGACTTAAAAACTTTGTATCTATATCAACCCTAAAGGAAATGTTTATACTTCATTCCCCCTTTATTTCTTCATTGTCTTTAATCCATCAAAGTATATTCTACAAATAATATGAGATAGAAATTGTCATCTGAGTGAAACAGAGTTCTGCTACTGGTTCAGTAGGATCTGAATTTGTCAGCTGAACAATAGTATTTAGACTTACAGAAAGAGATGGCATTGGAAGACAAAGCAATAGAAGAAAGTTAGTTGTATGTGAATTTTCCATACTTTCTGATTCTCCTTTTGTTTTCCAAGCTGTAGAGAACTGAAGCCAGAAAGCTGAAAAGACATATACATATATATAACATATTAAAGACATATACATATATAAAAAACTATGAGATGTATTACATTTTGGTTTAGTTGTTATTGTACTCAACTGAACACAGTTGTTATTGTACTCAACTGAACAGGTTGCCAGAGAGATTGTGTCCTTGTAGATCTTAAAAGCCTCCTGAACATAATCCTGGGCAACCATCTCTAGGTGGCTCTGCTAGAACAGGGGCTGGACCAGATGACCCCCAGAGATCCCTTCCAGCCTCAGCCCTTCTGTGATTTTGTGATCTTAGCACAGTTAACTTGAAGATGCAAAAGAGAAATCTACTGCAAGTGAAATGAGAGCAAAGATAGAAAACCTAAAGTAAGAACTATCTTGAGATCTTGGATAGCAACAGCCACGTCATCTTCAAAAAGGCGCAATGCCATCCAACAGTTTATTGTTCCTAAGGCCAAAATCTAGACTGGATGTGATCAGAAACTTCGAAGGCAATCCAAAAAAAAAAAAAAATTGGAGTGGCAAAACCAAGGACTGTTAAAGACACAACATGAGACATTATTTTTCTTTGACAATAAAAGGTTAGACAGCCTCAAGAGAATTTGCAAAGCATAAATAGCCCCCATTGGTAGGTCTTACTACTTTTCTTTTTCCAGGGCCCTTGACCTTTCCTCACTTTAAGGAACTGAAATCACAAGCTTAATGGTTCAAATAAAGTCATGGGAATCCTACCCCAATCATTCCCCCAAGTATTTGGTCTTGATATTTTGTCATCATGATTGAATCCAAAGAGTCTTTCTACTGCTACAATTTCTGCCTGTCTATTGGTTCCTTACCCAAACCACTTTTTTTTTTTTTCTCTTTGCTACTTGATTTATGTAACACTTTGCTTCTATTAATTCTGTAGTAGATGAATCCTCACTATCAATAGAAGAATCATATTCATGAATAATGACACTGATACTTCTCAGTTTTTCTCACCTTTGTAATACAGAAACTTCATTCCATGTAGGGCTGAATCAAGCAAGCAGAAAACTGAGCACAGTACACGAAAGATCCCAACTAACAACTGCTCCACATTTATTGTGTGCGTGCACCAGTGGGGGAATGGGAAGACTGTGTGCGGGAGGAAGGGAGATGTTTGTAAATTGTGTTCTTTTAACAGTCCTTGAATAAAGTGGGTTAGATGGGTGATGTGGGTGTACGGAGCTGTCACAATGTAGGCTAGTCTGCTTGATGCCATGCTGGTGGGAACAGTGTACTCACTCAGCGTAAACCAAGCTAGAGGCAATCACTGTACAAGCACATACTGTATGTGCTTGTACAACACTGAGCAAAATGCAACATGAATCAAAGCAGGAGGGAAATAAAGTGCGGGTAATGATGTTGTGGCATTTTTAGAGAAAGATTTTGAATATTCAGCTCATCTATAGCAAAAATGTCACAGAACTGTAATAAGCAGAAAAAGTATATGGCAGTGTTTAGAAGTTGGAAAAATAATATTGGAAATTACTCTGGCGTAAGTTACTTATTCTTGATGTGAATCCTCAAATGTGACAGTGTGATCAATAATAGTACTGGTACCAAAGAGGATAACAGATAGCACTATGCCTTTGTAAAGTACACAGGTACCAGTTCTGCAGTTCTGCCATGCTGTCATGAATGATGGTTTCTTAGCCTAACATACCCTACGTGAGCTTGTGAACCTGTGTGCCTTAGTTTTCTATTGGATTAAAATTACTAAGACTGCTCAGGCTTCCAAAAGAATGGCTTTCCAGCACCATTTTCTTTCTTATTTCCTCTCCTGTATTCTTGCTGTGTTGTAGCATTCAAATGCTCTGATTGCATCCCACCTTACAGTTACTATATTGGCTTGTAGCGGCATACCTCGTTTTTGAGGTTGGAGCAAGCTTTTGCAGGGGAGGAGGGGGTAAGCACGGAATGGGAGGTTGAGCTTTTACAAATAAGACTCCCTTGGTTAAAAATGACACCAATGTATGCAGCAGACTTTCCCTGCACCTCTGTGTATACTTGCTATTACAGTAAAAGCCCACTTGCTGACACCAATCATTTCCGTAAAATTTAAGCCAACATCTTTGGGAGAAAAGATTTAATTAACACATAAGCCCCTGAGTCACTATGATAATCTGCTTTCATAGTGATGGGAATAATCACATTTTTACCCACTGTCAGTCCTTGAAATATAGGGGTTTTATGAATAATCTATAGTACATTTTTTTTTCCTTACAGAAACAATCAGATTCTTTTGTTACTTTCAGACAAGAACATTTCTGTCTCAGACATCTAGAAAAACTCTAAATTTATCTGGTGCCTTGAGGGGCTACCTCTGCCTGTGTGACAGGAGGTCTCTTGAGCATTTTGGGTTAGTAGCGTGAAGGGAGGCTGAACAATTCCATCCTAACCAAGATCCACGAGACATCCCATTATTTAAATAGAGGTGCCCTTAGGGCAGTGTATGCAGAACCCAATGAAAATAAATAAATAAATAAACAGTACTCATTGCAGACAATAAATAAATTTGTGGCCATGATTACAGTGCTATAAAATTAGATTCAAAAACTTTCAATATGAAGCAGAAATAATAACCTAGGTACAGAGCTTTGACAAATCTTTTCCCCCTTAGTCCAATTGAAAAGATCATGTCTAACAGTACGTACTTTTCTGACACCTCCTTCTCCTACTTGTTATAAACCCTTGAAGGAAAAATACAGAACCTTGTTTCCCCTGGGTTAGCTTCATCTAAGTTGTTTCTGATTTAAAGTGGCATAAGTCAGATAAGTATCAGGCTTGTAAGGTTTAATTCTATGAGTGTTGGGGCTTGAGAATAATTCTATAATCACAATTTAGAGCATGTTGTATCTGTTTTTCTCACTAGACACTGAGATATCATTTTATTTTCTTTTTACTTTCTTAATACTTCTGTATTTGGTTTCACAGTACTGAACAACAGTTAAACAAGTTATGATCTGTCTATTAGGGACAACATTCATAACATCTGTAGAGTGGTAGCAACTCTAATAACCTGATTTTTTATAAATACAAATTTTGCATCTAGATAACTGCTTTTTTAAATGATAGCAGTCCTCTTGTGTTATGCTTGATTGCAACCTGTTTTCTAAATTAAAAAATGTAAATGCGGCATTGACAAAGGTTAAAAAGATTTACAGTGGGTTCTGTCAGCAGTGCATACACACACCAAACCAAATCCTATGTATCTAATCAGTGTCCTCTGGACTGTGTGCCTTGCTCCATTGTTTACTCTCAAATCCATAATAATTTTGTATCCTTTCACTGGGCAAAGATTCATTTTAAAAACTAATGAATTTAAAAATATGCTTTTCCCTTGTCCATTTGATACTGAGCCGCAATTTGACTTTCATTGTTTGTTTCCCTCCTTGTCTCATCAATCCTTTTCTCTCTTTCTGTCCTTTTACTTTATTACATTTTTTATTGAGGACTGAGATGAACTGGTTGCTGCATCATGGGCCCATTACACTTCCTAACAATTCCATTTACACCTTATTGTTTGTCTTATTGCTGGAAAATTCAGGTGATTCATCATGCCTGAAGAAGCACCTGATCCCAATTCCCTTGATATCACGATCACTATGTGACAGGAATACAGTTAGTAGTGGCTTTCAGGCTCTAAGAGGCCAAGGTGATAACTCTTTTGGGACTTTTAGCCTCTCAAGTATTGATGAGTTCCATTTTCGTAACGGTCTGTTTTCTTGCTCCCTTTCAACAGCCCCCTGAGTGTGGAAAAGGGCTTGGAGTTAATAAAGGATGTGGCAGATCTCCTGAAGCTGCAGATGAGTGCCTTCGATGATGTCAAGTATGTACATGGAATTTGGCCCTTTTTACTTTATTGGGTTTCTTATTGTTTTTGAATGTTTTGTCTTACAAGGAAATATCTACTCTTTAATGTCAAAATTAATTAGAGCATGTGAGAGAAAAAAAGAATATTGTGATGATTTTTATAATGTCTCCTACACACAGTTAGAAACAAATTATTTAATAAACATTATAAAGACTGAAATAACCCTATGCTCCCACAGGGAAAAACAGCCTATTCAAAGTGCTGTAAAAATATTACTATCTTATTTAACAGGATCTGGGTAAGGCAAATATTGTGAACGGTCATCATACCTAGTGTTGCTGACAGGGAAACAACATGGGTTGTTCCCAACAGATGGAGAAGAACTTCAGTCCCTGGATTTCAGTCTGGCATGTGGCACAACAGGTCATGCCTCCTGGACAGCTACTCATTTAACAAGTCACAGGGAGTTCAGCTATGCTGAGAACCCTTTTTTCTTCATATTATCTGTACTGATAAATGTTCTGCATGTTAATCACCTAAGCTACAAGCTTATGATTTACCATGTCTGGTAAAAAATTTAGATTGGGATTTTCTTCAAATACTTTGGTAGGAGCATTTACTTTGCAAAATTTTACTCCTTCCTTCGTAAAACAGAAAGTAAAACTAGTTTGATAGAGAAGTAACAGAAAAGAAGGGTCAGCTGTGGGTGGCTTGTGACAGCTTGCTAGAAAAGAAGTCATAACTTGGCTCACAGAAAATGACCAATGTTTGTGTAACATCCAATTTCTGCCTGTTTCAGAGTGTTTGGGGTTGCTTGCTTTTCCCCATGAGTCGTGTTGCTGAAAGGCATTGTCTTTCTCAGCCTTACTTGTGCTTTTGCTTAACCTTCATCTCCAGTTAATATAATTCATCATTTAATGCTATGTTTTAAGCAGTAGTCTGAAGATGTTGCATCTTTGCTGGAAGAGTTTATTATTAATCAGGAAAAAAAAAATCTACCCCTTCTATATCTGAATATATGGTGGGAAATAGATTACTGGTAAGAGTCATTTTAGAAATCTGACAAATACAAGGCATATAAAGTTTAGTTGTTTAGAAGGAAAATATTCACATATTTATTTATTTATTTATATATATATATTTTTAGAGCTATTCTTTACATCGCTGAATGACTTTTTACTTGTATTTTATGAAATGTACTTTTTATGAAAACTGAGTTTTGTAATTACAAAAAATGACAATATTTTATGGCTTTCCTTATAAAAAGAATTTGCAACCTTGAATTTGAATAGTAGCAGATAAATCAATGTCTGCTGTACATTTAAAGGGATAATTCCATGGAACAAGTTCTCTGCTGGAATCAATGGGTTCTGCTTCATTAACTTCATTCATTTACCATACAAGAGCACTTTCACCTACCTTTCTAATTGTTAGCATAAAGCCTTTTGGTTATTTTTTTTATTTGATAAATCACAACAGCATTGCAATTGGCAAGCTGTAGATTCATTCTCTAATGGAAAATATCCCTCCAGTGAAATAGCAAGCTATGAAAAACCCTTTTCTTTTCTTTAATATGTGACTTTAGGGAAGCTGCTTATTTTGCATCCATTAACATACAGTCATATGACAGTACCAAAATTACTGGTATAGTATGGTCAGTATTTTAAAATTGTGTTATAAACGGTGATAATTCCAAACAGGACAGGAGTATTCTGTCTATCAGCACAAAGCTTTCATCGGTTTTTATGTATCTGTAAAAGGTTATCTCAAATCCCAAGTAAGAGAAGAATTTGTCCAAAACAAATGGTATTTACTCAAGAAAATGAGGTGTTTTGACTCAGGTTAAACCCCTGAAGTGCTACAGAAATGTGGAGATAGACAGCAGATAGAGTAGAACTCAAAGTTTTAGAAAAAGGCTTCACCGAGAAAAGAATAAACGCTTTTTGGATTTGTTCTTCCATCATCATCCATTATTGGAAAACTGTATTTACTTGAAGGCTCTGGTTACCTTCTGAATGGCCTCATGTAGAGGGGTTTCAGGAAAGACTTGATGTCATGGTTATTCCTTATCCATCTTTGACATATTGAAGGATGAAAATGAGACCTCTCAGGAAATATTTTATTTTATTAGCTTTCTTTTTTCTCAGAGATTCATAAAAAAAAAAAAAAAAAAAAAAAAAAAAAAAAAAAAGTATTAATAAGCTCGAGACCAAAGATTTATAGAGGAAATGGGAAAATAAACTATTTTAGTTGGAACTCTGACCTGAGCATGAACTTGGATTAAAATTTTCAACTCTCTTAGTCTTCCAGGAATTCTCAAAAGGAAGAGACAATATAGGGCTGAAAATTTTAGACTATTCCAAAGATTTCAGATTAAAGTAATTTTAATGGGAACCAGAGTTCTCATTAATTTCAGAGTACAAACAAAGCAATCATATTCAATAGTAATAGTGTAAGAAGAACTGAGGACAGAGGATGAGTTATTTTAAAATGTTAAGTTCTTTTAAAGTTCTTTAAATTCTCAAATAAAATGTTCTTGTCCTTTTCTCTGGAAAAAAAAAAAAAAAGTGATTTAAAATGTACTGCTTTGCAAATACATTACTGCATTTACTTAGTTTTGTCTGCAAATATCTTTCATTCTTCCCTATATATATATATATTTACTTTTTTCATTTGCCTTGGAGTTTGGCTAAATGAACAGTAGCTTTTGCCATGGGTTTTTACCGATTCCCGTGTTAGTTCTTGATTTTAGTTTATACATGGTAGTAATCAGCTTATCTTATCTTCTCTTCCACAATCCTGCCAGTTTTAACCGATGGCCTGCAATTCACAGTGTAGCCTCAGGCTTGGCTCCCAGAGTGTTCAGTCCACTTCTACAGTTGGTTTGTTGTCAAGTTTGCATTGATATAAACTTTGCTCACCCTGTGAAGCAGATGATTGGGAATAGATTTGGAGAATACATAATTAGAAATACTTCAACATTGAAGAAAAGATCCAACATGCTAGCTGTCACTTTTGGATACAGCCTGAATCTTTATGGAAGTAATAGTTATGCTTAATATGTTTTGTTAATGGTTATGTAGCTGTCAAATAAATTCCATTATTTCTTATTACATCATTAGAGACCATTAAAAGGATATTAGCATGCTGATGTAATTATGCAAGCAGACGTAAAATGACTATAGTTATGATTTTAAAATCTAATTATGGGTGTCCAATGCCTCTGGTGATTGATTGTTGGACTGGTATCATGGATTGAAGTCAGATGGGTGGTAGTACTAGGAGAGTTTGTATTTATTTAAAAAATAATTTTACCACTGCAATCTGCAACATTGACCTTCTTCCTGTAATTACAGTTCTTCACACATTATAGAAAAAACTTACAAACATAAGAGATTGTCAACAGAAGTCCAAATATAATAAAACTACTTAAATCTGGTAGCTCAACTGTGAAGGTAGTGGAAATCAAAGACACTGGGTTAGAACATATATGACTTCTTTGGGTTCTCAGAGAAATACAAATCATTGTTATGCTCTTATGTAAAGTTCTTATACTCGAGATATTTACTGTGAACATTGCTAATGGGAGGGGTTCAGCTCAATTTAGCTGAATACCTTTACATAGAAAGAAAGCACATTATTCAGATGTCATAGTATTTCAGACTGTATATCCTACCATTCTCAGCATTCTCAGCCTCCAGCTAAAAGTGAAATTTTCTGCTGAATATTTCATCCTTTGATGGATGTTGCAGTAATACTGTATTATTTTTCTTTTCCTTATTATTTCTCTCTTAAGACTTATATGATTTTCCCTATTGTTATTGAAGATCTCTTACTGTCCATGTCTCTATTTTCCAATCTTGTTCTACTGTTTTGGCTTCCTCCATCTGTACATCTTAATGGACAGTACTCAAAGAACTGTCCTTCCAGGAGAGGTGATAACTTGACAAAGTGTACCATAATTTTTCAATGGAAAACCTGTAGTAGAACATCCTGTATTCCTTCCATAAAAACATTAATATTTATCTGCTACCATTGTTTTGGAGTGTAACAGTAATTGTCTATATGAGCATATAATCTATGTATGTAATTTTGGGGATGAACAGGATGCTTATGCTAAATTTCAAGTGCTAATGTAAATAGATTTTGAAAGATCATTCTAATTACCTAATATGAACTGGATTGCAAAGACATAAAATTTAACCAATATATTCAGTATCATGTACAGTTTGCATGTGTGTCAAGGCAAATGTATGTCAATCCATATCCAAGGCGAAGTTAAGAAAACCCCTCACCAAGCTTTTAGTGTCTAAAGCTCAAACTCAGAAGCCTCAAGCTGGTTGTTCGGCTTTCACCTGATTGTTTCCCCCATCCACACTGAGACTAGAGATGAACTCAGTGTTTTAGCTGAATAGTGTATTCCATGAAAAATGAAAATTCAGGTTAACTGAAGCTATGTATGAAAACTATATGGAAGCTTAAGCTGGCAAACACCTTTCAAAATTTCTAGCAGCCACAGCAGTGTGGTTTGACATTTTGAAAGTAAAATGCTATAATTTTTCAGTTCAAGGTAATGACTCATTTCAAAATTTAATTATGTTTGGCTTATAAGGCAAATGCAAAATAAACAAAAACATTGATTTCCGACTGAACTCAAGTGATTGTTTTGTTTGTTGTGTTTTTTTTTTTTCAGCTGACCAAAAATACCAGTCTTTCAATAATCACTAATTATGATATAGCCTTGAAATACTTTTTTTTTTTTTTTTTTTAACAGACCTCTGTCTTACTCCATATGCAGGAAATAAAATGCTCAGTTAATGAGCAGATCTTCAGTGTTCCATTTTATCCTCATTGTTCAATGTGTGGCTTCAGGCTTTATTTACTGCACATTATTCAAATCCTGCTCTGAGGTCAGAAAACCCATTTCTGCTCGTTGTTTTTTGTTCTGTTTTGGTTGGTTGGTTGGTTGGTTTGGTTTGTTTTCCTACGGTGCTTTTCACAAGGCTATCAAAACATTTGACTAACATAAATTGATACACTTAGCTCACACGAGATATGGTCTATTATAAGGACCATACAGAGCTGGCATTTATGCATGAAAAGATTAATGTCATAGTATCTACTAATTCAAGGTGTCCAGTCCAATGGCTTTGAGTGTGGTTTATACAGCCTCTTCTGTGAAGATCTTCACACGTTGAGACACAAGTCCCGTTGCCTTCAGTTACCATTCTAAGTGCTCAGCAGTCCCAGAAGTCAGCTGTCAATTTAGACAATGCTACCTGCTTCCATAAAAAAAATATGCCTGAAATGACTTGGCTTCAAATGAACTGAATCTGAATCTGAATCTGAATCTGAATCTGAATCTGAATCTGAATCTGAATCTGAATCTGAAGCAGAACTGGATGGTACCAGCAGAATTCAAGATAATGATAGACCTTTATGTCCTTGTAGTAACATGCCTGGTTTGCAAAATATTACCTGAGGTCTGCCAGCAATGACATTGAGGCCCCTTGAAATATATATATATATTTTTTTTATCTAGCACTTGACCACCATTCATTAGGAATATTATTGGAAAACAACATAGAACAACAACAGCAACGACAACAACAACAAAACACCACTTTGAAGAGAAAAGCTGCATCTGTAGATACAAAATAAGTCAAGACTGATTTTTCCTTTTATACTCTGGCATGTCCTTAGCATCAACTATGTTTCTAAGTATTCTATATAAGCAGTGATCTAACAAAAGATTGAATTTGGGTCGTCATCATGAGGGCAGCTGTGAACACATTCTTGATATACTTAAAATCTGTTTCCAAGTAGTGTGATTAGAAACACTTTCCACTATTCAAAGAAAAGGTCTCACATAGCCAAACAGTACCTATCTTTATCTTTGTTCTTAGGAAGGTCTGGAACGGTTGGGCTGGAATAATACAATCTGAAAAGCCAGCGAACCATCCCTGTAAAAAGAACTTGGACTGAGGAAGGTCTTTGAAAATCAAACTAAGTGGTGAAAGTTCGGAAAAGCTTTAAATGTGTTCAAATCAGAAGTGTTGAGTAGGCACACTGATGAGTGGAGCTCCCAGCCTCACCTATTATGAACATGTGCATTGGCTGTAGTGTCCTAATTGTGCTGTATAGGTTTTGTTCATTGTTTGTCATATTCTTCTAACACCTGAAAAACTCAATCAGCCAGTTAATCATATTCAGTCATCCAGAACCTAAACACTGGAACGGTACTTGGTATTTTCACTTCATCATGCTGATGGATTATGACATTTGGTATATGTACACTCTAAATGTGAACATCTCAGGAAATTGTCGGTAGCTTAAGAGGCAGGATAGTGTGATGGAGGCTTATTTAACCTGGTGATCTGTAGTGGGACAGGCAGTACAATGTCTTCTTCAGTTTCTTTCTCTTTTGGTATCAACCTGTAACATATAAACTTCACTCTACTGTGGAAGCGCAATTATTCATTTTTCCATGATTAAGTATGATTAATTTTTTCCTTTTTGTTGGACACCTGTGGGTGAATCTTCTTGCAAAGATTTTTTTTTTTTTTTTTCCCTAGATTGGCAGATTCTGCCATCTATAGCATTTAGATTTACTACTGAGAGAAATTTTCAAAATATTGTGCTTTTAAAGAAAAAACATACAGTCCATGCTGTTCTCCTTAGGGTGCTATAATATACAGCACCATTGCCTAGGAATAGGTTGAATTTTTATCTGCATTGCATTGCATTTACTGTCCGGATATTAAGCAACATTTTTATTCCAGTTTGAACTCTACTATGCTTGGTTTCAATAAACAAATACCTTTCAAAAAAGTTGAAAAATATTTGTCATCTATTCCTTGATTTTAAATAGCAAACCAACAGACTAAGGCTATTTGGCATAATCTTGTTTAAAATGTTATAAAAGCATAACTCAGAAATAATGGTACCACTTTTATTCAAACTTGACTTCTTCTACAGATTTAATGAGTCTGGAAAACAAATTGTCTGAAAAATGTACTGCTGTAACTCATTGCATGCAGGCTTTTATAAGAAATTACATTGTGTTTTCTGGTACATATTGTCTTATTTGACAACTAATTTATAATATAAAGATGCATCAATTTTTAAAGAAATTAGGGTAAGGAAACAAAAATAAGGTGGAAGTTTCAACTCTGCATTCCTTTACTTAAAAATGAGTGATTTCTCAGCCTTAGCAATACATTAGTCTTGTGGATTTTTCCCCTGAGGTATAATATATTTTGTGTGCTTTTCTTTAATAAATGTGCATATAACCAAGATCATTTTGCCTTCTCCACTGTAACTTTCCTGCTAGAAAAATATAAAAATATATTAAAATAACAAGAAGGACTTTGGCCTGCAGCATTTTATGAATTCTAGGTGACAAAATAGAAAGACCATAAAAATCTACAGAGACTCTTATAAATAAAAATGTAGTAAGTTTGGCTTTCCATTACAACATTTAATCTAATTAAATCAGAAGATTTGTACCTTTGTAATCAAAAGGAGAATGAAATCCCATGTTATAGATACAGATCCATGTACTCATAGGTCTCTACTCAAGAGAAGATTTTTTATGGATAAGTGAGCTTCTAAAATTTATCAATTTTTAACCTCTTCGTTCTCTGCTTTCTCTCTATATTACTGTCTGTACATCATAACCATTTTTTAAACAAAATTAAATTCCATAATATAATATGCTATGGTGGATAAACTGCTTTGTCTGAAGCAAGACACTGAATATGTGCCATTCTGTTGAATTTATATAACATTTCACATATTAACATGTAATTATTTCCATTCTACAGATGGGTAAATTGAAACTCAAGACAGTTTTCTTGATATTCCCCCAAATGGTACAGAACTTGGTGACAGATATGAGAATAGAAACATAGAACTGTGATTCTCACTCTTGAACTAAAACTTGCTTTACAAATAGCACAACCAATATTAGAAATGGAAAAAGATTATCATGTAGGGAAACTGGTTATATATATTTTTAAGAAAAGATTCTTTGAAAGATTTGTTTAAAAGTATAATTCATTAAAAATATATGAAATGAAGAAATATACAAATTATGACTTTCTTGATCCTCTCTCCCTTGGCTTCTTGATCTCCTTTTCTCTCTCCTTTTCTCATTTTCTCTCTCTCCATTACCTTATGGATGGGTAGATTAATAAAATAAATATTACAGACCTGCTGGCCATGTTGAATAGATAAATCATTCTTTTTCACATTTTCTATTTAACACCTAGCCAGTAAATATTTTGTATCCAAACCCATGAGCGGCACCACAATCTACCTAGAAAGAGTTTGTATTCCCAGGAAATCATAAATGCAGTGGGAACAAATGCACTTTTGCAGGTGTGACTGAAAGATCCCAATAATTTCCCCTTGAAGTGCCTCCTTTGTAAAGGAAGTAGGTTGATGCCAAATGTCTCTCTTTCACAGCTGGTGGAGGAATCCCAAGATCAAATCTTCTAGGTGGTCTTCTCAGAACTAAAGGAGAAGCCAACAGGTTCTTGAGAGGGCAAGCAGTAGGACACAGTAGCACTCTAGCTCAAAGTTTCAAAGATTTTTAAATTGAGGCTGTAGTAAAGTTTGTTTTCTTTGGTCTTCTGTTGTGCTGTCTAATCAATCAAAGAAATTTGTGGCCTATCAGGCTCCTATTGAAGTTAAAAGGGTCTATTGCTCAAAAGGGTCTTATAAAAAAGATGGAGAAAGACTCTTTATGCGGGTAGATAGTGACGGTACAAGGGGGAATGGTCTTAAACTAAAAGAGGATAGATTTAGATTAGACATTAGGAGGAAGTTCTTCACTGTAAGGGTAGTGAAGCACTGGCACAGGTTTCCCAGAAATGTTGTGGATGCCCCATCCCTGGAGGTGTTCAAGGCCAGGCTGGATGGGGCCCTGGCCAACCTGATCTAGTGGGTGGCATCCCTGCCTATGGCAGGGGGGTTGGAGATAAATGATCTTTAAGGTCCCTTCTAACCCAAGCCATTCTATGATACTACGAATAAAAGTCACTTGTGCAAACTCAGGGCAGGGAGACTATCAGTATAGAAGACAGATTTTACATGTGAGTTCAAGATACCATTAACATAGGTGTGCTAAAGATAAGTGGGCCTGATGTCAGCAAAATACATTGAAAACCTAAGACTGCTGCATACTAGCCAGACCACCAAAAGGTATAATGAATGGAAGTATAAATAGAATACAATTATATATATAATTTTTAATCACATAAATTTATTATTATTTAGCTTAACCAGTGGAGGGTGAAAAAAAAAAATCACTGTACATTCAAGCAGTATTTTTAGATCATTTTCCCACTCTCGAAGGGTCCAAACAGTCTTTTCCTGTAAAAAAATATAGCACTTGTATGTTTTGTTCCTTTAAATACTGTAATTAAGAACCTTATTTGCATTGCGGGCAAAGCTGGCAACTTTCATGTACTCAGCGTGGTGAAAGTGTCAAATTTCATGGTTTGTGACAGATTAATAGAAAAATTATTTTAAAACTCTGCAAATTATTCATAGATCTTGAGTAATCATCAGAGGTTGCATTTTGTGAAGAATAAAAATAGGAAAAACTGAGTATAGCTTCAATCTCTAAATTGAGTGTTGTCCATTTTTTAAATCATTTAAATTGTCAGCTTAGCAAAAAATCTTCACCTTAGATGAATTGAATTGTAAAATCTTTAAAATACCCCTTCATCATCGTTTGCATTGTAAATGAGCATTCGTGTATTTAGAAAAAAAAATGATTTGAAAAAATTGAAGCCAGGCAAAAATGCCAGGAGTTCTGCACGGAGGAGCAATGAGCTCCTAGACAAATGCAAACACAAGCAGGAAGCCTAAAGAAGCAAAGAGAATGTTGTGGTTTAACCCTGGCAGGCAGCTGAGCACCACACAGCAGCTAGCTCACTCTCCCCATGTGGGATGTGGGAGAGAATTGGAAAGGTAGAAGTGTGAGAACTCATGGGTTGAGATAAAGGCATTTTACTAGGTAAAACAAAAGCTGTGTGTGCAATCAAAGCAAAACAAGGAATGATCACCACTTGCTATCAGCAGACAGCATTCAGCCACCTCCAGGAAAGGAGATCATCATATACAATGATTTCTTGGGAAGACAAATGCCAGCACTCTGAACATCCTCCCCCTTCCTCCTTTTTTCCCCCATCTTTTATTGCTGAACATGATGCTACATGGTATGGGACATCATCCCTTTGGCCAGTTTAGGTCAGCTATCTTGGCTGTGTCCCCTCCCAATCTCTAGTGCACCCCCAGCCTCCTCGCTGGCAGGGCAACACGAGAAGCTGAAAAGTCCTTGGCTCTGTGTGAACGCTGCTATGCAAGAACTAAAAATATCAGTGAATTATCAGCACTGTTTTTATCAAAACTCCAAAACACAGCATGAGAATCAGTGAGATCAGTGCAGCAGGGTGACTTCATGGAGAATAATTTCAGGGGAAGAGAAGAGGGCAGTACAAGGTGTCCAGATAATTACCTGATTTATGACAGCTGTACATGTATATGGAGCTTACAGAGGTAAATCTGAGCTGCAACCATCAAATCCAGCCATAAGTTTTGTTTCCATGTAGTTACATTTGCAAGATGTGATTGCTTGGAAACTGTCAATCTATCTGATCTTTCTAATCTGTCTGCTGAATCCACCACACCCAGCTGCATTGTTTATATTATTCTGCTGAAATGTAATTGATAATACAAAGTCATCCACTAACTGGTGAATTGGTAAGAACAGCAATTAGTGTCTTTACTGTAGCAGAGATTTTGCTTTTTCTTCTTTAGTACTTGGCCATTGTCAGGTGTTGATACAACATAATCTTCTTTAACTTTCTCTCTCTGTGCTAGCTGCAAGTTGAATACAAGAAAATATTTCCATATTTCTGCAGACAGTGTTGCAAATGCATACTTAGAATATGATGATATAAATATGAATAGTTAAGAAAATGTATTTGAGGCAATAATGCAGCATGTTGTGGAACACTGTGCCATTCTGCAGTTTAAGAGTTTCCATCTCCAAGAACTGGCAAGACACAAGAAGCTCAATTAGCTGTAATAGGAAAATTTTTTTTAATTGATCGTTGTCTGTAACACACGTGCATAATATATACATGTAAGCAGAAATGTGAGAATAGATATGGCTGTATATTGAATTTTGATCCATTCAGAAAGAAAATTAGGCAAACTTTTTAAAAGTAAAGGTATTAAAGATGAGGGTTTTTTTTTTAATTTTTATTTTTATTTTTATTTTTATTTTTATTTTTTTTTTAGTAATATATCTAGGTGATGATCAATATATGCTAGTCAACAGTTCGGGGAAGTTATTTTGTAGAATACATTCTTCACAGGTTTTAACAATACATTCTTCACAATACATTCTTCACTGGTTTCTGGAATGTTTGAGTTTTAGTCAGTACCTGCTTACATAATATAAATAGAATGTGAAGCAATGATCCACAAAATAAATGTTGGTCAAAAGTTCTGGTCAAAAATATCGGCGAGACCTGAATCAAGTGACTGATGAGATTATAGCTAGATTGAATAACAGAAGGAGCCCAAAATAGCATGAGTACACTTTTTAATCCTTCTATGTATTATATAAGGATGACCAGCTGCACTGCTCTGCCTTTGCCTTGCTCTGTAAATCATGTTATTCAAACATACTGTATTACGAAAGTGCCTCTGTTAATCATGAGCTTTTTTCTGTCAATCTGATTTGACATAAATATGTTTATAACCAATATGTGAAGTATGTAACCCACTTACACAAGTGTGACCATTTTAATTTTTCCAAAATTGAGAAGGTGAAAAGGAGGTTTTGGTGCAATATAAACAATGGACATAAAACTTCAAATTCCTAAACACGGGAAGCACAGAAATGTGTACACATTGCAAGTCATTAGTTCAAGCCCACCAAACATTTCCTGAGACAATTACCTTTGCTGCTATAAAATTTACTTTGCACAAGCCTCTGGAGCATTACTAATTGCTTTTCTTAACCCCCAGAGATTAAAGGATTTTGAAATGAACATATAGACAAGTGGTGACTCTAATTTCAAATCTAAGCTTTATTAAGGCAAGCTCTGTTTTACGAAATAGGGTCATTAAGAGAATGTTTAATGTTGACAGTATCCAATCCTGATCCCCTCATCTTACTCCAATCTTGAGAAATAGCACTCTGCCTGTATTTTTTAAAAATCTGGTGCAATCTCAACTCATTTCCATCTGGCATCAGCTCTATGTCTCATCTTCAAGAATACACATAACCATGTTGGCACTTGTTTCTCAAATCCTTTTCCACTAGGGGGTATGATAGACTGTGACTGTATTTCACAGTAAACCTTTCATATGATATTGTAGTACACACACATGAGGGAGAAGAATGGGCATGCAAAGCGTGGTACATAATTTATGGAGATTCAAACCCTGTCATTCATAAATATAATTATAACCAAAGGCTTGAAAGTAATACGGACCTTGCCATATTGATCATGCTCCAGCTCTGTTTATTCAGATCATTCATTTCCTGACAGACAAAATAGAATAAGAATGTTGTTAGTCTGTAAAACAATTAAATAAAAGAAATACTTCTATTTCACACAAAGAATATTGTTTATTTCTGTACATGTTGTGCACCCTCCCACCTTCAGATGGGAAATATAAACCCAAGGGGAGGGAATATTATTAAATCAGCAATCAACCTTCAAGTCATTTTGGTATAAACACTGTAATTATTTCATCTCTAGTAAACAGAATATAAGACAACAGCACATAAGGGTGACAATTTGCAATATGCTTTGAATGTCTTTGTTAAAAAAAAACTATTATGGCTGAAGGCGACATTATTGAAATTAAAAAAAAAAAAAAAAAGCAGAAGTTGTGACAGCCAACAGAGGGGGTAATTAGTCAGTAAATTTCAAGTAATAAATTTAGCAGGTCATTGCAACAGACATTACGTTTTGCACAGGGAGAAGTCACCATTTATTGGCCTTGGCAACAGAGTTGCTTACCTTTATTCAAAAATAAATCATAAAATGGTATTCTGAAAAAAAAAAAAAAAAAAAAAAAAAGGTAGGTATGGTTATAATAATATAGTCCAGATACCTTCTAAACTCACGATCTTATTTAGGTGTGTTTCAGTTCATTTATGTCAGTACAGTCAACTACACATTTATATAGGTGTAACTGTAGTAACATACACCTTGTTTGGAAAAAAAAAAGTTAAAAAATGTAATATAAAATATTGTCTTTCTAGATTAAAGGTGCTGCTACCTAACACTTTTAATCTCTTGGTTAGAGCAGAAGAAACATTACATCACGTGTATTAGATTTAGTTTACGTTTCAGGTGTGTTTTACATTTGCAGTTGCTTTCCTGAGCACGGCTGGCTGAGCACTGGCGTGATGTTGCCTGCCACTGAGCAGGGACACACCAGCCTTGATTTGTGGCAGTGGTTTGTTTGCAATTCATCTGGTCATAAACGCTAGTGTGCACTTCAGCAAGCCTCGGTATTTAGAGTGATGTAAAGACAACTGCCATTAATATTAGCTAGGCTGCAGAGGGTTTGACAGCTGCATGAGAAAGCAGTCTTGCCTATCTAACGTAAAGTTCCTGGTTAGGAGGTACCAGGGGTGCATTTTGTACAGCTTTGAACCCTCTCTCAGGCAGGTTTACCATCTTGTTAAAGAGTCTTTTTGAAAAATATTTTGCAGTCAAATAATTACTGGTTTTGTTTAAATGTTCTCGTCCAACACATAATGAACAATGAGGAATTCCCCAGAGGGCATCTATTGTTATTGAAATGTTTATTTATTGAGTGCTTTTGCCAGAAGCCCCCCATGAGAAAAATCTCATTTTATGAGCTCCTCAAGCAGTCAGTTCCCAAAACATCTAGCAGAAATGCAATTTTGGCCAAACAATCTCAAGGTCTTTTGTTTACTTTTAAATAATCATCAGAATGCCAATATGTAAAAAGTTGTGACAGGAGCTGCTTTATTTTCTATATTTTGCAAATATTCTTAGTGAAGTTGGGCTTATGTTGTGCTTGAGTAATTCCTTATACTCAAATATTCAATTATTACAGTGGAGAAAAACAGTATCCCTCTCAAGATTGTAAGAATGGGCATTTGGAATGATTCTGATTCCTTCTTTCCCACAAAAAAAAAGATGGTTATTAACTAATATTTTCCCTGTCCCATAAGGAATTTTTATCCCACCCTGTTTTTCCTCTCTTTACCTACATTCTCTCCATAAGCACATAAGGAGCATTGCCAGTGCCTGTGGCAGTACTTACATGGGCAGACTTCATCTACACTGGGTCCTGGTGTGCTCCTGGCTTACCCAGGTGGAGTTACTGGAGAATTGTAATGGTCCCTGGAGCTGCAGCATCAGGGCTTGCTTGTCCAAAATCCCTGCTGGAGCTGGATATGTGAAAGGATCCAGTTTTAATCTGTATGATTTTAATGATGCTGCTAAGTGCATAGCTGCAGTGAGCTGCAGTGCACAACTGAGGAATGAATGAGATCTGGACCAGAGACAGAAGCAAAAAACTCAGGCAATTGGAGGAGCGGAGGAAACATTTTGTGTCTTTGCAGATAAAGCCATCATGCTTGAAAGCTGGCATCAATTCCAGGCTCTTGACTGTAATGGAATATGTGGTATAGGTTTCACATGTTCAGGTTTGGGGCCCTCAGCACTAGAAAGATGTGGACCTGTTTGAGTGGGTCCAGAGGAGGGTCACAAAGATGCTCAGAGGTCTGGAGCACCTCTTCTATGAAGACATGCTGAGGGAGTTGGAGTTGTTCAGCCTGGAGAGGCGAATGCCCCAGGGAGACCTTACAGTGGCCTGCCAGTACCTGAAGGGGGCCTACAGGAAAGCTGGGAAGGGACTCTTTCTCAGGGGGTGTGGTGACAGAACAAGGAGTAAGAGCTTTAAACTAAAACAGGGTAGGTTTAGATTAGACATTAGGAGGAAATTCTTCACTCAGAGGGTGGTGAGGCCCTGGCCCAGGCTGCCCAGAGTAGCTGTGGCTGCCCCATCCTTGGCAGTGCCCATGGCCAGGCTGGATGGGGCTGGAGGCAGCCTGGGCTGGTGGAAGGGGGCCCTTCCCATGGCAGGGGGTGGGATTTAGATGGTCTTTAAGGTCCCTTCCAACCCTAACCATCCTGTGATTTTGTGATTCTATGATAATTTGGAAGGAATATCTGAAGTTGTTTGTTTACACAGTCCTTGTCATGGGACAGCTGTGTACTGGGTTGTTGCCTGCTTTTATTTGAAGCAGATTGCTAATTACACTCTAAGTGTCTGAACAGCCAGAGAGAAATCATCATTTCTCTTGGGCTGGGAATACAGAAAGAAGGACAGTGGAAGGCTGGTTATATTCAGTGCATGGTATCATAAGACTCCCAGGTGTCTGTTGTGGTTGATTGTCTTAGATTGTCTTAGATTGTGTTAGTAATGGAATCGGGGAATGGCCTGAATTTTTTAAAGAAGTTTATGTATCTTAAGTAAGATATACTTTGCAATTGTTGAGTATTATAGCTGAACGTACTATTTAAATGATGCTGACAAATGCTTTATAATTATCTAACATTATTAAAATACATTTCTTGCACATTAATGACTTGACATCTGGAGTGTCCTTCAGCAATATAATCTCTGCTTTATTTTTCTCCCACCCAGAAGAGTATTTAAAGAAAAATGATTGATTAATGACAGTTCCTGTTAACTGTGGAATAGAATGTGCACAGGACAGGCTCTGCCAGTAAAAGATTCAAAGGATGCTCCTTAGTATTACTTTGAATCCCTCTGTGACCTCAAAGCCAAGTCTTACAATCAATAATAGTTTTCTTCAGCCTAAAATTTAAAAAGTTTAAAGGTATTGCTGTCTAGGATATATGTGATGCAATTAAGTGCACTTCATTAACTGCTCTCAGTTGTATGAGTTCAAAATACAAATGCAGAATGGTAGTAAAAGAATAATTTAATACTTCATTTCAAGCCCTGCAGCAAAAATATTTTTCAACTTCTTCTATGTAGCAATTTTTCAGATTTCATTCTCTCATAAGCCACAGCTATAGTAGGTCAAAGCATTTTACATGTATGGCTCCTGCCAATGTGCTTAACCACTGAAACACATGAAACAGGTATTATTCATAGTATAAATGTAATTCTTCTCACTGATTGTGTGAGTAATAAAAACTAAGGCACTCACACAAAACACGGTATGCATGTAAACATTTAACACATGCCAGTTTTCTTGTTTGTTCAGCCCTTGAACTGTGCTCCTCTGAATTTATATTATATTTTCTACTGTGGCTTATTAACTGGAAATTTTCTTTAAAATACTTTTACTATAGTTTTGTGTGTACATTTTTCTTACGATTTTCATATATATGTACTTTAGCATAATATGACAACTGAAAGTTCTTTATTCCTTTCATCAGATGTGCATATAGGTTGGATATTATTGGGATGGGTGGAGAATGAATGCAACATTACGTATATGGATTTATTTTTCTGCAAAAACACACAATGAACATTTTTTTGAAACCCTGAATACCTTACTATGCCATTCTTCATCTAGTTAATTAGTACTGTGCTCTGTAATGCCTCATAGGTTTTTAAGCCATAAAAGACCATCAGGCTACACCAAAAAAGTTCACCACAGAGTTCCATCACTTCTCTTTATAAATTGTCCAAATAGATTATTACGTCTATTGTTATAAGTTAAGTAATTTTTGCCATCTTTCCAAATCAGACATTTGGATCAGATACATCCAAAGTCTTTTCTCCAAATATGTTCTTGTAGAGCATGATCAAGATAAATATTCTGACTCTCTTTATTGTCTCTCTGACTGAGATTCATAACAAGCTTGAGTGAAGGTTAGGCAAATAAAATTTGAAGCTTTATGTAATCTTTAGGTGTTGAATTCCAGTGATGTTCTGTGGTGTTCTGGAGAGAATAACAATTTCTGTGCCTCTATTTTGCCATTTTTGTAATGGGAATAGTATTTACAGGAATGTTTTGAAGTTTAGTTAATGTCACTGAAATTCTTTCAGAAAGGCACAAGACAAGATACACACAAACTTCCACAAGAGGTATATAAATGTATGCAAATGTAGCTAATGAAGCAAAAGGAAGAGGGCTAAATGGTGTCTTAATAGTTTCTCCTTAAAAACCTATTTTGAAAAGGAATATTATGCTATGTCTCTTGATTATGAGTCTTACATTTTTTAATAATCTCTTCTAGCGTGCTGGGACCAGCTGTGACCTTCAGAGTGCACTCAAACCTCCAAAACATTTCAACTGCAGATATTGCCAAAGCAGCAGGTAAGAGTCATCCTCCATTCCCAAACTGGCCTTCCACTCTTCAGTTTAGAGGACTGTAGTCAGACAACATGGATGGAGGCAGCACACTCTCCCAGGAAGACTGGCGTTTAGGGAGAGTGGCTGAGGGGTGAGTGGCACATATGGGAAAATGAAGTGTAACGTCTCTGAGTCAATTAAAACTGCCTGAGACTTCATTGTTTGTAGACGAAATGGATTAAATACAGACATGGAGACACAGCTTAGCATGGTGAAAAACTCTTCAGTGTTGTCATGACCTCAGAAAAACAGATTAGATATTTGCAAATGAGAATTTAATACCCTTGCTTTTCTGATACTTTGTTCCAGGAAACAAAAACGGTATTACATGTTAGCCTTAATTTCTGGATCAAAAGACGGTACCTTTGTTGGTGTGCGGTTTAGGCAATTTCCATGACCCGTTAATCTTGAGAGTAAACATTGTATATCTGGAGCTAAACTGCTTCTGAATAAATACTGCTGTTCTATGTACTGCTCTTGGCTTCTTATCAATTTGGCTACTAACAGTATTATGGAGGAGCTGTTGACTGAAAGAAATCATTTCTGCAAAGTAACTGAATTGATAAATGATTTCAAATTACCCAATTGATAGGTTTTAAAAATTATGAATAAGCAAGTTACAATGTTGCTTGCAAATAGGAATAAAAGAAGTTCATTTAAATAAACATTGGGAGCCCCAAACTGTCCATTAACAACTCCTGCTTCCTTATGGATGAATTCAGCTGTAGAAGGAACTGGGGTAGTTCCAGTGCCAGAACCATTCTTTGTGCGGGGCTCTGGAGGATCTGTCTCAATGTGTTGAGGGGTATGAAATTAGGGTATGAAAAACAGTCAAATGAATGTGGAGAGGTTACCAACACCATAAAGTATCCACTCCGGTTTTAAGTAGCACAAGGACAAAATGGTTAAGCACTGGTAGTGTGAAACTCTTCACTTTGAAATTTCTTGTTAACTGGTGAGTAGAGTAACAAACTCACTTTTAAATAGGTTTAACATGAAAAAAAAAATAATAAAAGAAAAAAAATATCAAAATTAGGAAATTACAATAAATTATTGAATTATGGGACACCCAAATCTGTATGATTTATCTGGTAAAAATTAATATAGCAGTGTCCTACTTTGTAAACCTGTTGACTGTCTCTGAAGAGATCAACAAATATGATGCAGCTGGTACAGCCTGCCTGGGTTTCCAAAGACTTTTGGCAAGGTCTTTCAGTAAAAGTTTCTGAGGAAACTAATTGTTTCTTAGAATATGGAACAAGAAATACACAGATCAGTAACTGGTTAAGAGGCAAATAAAAAACAGAGAGTAAGAATAACTTACTAGTTTTCTCAAAAAAAATAGATCTCTGCTGGGGCTGTGTCATCCAACATACAAATGAGCTGAAAAAGAATGGTGAGCAGTGTGATGAGAAAGCCTGCTAAGAGTACTAAATTATTTACAGTATTAAAGGTGAAACTTGATCTTAGAAATGTATAAAAAACATACTAGACTGAGTGACTGGACTCAAAATGGCAGATGAGTTTCATTAGAGATTAATGTAAAAAATTCAAATGGAGAAAAAAAAAAAGATTTAAATATGAAGTTGTGGGTCTGAATAGACTATTACTGCTCTGAAATAAGATCTTAGTGTAGTAATAGATTAATGAAAACAATTCAGTCATTATCAAACAAGGAAATTGTTGTGTTTTTTGTTTGTTTTTTTTTTTAAAATTAGCCTTTTGCCTAAATGAATATATAAATAAATAAAATTAGATATATGCCCAAGAGTCAAACATTCTAAATTTTAAAAGTATCAATTTTCTCTTTTCTAACCAGTAAATAAAGTTGCAGTAGCCTATCAATGTACTTGCTAATCAGTTTGTTTTATTTTTAGCAAACTTTTTGTGAACTTGCAGATATCTAAAGCCAAAAATAAAAATAGTAAAATGAGCAACAGCAGTACATACTTACATAAGATTTTTTTTTTTCAGGTTTTAGCTGCAATTATAAAAGTTAAAAGTCAACAATGTCTTAAAGAAAATCATTCCAAAAATGTAATTTACCAAAGGAAACTGATGCAGAATAAATTGGTGCATACTTCCAGGCATGGGTAAATGTATTACTCCATGGTGTCCTGCTATTAGGTAACAACATTCATCCAGGAAATCTGAAAGCAGATCTTGTTTATAGACCTAACTGAGTGAAGAATTTCACCATTCATCACATCCTTAGAAACTCAAAGAACTTAGAAATTGAGGTAATCAGATGCCATAGTAATTATGAGAATTTAAATTATCCAGATTTCCAAAAGGAATCTATTTCTATAATGTCCATGTCTCGTTATTATCTGTGGCAACAGGTTCTTTGCAGGAACTTGCTCTCATTATTTTTGTAGTATATATAGTTTTGTAACCAAAATGAATAAATTGCTCCTTTCTTTGCATTATTTAAGTTTCCATATAGGGAACTATATTTAAAGTTTTCCATCCTCCCCTGTGGAGTCTGACAAATGTGCAGATTAGAGAAGGCATGGGACTCCACAGCAGCTTTGGAAATAGATGTTTGACTTAAAATATCTACTGAAAAATAGAAATAGGGAAGTACGATAATAAAAATAGTTTACTGTATTCTCCTAGCATTTGAGATCCATTCTTCTCAGTGTGCACAACAACCACACTGAGCAGAGAAAAAGCTCCCTAAAATCCTTCAGCCATATTCTTGCTGGTAAAACATTTTTGTTTTCTAGTAATCCATAGTTCCTATGCTAAGTAAATGTTTTGATTACTTTTCTTTTTGCATTTTCTAGGGCTACATAATTCTACAGGGAAACCTGACAACAGAATAATTTAAATTTTTGTACAGCCTGAGAAAGCAGGCAATACAAAATACCATTAACAATACCTTTATTTGCTCTTTCACTGCAGAGCAGAAGGACTGCCAATGTTTTGCCTGCATTGCACACTGATGTTCATAATACAGAACATATCTTGCATGGTGTAGCTGTCCTCTGGCCTATTTCTGTTTAATAAGTCAGGCTCAATGGTGCATCTCAACATTTTGATGAAATAAACTTTCTCTAGACATAGATGACCTGCTCTAGAAGTAATTACACTTGGCACATGACATCATTTAGACAAATGAGTATGGATTTAATTTCTCTTCAGTTTAAAGGTTAGGAGAAATCTAGCAGAGAACAACTATCAGTAAGATAACTCAATTTATCTAAAATTGCAATATAGTTACTATAGTAATAAGCAATGAATTTGAATTTGTACAACTTAATATGTAGTCCAGAATTACACAATTTGTTCAAAGACATGTAAAGTAACAATGGTAATTAGAAAATAAGAATCGTCTGAAGTTTCCAAATACAGAATTTTTGGATAGGGTGGCTACAACATATATACTGCTCACATGAAGAGGAGATGCAGGAGAGAAAAGTCTGTGCACAGTACTCAGCATTGCCAAAATGAAATAAAAGCAGTTGCTTATGTGTAGTTGCAGCCTTTAACAAATAAGAATTTTGCTTGTATTTTATTTACTATTGTATAAAAATGCAACAGTTTAGGTGTTTAAAAAAAAATAAGAGGACCGAAGAACAAAACAATGTATTCATAACATAGGTATATTAGTAAAGGGGAACTGGTAGCACAGAGGAAGGCAATGAAAAACCAGATATTAGCGAATTAGCAGATCTTGTATGCAGCTTCTTGCGTCTATATGTGATATATATAATTATAGCAATTCAAAAATCTTGATTTCATTGTTGTAAATAGGGGGTTTTGAACATATATTAGAATATTTAGATTTTTGTTTTATTTATTTATTTATTTTAAATTCCTCTAACTTTTAACTAGGCTATTGATTTATGTTTCTTTAATTTTCTCTTGTCTTGCTGGTAAAACACAGTTTTTCCAAAAGTGCATGGATTGATGGGACCATTAATCATAACTTAAGGAGTGAGTTGCTGAATCATATAAACTTCTTGTCTAAAATTTATTTATCTACCAACTTTCTAACTCTGCAAAAAATGCACTGGAGAATTAATTCCCCTTGGGGAGGAAAAAAAAATCATTATCATTAAAATTAAACTGTATAACAAGTTAATTTGAATACAGATACAGCCTGATAAGTATTAGAATGGATAATAACATGCATATAGAATTCCTTCGGAATTTTAAACAACTGCAGATGTTTAAAAAAAAAAAAAAAGAAAGAAAATCTTAATTCTGAAAAATATGAAAATCTTAATTCTGAAAAATATGAATATGAAAATATTGATGAGAAACCTGCCTCATCGATTGTGATGAGCACACAACCACTGAAGAAACTCCAGTTTATTACTCCCATCTGTAAAGTGGATTCAGCAGAATCACAGTTTTGTCACACATCCAGTCTGAGCCCTGCTGAAAAGGGCTGAGACTCTGACATGAATGTATTTTCATTTTATTATAAATTCACTGGTACAAACATCCATTACAGATATATTTAAAAGAATTAATTATAAAGTACAAATGAATGGTTTATATCAATGGCACATTTTTAGCTGTTTGTAGCAAGTGCAGCATAACTGAAAGATATATTTCAACTTTAGCAAACGTAAGTCTAAGATATTACAGATAATTTTATATGAATATTCTCTTGTATTCATTCTAGTCATGAAGTGTGGTCCTCTTTGTATTGGTGGTGGTGGGGATTATCTTTTCAGTTTACTACAGAATGTGAATAAACATAATGATCTTCATGGTCTGAAATTTAGCAAAATAAAGAACAGAGGGAAGAGAATTTACCCTACATCAGAGAATCAATTGGTGAGGATCCGGTATACAGCTTAAATTGTTTAATTTCTAGAAACACTCCAGAAGCTCACTTTGCTCTCTAAACAATAACTATGGCCACTGACCATACCACTGTGGACAGAAAAATTATATATACCTTTATTTTATTATTCATTATTAGCAACAACAACAACAAAAATTTAGAAAGCTTTCAGGAAGGAAAAAGAGAGAACTCTCTTTAGATGTATTTTCATATATTATTGTATCTTCATATAATAACTACATACAATATGTACGTGTGAAGAGAAATGTAGAGGGAGAAATAGCGACAGCATGTCAGTGAGGAATAAATCATCAAGAAGATTATGCAAAGTTTGTAGTAGATATACATGTCTTTAGTTAAAAGCATGTTTAGAATAATTGATATTACTAACATTTCTTCTAGTCATCAAATTCCAATGTCAAGGAATTTGAGCAAAACCTGGGAAATGTCAATTGATACAAAGAGTTCGTAATACTTCTCTCATTATTTTTGCTTGTGATTAAACACTGTCTGGCCTTTGTCTATTGTTAAACCATTTTTGGTTAGATGTTCTTTGGATAACATACTTCAGTGGCAACTTGCCACCTTTTTTTTCATGGTGATCATCCATACAAGCAGGAAACACATTTCTATGCTAAAAGTTTTCCTCTTGAAGAGGTCCTTCGTGGATTATTTCTGGATTAAGACAATCCAGAAAATGTTGATTTTTAGCACAAGTTTTGCATGTCTCATGAAAAGTCTCAGAAAGATGAACTCTGTGGCTTTTGTTACAAAAATGTACATGGTAGCACACTGTCTTGGTTTCCTTTTTCTGTCCTACAACAGTGAGATGGATTGTTTTGAAAATATTCATTGGCAAGTCATTGTCAGACTCATAATTCAGCTGTGATGAAGTGAACGAAGCAAGATGAAAGTCTGCGGTTGAATCCCTTCCCTCTATCTAGATTTTTGTAGATTGTGCAATTAGATATCTTTCTCTCTGAGTTGGTAAGAAGTTGAGTGTCTATGAATAATTTGAGGTTGATCTTTGAAGTGAACTGACAGCTTCTATGTCAGAAACTTTGAACACTGTAGCCAGGAGGCTATGGGGTCCATCTGATTGCATTTGCTGTTGCCCTGGTATAAGAAGGATTACGATTCTTTGGTCTTTAATGTGAAACGTATAATTTTGACAGCTCTTTTTCTGTTTCTAGTCTCTTAAATCTTTTGGTGCAAGTCCTGATTTCTTCCACTCAAGCCTCCTTAGTTCACATTGTCCTTTTTCACCTCTTGTCCCCTCTGTAGTGGATCAATTGCCTTTCTCCTACTGTATTGTCAAATCTATCTGAAGTATTTTCCTCAAATCCTTCCTGTGCTGAATATAGGATGTCATTATATTTTTGAAGTATTATTCAAAATGTGAACTGTCTCCTGCACTATCAAATATCTGTTACTATGATTAACGATTTTTTAGATGGCATTTCCTTCCCACCTTGTTCTTTTACTGAAAAAACATTACAACTATGCCAGCCAATATCCTCTTTATCCTGGAATGACTTTTAGCAGTTGTGATGGGTGCTACCATTTGGTAAATGTGCCTCAGACCTTAACAGAGGAAATGTCTCTGGTTATGACTCTTCCCCAGTGACTTCCTTCTGACTGTGATAGGCAGGCCTATAAAGACAGGTAAAATTTGGGTCTTTGGTAAAGTAATTTAAAGATTTAAAGGTTTTAAAAGAAAGTTTAAAGGTTAATCATGATTACAGGGTTGACTTTGTTTAAGAGCCCTCCGGTAATATAATGCATGGTAGGGTAGAATTTATCTAACTCAGTTGCAGCTGTCTGAAAGTTAGACATTTATTCTAAACTAGTTGTGTAGGTTGCTCTACATTCAAGGAAAAAATATTTATTGTTTGGTGCATAGATGCTGATGATAGGACTGCCATATGTAAATACTGCAGATAAATCTAGGGTAATTGTTTGAAGTCAGGATTGTAGAATTTTTCAGGATCTTTCTGTATGGTAACATATTCAAAAATATTTTTTCTGTTTCTAGATCTCTTAAGTCTTCTAGAGCAAACCTTTTATTCTTCTGCTTAGGTCTCCTTTGTTAACAATACCTTTGGGTAACATACTGAAAGCTCTTTAAGAAATCCAAATTAATTTAAGATTGGGAAAATTTACAAAGATTTTGAGTTTGAGAAATATTACCGTCTATAATATTGTTAAACAACCAAATTACTGCAGTCAGCTTGTTCACACCTACAGCTTGTAACGTGAAACAGTTATGTTTAAGTGCAAAGTGGTTTTCTTTCAAGTTTGTGAAATCTCACAGTACATTTTTTACTATGGAAATGAAAAGTCTTTTTCCATGTTAAACTGGCTGCGTATTTCCTTTCACAGATATCTCAAATTTTAAAAGCACTGTTTCCAGCTGATATGAATCAACAAATAGATGCTCTGGAGCTCTTAGCACTGAGAATGGGTGATTGAAACAATTTTTAATTTTTTTAATTTTTGGTGTAACATTGGTACTTTATGATCCAACTATGAAGACAGTATCAAAAAGTCCCTATAATAAAATATTTGAGAACTAAATTATATTATAACTTACAGCATAGCAAGCAGAAATCGCCAAGTCCAAAACAACCTGCTTAATATCATATTTCATCATATTATTTGGCAAAATTGCTGCTATTTTGTTTAACATTTTTAGGATGAGCTACCATTTTTCCAGGAAAATATAAATATTAGAAATATATATACAATATGTCATAAACAAAAATAACACAATTCCAGACATCCTTAAACATTATATTCCTTCAATAAAATGTTACGCATTTGCGTGCAGTACACTTAAGAGACTATCTCTGTTCACAGCAGATCCTAAGCATACTTAAAGAAATTATTTAAAAGTGATACAAGAAGAAATCTGGTGAGGAAAAGACCTCTATCATGCTAGCTTTTCTGTAAAGAATAGGTAGGCTGATCTAATATTCATTTATTTATTTATTTATTTATTGCTAAATATGTACCTTGTTAGGTAAGGATAAACAAGGCAATTGAAGAAACAAGTCAGATAGTATTATAGCCTAATCTTTATCTGGAGAAGAACAACCAGTAGATTTTCAACCACCATAATTTTTCAAAATGAGGAAAAAAAGATAAAACTAGTAATTTTAAACTATGCATGCAAATAAACAGTGGGCACTATGTGGAACAGAGAACAAGGTCATGCCAGCAACTTTAGTTGGTACAAACAAGAAAATGTTCTTTATCTGATATAACTAAATATCCTACTTTTAATATATAAAATTGGATGATTAGCAATCTTGTAAGTGTTGGCTTTCCTATCAACGAAATAAAATAGGCAGAGCAGTGCTACTTCAGAGATCTATGAAAAATAACTGTTATTTAAAACACAAGAACAACAACAACAAAAAAATCAGTTACACAGAGAATAGAATTCTGCTTAGAATCAGACTGTGATCCGTTTTTGTTGGAAAAAAAAAAAAGTAATAACATTGAAAAGCACTTCTCCCAAAGCACGGTTATTGGTAACAGTGTGCAGGGGTGGCTGACCTGAATCTGTTTTCTTGGTAGAGGACGATTTATTTTTGGATGACATCTTGGGAAGGAGGCACAAATATGACCTGGGATGAAAGGGCGGGTGCAGGATTTTTGCCTGACAAATGCTTAGTTAGGAGGTCCAGAAGATTCATGTGTCATCTGTCTTGAAAATAACCACTTGCATGACCTACTGCTGATAGCTCATGGGGGAATGTAACTGAGAAGGGAAATAATGAGCTCTTGACAGTGGGACAAGGAATTATTTGAGAGCTTTTGGAGAGTTTGCGAAGAGAAGTTTGTTGGGTGCACTCACAAGGGCACACTGGTCAGTAGAATGCAGTCCTGCATTTTAATACTGCCTTCATTTGGAGCAGTCTTTCTCCTCTGGATTGAAGGCTGCTCCAGCAGCTGCTGTTGCTGCCACCTAAGAACCTGCAAAATTGTTAGGTTATGTCATGACTACAAGGCAAGTGATCTGATGTTCATTAGGTGTTTGTTTTCTGGACTGTTGGTAGTCAAATAAAGTTAGTTTCTTTTTTTTTTTTTTTTTTTTCCTAACCTTTCTGAACCTCAGGCATCCGTTCTGACATGTAAGATAAGATAGAATCAGATTTATAGACCTTTGATCTTGATTTTATTTGGAGATGATGTTTGCTATTGTCTGACGAAAACTGTATGCAGGATTTAGAGATTAATGACCATTGTAATAATCTACAAATATTTAATCTTTCTAGTATTATCTAGTCTTTAGGAAAACATGCTAAATCCATTTGTTCTCTTTAGAAAATGTTTTCTATAAATTTGAATGTTCTAGATTAAGAGATTGTATAGCTTTTTGTTGGCTAAAGTCAGAAGACATGCTAGATTTAATCTAGCTACAGATTTTCAAGAAGTACTTATAAATTCTCTGTGCCTCTATTTTCTTAATTCTGAATCTGAAATGTGTATAGGAAAAAGGCTTTTTTTATGAACAAAAGACTGTAACATAATGATTTTTAAAAGATAATTCAGAGAATTGGCAATATGTTCTTCTGTTGCATAATTATTGTCATTTGTTCCTGTGCTAGCTCTGCTGCTTTTCTGTATTTTTTCCCTGGTTGCATCAGTGTAAAAAAAATCAGGATGACAGCAATCATAAAATCATTTTGGTTGAAAGATCCATCTAGTAGGTTATTTAGCCTATCCTCCAGAATTGTGATGAGATTGGTTGGCAGAAGATCATATAGCTAATATTTGATAGTCTATTAAATTAAAAAAAAAAAAAAGGAAAAGACAGATGAGAAAAAAAAAATGTGTGTGCCAAAATCCGGAGGGTGCCTCTTGGCAAAGTTTTATAGACATTTTAGATCAGTAACAAGAAAAGGTAGGTAGCTACACCCCATTACTCCTTCCTAAACACCCAGGTAATTACTTTTGGCATTTTGACAAGTGTTTGCTGGAGTGAAGGTCAAAGCTGTCAGTGCAGAAGATCTATGCTAATCTGCTCAGCTGGAGAAGACTCAGGTAGCTAATGTTTTGTAATTAGAAGTTGTGGAAACCAGTTTTCACTGTAGTTAGGTACTGAGTAGAAGTGAACTAATAATGCAGAGTAATTTCATTTATCATAGTTTACAAAATTAGCTAAATGGATGTCTAGAAGTAGGCAAACCATGTGAAAATGGAGAACTATGGGAAAACTGATATTGTGGTACAGATGAAATATATATTTGTATGCATATTTATGTATGTATGGTGTTGTATAAATGCGTATATATTAGTATGGTATATATACACACACGTATGTATATATTGTATGTGTGTGTGTAGCTGAATATACATATAAACAGAGATGCATAATGCTAGTACTTTCAATTTAAATTGAAAAAAAAAAAGTTGGTCATAAAATAAAGTCAAAGAAAACAACAAAAAAAATGTATTTATAGAACTAGACTAGGCTGCTGAATTTTGCTGTAAATTTCATATGCAAAAATTCAGTACATGTGAAAAACTGTTTTTCTTATGAGACATATCAGTCACTTAATGCACTTAACCCTATGAATGAACTCCTATTACGGATTTTAAACTGATAACGTACTCTGGGGAAATATAAGAAAGTAAGCACCCCCTCAAAAAATAAAATAAAATAAAATAAAATAAAATAAAATAATTATGAAAATTATGATTTTTATAAAAAGTATATATTTTTTAGTTTTGACTACCTCTTCAAGGCATTATATTCCAGTTCTAATTGGGATTAAGTAAAAAAAAAATACCATTCTGTAATTTTTTTTGTGCGGCTGTACTATTCTTTGTGCAACAATAAGTGTGTCTGTGTACAGGTATGTGTGGGTAAGACAGAAAGAGATAAATAGGGAGTTTTTCATAGGAGCTCGAGGTGTTCAGCTATGCTCCCAAACCCTGGGTATGACCTCAAGCCTGCAGTGATTTCACACATACTTAATTGCTCATCCCCTCTAATTTTGCTTCTTTAAGTGAAATAGCTAATGTGGTGACCTTGCAGATCTTTAAAAATCTTTGGACAGACTGACATGTACTGTTGGAATTCAGGTCACGATTATCCAAGCCTAATCCTTGATCTAAATGTAGGAAGATAAAGATGTATTATGTTAGAGGCTGCAATTGGAGCTGGACAGGAACCTTGTAGTAGTACCAGACAAAAAGGACCATTTTTTTTGCCAAGTTGTTGTTAACCTTGATCAGCTCTGCCAGACAAACTGTTGAACTGTCACCAACAAAGCCAGGGATGTCACCAATAATAACAAGGATGAAACACTCATGAAAATATTCCTGTACTTCTTTTTGACTTTACATGTGATTTAAAGCTTGTAGATAAAGAATAAAAATAAGAGATAAAGACATATATGTCTGAAGAGCAGTAGATCCATCTAAAACATAGACTTTAATTGAGAAAAAAAGATGCTTATTTCTTCTGGATTTCATGATAGGGCTTTTATAGGAGGCAGTTAAGTCTTTTTCAATTGTAAAATCATTGCAGGAAATCCAGAACATACTGGTTTTGGAAGGAGATCAGAGAATGCTTTTTTTTTTTTTTTTTTTTTTTTCCTTCTGTCCTTCCTTCTCTGAATGGATTTTGTGTATTATGTTACTCTTTGTGACATTTCTTTCCTTGGCATTTTTCCTCTTCAGAGGAATCACCACATATTCAATCTCGTCTTTCATTGCCATTTAACAACTTGAGGGTATATTCTCTGCCCATGTGCAGCGATATAGCTGTGAAACTCACATTAACATTAATGGGAAATGTGCAGCTCAAATCAACCACACTCAGTGTAGTTACTACCCTTGGCTGTAAAACGGATTGGCATGTTCAAACAAGAATTATTTCCACTTAGGAGCTGAGAATTCGACTGGGTTATTGTATTATTTCATGTTAAATTAAAAGTATTTTAACATTATTTTTAATGCATTTCAAATTGAGAAATCTACCTGCTGTGAAAACAGTTATTTTATATTTCAGCATAATGTTTTCAAAGTTAGGTGATATTTTAGGCATTTCATTAACATGGCAGCTCCCAATACTCTGCCTTATGTAAGCCTTAGGAAAATACATTGATGATTATTATATGACGGTAAATTCATATTTTGTTATGTTATCAGGTAAAGAACATGAACGAATTCTAATGTTTGTAAGGGTTTTCTCAGTGTTCCTGTGATTCTGCTTTTCCTTTCCGGTCCCTTTTCCTCTCATATTCTATCCATTGCTATTTTTCCTGCTAGCAACAGCTCTCTCATAGGATAATTAAACATTTGAAATCAGCTGAGTGAACAAAAAATAAGTGAAAGTTGAGAGATGTTGGAAGCCTAGAATATCAGAGGTACAGGTAACTATTTCCAGAAGTGATGTATGGATGAGGAAGTTGATCATTTTCTCTTGTTATTGAACTGGTGAGGTTAGTGATGAGGCAGAGTTTGCATATTTATCACATTTTGTTGAACATACTGCTCCAGTTACTCTTTGCCAGAATTAATAAATGCACCCATCTTTTATGTTATAGTGGTTTCTTGGTGTGTTGCTTGTTAGGTAAAGACTATCGCAGAATTTAAGAACCCTCATTTGGTCTTTTAGATCTGTAATACTGCAAGCAATCATAAGCATTAGAATTGACATATATTTATGTGTAAAAGCTTATGTGTCAAAATGAATTATAAGTTGTCCCAAAGAGTTTTAAACAAACTGAGTGGAGTACTGCCATACTGTTAAATAAACATTTGCTTTAAAAATAAGGCAGTAGGTATCTAAGACTCCTCATTCCAAAAGATGTTATATCTCAGATTTCTCCATAAAGAAAATGAAAAAAAAAAAAGTGGAAAATATCAAGACAGATTGATTAGTAACACAGACAGTCCACGGCTTGCTTTCGCTAGCACATGTTACACACATTCAAGTCCAGATGCTGGTGCCCCTAGGTATAGCTTCTCTTTGGCCCTTAGTACCCATCTGGTAATGGGTATCAGCTTTTCTCAGAATGTACTGTTACTGTTGCTCCTTCCTACTTCCACTTCTGTATAAACATATGCATTTTACATATGTATATAAAACTACTGTTAGTGGCTGTTATCACAAGAGGCAAATTTGAGTTTGTGTTAGAGATGTGCGAACTTCTGTTTGTCAAACCCTAACCACACCCAGGCAATTAAGTGGGAGAAATTGTCTATGTTTATACTCAGACTTTGGTAGCACAGTTATACCTTTTATATTTATATATACTCTACACTCCTTGACACCTTATTTCATTAAAGAGATAGTATATGGAAAGTAACTTACATATCCAGAAGAGAAAAAAAAAAAAAAAAAAAAAAAAAAAGAAAAAAGTGAAACCAGCTAGATTTGAATTTGCCTGGTATTTTTCTTTTGAACACTGTTGGAGATCAAACAGATGGCTAAAGGAACCAGATATGGCCATTCATATAGAAACCAACTCTAGCAAAACATCACTTCGCATTTTTAAGGGTAATATATCCTTCACTGTATAATTCTCATTTTTTCATGCCTGAACTTCATACAGCAAACAATACAAGGAATTCCATTAGATTGCCATTGTCCACTGTTATTTTTAAAGAAACAGATATTATACCTGCTAGAAATTCAAAAATGTTTCATTGAAATGTAATGATCTTGAATTTGGTTACATTTTTAACATATGGAAAATACTTGGCCTTTTGTGCATTCTGCACTTTTAATGTTTCTTCTATTCATGGATCTAAAAGAGTTCTTGAATGTATTACAAAAGACAAGGATAGGTTCTGCCCTTGCACTAAGGGTGATGGAAAGCACAGGTCTCCTCTGGCATTACATTGAGCCTATGCTCTTGTATAGGCTCAGTGTAAATTGAGCTCAGTGTATATTGTGCTCCTCTCTCAGGATCACTTCTAAGAGGATAGTATTTATTATGGTAAATCAAAATCTCTGTTTTTTGTGAAATAGTTATTTTTAATTCTGAAAGTTGTCCACATTGCTTAAACTATTGGTGTACAGAGTTTCTAGCTGTAAATGTGGTAGCACACAGAGGTAGAACACGCCGGCTTAAAAAAATTTTACTTTTTATTTCCATGAAGGCTTAAACCTATAAAATTCCATATATCTCTAAAGCTGACAGTTATTTTTTATTTAGGAAGATATCTGGGAAGATCAGATGGAGAAAAATTCACTTTAGTATTTTAGATTCCTGGTAAATCCTGAGTGAGAATTGCCAGATTTAGATATGACATTTATTGTGATTGTTAACTAAATTCTTATGACAGGATTTTGGTGTATAAAAATGAGTTTCTCTGCACTTGACATGTCATAAACCAATCAAACTTTGAGAAATATGCTTGGCTAGTTCATCTTTTATCCTAATCCTGGAATATTTCTTTTGAAAGTATCACAAGTAAAAATATGACATTCTAATTTCCTTTTTTATTAATGTTATTATTTTAGTTTATGAACATTCTTTGCTACTTTCCAAGATCTGCTCCATTTTTAATTTTTTAGTGCATAATTTCCCACATTTTTAATAGAAGACATTTCTTTTTATCTGTAATTAAATCCGTAACTTGTTATTCTCAGAAGGTTATTATGGATTGTGACTTGACTGTTACAAAAAATTAATGACTTAAAGAGGCTCCTAATATCAATTTAGTGTAAGGATTTAATTTATTATTCATTAATTTTGTATTCATTGTAATAGCAGTAATCATTATGAACTCATTGGGTAGGTATGAGAATGTCATGCATGCTATATTTCCATAGGAATTCAGTTCGTTAGTCATCTCTAGCAAAACATAAAATGCCATTCATGCATTAATGCTGTCACTTGTTTCTCTTTATAATTCTATGCCTGTATTTTACATAAAGATTTTAATATGTATAAGCTGTACTGGTGTTTAAAAGTTTCAATACATGTATAAACTCTCTTGTCTCTCCTTATGGTAACAAAAATTTTGCTGTTTAGAAACAGATATCTTTACACAGCTTATAACACCATGGAATCTAATTTCACATTTTATTTTAAAGAAAAAAAATCAAATATTATGGGTTTAGACAAAATGTGTCAATTTTTGAATTCATACAGTCCTGCTTTTCAAAAAAAGTGTTCAGTTTGGCAATTACAAATTCTAGGTTTTATTTCCAAACTAATTCATGTGTTCATCAGAAGATATGTAATTTCCCATTTCAAATGTTTTTAATGAAATGGTACTGTGCTTGTATTTAATGATGTTTATATTTTATATTAAAGAGTGTCCAGAATGGAACTGCAATGTATTTTTCACATAAAAATCTCAGTTGCATCATCCTCAACTGTCCTATATTTCTGAGACTAGCATCATTTGACTGGTAAACAATTCTGCTTGTGTTAAAAATGAGTTGAGTGTATGCCTTAGGGGGAAAAAAAAAAGTAAAAAAAAAAGTTGTGTTTAGCATTGTGTCAACTAATTACAGTGTCTGCCTTGCAGCTCTGCATTGAATTGGAGTTGTCCTTCTGTGCACGGACCCAATCAGTCATGGTCAGCATTGTGTCAGCTAACTCAATTCTTTGTAATCAAATTTAAACGTAAGAGTGGATTTCATCTTCTCTAACTCAGGTGTCTGTCTTTTAGGTACTTTAAGTGTAAGCTAGTCAACCTCAGCTCCCTTCACAATCAGTTGAATGTAATAAGTGCTTCCAGAGGGTAATTCATTTCATCCCATGAGAGGTGTCTGTTTCATCTGTATCTCCTATATCTCATCTATCTCATACATGTCTATTGCACTTATGATTGGTGTCTAAGATAGGTCGAGTATATCATTCCCTTGAGGATCCTGTTATTCTCCATTGACTACAATGGGAGTGTTGCTTAAATTTAAGGCCAACCAAGATCTCCTAATGAAAGCAAATCCCTTAGATCTGTCTCAAGCACCTTTAGAGCATATTTCAGAATTAATATAGACAAAAATCTGTTGCTGAGGGATAGGTACCATTTTTTTGGAGCAAGATATTTCTGCCTTCCTTTGTGCAAAGAAGATGGGATGCAGTTCTCTAAATTCTACATTCTGGAAGCAGTGTGGGCACTGAGCAATATCCTGTGTTATGCTGTCAAATGCTACTTCTGAAAAGTGACGGCTTTCTCATGGCTTTGTGTTATCTCTGCCAGTCCCATGCTGATACCTGAGGTGCTTGGGCCATCTCCAAGGTCGTGTGTGTTTAGTCAACAGAATAGAAAAATGGGGGAAAAGGAGGAAGGGTGTCATTTTGTTAATCATGACACCTGCTTCACTTGTGCATCTGCCTATGCACGTGAAACCTACGCAGGTTTAGGATGAGTGTAAGGCAGTGAAAATATTCTTCAGTGTCTGTGTAGCCCTATTCACACTGACAAATTTCTTAGCATCTGAAAAGACTTGTTCTAAGCCTGCTTGAGTCTTAGGAGATTTCCGGCCCTATGTAGTTGAGCTATGACTCTTTCCTTTCAGTTAGAATATTACTGAATTGGTAATGAAGTTTGTAATTGCAGATTCTCTGGAAGACCTTGACCTTCTAAGCCACCACCACTGGGACATATGTTTTGAATTTTAAACTTATTTTATTTATTTATGGAAGCCCATACTCTTAATTAAGGAGATGTGAGATATTTTCGATCCTTTACAAATTAAAGAAAATGGTCTGAGGATAGAAATAACTAACATAAGTATGTAAGTGAAGATAAATGTTAGTGGCAAGGTAGGTCATAGTGTTCACCTGCATATATCTGCTTTTATGTTAGATCAGTACAGAATTATTTATTTTGGGTGGCTTTTTAATTCTGAGTATCCTGGGTGTTCAAAAGGAGTTGCAGGTCATTTTGTAATGGTTTCTTCTACTTCAATGCACATCTGGCTTCTGCTGAGAAAAACTCCATCCACTTAAAAATAACTAAGTAGTACATATTCTTCCTTTCAAATTCTATGAAAAGCACAAACAAAACCTAAAATGTCCTTACAGAATTGCCTGTTGCAATTCTAGTGCTTCTGTAGCAGTCATTGGCTCTACATTGACTCTGCTCCAAGAGAACTGCCATTTTTTTGGCAACAGTTGGCAAAATTTGATAAACGTGAAGTCATCAGTTTGCACATCAGTGCATGAGAACAGCAGGCATTTTTGAAAGATGTTTTCTGGTAGGTTGCAGTCAATATTGAAATAAATTTATTTTAAAGGCTAGCTTGGTTCTCATATAAAGTGTTACTTCTTTTTACTCTTTTTCCCCTCTGTCTTCTTCAAATCAGGAGCAACTCTTTGCATTGTTGTGGCCTGGATCATCTCCAAGAGTTCTTTCAAATTGCATGGGTTTTATAAAATCTTCTAATATAAATAAGAAATGCAGTTTCCTACACCTAATGCACATATATAACTAAATCTCTGTCTCACTTGTTGATAAGAGCAGCAGAACATCATTATTCCATTGAAATTTATTCATTTCTTCCTTGGAAAGGTTGTATCCCTGTTGTGGTCATTTCTCCTAGACCAGCATGTTTTAGCCTTGCCTTGTCTTTTGCTGAAGCCATCACCTCACTGAAGTTTGGATTTGATAACAAAAGAAACAAAAAAAAGTAGGATATTTGGGAGTTCTACTTGGAAGAGGATGTTTCAGCATATAAAATTCTATCAGCCATTAAATTCGTGTTGTTATGCTGCTTGAGCATGCAGTGCCTTTCTTCCTCTTATTTGTGCCACTTTCTAATCAAATAAGCTACTATGTTATTAAACAATCTTTTTATTATTCTGAGAGTAATTCAAATTTTACTTGAGTTATGAATAAAACCTTCATGAATTCCCATTTTGAACGTATTATCTTATTTAGCGGCTTAAAATGCCATTGCTCTTACAAAATAAGAAAAAAAATCATATGCTCCTACATGACAGATGTTGATTTTATCACTTTTATTCACTGTGATTTTTGATTTTTCAGTATTTTCTTGTGATTTCTCTTAGCTTGAATAGGAATAATATGTGCATTGTTAGTAGAATTGTGATTTGGTTGTTTCCCTGTTGTAGACAAACAGAATCTGAAAGTAACCATCTGCAAAACTTATACATTCTCTGAAAACTACAAGGTACAAATTTCATAGTGCTGATTGTCAAGAGAAACAAATTACAGAGTTATTAACACATAAAAGATGTATTTCTCTAATGAAGCTTTTCTGTGGACATTCTTTTTTACATAGAGTAAGCTATGTCTTCATTGAAGATAAAGCTGAAATAATATATTTTTAAGCCACAAGATGTGTAATTTCACACTGCTTTGAAGACAAATCCCCTCTGGAAAATCATATATATACTTCTTTTCACACAGCATACATACATATTCTTTTAGTCTGTATAATAGTGGATTTTTCTCTCAGTAATCCAAAGCAAAATCTTTTTTTTTTTTTCATGGAGTGTAATTACTGATATATTCCACCATTTTTACAATTGTTAATGACACAATCTAAATGAAGATCAAATACTAACTTTCTTTCAAACAATTTTTGTGGGGTAGATTATTTTCTCAGAAATTTCCACATAGGTGAATGCATCTTTAGTTTCTCATGTGTGTGAATGTAAGCACAGGCTTATCAGAAGAAAGTGCTTAGATATACTACTGAATAAGTAGTGTTACTAAAAGCAATTTCCAACCAAAATGGCTGGAAATTTTGGAATGGTTGGAACATGCATTTGAGCATGTTCTATCTTTTATATTTCTGTCTCTTTCCATGGGCTTGATCCTGAAGTACTTTTTGGGAAGAAAGAAGGGGATGGGACTTTGAAGGGGTGTTTCAAATGATATTTGGCTCATAAAGATACCTACTTAGAAGTGGATTTATACCTGTGTCCACATGTGACCTATATGTGTAAGCATTCATTATAACATCCGTGGGATTCAGTCACCACATGGAAACATCTGGGGCCACTTGAGGTGCTGTAGCAATCCAAGATACCTGCCTGGGGCTTCACCTATGGGATGTTTGCATCTTTCTAGAGGCCAGGAAGGGTAACCAGCAACACTTGAAAGAGGACTAGACATTTAGTTCGCTAAGTCGGACTCTGTATTTCTCAACAATCTGCAGTGAGTAAAGCAGTGAGCTATTCAGATGGACAAAAGTAGGTGTCTGATTCAGAGAGATCTGAATAGCCCTCAAAACTCTATTAGCTTTGTCTTTTATTAACTACATTGGGAACTTAGGCAACCAGCTAGTATGCAGGCATATCTGCGTAGGCACTGAGGGTTAGATGTCTTAATTCAAGGGCAAAGTTCCATTCATAACTTCAACTGAATTTGGTGTACCAGAGTTCTTAATATTTCTACTTATTAAGCACCAAAAGAATTGTCAACACTTATTGTGTGGCACAGGCCAAAATTTTCAGTAGAAACCGTGTGAGACATCCTTCAGATTTCCAGTTAGTCATAAACAAAAGTTGGGGAACTAATTTATTTTATTAAGATAAGAGCTTGTCTGTTGCTTTCCACGAGTAATGAAAACATTGCTAGTTGCTTTGTGTTTTTAGCGATAACACACTGGTAACACAATGCAAGTGGTAAGTGTTCGTGAATGGATATGCTTCATTTTTAGAAACAGGAAGAAGTGAAAAGGTGATTTTTCTTCTGTGATTGTCCAGTCACAATTCATTGTACTTTTTTAAGCATCTATACCTGGCTTCTAGCAAAGATAAAATAAATGGGTAGGCAGTTGATTTGAATTCACTAAAATAACATTTTTCTCCTTTCTGTATCATTTGAAAATTCAACATCATTTATCACTGTCAGTATTATAACATCATCATCCCTTTGACAGCAATTAGAGCTATAACAATACATTTCTGTTTTCAGTTTCTTTTAGAACATTCACAATTCAGATTGCTATTAATATAGACTGAAGGTTATAATGTAGAGTCAACCTCATTAAAAATATTTCTTCACTTTTGGGATAAAAATTAAACTACATTTAATTCTACTAATATTAAATCTGGCAAAGAAATATTCTAAATTACCGATTTTAGATACTGGAAAGTGCAGGAATCTGTTCTAAATTTTTGATATATCAAATAAAATAACAGAACCTGTATCTAGATTTAATAACAATCACTGATGCATATCAATTATTTTAGATGAAATGGGACCAGGGCTTTTCATAATGTCAATAAGATGTCATTTCATTGTCCCGATATTTCTATTATTTCAACATGCTACATTTATTTTGAAATGCCCCTCAATCACATCTCTTAATTCATTCCCTTTCTTGAGTTACGTAGTTCATCTTTCCATACTAGTGTGGAATCTTCCATAAAGAAGATTGAGGCACTATAATACTAATATGCATGTGCAATTAGATTCTTTCACCCTTATGAGACATAACATTACTCTACAGAAAATATCTCCATGCTGTCTATTTGTCTTCTCATTCCTTTCTGGTTTGTGTGACATCAGAAGCAGATGATATGGGTCAAATTAATTCCATGTTCATTTACATGTGCAACATGATTAAAATCAAAGCTGTGAAGTGGTCTCTGTTTTTTCTGGCATGCTCAGTAATAGCCTAACCAATTTTCTAACAAAGTCATTGAAAAGACTTTTGACTTCACATGGAATGGTTCTGGTTCACAGTTCACAGCTGTTAAAAATACCTAGGCATTTACATTGTTGTTTTTTTTTTTTTCTTTTTTTTCTTTTTTTTCTTTTTTTTTTTTTTTTGTCTTGTAAACTACAACCGCTGACTATTTTTTTGACATACTTATTCCTTCTGGTCTGTAATAAAAAACACAGTGTAAATATGTATAATTGGACTTCCTGATTAATTTCTATAGATGAAAGCTCTCAGCTTTCATCTCAGCTTTCATCTCAGAAATGCACTGGGCCAGGATATAGGTATGGGTTCACTGTTTTCATCTGCCTTGGGAGTCTGAAGCTATAGCCTCAATCAACATGCTGGTAAAGTATTGGGAGGAGATTCTCAGCCTTTCCTCTAGAAGCTGTCCCACCCTGGATGGAGTAATTAAATGTTCACTGGCCTGGGGTTCATGAGAGCAGAAAGAAGCAATGCACTGTAGCCTGGTATGCAGGTGCTTCCCAGGAGTTTCATTACTCGTTTCCAAATCCTTCCTTCTTTGCATACTTAATGTAAATTAGTGAACTATTCATTGGAGAAAGGACTGAAACTAAGGTCTTCCTTTTGCTGCTTGAGAACTATAGTAATAACATCCATTTTGTGAATAGTCTTTTTTTGACTGACCTCAATAATTTTTTCAGTTTAGGGGGGATAAATTCAATCTATCTGACAATGGTGTAATTTCTTCTCTGTTTCATAATATGCTCTAGTATGAATGTGTATTTAGAGGTTTTGGTGTGAACCATATCATCCATGCTTCATAGGGGGTGCACTTCACTTGTTTGTTTTTCAGTTGCCAGGAAGGTCAAAAAGTAATGAATAAATGTCAAGAAAGATCACTTATGAGAAGTGGATGCTATGCATAATAAACATTAGCACATGTTTAACAAAAAATTTCCTCCAGTAGAAGTCATTCCCATATTAATTTAATCCTGCTGTCTAAGATAATACAATCTCTTTGAAACAGTCTCGATTCTTAGTGCATAGGGACCTTTTCTGGATCAGAGGCCAAATTTCCATTACCTGATGAGCTAATCTGACGTGACAGCCTCATATGCAGATGGGGAATCTCTTGTCAATAGTTTTCTTCAGAGACAAAGAGAGACAAATGTCTATATTCATTCTCTCACTTCATGCATGAGTAACATTACCTTTCAGTCTCCCTTTCACTCTATCTTTATTCAGGTAGTCATTGAGAATTTAAATATAAGCTTTTGTGCTTTTCAGTTAGCTTATGCATGCAAAGCTGTTTACAGAAGACTGGCATCCTTGTCTGTTTGTTTAAGTACAGTATGTATTTTGACATGTAAATTTACGTGTGGCATATTTAATCAGTCACAATGATATGCTAATTGGATTCCTGTATGAACTGCATAAAAACAGCATTTGAAAAAAAAATATGAAGGGAACTTATTACCAGCTGAGACGCTTTCTAATCAGCATTATGCATCATAAAAAAGTGCAAAGATAAAAGTGATAGATTTTCAGGACTTTTGTAACCAATAAGGAAAATATAAAAGAAAAAAAAAAAATCTACAAAGGAGCAACTCGAAAGTTATAAAACAGCAAGAAAGCCATAAATTAGAATGCCAAAAATCTCTGAAATGCCTCTGCAGGTTTTGGATGTTGTTCACTGACATCATTTGTGTTCTGATAAGGTTATAGGTTGATCTTGTCTCCAAAAGAGCAATGACATTTAGACTTCAGCCCTGTCTGCCCTGGGGATTTGCTCAAGTATTTTTAATACATTTTTAAAATATAATTTTATAGGCAAATCTCAAACTTATTCAGGTGCAATGGGTTTACTCTAAAGAGAAAACAACCTATGCTGGTATAAAGCCTCTACAATATAGGTATAAGTATAAACAAACCTACAAAACTCTTGCATTCCTTTTCTGGTCATTTACCACTGATGCCTGAATTTCACTGTTAAAGGCAGTTTTAAAGATGATACTCTTTAACTCATGTTTGTTTGTTTGTTTTTTTTTTTTAAACATGCTCTGGGATCTGTTCTTTTGTGGCCACTTCTGACTAACTCTTGTTATTTTCTGTTCTATGGATGGCTATGCTTAGTCATCCTCTAATTTGTAAAATTTTGCTTAGATTTCAAACACAAGAAAAAGACAACTACGAGTATAAATAAAGCCATAGGGTCTCTAAATCATTGGCTTGCCATTGAAGGGATGGGGAAAACTGGTGAAAATTGCTGATACAAATCTATTTATGTGTATGTTGTAATTTTTCATTGTGAAATTCTAACTTTCCTGATGTTGCTTTATTTACTTTTTACCTGTATATATTTCAAGGAAAAAAAAAAAAAAAGAAAAAAGAAAAAAAAAAAAAGCTATGTTTGAAACATAAAATAGGGAAGCAATTAGTTTAAATAGTTTAGATGAAATATTTTTAAAGCTGCCTAGTTAAGCTAATGTGTACTTCTTTGTAGACACTGTTATTTTGCTTACATTAGCTGACTTTCTGGGTTTCTTTTGGGGTAAGGCCAAATGAATTGAGAGGACCAGTGTGTGTTAGTCTCTCACAATCTTCTGTGTATTAAACTCAGTCAGTTTGAAACACACCTTTAGTTTAACCAGTGCCATTTGTGTGACCCTGGTGAAGTCCTTTTGGTCATCTTTTAAGTGGGAAAAATAACAGAAGGCCTAAGCCAGAGAGACAAGTTTCTGAGCTTTGATAAAGTTTGCAAAGGGCTGTGCGACTGTCAAAGGAGAAGAAGTTCTAATGCACAAATTATGTAACATGTGGAGTGATGAAAAACACATCCCTGGTTGCACAGCTGCTGTATACCCAACAGTTATTGGCTTTTATTTCAGATTCCTCGCTGTCTGTGAACAGCAACAGTAAATAGTGACATTTCTTTACTCAGAGTTGGACGTATAGTGCTCCTGTGTATCGGCCTGCTTAAGAGGCATGAAAATACACACTTCCTCTGCATGCCACAGAGCATGGGGAAGATTTACAATTTAATCTTTGGTAGTGAAGATTCTGTATCTTCAGCACAGATGAAGGCAGAACATGTGTGCATTTTTTCCCCTTGAAATGGGAGGAGGCTTAAGGCATGGAAATTTGCATGTCATCTCTGCATGTACAATGTATGGAAAATATATTTTAGAACTTGGATGTTACTGAGATTTCCAGAGTGGTAATATCAAAAATTGCTAAGGCTTCTATGTATTCAACACCTGAGCTTCAACTTCTGTGTATTTTTTGCCTACCCGCGATGTTATTAAAACCTGTGTGTCTATCATGCCATAGTTTTCTGAATTGTAAAAAGTATTTTATGATGTTTCTGTTGGTGGATTGTGTCTAGATAAATGGCATTGATACGTAACATAACCTTTTAATGATGCTTGCTGTTTTTATTATTCAGTAAATCAATGAATATGTTATCCATAAATGTTCTTCTGTCTTGCCATTTTACCCTACTAAGAAAAAATGAATCTTTGTAGTGTTCTTTTACCAAAGCTAATGATTCCTAATAGTTACATCTTCATGCAAGGTCATGAAGTACACACAGCGTGCTTTGAATTGCAGGCTGCTCCAAAAATACAGCACCAGTTCATTTTCCTCTGCCTGTCCAAGGTATAGACATGGGTTTCATTCAGACTCTTTGCACCTAGTAACCTAGCCTTATCTCTCTGCAAGAGCAATAGGGATAGAAGGAGTCCCAAGACTCACCCTCAGCTGAAGTGCAAACTGAATATCTAACAATTGACGTGAGAAACATATGACAAATTTGGAAGGAAGGCAGTGTTAGGGTACCAAATATGCAAAGGACAGTATGGGTGTCTTTGTGAATTTGGTGGAGTTTCAGTTTCAAGGCTTTTAATGCTGAAGCTGACAATCAGATTAGCACGACATGCAAAGCCATGTCAGCAAGTTATGATTGAAATTTCATGCTCACACAGGAGAAAGAAAGTAAAAAAGAAAACAAATAAATGCTATACAAAACTAATAAAATATGTGGTGCAGTAGGGGAACTATGATGTTAGATTTATTATGGATTAGTGGATACAGTGAGACTTGCTGAGTGACCTTAGAAAGTCTTTGTCCTGTCTGGATGAATTGCCATAGATCATTTCGTTGACCCCATTAATGATTGGTTGATGGAACTGGGCAGGCAGGGAACCTGTATGAAGTAGAAGCTTGGTTATGAACACTAGTGAAAGAATTAAAATGTTCCTGTCAGCGAACTGCTCTGTAACAGAAACCATGTTTTACTTAGTTTCAAATCCCGGCAAAGGCACAAAAATTCACTGTTCCCTCACTTAATTTTGAAGACAGAAAATGCATTAAGTGGGAAGAAATATGGTTAAAAATATACTAAAGAGTTAGTGAAAAATTCTATATATGTTCAAGTTTTATGGCGATTATTTAAAGACATCATACTAGAAACTCAAACCAAACTCTTTTTACCATGTAGTAAAAAAAAAAAAACAAACAAACTTGAGAAAGGCCAAAATTGAGCCAATACAGTAAAACAGAATGAGAATGGAAATTATGAGAAGAAACCAAAAGTACATTCATGTGAGAAAAATAGGAAGAAAGTAATGGCAAGTTAAATACAAAAACAGTGAAATAGACCCCCCCCTCCCCCCCCCCCCCAAACAAACAAAAAAAAAGATTGGAAAAGCAACTTTGAAAATTCATAAAACCTGATAAGAAATCACTTCCAAATGATTCAGGTGCTGGAAGCCATTGACAGAGCCCATGGGATTGAAGGTATTTATTAATAGCCTACAAAAAAAAAAAAAAAAAAAAGACACCATAAGTGAAAAAAAAAAAAAAAGTTAACTTTATAAAGCTATGGTCACTATTCAAGCATTTAGCAAGCTTTCTATGAAATAATTTTTTCCTTATGTAGACAATTTCTGAAATTGAATCTATGGAACAAATAGGCCAGATTCAGAAGGCTAGAAGATACTTGCACAAAATAATTCAAACAAATCTCCAGTCTGGAGTAGTTGAGGTACTAAGTGTGATGAGAAAGCCTCATCCTAACAGGCCAGAAGATAGCAAATATAATACCGGTTTTTAGGAGAGACATCAGAGGAGATTCACAGGAACTACAAATTACTAAATGCAATTTCTACATTGAATAAATTAGTATAAATTATTCCAAGTACAAGATTAGTGGACACATGGGTGTGTATGGTATAATGAGGATGACTCAGGTTTTGAAAAGGAAAGTCCTGTCTCCCAGCTTTGGGTTGTTGAATTCAATAATGAGCGTGTGGAGGAGGAAGATGCCATTGATGCGGTTCCCATGGAATTCCAAAAGGCTTTTGACAGTATCACTCACCAAAGAAACCAAGTTGCTCTGGGATAATAGAGAGCTCTTCACATGGATAAATAGTCAGGAGAAAGAAAGGAAGCAGAGGGTAAGAACAAACGTGCCGTTTTCACAATGCAATGTTGTCACCAGATGAATTCCACAGAGATTTCTGGTCTTCAACAGACTTACAAATGGTCTGTGAAAGGGCGAGAATCATTTGCTGAGGATGTTGAAATATTCAGGATATTCAAGACTGTGTAATGTTTAAGAAGGGCATATGAGTGACTGGGCAATAAATCAGCAAATTCAGTTTTTAAAAACGTTATGTGATATTTAGGGGTGAAAAAAGCCTCAATCCTAGTGTTACATATACAGTGATGGACACTGAGCTCACTGTAAGTACTCAGGAGTGACATTTGAAGATATAATATATAGTTCTGTGAAAATGCCAGCTCAGTGCTCAACAGCAGCAGTGAAAGCAAATTAGGTGTTAGGGAAATGAAGAGAGGAAAAAAAGAGAAAACATTATTTTGTCATTTTTACAAATCCACATTGTGCCCATGTAAGTGCATGGAGTTCTGCTCCTCCTCTCAGAAAGGTATATTATTATGGGCAAAGGTATAGAGAGGAGTGACAAGGAAGATCAAAGGTATGGAACATTTGGTGAACAGGGAATGATTAAATAGAATAGAAGCCTATTTAAAGCTATGTGACTGATAGAAAGATATGATAGAGGTCTATAAAATCATGTCTGGCATGGAGAAGTTGTGTAGAATTTTAATATATCTTTTCTTCCAAACAAGAACTAGGGGCCATCAGTTTTGTTATCTTTTGTATGACAAACAGTCCTTTAAACACTGCATATACAACATCCTTAGTGCTGACTATTGGGAAACAAGCTGACAAAAACCCAAAACAAAGTGTTTGTTTTTGTGTTTGTTTTTTTCTTTTTTTTTTTTTTTCAAACAATGCCTAGTATTAATCTGACAAAGTCTTTGCCAAAGTTTGTTGTGAATATGACATTTTATATGGAATCTTAAATTTTTATGGAACAAAAACAAAAACCAAACAAACAAATAAAAAGCAGCTCTGGCTCAGCTGCAGTTGATTGCAGCACTGTTCTGGACAATACATCTACAGGTCTCCCTTTTTGCCTTTTTTGGCCTAGGCTTCCCTAAATATTTAGGACTGGTTATCATTAGAGACAGGGTTTTAGTCTAAATGGAACTTCATTCTGACTCACTATGACTGCTTTAATATACTGCAGGCAGGGAAGGCAAGTTACTTGTGCCATCAACTGTGTCAAGTGACTTACATATCCTGCCTTGTATTAGCTTTCTGCCACTTCTGTATTGCATTTTGGGCTCTGCATTTACATTTTTCAACTTAATAAACAAGATGTTTACATTTACAGCTTGGTATCATAATAACAATTTAGACTAATTAGGAAATCTTTAAGGGCTGCTAACAGAATAATGCCATTTAGAATCCTGTTGGTCCAGATATATTTATACTTGAATTTATCTGAAATCAATGAAGTAACAACGGTTATAAAGTCTGCTTTAGGACAATTGTTTTCCTCTATTGGTTTCAAAGACTAAGATGTTATATAGATGTGGCTGGTAAAGATATTTCAAATAGAGAAGCCACAAGGTAGTTACATACTTTCAAATCATCTGACAAGCACATGTGGCAAAAAGAGAGTATGTGAAGAGAACACATTGCAGAATAAACATCAACGAAAATTGGAGAGGAAAGAATTTTGAATCCTTTTGGTTTGTGCTGACAGATGGGGCAGAACATTTGCCTTAGGAGACTTAATACAAAAATAGACATTAAAATTATGCTTCTTTTCCTACTTAAGACAAATCATATGCTATCTTTTTCCAGGGAAAGTGTCATATGTTGAAGATAAAGTAGAAAAAAAGCAGTATTTGGATATACTTTTGTTAATGTGTGTTTCCTGGGTGTGAAAATTTCATTTACCCTTCTTTAAAAGGATGATAAGGCTTCCTAGGCGTGAAAATTTCATTTACCCTTCTTTAAAAGGATGATAAGGATTCTTGAGTGCCCTAGCCCCCATCTCCTTAAATCAAAACTTCTTTTAGTCCATTTGAATTTTTTTGAGTAATTGGCCCCTCAAATATGGTATTAAGAGAGAAGTGAGATGACAACTGAAAGCAATTGGATACTAGTCAGAAGGTGTAATAGAAACAAAACTGTTAGGATTAATTGCTGCTATTTTATTTTAAAATACTATTTTTGTTTATAATAGATTTTTTATAATAGATTTTTTTTGTTGTTTATAATAGATTTTTAGAGTGTTTTGTTTTTTTTTGGTTTTGTTTTGTTTTTCTGGTTGAAGATTAGGTTTGTTAAGTATAACACAATATAGTCTGTTGTAAAAGTGTCAAAATTCTTGTTTGACTCATATGGCAACTGTAAATGAAATAATACAGGTGAAAAGCATCTTTCTAAGATCTTTCCTGTTCAAAAAAACAAGCAAACAACAACAACAAAACCACCATAGAATGACCACTATGACCACTGAAGGCCCTTTCAGGCTGGAGACTGGTGGTTTGTCTGAAGTCATTGCTAGAATACTCACTTCTTTTGGACTATGCTTCTCTGTCTCAGCAGTGGACAAAGAGATCACATCTCTCTTTGACACTAAAATTACAACTTACAAAAAGATTCTGTTCTTTGGCATTGACATAAGGGTGCAGAACACAGTTGCCACAGGCAGTGAAAAGGTTACCCTCAAGCTGCTGAAAAAAGCCACAAGAGGCTTCAAAGTAATATGAAGTTACATGCTATTTTAACTTCCTGAAAGAAGGCACAAACATACAGAAAATCTTCCATAAAATCAGGAGTGCCAGAGCTCATGTCTTGGGATTTCTCCTAATGAAAACTGACTACCTCTTTGGACTCTAGAGATATGTGATTTGTGTTTGCATGAATCAGTGTACTAGCCATAATTATTAATAACATTTAGTATTCAGGCTTGAAGTGTATTATACATGGATGTAAGAGAGAGTTTAATTAAATATAATAAATATTAATTTTGGGGAGAGAAGACAACAGTAAGCATTCTTGTACAGTAAATACTGTAAATCTGAGTTCAGGTTCTGTTTTTAGATGTAGAATGTTAGGGTTTTATTAACTCCCAGATAAATGATTTTGTTTTTGCTCATCTCGGATGAAATGCATTCAAAACACTCATTTCATGTTTTTGAGGCATAGACCCTCAGAAAACATTGCTCTGGGAGAGAAAACAGGAACAAGGCATTGTCACATCACAGCCACATCCATACATGCAGCAGCAGCTTCTCCATGCTAACTATTGCAGAGGACCATGCCCAGGCTCCTTTATTTCACAGAATCACAGAAGGGGTTGGAATGGACCTCCAGAGATCATCAAGTACAACCCCCCTCCCAAAGCAGGTTCCCTAAAGCAGGTTGCCCAGGTAGGCGTCCAGACGGGCCCAGAGAAGGAGAATCAACAACCTCCCTGCGCAGCCTGTTCCAGTGCTCTGTCACCCTCACCAGGAAGAAGTTCTTTTGCATATTGGTGCAGAACTTCCTGTGCTCCATTTTTTGGCCATTGCCCCTTGTCCTGTCCCCACAAACCACTGAAAAGAGGTTGGCCAAATCCCTCTGTCTCCCACGCTTAAGATATTTGTAAACACTGATAAGATCCCCTCTCAGCCTTCTCAAGGCTGAATAAACCCAGGTCTCTCAGCCTTCCTTCATAGGGGAGATGCTCCAGGCCCCATAACATCTTTGTTGCCCTACGCTGGACACTTTCCAGGAGATCCGTCTGCTTTCGTACTGGGGAGCCCAGAACTGGACACAGTAAAGTTCTTATTTTCTTATTTTAAAATTCTTATTTTCTCAGAATAAGGGCAAGACGGGTCCTCCAGGTCTCATCCTGGAGCTTTCCATAACCAGAGGTGCCCTCTGTAACCTGTCCTTTATGGTTAATCCCATTTTGTATGGTTAATCTCATTTTATATGTTCCTATCTATACACAGGTTATTGAGTTCTTGGGAAGCCCTTCCAGGTCCCAGCCTTCAGACTACCTAATTTATATAACTAAATTAGGAGCACAGTCTCCTTATGTAGACCTTGCACTATGAGAAGTTTCCCCAGAGGACAACTCAGAGAATCTAAATTAGGCTGCAACTCTGAATTGCTCTGTGTAGGAGGTTCTTTCTTTCCATCTTCATATAAGCACCGCAAGTTAGATGCCTAACATTAATGAGATGCCCAGTGGTGGAATACAGGTTGGTGAGACAGTAATGGCAGTTATTCTCCTCTTTTGGACCTATTTTATGCTAATAGATATTCAAAATTGTTAGCATCTGCTGGCTAATTTTATACAAGAAAATATGAAGTCTTACTATTCTTTCCGCATCCCTCCAACCATTAGTCCAGTCCTGGCACTGACAGCGATGTTGTGTCACTGTTTCCAGCCCATACTGATGGCTACAGGAATGTATTGTCAGGACAACACAGACTTTTGTGCTGCCCTTTCCTGGATTTCACCTCTTCTGTGGTATTTCATTCTTAAGCCTTTGTAAAAGCAATCAATAAATATACTTGTAAAACTTTTTTTTTTCTTCTTTTTAACATAAAGCTACTCTGACCGCATTAATGAAGTATTTCCTGAGCATTAAACTGGAAGACTGAACATTCCCAGCGGTATTGTCCTGTGGCTGGGAACCTGACTTTCCTTCCTTTCATTAAGGTTTAAATTAGAGGCAATGTGAGTCAGTTTATGTAAAAATGTTTTAATTAACAGGACCCAGTCGCAGCATCAGAAGTTCTAGTGGAAGTTAAAAAATATATACCTAGTCCTCTACAAAATACAGCTATGTAAATTCCTCTATTGTAATGCAAGCTAGGCCAGGAGTTGCTTTTTTTTTTTTTTTTTTTTTTTTTTTTAAGTTATGCTGGGCCATGATAAAAGGATGCCAGTGTTTCAATTTGAAACCATGGCAACTAGAAGTGGTGATTTGCATGTTTGCATGACAATGTGATGGTGTTATCTCTGGAGATAATGCACATAGAACACATAGTGGAACTGCTCTACCCAAACCTATAAAGTGGGCTGGAGGAAGAGGTGTAGGGAAATCAACTTTGTTGCTGAAGGGATCGTGTATAAGAAATGAAGGCATTTTTTTCCCCTAGGTGAACTAGAAGGTCAAGAAACCTGTAAGTGTGAATGAGTTCACCTTTTGATTCAATATTTTCAAATACTGAAGTCAACAACAGCTTCTAGGAAGATCATATGGAATGAAAAAAACACGCTTAAAACTTCCTTTTCCAGATCTCTGAATTCCTCGATCCTCACACATGAAGATGGTACCACTAGACAGTGTTGCCTACTGTTGACACGACTTTCTGCTAAATGATTGCCAGAGGAGACAAAATCAAATAATTGAATATGAAGCTGATATTTTTAGCTTCAGTTTTAAGAGCAGGTTTGAAACCAGCCTTGGCTCTAGTGTTGCTACCTCCTTAGTATTACTGAAACAGTACTAGGTGACTTCTTTGATTAATTTATGCAAAAATCTGGCATATATTTGGCACAACTGACTACAGAGTAACCTTCAATAGATTAAATCAGCCTATCCAAATAGGAACCAGAAACTCTCACAGCAGCAGTGAATCTCTCTGCCATGAATTCTAAAGACTGATAGCAAGAGCGGGGTATGATTTTTTTTTTTTCTCATTAATGGTGGTACAAACAGAAAAAGGTCCCTTGAAAGTTAAAGCTTAGCTACTGCAGAGTGTCCTCATGTATTATGAGTGAGAAACAAAGGAAACTGAGAAACTTCAAAGCTTCCTGTGGCATTCAGAGCTTTCCATCTTCAAAGCACCTCTCTCTTTTGTAGTTCTGCTCTGGGTTTAATTAATACATTTTAAATATTGTTACTGTAAACAGCATCATCTTTGTTTTCTACCCAGTTCTGTTTCAGAGTAATTTAAATTATTTTATGAAGCTATCTGTCATCTTTATTTAGTGCCTCTTAACCTCTTTTCTCTTACAAATGAGTAGTCACCTCCAGTTGAGATTAAAACAACATTGCAAAGGGGTGTATGTGCATGTGAAGCAGTCCAGGAAAAGAATGCTTTGCCTTCCTTTTATCTATGTTCTCTAAAGTAAAAATAGACATAACCCTCTCAGTTCATGCAATAGTTCAATATTTTAAGATAGAAAAGAGAGATTTAGAAACAATAATGTATTTTTTTTTCCCTTTGGAAAGCTATTTCTAGACAACTGCATGAGAAAAATATATAGATACGAAATTATTCTTAGAGTCTCACTTTTTTATTCATGCTGTCATTAGATTTTTTTCAAGTGTATTTTGGTGACTGGGGGTAGGGGGAGAAAGAAACGAGAGGGAGGCTAGAGCAAACATAACATTTTGCATTTTATTAAGCCATTTTTGTCAGTAGAGACTGAAGAATTATTACCTAATTAGAACACATATTTCCTCTTTTATAAAACATTTTTAATTTTTCTCTAAAATATTCATTGATGAGAAAAGGTAGAACTTAAACAGTGTGACCAGCAGGGCTAGGGAGGTGATCGTCCCCCTGTACTCAGCTCTGGTGAGGCCGCACCTTGAGTACTGTGTTCAGTTTTGGGCCCCTCGCTACAAGAAGGAGGTGCTCGAGCGGGTGCAGAGAAGGGCGACGAAGCTGGTGAGGGGCCTGGAGAACAAGTCCTACGAGGAGCGGCTGAGGGAGCTGGGCTTGTTCAGCCTGGAGAAGAGGAGGCTCAGGGGCGACCTTATCGCTCTTTATAGGTACCTCAAGGGAGGCTGTAGCGAGGTGGGGGTTGGTCTGTTCTCCCACGTGCCTGGTGACAGGACGAGGGGGAATGGGCTTAAGTTGAGCCAGGGGAGTTTTAGGTTAGATGTTAGGAAGAACTTCTTCACTGAAAGGGTTGTGAGGCACTGGAACAGGCTGCCCAGGGAAGTGGTGGAGTCACCATCCCTGGAGGTCTTTAAAAGACGTTTAGATGTAGAGCTTAGGGATATGGTTTAGTGGGGACTGCTAGTGTTAGGTCAGAGGTTGGACTCGATGATCTTGAGGTCTCTTCCAACCTAGAAATTCTGTGATTCTGTGATTAATATTGAAGAAATGTAATTTCACCAATTAGTCAAAATACCATCTTATCGTTAACATTACTTTTATAAGAATCTGAAGGAAGCAATTATTTTATAGAAACACCACAGAACTAGACATTCTAATATATATATATGTTTCTGTGTTATTTTCACTAACAATGGGAAGAAGAGGGAAAAATAGCTGGTGAGGTAACTTGAGAAAAAATATGAAAATATTGTCCAGCTTTGATAGGTTATTTGTATGCAGCTGTACTCTCATGGCCAGGGCTCAGTTTCCAGGCTGACTCCTGCCCCAGGACCACGACTGGGATGCTGTGTTGAAGGCAGAGAAGAAGTGTTTTTAAACCTGTGTAGCAAGATTTCAATCTCTCAGCTTTCCAAAACATGATCCTTCCTGTCCTCCGGGATGTAAAAGAACTCGAGTCAGAGGCCACAGCTGCTAATGAAAGCTTTCTGCCTGACATCCATAGCCCTCATCTCAGGCTTAACACAGACAATGATTGCTGCTACCTTTAATTCCTTTTCAAGTCCTCTCTTCGAATCATGACTCTCATGTCATGATTCAAATCATGACTCATCTGTTCCCTCTCCTATCTGAGTATCCACTGTTATGGCTACATCTTGTCCCACCATAGATGGTTCCCCAGCGCCCGGTAAACATCAGGATCAAAGTTCAGCTGTGCTTTAAGAGTCAGTAGCAGTCCCTTTGCTGGTACTGGCTTACTGTTGTCTTTCTAGTGCAATAATTTATACAATATCAGTATTTGTAAAGTTATTTTTTTGATGTTGTGCAAAAGAAACAAACACATCTTCACTTTATATGTGTGTGTGGACAATGCATTTTGACTTTACATCAATGTTACTACAAAGAATGGAAGAAGTGCATACGAAAACTATGATTTATAAATACACAAATATCAATCATTGTTTACCAGACTTGTGTCAGACAATTAGTCCTACCTGTTCTTACAGTGTTTTAGGGAAGATATAAATGGATACTAGAAAACTCAACACACCCATCTATTACCAATTGAAAATAAAATAACACATGTATTCTTAGCTGGGCTAGCTTTGTGAATGTCATTTATTTTTCACCATTTGATTATTCTTTCTTTCTGGTTAGACAGTGTCTATATGCCTCCCTTAGATTTTACTGCAAGTTTCATTCAGGACTTATTCTGTCCTTCCATTTTAATTCTTCTTATAATTCTTTTTTAATTTTTTATTAAATTATGTAGTGCAATGTCGGATTTTCTTTTTCATTTATCTTATTTAAAAATCTTCTTTCCTCTAAATATTTTTTACCTTATTTCTACTTTTGCCTCATTTTCTGGTTCTGCAGTATATTTTTGCTGATGTTCTCTGATCCTTCCATTTTTGTAATCCATTTTTTCCTTAGCTTTCTTTCTACTTCCCTGTCTTTTTATGTCCCCTATCCCCACTCATTCCTCTCTTTGGATCTTGTTCTTGTTGTTTTTTTGCTGGCTGACTGTCATTCAAAATACTGCAGTAACAGAACAAGAAGATCCCCTGAGACTTCATGAAAAATCCTGTGAAAGCAGCTGGTCTTGTGATGTTTTCAGCAGGAAAAGTGCACAGAAAAGCTAGCTGGACCCAGGCCCCAAATAATGATGCTGGTGAACTGTCCATTCTTGTTGTTTCTATAAGGTCTAAGGGTGGGAAAGGATATTTTGCCAGTCCTGACTTGCCCATCTTCCTAACTGATATTTACAGCATGATGTTCAGGACTTCGTCTTGCTATTAGAAATGTTCTCCAAGTAAATTTTGGAAAAGATATGATTTGGGGTATTTGTGTGTTTGTGTGTGTTTTATTGTGTGTGTGTGTGGGGGGGGGGGGTATTTTGGTATTTTTCTTAGACAAAATGTGATTAAAATTCCATTTAAATAATAAAATATTGCTTCTTTCTAATTTTAAATGTCATTTTGAAGTTTTGCTGGATATCAGTTCATTAATTTAGCTAAGGCCTTCAAGGGATTTATAAATTAGAAAATAGATAATAGAAAAGAAGCCACTGTAGCAATGTTTTTCACATGCAGTTCCACAGCAAAATATATGCTTTCAGTCTATTTGCACACTTCTATGAAAGGTTATAAATAATAACATTTCTAATAAAGATAGAATCCTAACTTAAAAGATACAAATTTAAATGCGCCCAGAAGGATTCCATGTTTATAAGGTATCATCAGCATTATAAAATGCAATGGCTGGTGTTAATGGCTGTTGGAAACTTTTCTTTTTGATTAAATTATGTTTCTCCTTATACCATGCAATATTGGAGTACTCTATCCCCTCTTATTCTTATGATGGTTGTAGGTAATTGTCAGTGTAAAAATCGCCTGCAGTTATAATTTATATTTTTGATGGTATCAATATTGGGCTTTTTATTATTATTATTTCCTTAATGTTATACTAAATACATACATATATTTATACAACTTTACATTATGGTATGAATGTATGTTATGCAGTTGGTGAAGATGCTTTTGACAGTCATAGTTGGTTTATTTTTGCTTGAAAAAAAGAACTTACATGTCAGGTGAATCATAATCTAAATATTAAAGTTTACTGAATCCATATCTAATATTTTGGTAGAAAGATATAACAGGAGGCAGTTCATTTGTTTATTTTAAAACTACTCATCACTATTAGAGATTTTTATCTCTCATAGGCTAATGTGCAAGAATCATCTGCTCATGTGTGTTTGACTGGAAGTTGATGTTTCTGCACTACTAACTCAAATAAGTGTTTCCATGTGAATACATTTATTCACCAGTTTGTTATCAGAGATTGTGCAGTGTTTCGGTCTGGTCTGCAAGTTTTTATTCAAGAATAATTCCTTCCAATAGTAATACTGTTATTTTAGACTTTTTCTGTACAAGTGGCTGGTAGATCAGGATTACATTGAACAGGTAAATATAAAGGTAGTGGCCATCTCTAGCTTTGGTCAATCATTCTAACACGTCCCTATAAAAATAAGTGTGCCAAGTGTTGCAAAATATGGTACTCTAGATATCAAATGGTATTCAAAATATCTTTCAGTGGCATCTAAGGGTCTCAGCTTTTTCTCATGTTCATTTTTACCCATGTGAAGTCATAAAATATTGCATAAATTACTGTGATTTCATTTTCAGGTGCAAAATCGGGCCCAATAAAAATATTATATATATGAAGTAGGGCTGTATAGAGCAAATATATTCATTTGAGTTAAGTTTTGACCCTTTGTCTATTTCAGTAAAATACATGTTAGGAAAATCTGAAAATAGCAGTAAAAAAAATTGAACTTTAATCCAAATAACTAATGTAAATATTATGATTTCTTCTGACCTTTCTATTCTTTCCTACCTTTATTAGCTGAATACATCTTCCTTTTTTTTTTTTTTTTTTTTCCTTTGCCTCTCATTTTCTGTGAATTTTAGCAGGTTTCAATCTTAGAGAAATTCCCAATTAGTTGTCTCAAATCAATCATCTGAGATTTCTAGGTATTAGCATCAGCAGAATTTGTATGAGAGAGTTCTCCAGAAAACATGTTTGTGAACCAAGCTGATAAGACTGTAGTTTTCTTTGTTTCTCACAATATGGTGAAACACTTTTTTCCAGGTGTATTTTTCAAAAAGAAACAAAAATAGATCATCACTAAAAGCCACTTTCTTGGTAGCCATAAGAACAAATAAGTCATGTCGTCTGTATCTCCTTAGTTCTGAAGTAATTTGATGTACCTGTATTGAACGCGGTGATACCAATTCTATAATTTTATCTAAATAGGCACTAACTTCAGATGAAACTATGAAAGCTAAATAATGCATACACATCAGAAAGCACACTGTGCCCTTTCTATCTTCCCCAGCCCTCTGGTTTCTATCTAAATCAATATCTGTGTACTGCTGTGATGGCTCACAGCACGACGTGCATTTGGCATACTGAAACTGTTACATGCTTTAAAGCAACATAGGATCTTTTGGAAAGGTATTTTGTCCCTCAAAATGCTACTGCCAATGAAGCCCCATATAAATGGTCAATAACGACCAATTGCTTCCATTACAAAAGTCAGTGAAATGGAAAAGTAACCCATACAACAGAAAATAAAATGAAGGGAAATTTTTGTTCTTGATTCATAGCAGGTTTTCTCATAGAATACAATATCCTTAGTTGGAAGGGACCCAGAAAGCTTAACTTTGGTAATATATACTTTAAAAAAAAATCTTTATTTGCATTTGTCTCTTGTCTTTATCTCTTTTACTACATGATTTTTTGACAACATACTGCATTTCTTATAGACATAAATGAATTTAGCCTGCTATGTGATTTTAGTGCTTGTTGTTTTTTTGTCCTTCTCCCTTTTTTTTTTTTTTTTGGTCTCTGTCTTTTTGTTGATGTAATGGAGAAATATTTGTATCCACAGCAGTAATTTAATTTTGAGCCATCATTAAAGTTATAGTTCCATTCCTTTCCCTGTAGCAGTACTGGAAATAAGTGAGAATATTTGAATTATTATTTTGAGTACTATAAATGAAAACAGTGAAATAAAATGTAATGACTGGTGACATGTCTTACAAGATCCTGCAACAGAAATATCAGCCAGTTTCTAAAATTCAGGGATTGATGAGGACTTCCTAACTGTTGTGTGGTTGTATTATTTCAGCCAGGGCTGAAAATGTATGGGAGACAAAACAAGCCTCTGGCAAAATATGATTGTTTTATCATATCACTGGGAAAGGAAATGCTTCCTGGGTAGCAGCTTTCTAAAGGTGAAGTAGGTTTGTTTCCTCATTTTTAAGTCTTCCTGAGGTGGATTAACAGGGAGCTATTAAATCTCAGAGTATTTCTCAAATAATGACTCAGCAGTCACAATATTTCTCTACTGTTAAAGGACATATTTTTTGCATGTGACATCAGTTGTAGGTACAGGTGCAAACTTTGTGAACTAGGACAGCCTGTTTTCTGTGATGCAGATTTTGAATAACCTGTCCTGGCTTTTGAAAAGTAGCCTGTCCTGATGATACCTCAAAGAGAACAAAGAGTTTCATCTTTCAAACATGGCCACAGCTGATGTGCAGTTCCCATGTACTGGGAACACCAGGTTTTCCTTTGCTCGCATTCATTGCTCTAGAAAATTTAAAATTTAGAATAGTTCAGTTGGATGGGACCTACAAAGAGGGCTGTGTTCCACACTTCTGCCTGGGCTGGGACTCAGAGGAATATGTGGTGGTAACACATTTATCAGTAAGCTTTTCTTCCCAAATTTGAGGGGGCTCTAGGAAACATTAAATTTCATTCAATTTGTGTTTACACTGGAGCAGTGGAACTGTATTTTGGTCTTTACTGTAGTTTGAAAAAGAAACTGAAGTCTGTGAGTCCAAATTGCCTTAGTTTTGTTTTGTTTTGTTTTTAAGATTTGTTCAAAAAGTAATGGCATTTTTCTGTCATACACAAAGGTCAATCAGTACAGTAAAAGTGCCATACATCTCTTGTTTTTACTTTCAGAATCTGAGGACCATTATTATATATACAAATATACATTTGCAACTCTTGAGCAACCACTTTAGTAATCATGACTGTACACTGTGCTGTTACTTGAGAAGAAATCCTTAAAAAAAGTGAGAAAGATGAAAGAAAATGGTGCAATGATTTATTTATTTATTTATTTATTTATTTGGGTTTCTTTTTAGTTTCTATCTCTATTTTCAGTATGCTGTTTAAACATTATATATTTCCATTCTTTCATTCCCATGGCATTAATAATCTTTCATTGATAGGTCTGAGGAGACTAGAATTAAAAAGTAATAATAATATCTTTTTTTACGTATTTAACATAACAGATTGCTATCTGCGGTCATCCCAAAGAGATTCTCATTCCCACTGAGAATTTCCAGTACATGCGTCATATGTATTTTGCTCTTCTAAATCCATATGATGTTATTTAAAATATGTGCAGATTCAGTAGCTACAATTTTATTTATGCAAGGTATCTTTACTGAATTTATTGCAAATTGTATTGAAATATTTCAGTACACCTAAAATTACACCAAAGCATTTCTATAAACTTTCAGTACTAACACTTGAACATTTCCAACTTAACTATTGAGATTAGCTGTGGTACCTCTTGCAAGGCCATGTTGTTGTTTGTTCGTTTTTGTTTGTTTTGTTACATTTTGTTTGTTTTACCTTTGTTATCTTAGCTGTTTGTTTCAGCCCAGTGAATCCATATGGTTGCACACAACCAAATCACCAGCCTTGTCACATGTAATGGCAGTCCCGTATAGTGAGCCTCCAGCTGGACTTGGTGTGTCCTCTTCTGCCCAACAGTGGTTTGCTGCTAGATCCCAATGTTCACAGTGGTGTCTGAATTGGCTACATCTCTTTTCTCAATCGTCCCATAACTGCAGGTTGACACTGCAGTTATGTATACAGCTAGGATGGGAGATTAATGTTGCACTCTCCAAAAAAATTATGCCTTTCAGACTTTTGAAAATTGACATGGTCTTTATGTATTATGTGCGTGTCAGTTTACTTTTGACTTGATAACCATACCACTTGGAGTAGTGAAAGGCATAATAGTAATAGAAGTCTGGGAACACAGATTAAGGGATGTTCTAGCATCACTTTTTTTCATTTACTTTCAATCCACAAGTGAAAATGTTCTTTTTCCTATTATTTCTCAGAAAACTAAAGCTTTTCTATTCAGTAGGTGAATCTTCCAAACTCCACTTGTGGAAACCTTGCAGGAATAAGCCAGAATTTTATTTTCCTGTATTACCTCAAATCTGTGTAGCAGGTGATTTTGGAAATCTAATGAACGCTACTGCTTTGTATTGTAAATTATACACTATTCAGACTTATCCTGGACTTTGATTGTTCCTCCTCTCTGTGGAGGTCTCAATGACCTTTAGAGAAGAACAGCTCTTTTTCACTCTATTTTTACAGATACCAGTAGTACACACATATACACAATAACATGGGTCAAATTAAAAATCTAAATACTTCCTGGTTCAAAAAAATATTTCTCAACATATACAGTCTTCGGGTATTCTTAACATTTTTATGTCCAGTAGGCTTTTTACAGAAGCTACATAACTTATCAAATGAGTTACTCTGGTACATATTGTACCTAATCCTGTAACTCAGAAAGCACAGGTTTAACCCATGGAACTTGAGAGAAGCAGAAATAGCATGGAAATGAGATTCATCTTAGGCAAGAGCAAATTGTCTAGATATTTTACTTACTAGGTTTGTCATTAATATATTTTTCTATATTTTGTAATCTTAAGAAACTACAACCCCTAGAGCCACTATAGTATCCAGTCTGAGTCAAGAGCAATTATATCAACTGTGTGTAGAAGTTTGTTCAAACTGTCTCAGTTAGTGGAAGGCCAGGTATGATTCTACTGACTCATGCTGATGTGGTTCCATCTCTGTGATACTTGAATTTCAAACGCTTGTTGGCAAAATGACAGTGAGTTTTCTTTCCACATCATTTCCATCCAAACTTCAGTGATTTTATTGGCTGTGGCTTGCAGAATGCCACGTTCATATCTTCATTCATCTCTCTGTAGACAGTGCTTATTTTTAGTGCTGCAGTCACCATGGTGCCTGGGAGGGAGAAAACATTTCTGTATAATAATAACTTGGAGAAGTTCCCTGTTAACATAGTAAAGATTGTCATCTGTGATATCACGTCTTAAAAGTAGCAACACTGAGTAGAAAATAATAAAGAAGCAACAACCCAGATTTCCAGTATACTCAGAATGCATTTCTACTACCTGTTGTGTATAGGCACATTATGCTGGTATTACAAACTTTGGAGCAGGATGAAACATCTGGGTTCCAGCAATAGAAAATAATAGTTTTATTTGATTTATCCATGTCCTAGATAGTATTCTAGTCACATCTTTCTCAGACTTCTTTAAAAGGATGGGGCATCTCTTCCTGGGCTAGATCACTTAAGGTGCATTATTTTCTGGTTTTGAATCCTTTCTACAACACCAGTAAGAGCCAAGCTAACTGACATTAAGAACAAGGAGCAGTGTATCCTCAGGCATGCATTCCCATCCAAGTGCATTCAAGGATAATCAGCAGCACCATGAAATCTTGACCAGTTATCATTTTAATGATTTTTATATTTCCCTTCTTACCTTCTTCCTTCTTTCTTGTCTTTTTAGTATCAAACAAATTTCAAGACAGGCATCATCCATCCTTCTATGTGTTTGTTGGCCCTATTTTTTTTTTTTATTTCTACATTATAAAATTAAAGGGCTGGGTTTGTATTGTTCTTACATTATATGCAAAACTGTATTTTCCTATTTTCAAAAGGCAAACAAACAACAACAACAAAGTGAAAAGCAACAGAAAACATCTTTGAAAAGAGAGAATTTTGAAAGATTGCAGTTTTAATCTTGGTGATCTTCTGGCCTAAAGTACTTCCTTGACTTTATTACTTGAGTATATGAGTACTTCCCACCTGATCAGTTAAGTGTTGGGAAATGTCCTGCATCTAACTTATTACAACCATAAACTAATAGTTTGTAATACTCACTTTATGTTCTACCTGTCCTAGTTGCTTTCTGTTGCCAAGTAATCTTATTGAAAAGTGGTGAGTTTCATTATACACAGACACTGGGCATGAAGTAATTTTTCATGAAATAATTTTAAAGTGAGATTTCCTTCTCAAAAAATCAGAGGATTTGTTGCTCATCTCTCTACAACTTCAGGGATACAAAGCAGATCATAATTTTATCATTCACTGCAAAGCTATCCTTTCCTAATAGCCTCCACACTTCCAACAATTTCCAGCAATCTGATAGCTTGTTTGCAGAGATAATCAGTCAGATTTTTCAGTGCTTTATAATCCTCAGTAACAATTGTGTTTTGTTATCCATTGATCATTATCTTGATTACTTTAATTTTTCTCTTTCTCTTTTAGCCCAAGATTCAAGGTCTTCAAATTTATACAGTGCAACAATAGAAATCAAAATGATTTCTGGCCACTTTTGAGTAGCTGCTAAGTTCTTGCAAAACAAATTTTACAAATCTTTATCTTTTAACATTAGGGACAATGGAAGTGAACAGACCTGCAGTAAATTCCTGATTAGAAGAAAACTCTGAACAGAATTCAAACCTTTAGCTATCAGAGGTGTATATGCCAGTGGTATTGGATGTCTTTAGTGTCCTATTAATCAACCCAGGAATATGAAAAGCTCAAGTAAATAAATACACAAAAGAACCAAGAGAAGCACGTCATTTAGAAGCAGTTCATTTCTGACATGACCCATCTGTCTCCCAAAGCACACAAAAACTAGTCCTTCCTAATAACCATTTTATCAAGTCTGACAGAGTTTCTCTTGCTGTCTTAATGCTGTACCGATCTGGGCTAAGCACATTCTGGCAGCAGTTGCGATTCAAATTTGTATTTTGTCTTTTGCTGGAAAATAGATGATTGATTGCCTGTGCAGTTCAGAAACACATGGGCCATTCATTCCTGGCTAGTTTTCTTCATGCACTTTCTACAATTGTCACTGTTTCTCTCAGTTCTTATTATAGAGCAAATCATTCCCTTGCCCCTCATCCTGCTGTGCATTCAAGGTTCCCAGCTGTCCTCATTTTCTCTATTCTTTTAGGAAAATCTCTTCAAGAATCTCCTCTTCAATGCCTTTTCCTAATTTTCTGTGGTTTTAGGATCTCTTGTAGTGCAAACCCACATGGGATATGGTCATTTGCATTATTCAACTCTATTATCTTGTTACTTTAAGCCATGCCACTTTCAATTGAAGTTGTCTAGTGTATTACTCCAGTTGTGGTTATTCTTTGCAGCATTTACTTTGATCCTCTTCTCTAAATGCAGCATTTGAAACCCCTCTTTGCCGGATGCTTTTCTTCTTTTAGTAAGTGTCATGTACATGTGATTGCTGACCACAAAATACATTAGTTTAACAAATATTTGTGCTTTCCAAATGTTTGTCGTGATGCATGCATTGTCTTCTAAAACACAAAAGTACAGGCATAGGGACAATTTTTTGACAAATCAATTGATGACAGGAGATTTTGGATCTATTTCTAATTCTATGTGACTGAGATAATTAGGGAAAGTGAGGTATGCAAATTATCTGCAGAACAGGAAAGATCTTACTGCTTTTTCTCATAAAGTTTCAGCAAAGAAGAATTGATTTAAGTTTCTTGATCGTTTTGGGACTCTGTGGTCTTTATCAGACCTGAAGACAATTAAGACTACTTATTCAAATGTGCTTGGGCTCTGGTTTTATTTTTCATCAGTTTAAGTTGTCACAGCAAACAATTAGCTACGTATCTGTAATGTACTTCATACCTAGCCAAGTGGCTAAGATAGTGGTAGTGTTGGTGGCAATATGTGTGGTTTACTGTTAGAGTTAGGTGTAACAGATTGAGGTGATCTTTCTGTCAAATTATTCAAGAGGTGGAATATCAGAAAAGTAATCTAATGGTTTTATCTAATGATTAAACTTCGATGTGTCACATACAGGAGAATAAGGTAGAAAACAAATTTGCTTTGACATTTTCCATACTGAGAAATTTTTGAGGGAGAAATACAATTCAAGTAAAATTTCACTTTTTTTTTTTTTTTTTTTTTTCTAAATACTGCTATACCATCAAAATCTTTATCGAAAGATTTCATTTAACTTTTTTTTTTTCAAGATATTTCTTATGAACAGGTCCCCTAACTGAGGTGAGTTTTACTGTTGGAGAGCTTTAACTTATGGGAGGGTCTAGTTACCATATTCATTTGCCTGCCTATCTTATACTGATTTATGCTACTAGAAAATGAATAATATTTCGCTTAAAAAAAAAAAAAAAAAAAAAGCTACATATTCAGACTGGTTAGACCTCTTCATAAGCCTCTCTTCAGGTAAGCCTAAATCCTGTCATCAGCGTGGGGCTTTATATATTGGACTTCCCTGCTGTTAGTAAAGTGTCTAGTAAACTTCTCCATAAATATACGTTATATTTTTTTCTGTAGGAGTTTTGATCCAAGCATCTTCCATCCACATCCCCAATCTTCTTTTGAACCAATTCATCAAGGAAACTTCTTACTGATTGACATCTTTACCAGTCTCTTTTACCAGGAGGATTTTTATTTGAGATTATACTTCTCTCTGTTTTGTAGCAAATGTATCTTTTCTTAAAAACAAAACAAAACAAAACAAAACAAACAAACAAACAAACAAACAGAAAAAACAGTTTGGCATTTATTAACAATAATTTGATTGCTTTCCCTTTTAGCTATATCTAATTTCCCTGGTTCCTTATGTCCCCCAAAATTCAGAAGGGTGTACTAAGGTCTGCGTTTTCCTTCGCTGTAAAAATTTATGGGCTATCTTAATACAGATTAGTGAAAGTGCAATACCAAAGCACTGTAGGTGGTAAAACCCAGTTATCATTTGTATGATTAGTTTCACCTTGTAGCCGTGTCTCTGAAAAATGCAATTAACAGTTTCATATTCAGCATAGCTGGCTTTTATTCCTGCTGCATGGTGTGCAACATTTGCATCATAAAAAAAACCCTAATTGGTAAACACAGCCTTGCCAGATTCTCTGCAATTCACCCAATTCTCGTAACGTTAATTGGCTCAGCTTCAACACACATTGGATGGGTTTTCAAAGACAGCCGCAGATTAGAGAGCTTGCAAGCACTTGTGTTTCACAGTACTGACTCCAAGGAGACTGAGGGAGGAAAAAAAAATATTTTAAATTAATGCTGAATGCAGGCAAGCTCTCTTGTCCAATGGTTGCCATGGAAACTGTTTTGTCTGCTAATCTGATAGCAGAGTGCATGTTTATTGGTACACATCTCTAATGACCTTCAGAGACTAAACTCAGCTGGAAAGTAGTATTCTACCACTGTGGTCAGAGACAGCAGCTAAGTGATTACATCCTAAACTCTATTATTGTAGCTTATGCTGTTGTGGTTTTCTTTCCTTCTTTGCTGTTCCCTGCTATGTGTTGCCCCAAAAATTACAATTTGCAGTGCTTAGATGCATATCTTTGGTAACAGATACGGTGTATCAGGTACAGTATGCAAAGTTTTTGTGGTCCTTAAACTGCAACTACTCGTATTGAGATATGGGAATTTGTCACCGTTTTGGCTGTAATAATGTTTTCTTTTAATCTAAATCTGATTAAAAAAAATTAATAATAATAATTAAAGAGAAATTGAGTAAGATGTGTTATCATGGAAAAATAGGGAGAAACCTGACTTTCCACTTCTTTTTAAGCCCATTTAGACTCAGTCTTTTAAACCTGAAGAATGTTGTTTCTGATACAATTAAAAAGATAATTCTCAAAATTCTTACATGCTTTTAAGTCAGAAACAATTGTAGCTGCTTTGCTGACTGTTTTGAATTTGGCAATAGTAGTACACAAACATTATTGGAACACTACAGAAGCATACAAAACCAAACTGTATCCTAATTAACCAAGCAATCTTTCTTTAAATCTGGGGGTGTATAACTGTTGACTCTGCCTTAATTACCAGCACTGCATGCATGGATGCCATATGATAGCCAATTAATATAGGAGCTGTCAAACTCATACAGAGCATTGTGGGTTTGTTTTCAAATCCTACAGACCAAATGGCACCTCAGTGTTAGGCAGAATATTCATGTTGACCAGGTAGAGTTTTGGCCTTTATGTATTAATTGTTAACTAGGAAATATCCTTGGCTTTGAGATGCAGTCTAAGGGAAAAGCATCACCAAGGTGGTGCATCTCCTGCCTCCAAGGTGCGAGGGCCACACAATGTGGAGTGGAAGGGAGATGTGCAGGAGAGGGGCTGGCTTCCGCTTTGAAACATTGCTACTTCCTGAAGTTTGCTGCTTCTTGCCTGGAGGAGAGAACTGGGAAAGCTGGCGCCATGCCTCTTCCCCTGCCCTGCAAGCAGTCCATGAGCAGGCACTTTTGAAAGCATCTCCCATGGGGGAGACAGAGGCTCTGAAGGTAGAGAGACCCCACAGAGAAACACCTGACAAAGAAAGATTGAATAAAGACTGGGAGTTGAGGAGAAAAACAGAAAATGACAAGAAGCAAGGAAAAGAAGCTGAACTCAGGAAAAAAAAAAAAAATTACTCTGCAATAATTTGGAAATGACCTAGCTACCTATATCCACCTCCACCATTCAAGTGAGTGGGGATGGTGAAGATCATCAAGAATGCCGGGAAGATATTGAAACAGAGGGAATAAGAGGGAATAAAAAGGGACTGCTTCTAATAGGGGAACTATATGAAATGTTTTGTCTACCAGGATGTTCAAATTTTTATTTCCTCACTTAAAAATCTTTGATTTGAAAGTTTTGATCCTTGCAATTAATAAAGAAATGAGATAAATAATATACAGGGGGCTATGTCCCTATTATAACAAGTCCCTTTGTTCTTTTATTATTATCACAGTGTAGGAAATATGTCAGAAATACCAAAGATCTACAAGTCTGCTCAGGGGTCAAGTCTTCAAATCTTAAGCAAATCTTAGTGAATGGCACCAGCCTCTGTCTGTGGTCCTGAAGGTGCTCATCTCCTGCTGCAGCTCTCCCATGGGGCTATGGCACCAGCTTGCTGGGGAAAAGGGATGAAACCTGTACTTTTTTGGTCATTTGGTGCAGTATCAAATCACCTTGCATTCACAATGGATCATTTCTAAGCTTGACCCCCTCCCCATTCCAAGCTTTGTTCTTTAAAATGAAATAAACTGGAGATTAATATAAACCCTTCTTTTATTTTCATCTGTATTAGCTGTTCTTTTCTTTTGAAAATACCAATCCCTGCATTTTATAAATTTGATTTAAATTGTTGGCTGCAGCTTCTTCAGCCTAACAGAACGGTGTGATAACTTAGCAGTGGCTGCAATTCAAAGCTGTTTATTTGTAGAAGGGCTTCAGGAAGAGACCCTGCTATGTGTTATTGGAACAAAACAGGCATTTTCATGCAGGACTTTGATTCTTCTCTCAATGAGATAGAAAAATGCATAAAGTAAAGGCTAGACTGATTTATTTTTTTTTATCCTTTTGAAGTTCTGCTGACCTTCTTTACAAGAGTTGACTTATGTTCACAAAAACGAAAATCTCCTTCAAATCACTGTCAGGTGCTTCTCTTTCACCAATTAAGGTATTTATCTTCATATATATTTCAAAAAAAATAATGGCAATGCCTTCTGTTCTCCTGTGTGAAGAGTGTCTGAGACCCTCGGTTTATCTAGAAATTGATTTATTTTTTTTTTATAGGAAGAAAAGCAGTTGCAGTTTTATTCTTTCCTTTCTGTCATTATTCCTTGAATGCAGTCCTCCAGTCTAGTTCTGAAAAGTGCTTGAGAACCCTGATTTTTTTCCCCTAAATTACCAGCTTATTAATGATCAGCTTTGTATCTGGTCAAGGAGTACAGATAGAGCTACTTAGTAGGCTGTTCAAACCTAATTTCTACATCCTCTTTAAGGCACTAATCCCAATGCCAGTAAAGTCAATTCAGTCTTCAGTGAGGAAGCACAAAGTTCTAAATTGTTCCATTTCTCTTAGTTATGGTGTTCTCTGAAAAGGCTCCTTTAAAAACAACAACAGCAACAAAACCCACAATCCATTGGCTGTTTTCTGCTTGAAAAGCATGGTTATAGGAAATGTATTATTTGCACTTTAAAAGAGATAAGGGAGCAGAAATGGAAAGCTGAATTTTGTCCCTTGAACTAGAAAAGGATTTCTGTGAATATTGCTGCTATTTACAGTTTTCTAACATGTATATTCTGTCTCAGTAAGACAATCTTTCCTTAGTATCTAACTCTAAAAGATATGAATGTGCCACGTCTATATTGCTGTACATACTTAGGCTCATGTTAATCAAGCCAACAACAGTTTGACCTTTTTTTTTTTTTTTTTTTTTTTAGTATATATATATATACGAAAAGATTCTGGCATCAAAATACATTGAAAATATATTGAAAAACCAATGTTACATTTTCATAGAAAGTAAATAAAATATGTCAGAATGGAAACATAGTCTTTGGTCTGATACAAAATATTTTATTAAAGTTGCTTTTCCACTACATTTGAAACTTTTTAAGTTTCCATTCTAATAAATACAAAAAAAAAAGGCACATTTTAAATTCTCAAATTTTTTTTTTCCTTGTTCATATCTGATATATTCACATAAAGAAACATTTCTGTGTAAGAATTTATGTCAAATTTGTTATTCTTGTGCATATATATGTTGACATGTCTGATTTCATTGTTCAAACAGTTCCATTTTTTTAAAGAATTCTACATTATTGTGGGAGGAAAAAAAAATAAATTCTGGACTGCCTGAATAATTTGTGCTTGATATTGTCTGTCATCTTAATGATATATGAAAAAATTGATCTATTTTTGTTTATGCTTGATAGAAATCATTGAAATTAAGTCATTCCATTTATTATTCACTTTGGTTATAATGATGGTAATTCTTTCTAGAAATCAAATTAGAGCCACTTTTCTATACCTAACTTTCAACCTAGTGTATTTGTAGATATAAACAAAATGTAAAAGGAGATTAGGTAATTTTTGCTATATTTTATACCTTTTTTTTTTTTTTTCCAGCACACATGACACAAAATAATGTATCTTTTTTATTTTTCCCATAGTGAGTGAAAAGGCATTATGACTGCTTTCTTACAGGAGTACTCAAGTAGTTTTTCATCCCTTGCTACCTTGATAACTTGTGGTGGTGAATCACTGTTGAGTCATTATCGTCATCAGTTACAGAGTGCTTTACTGATTTTGTCCAGCTAATGCACGGGTTTTCTGCTGCCATTCTGTCCAAGTGTGAGTTAGTCAATCATTACAACACCCTGAAAGCAGGTAAATAACACAGGTATCAACCTCGTAATTGTTTCAGAAAAAAGAAAACTGACATGTCCCATAATAATTTGAGACAGATGCAGAAGTTAAACTGAAGGGAATCTTTTTGGAATGTATTCAGTTTAGTCTTGTACTTATTCAATTTTGTTATAAATACCTTGCCAAATATAATAGCTTCTGAAATAATGGGAAAAGTAAATAAATATTAAACATTTATTGGTTGCAATATTTAAAGGTACAATTTAATGATAAGGAGGGCTACATTTCCTAAATCCTCATTTTTATACACGTGGTTAACTTCAAGCTATTGAAGTAAATAGCGTACATCCACAGCTAAGTTTCCACAGAGACTTTGGAGGACAATATTACAGAGGAAAAGGACAAATAATTATTTTATTTGACTTTTGTCTCTTTTTTTATCTCTTTGTGCAGAACTGCTATGCTCAGTACCTTCCCCATTATTCTGGAACAGTTCGTGTCAGACTGTCATGTTTTTCAGTTTGTGCTCATTCCTCTTTGCAGTACAAAGGAGAAGTTAAGGCTCTATCAGTGTAGAATACATCTTCCAACATTTAAACTATATTTTCAGGAATTGAATTGACCACTATAGAGAATTTCAAAAGAAACTCATTTCCAAAACATGCCAGCTACATTTTCCTGGCTTTACAAAAACTCTTAAGATAAAACAAAAATCTCTATGTTTTCTTGACCTTTATCGAAACCAGGGAAAGCATTTGACATATAAACTGAAATGAAAATTCAGATGAGACCTGAAATTCATTTGTTCTCAGTACACTTCATCTGTACGTAACATCATGTGTGGTTTCAATATAAATTTTGCTTGAGAAGCAAATTCAGTCTCAAGTCTTTGCCTATATAGACACACACACACAAAAGAATAAGCGCAGCATGAGAAAATTGTCCTACCATTTAAAAATTCTATTTAAATATCCTTTTGTTAAACATGTCATTCTCTATAATAGAAAATGGATAAATTAGTGGTGCTTATTTCCAGTGCAACATGGCTAATTATGTCCCTTAATTCTGTAATCTCTATTTTTCAACATAATATGAACAAATGATCACATAAATCCTGCAGCATCAGCCATTACATAGAAAACTTACATTGCTTTATGAGTTTTAGAATTTTTAATAAATTAACCCATCCTAAAACAGTCAAAAGGCTGCTTCATGAAAATACTTATATGTTAAAAATTTCATAAACAACTTATTCTACCAAATGGCTCATTCAACGATGTCACTATTTGTGCACTTATTTTCAAAGCTGATCCTCCATTCAAACAAGAGAACTATTTTGAGTTTGAAGTATAAAATATTCCCATTAAAATTCATGGAATTTGGCTTATCTATACAGTCTGAACATTTGGCATTTTAAATAACATAGTAATGGCCACAGAAGACAAGATAGATGAAGAACAATGCCAAAATGTCAAGATTATGCCGCTTATTCCACTCTGTCATTGACAGAACAAATAGGTAGGCAAGTTATTGCAAAGCTAAATGGCCACACAACTTGAGAATACAACAGAAGTATAAATATATGCAATAACTCAGAATCTATGCTGTTCATATTCTGTTGACATATATATCCATATAGAAACACAATTGGTCACTTACTAATTTTCCATGGTTAAATGTTACCTTTTATTCACACTATTTCAGATAGCTCCTGAAGTGCACCTCAGAGTGCACCTTAGAGCTCTGAGATATCAACAGGTGCTTCTGTTGTCGATCTGTCTTATTTGCAGACCTTGATGTGTTCACTTTGAGACACTGGCAGGAACCAAATAATGACTTGAAAGCCATTCATCGTTTATTTAAGAAAAAAAGCATATCAGAGCAGAGAAACCTGTGTTTTAACTTAGACTGCATCTAAGTTTTCCCCAGCCTGGATGCAAAAATGAGCAGTGCCTTTAGACATGCTTTGCAGAGTCCTGGTCCCTTTGTCCCTTTGCTAGCCTGCGAATCTAGACTGCCTTCAGTTGGGTTTCTTCTTCTCTCATTTCAAAGTTCCTCTAATTTCAAACAAAATCTTTTGATATTCAATCTTAACAATGCAGGTTTGCATCCTCCTTGGAATCAGAGTGCAAAATCTCTCAATTGGCAATTTGGTGTGTAATGCTACAGTCTCTTCTTGCCGTTACGTTGTCACCTTCCAGTAGAGGTTGGGTCCGTAAAACTCCATATACAGGAACTTCTTTCACTGATATGGGCAAGTACAGTATTCAAAAAAATTGTTGCATCTAGCATGCATTATGGTATTAGATGTCAGCTCCACTGTCACAGATGTGTTTCTCAGTGCCGTGTTATAGCGCTACAGCATTGTACTTTAAAAAGCTTTATTCGGTTTGTAAATATTTATTTAGTGATCAAGGTCTGAAAGTAGCTTTCCTTTCTGATTTTTGGGTTATTTTTTCTCTGTCTAAAGAAGGTTTCACAGTGAAATGCCACCTCTAATCTGATTTTCTGTGTCTACAATATATTTTATTAACCCTTTTTTATTTTCCTCAATGATAGATTAGTAAATTCCAAAGTAGCTTAGAAACATTGCTTAGTGACCTTTTTGTTCTTTGCATTTTTTGAGGAGAAATCAACAAAAGACAACAATAGTAACCTTTCCATATTCATTACCATAAGCTGCACTGACCTTAAGAAACAGCCTTATGATTCCACACTTGTATACAGGGTAAGGCTGCTGTGCTGATTTCAAGAACTTGACAATTTTTCTGTTCTTAGGGCTGTGAGGGACAAAGAAATTAGAAGATATATTATAAAGTCTCTGTGTTCACACAAGACAGAAAGGCAGATGAATCTCCCAAACCTTGCATTGTAAAAGCAAACTTTTGTGAATATTTCCTCAAAAATAAACTTCTGTTTCTAAATATAAAAGTTTAAAGGTGTAAAGGTACAGAAATCTGGTAAGAACAGGATCATTTTCATTATTAGTTTTGATTTTACTTAAAAATAAGTTTGTTGTTGTTTGTATGCAATATTTGAGAGAATGAAAAAAATTTTAAAAAGAAAAAAAATATTAATACTGTATTTCCTTTCCTTTGTCAGAAGAAGAGGATAGGTCAAATAAGGGGGATTAGTGTTTAAAGGGCAAAGGAAAAAATAGAAAGAATCTGTAAATTCAGCATTGATAAATCTACATTATTGGATTAAGCCTGGAGTTTCTGGAGTTTCTTGATATTTGATTTTGATATCTTAATTAGTGTTATTGCTAAACTCTACATTGTTTTCTGGGAGATTTGCTGAAAGAAAAAAGGAGGAGAGAAAATAAAATATACAACTGATATGTGTAACTTGTAGGCTTATTTGGTGAAATCAAAATATTTTCTAGTTGATAAAGAATTGCATGATGATAAAATTATTGCATTCTACATTGAGAAGACTGGTGGTTTTTAGTTAGTTTTTAGTTTTTAGACTGGTGGTGTTAGTTAGTGAAAACTTAATACAGAATAGTCAGAAAACAGCCAAACCTATATTATGTCAAAACTCTGAACTCGCTATATTCTCTGTCCTGAATAACCTGAAAAAATACTATGTACCTGTTTTGCTGCCTACCTATGCACCATCCCTTTCTAAATTATTGATGAATCTATTAAATAGCTAGGGACCTAGAAAGTAACCATGAGATGCCCTGTCATTAACTTTTCACTATGATAAAAATGCACCATTTAATCATGTTCTTTATTGTTTTTCTCTTCTGGACACTATAATTATTTATTTGTATTTATTTTATTTTACTTTTGATCTGGGCCATTTTTCTTCTTTACTTTATGTCTCTTTACCTATAGTTGTATATAAGGGACCTTAAAAATCATTTTGCCAATCTGAATAAAGTAGATCAAAATGTTCTTTTTTTTTTTTTTTTTCTCACTACTTTATCAACATATAAAGTTTCTAAGACATGTTTTTTTCAGTGCAAAACCAAACTCAAAGAACATCTTGCTTGTTTTTTGTTCTATGCCACTATTACCACCGCCTCTGTAGTGAACACAACAGTTTATGGAGAAGGGTTATATGAGCTGATTTTAAAATTTATTACACAATATCATTTTCAAGTTTTCTTTGTGTGTGTGTTTGGGGGGTGGGGTTCTTTTTACTTCTGATCTAAGTGACATACTAATTCTCCAACAACTGTATTAGTGCAATGGTTAAGGGCATTATAAAATATGTCAAAGGAGTAGAAATCATGGGGGTGGACTATTGAAGATAACTTTACTAGAAAGTAAAACAGCTATATTCTATCAGACAAGACATGGTGTTTCTTCACAGAAACAGTGCTGATTAGCCCCTTTATTATCATCATCTTCCAAGTGTTTTGTTTTTTCTGATTTGAACTGTCACATCTACTGGTCAGTAATTGACTGGAGTGATTCTATAGCTCTGGATTGATTTTAAATATAGCTGTGGTGTGCTGCATGCAGCAGAAGCAGCAGAGTGCATTTTATAAACATTTCAAATAACTTGTAGATGAGCTCAAAAAAGCTTTTCAAGAGCTTTGGATACTTGCTATTTCTTGCAGAATGCCTGGCACCACCATTTTGACAGTATTTCATCTTAGTTACTGGAAAGGAGCATGAGCCTCCTCTTTCACTGAGGCAAATGATCATTTGGCTTGTCAGGTGGACCTTTCCCTTCCTTCACTGATACATTACATTTTGGTAGTCTTGAGCAAATTTTTTTTTAACATTCTCATTCTCATATCCTCCAAGTATCTTTTATTTGGCTTTCAATTCAAAATCATTTTAGGGTCTCAGATTTTCCTCTTTGTGGTTGTAGCTTTCATTGTGTCTCTATCAAATACTTTACTTCCAAATTTTTAATAATTTTCATCCAATTTAACGGACCTATTGAATCTTGCCATTAAGTATTTATTCTCATCACATGCCTTCTCCATCAGGCCTGTTGATACCCTCGTAATATTTCTTTAAGCACACCAGTGCTTCCTAGGATTCCCATCTTTATTATCTCAGACTTACAAGAGAGAATAAACTCTCATTTGCTTTTTATGCCATTACAATGGGAGGAAAAGAAACAAAAATCTGTGACAGAGAATTCCATTTTTACAAAATTATTTTTCATTAAGAACCAAAAGTATTTGATGTAGCAACAGCAGAAAAATAATGCTAACCCTTGGCTACTGTTCAACTGAGGAAGTCTCGTGTCCTTTATCAATTCCATTAAAATGCAAGCTCTCCTGCATGCTAGAGCAATATAAACAGCCTCTGGTCACCAAAAAATATGATAATAGTGCCATCCCTTGAGGTGCAGGCCATCTGAGTTAACTCTGGTTAGTAACTAGTAGTCCCTCTGTAGTCAGTGCATTGGAAGTACCTCCAAAAAACAATTCAGATACTCTGTTTTACAAGTCATATATTCTGGTTTAGACATTTATTTTAAACTCCACTTCTAGAGCTGCCTGCCTGCCTCCAGCAACTATAGACAGAGCATTAAAAAACAGATACACAGGTGGCAAAATTGGGTGTAATCAGTCCTGCTGTTATTAGCATTTGGGGATTCAGTAAAACCTGCATCTCCCAATATCACCACCAGCCCCTTGAGCAGTTCCTCTATGTCCCTGGCTTCTCTGGCAGAATAGAAGAGGGGCAGGATTTTCCCCTTAGATGTTTTGTGCTATATATCTAAAAAGGTCATGATGTTATATCTGCTTCTTAAATGTTTTTTGCTAGATATCTATAAAGGTCATGTTTCACCACAGCCTAAGGTGTCTGTCCTAAGCGGGGAACTGTGTTAGCCTGTTTCTATTCCCAATCTGTCATAAAATACATGCTAAAGCATGGGTTGTGTACTTAGCAATACAAATGTAAAGTCTGCCTTCCTGAAATTTAAATGTATCCAACTGTTTCCAAAACAGTGAAAGACGGTCTACATTCATAAAGTACAGCTTTCACTGTTCTTAGTTTTCACTTTTAAAGTCGTGTGATTATGTGATGAGTTTCCTTTCCTTTCCTTTCCTTTCCTTTCCTTTCCTTTCCTTTCCTTTCCTTTCCTTTCCTTTCCTTTCCTTTCCTTTCCTTTCCTTTCCTTTCCTTTCCTTTCCTTTCCCTTCCTTTCCTTTCCTTTCCTTTCCTTTCCTTTCCTTTCCTTTCCTTTCCTTTCCTTTCCTTTCCTTTCCTTTCCTTTCCTTTCCTTTCCTTTCCTTTCCTTTCCTTTCCTTTCCTTTCCTTTCCTTTCCTTTCCTTTCCTTTCCTTTCCTTTCCTTTCCCTTTTCTCTCTTTCTCTCTCTCTCTCTCTCTCTTCTTTCTCTCTCTCTTCTTTCTCTCCTTTTCTCTCTTTCTTTCTTTCAGGAAAAAAGTCTTCAGTTATTGAGGCTTCTTTCCAATAAACACTTGCAGTGTTTTGCATTTCACAGATGTTGAGACATTGACTATACCAGGATTTTATCAAGATTCAGGGTCCATAAAATCAAAATCTCCAGTTGGGGACAGGGTCTTATTTTTCTACCCTTCATGGAAATATTTAATGAACCCATGTTAATGACACTGTTAGAAAGGCATTGGTGAGGCCTCATGCCTGCTTGCGTTCTGAATCTTGAGAGGTTGCCCCATGAGGCATCTACAAAAAAAGTGAGAAAACCACTTTTTTCTTGTTATCAGTGACAATCATGGAGGATGTTATCTTTTGCAACACTGCATTTCTAATTTTCATATTTGTTTCGGTTTGTATACATGGCAGGAATGGGGATGAAACCATAATTTCTCAATTGTACAACCTAACTTCAACATGAGAGGAAAAAAGCATTACAATTATCTCTTAGTAATAATTCTATCTGAGTTTGAGGCATTGAGAATATACTTATAAAGCCAGATGAACTCTCGCTTGCAAAGGGCCAGTTCTGTAGTTCACTAGCTGAATTTTATCACATGCAAGGAGGAGAAGCATCAAAGTCTGAGAGAGTAATTGCAAACAGTAGATCTTCCCCTTGATTTGATAGTATGGATCGGATAATTTTCCAAATCACTAATTCTTCAGTACAGCGTACGGCACAGGTAGCTGCTGATAACTCAAGCCTGCAAGTTGTCACAAAGCTGACTTGTTCACAGCATTGCTGCCCCTGCATATGTTGGTATAAAATACACAACAATACTCCTAAGGAGGAGAAAGAATGATAAATGATAACATTAAATCAATAATCTTGATTTGACTCCTTTTATCTTTGTTCAGCTCAGAAGCACAAGAAAATGAAAGCAATGCTTTCTGTGAGAAATTTGGATAACAGAGAGTGCTCAGCCACCATGAAAGTAATTTTGTATCTGGAGATGAGCTGTGAAAGCAGCTTTTCTGTTTATTTGAAGGATAGAGCAGAGGACCGGTGTGGCCAGGAGTTTGAAAACAGCCGAAAGGAGTAGCTGCACGTTTCCCTCTAAGTGTCTTAAATCTCTTTCAGATTAGGAAACCAATCTCATGAGGAGGCATTAAATATGGCACACATCTTCAACCTGCTAAATGGTGGTAGCACTGCCATCATTAGCTATGAGTTTATTTTGGTAGCATGCAGAGATCAGATTGTATAATTACTGCACTGGCTCTTGCAATATGTTACTGGCTCAGACCTTGGCAGACACATAGTAGCTGAGCAGACTGAGGAGATTCAGCCCCAAATAGTCTGATTTTTCAGGATACACAAGCCATATGACACATTCACCAAAAAAAATGTTCTTAAAACTTTTTACAGATATTGGATGCAAAAGGAAAGATATATATATATATTTTTTGTCCGTCTTCTCTGCCATGGTGCTCTGCTCTCCTTGTTTATTTTAGACCCAATACCTGAGTATTACCACCCCCAGAACAACCATATTTGTTAACAGAATTTGGAGCTCACAGTCCAGGCACGTAATTAGTATTATCTCTACGGTCATCATTAAATGGACGACAGCAGTTTCTGGGCTGGATAGGGAAATATTTGCATGTGGATAAGGGCCGCCTGTTGTACTTTTTGACTACTACTTAAAATCTTCCTGCCACAATATGGTCATATATTAGTCTAAAGGGAAGTGGAAAAGACCAAAGCAAAAACTCCTACCAGCTGAGACAATTTAACCTACCATCTGTTTCTGAACTGCCAACTAGCTGCTAGTTACTGAGAAAGCTGCCATCCAGTTAGCCTTACTGCACAGCATATTTCTGGTCTTCTGCTAAAGGAGGCAGAATAGGAAGAAATGCATAGATTTTAACTTCTGTGCTTCCTTTCATTGAGATCTTGTAATCCTGTGTGCCCTTATGAAGCTAAAATCACAGTTGCAGTACTTCTGAGGTTTTCTCGTGGTCCTAAGCCTTGCAGATTTTCTGTACTAAATGTGTAGTATTACTATCAAGCACATGGGAAGACTATACTTCCAAACCAGGTTTGTTCTGAAGTCATAAGATTATTTCTTGTAGTATTAGCAATTTTAAAAAAATTTATTTCCATTTTGCAGCTTTTCTCTTATATTACTTCATTTTCCAGTTAATTTCCTGGGAACACTGCAGCTTGGATTTGAGCTCACAGACAGTGCTAAATAAACATCGTAGTAGATGGTCTGCAAGTGGAAAGGGACCTAATGTGTTGAAGGAAATGTTGCTAGTAATTCTGTAGGTGGCACTCTTTGCTCTGCATCAATCTAGCCCTTTATACAGTGCTAGTTGTTTTCTATATGAGATACCAGGACCGGTATCTTTGTTTACATCCAATTTCAGTAGGCAGAGTTTACGCAAAAGGTACTTGCAGAGTCAACTACATAGTCCCTACTTGCTGCCCTGAATTCTCATATAGCTGTGTGCTCCTAACTCTTAATGGCTGGTGGTGGTGGTGGTGACATTTGCTATTTCTCTTTGATAGTGGACACGTTCACAGTTTTACTGAACGCAGAAGCTGCTGGGTTAATTATTACTGTTGTTATGATTATTAGCAGAGCTCCGTGTTAAGTTCTGCTATTTTGGCTCCCAGCAAATTGAACCCGCAGCTGAAATAATCCCACTGATGTCAGTGAGGCAATGCAGAAAGCCTGGCAAGGAGCAAGGCTGGCTGACTCCGCTCCCGTGCTGGGAGGCTGTCAGCTCTGAGAAGTTAAATCTTGGATGGTTTTCACAGACTTGAGTGGTTTCCTGGGCTGAACATGTAGTGGATGTCTTTTCTCTCAACTGAGGATTGTCAGACCAAACGTGACCAATTAACAGCTGCATCGTGCTTGATGTTTCCAGGAAAGAATAGACTTTAAAAGAACTTTTGTCTTTTCATCAACACCTTGCTTAGATTATAGGGGTAAGGAAGCTGGAGATGGCATTCACTTTATAAAAAAATTATAGGTGAGTTGGGAATGAGACAATTTTCCCTACAGCTAACAGCTCAGTCCTCCTTGCAACATAAAACTCCCTTGTTTATGAAGTTCCCTGGGAGTGAATTCTGACATTTCAGCCCACTTACTGCATCTGAAATACAAGACCTTAACTATCTAGCCTTAGTTGAAGGGAATGCCTGAAAGGAGAAACCATGGGTGCGTGCCTCCTTGAACTAGTAACAATATTATCAACTCACTGACATCAAGAGATGTGAGACACTGATGCCACCTCAAAGGCTTCCAGCTTGTTAGCCTTTCACACTCCTATTAGGATTCTCCTAGTCTAGCTCATTGGGTAAATTCAGTAATTGTCTTTAAAAGATTTATAGAAATCTAAAATGTGGCTGGCAGCAGAGTGTTAGAAGCTGCACGCTAGTTAGTAAAAGTAGCACAGGGAAACTGAGCAAAGTGAAACCTTTACCTGCAGCCACAAAATTTTTAACTTCAACCCCCCCACACACATACCCCACACCCTGTTTTGGGCAGCTTTTAAAGTCTCTTATTTTGCATCTATGATAATAATTATGTATACATACTAGTGCAAAAGAACTATCAGAACAACTATTTCAACACTAAATGCAACAAAGATATTCAAATAAAGATTTTTAAAGTTAGATTGTTTATTTCTAAAGAGAGAGATGGAAAAAAATGGAAGGGCATGGTACTCTGGCCCGAATTATACCTTCATTGAATTGTATTGTGGATGGCCATATTGGGGATTGAAATATTCTTATCAAAGTCCTCTCACTACTGAGGCAATCAGATTAATAACAAAATAGAGAAAAATTATTATTATTATTATTATTAAGCATACAAATTATTAACATTATAGAAATTCAGAATGGAGATGTAGAGGATACTTGTACTGATCTAATTGGAAAAAAATCTCATTTTTAGAAGATTTTAGAAGGTATGAATTTCTGCTTTATCTTGATTGAGTAGTTTTCCTTCTTAAGTTTTCTGCAGAAATGAAAATTAATGAGTCTTATTTATGTTATATTCTCTAGTTTGCTGCTTTAAAAGTCTTCTGTAATTTGTACAAGCTTTTATTATATGCCAAATATAATAAAAGCAGAGAGCTCAGATGAAAATTACCTAATTGATGTTCTCTTTCTTAAGTAAAGATATTAACAATACATAGAAAAGCTCTGAAGTAAAACACCTGTCATTTTGTAAGTTTTGCCTAATACTACCTATTGGACTTATTCAGCCAGTTCTTTCCACTCTTGCTCACATTATGTAGTATTTTGCTCCTTAACAAATCATATTGAAATAACTTTTTCTGGAACTCTTCCTGGAAAGGTGGATTTTGGCGCCTGGTATCAAGTCTCAGCTCACCAAGGTTGCAGGCAAGGAATACTGGCTATATAAGAACATTTATTTGATTGCTTATCATGAATCCACTTGTAAAAGACAAATTTGCCCTCTTAAATGCCCTTGAATAAGAGTTACTGAATGTGGGCTCCTGAATACACTTAGATCATTGATTCTCTTCCTCCTCTCAAATATGTGTCCATATTTTTTTGCATGGCAAGGTCTTGCCTTTAATATAACAGGAGAGACCTGTTTGTGTTCATGTTGCTGAGAAAATTCACAAGTATAATGCTCACTGACTCTATTGAGCACAGAGATAGATAATTTTAGAAAATTCTTCCTAAAGTTCCTAGCCTACCTTCTAATCACAGGATTAAAGAACAAGATTAGAGTTAGACCAAATAAGAACTAATGCAAAAGGTTTGGCTAGATATTGCCAGATGGGCTGGGCTCCTGCAGGAAGAATTTCTAAATGGAACATGGGTAATCATCCCCAGCTTCCTTTGTGCCAGGCTTTGGAGGTCAGGATGCTTTTCTTCCAGGTGATTTCTCTATAAAGCCCATGAGGAGTCACTATCGACCTTCACAGCCACATGAGCCACAGGCAACTTTTTTTTTTTTTTTTTTTTTTTTTTTTTTTCCTCCAAGTGGCTCTGTTTTTCCCTCCCAAGAGCCCAATGGGGAGAGCCTAGCTGTGTGCAAGCCAAGACTCCTCTATGGCATTTTGGCTGTGCTGTTTGATCTGAGCTAAGCTGGTTAATGGTAAAAGTCACAGCAAAACTTCCTGCAGTCATCTTCATGTTGAGTGTACCAGTTTTTTTTTTTATGCCAGGCATAAAAACTGTTCCCTTGGGTCTGCAAGCTGATACTGGATGTTGCATAACCATCAGTCTCTGTCTTCTCAGTAAATCACAATGCAATTATGGAAGTATTTTGGGATGAGTTAAGAGGCAGAAGTTTTCTGAACTGTCTTGCCCTGGCCAAACAAGGAAAACCTGCAACACATGCAGTTTGTTTTCAGAAGGACTTTGAGAAACAGTTCATAACCAAAAGAAAGACCTATTAAAGCTTGGTTGACAACATGTACATCATTACTGTATTCCAGTCACTTTGCTCATCTGGAGAAAGACATCTGCTAGGACTTGTGCACTGGGAAAAACTGAGCTTATCAGGCATCAAAAATAGCATACAATTGGAAGGAGAACCAGAGTTGTAAAGTTGATAGGTTCTGTTTACCAAACTACTGCGATATGTACAAAGATTTTTTTAACTAGGTTTTGTAGGCTGTGTAATATAACATGACATTTCTGTATATGACAGCAGAAGGTTCAGCGCTCAAACTTCTCACAGCATGACTCAACACCTCCTGACAACTCAACAAATAACAACAGCAAAAAAATCTTTAATCAATTCCTTTACCCAGTAATCTCAATTGCAATCATATAGAATTACCCATTAGACTCAATTGGGATCACACTAAAGTGATTGCTCCAAGTCCTTCATGACTTCATATCCAGCATCTTTCACCAGAAAAAAAAAAAAATATATATATATATATATGTATGTATATACATGTATACGCAGCTAATGAAAAGGCAAACTCCCTGTGTACATATTGACATAAATGTCAAATTTTAATGATTGCCCTCTTTGAACTTCGGACAACTTGTACATACTGTAGGATCCTGCATAAGAAACGGTAAATGTCATCAAGACGGTGCATGGGATGTAATATATTATAATAAAAGGCCAAATGACTTGAAAGTCAGGTTTTTGTGCATTTTTTATGAAAGAAAAATTGACCCATTTTTGTGAAAGATGTCGCTAAGTCATAGTGTAATTTTTGTTCGAAAATTGAAGTCACTGACCGAGACTTGTGTTCCTAGAGACAGCTAGACACTTTTGGAAACGCTTTTCCTAATTAAAAGATACTGGCTGATTCAACCAAAAATGCTTTCATCTTTCATCCTGTAGAAATTGGTACATGGCCATGAAAACTGATTTTTTTTTCTTCTTTCTCTCTGAGCTTTTGCAGACTTCAGCTGCAGTATGGAAACAGACTATATTTTTGGCTGAGCAGAGACCCTTCTGTTGAAAATAGCTTTGATGTCTAGGAAAGGATAGAAGATGAGTCTTTGCGTTTGACATTTTTCTTGAAATTAAATCAAAGAAAATCTTTATTTCACTGCTTCCAATTTTATATATATATACATATATATACACAACCATATGTATGTATTTGGCAATAATGAACTAACAGACAAAGAGATCCTATGATTTTAACTTTTTCCTACCTTTATGATTAGCATTAATTCTCTCTTGTGAAGCACCTCACTGTATGAAAATACATTGTAATTCTTAGTGTAAGGCTAGCAGCGAATTTAACATGTTGCCTATTTTACATTACTAAAAAGATACACAATTTTAAAATGAGAATTAAGCATAAATAAATCTAAATTCTGCATTGGATCAGCCCCCTGAACATGACTAAATACATTAATTGGTGTTCCCTTTGTAGTAATATCAATTATCATCTTTTCTTCTTTTTTTTTAATTTTATTTTTTCTTAAAGTCAGCTGATCATTATAGCAGGCTTAATTTAATTCACATAAAAATGCACAAGCAGTAACATTTTAGAATTTGGACACCCCCCTGTCTTGTTTCACATATTGTGCAACACAAGCATTGATGGGTACAAGGGAAAAAGGAGGAGGGATCAAATGCAATATTAATACTTTCTGAATTCATTGTTGTGGAATTCACAGCAGAACACAGCAAATTGGCCATGAACATCGGAAAATTGTGTGCAGGATGCTCATTTTTGGAGTTTGCCCTTTGTTTTAGAATGTAATATATATGAAATTGCTGTGGAAGGAGAAGAAGAAAGAATGTGACACAGAACAGCAGGGAGCCTGTTTAAAAACACAGTTCAAGCCTCCCACGGTGGTACGGTTTAGTTGTGCAGGGAGAGGAAACAGTCCTACAGACTTTCCTTGTGAATCCAAGCAACAGAAAGGGCATGACAGAACCGCAGGCTTGATTTCAGTGCCAAGGGCTCGGCAGAAGCAAATCTCTTGGCTTGGCACCCATCTCCTTGACAGGAGCAAATCGAGTTATCCTGACTACCCTGCGGGGCAGACAAGCTCCAGACCTGCACAGTCTGGTTGTGCAGCAGCAGCTGAGCATTTGGAGGAAATTAGGATGTAGAATTGTACCAGTGACTTCCCTTCATGCCACCAGCCCTTGTGGGGGGATGGAGCACCCAAAGGCCGGGTGCTAGCAGAGGGAAGGAAGAGATGGAGCTTTTCAGGACCAAGAGACAATGAAACCAAAGCACACAAACCAAGATCTACTCAGGGATGTCTTGATGTGTGATGATCTTCTTCGGTGTCTTGCCCCATTCCCTAAACATAATTATTCTTCATCTGCCTCTCTTTGCTTGTTATGGGTAGCATATGGAGAACCAGCAGCAGTTGTGGGACTGGACACACAGGCACACTGGAGATGTCTGTGCAGCGTATGCAATTCTCATAAGCATATACTGATACTCTGTATCATAGGCTTTACTAATGTGCAAGCCAAACTTCACACTAAATAATGGTAAACGATTTTGACAGGGCTGGGAAAACAGATGCTTGTTTCAGAACCAACCCCTATGACTTGTTTCTTTATGTTTTTGTATTGCTGAAAACTTTGCTTTGGACTGAGTTCCTGTAGAAAGGAATGTTTGCAGAAGTAGCAGAATTCTTCTCAATTTTTATTCATTAAAGTTTTCTGGTAATAATTGCCTGTCCATATTATCTGGAAGTAAATTAGCTACCATCAGGCTTGACAAAGTGCTGTGGATTATCTGTAGGTTCATTCTGTTCATGTTCCTGTTCAGGGCCAGTTCAGTTCAGATGGTCTATACAGATGGTACCATTTACTTTTTTAAGAAACAGCCAACACAAAAGGAGAATGTTAAATAAATTCCAGAAATAAAAATCCCTGCACACTATTTTTTTTTCATGTAATACTATTCTGTCCATATTCAGTTTGATAGTCTCATGGTTCTTCTACCAAAATTAAAAACTTATGTTTGGAATGGCTTTTATTGCAAAACAACACTTCCCCAAAATACAGCAAATATATGTAATCAAACACAGAAATATAGGCAAAGAATGTCAAAGGTTCCTATGTTGAAGTGCATTAGGTGTTTAGGAAGATACAGTTAGTTTAGGAGTTTAGGGGGGGAATTAGGTGTGCAGAATGCAATTAAACCAAATTGGTTCTTCAGAAATTCTGGGGCCTAAGTCTCCAGTATTAGCACAAGTTCCCCGGGGTCATTCTCAACCAAACAGTCAGGAGCTCTTGCACTTCTGTTGATGTACTCTTCATTAGTATCTTCCTGAGGCATTGGCTTCAGGAAAAGTAACCTGTAATTTTTGGCGAGTTTTCATGTTTTTCTTTAAGAAAACTTAAGTCCCACTTCAGATCCTCCATAAATATCAAAAGAAATCTATTTTCAGTCTCTTTTATAGGGAGTAAAATGCATACCTTGGTGTTAATTTCAAAGCTCTAAAAGTTATTGTGCATTTAAGATAAATTGTGAATTAAATAATTCTGCAGTTATATTAAAGTTCCATAGTAATAATTGCTATTTTTTCGTAATATTTTACCACTTTAATTGCAGGTAAATGTCTTGGACTAATGCATCTCAGTAAAGAATAGCCTTGTTTTTAAATAGTTTGTTTAAATATTAATGATGATAAGTACACAAAAGCTATTACAAAACATTGAATGAAAAATTCTTCCTTCAACTCCACTTGGTAAAAGCGAGCTTTTAAAGATATTCAAAACACACACTCCATCCTCTATATTAAGAATTGCACCTTAATGCTCCTATGTAAACTTCACATGAAAGGGGAAATCTGCTGTCATTTTGCACTGAGTATCAGCTATAGCATTAAAAGATGTGAAGAGCTGAATTTTCTGATTGTCATGCAGGCTTAATTCATGCATGAAATGACTGTGCTTGCTCGTATTGTAGGAGTACGTGCATAGTGAGATCCTCCTAATGCTGACTACACCCGCACCATGACACACAGCCCTGTGTTTGTATGCCAGTGGCCTCCAATTGCTGCAACCATGGTGGAGCAGAGTGGTGTGGGTAATGGTGGTCCTTCAATTCAGGAGCTTTTGTGTCTAAATAGAAAAGAAAAACAAGAAGCGGGCAAAAATAAATAAATTAATTAATTAATTAATTAAGGCCTTGCTGTGCAGCTGGGAAGCAGAGTTATGTAGAGTCTGTTTCTATAGACTTCAAAGTAGTACAGGTAGCTGCTCCCATCCATACATGCTTTTCATATTTGCGTCATGGCTTGAATGTGATAGCTCTGTGCTGCTCCAGTTTTGTGTGTTTCCTTCCCTTGCAAATTAATCCATCCCTTTGGGTTGATGAACATCTGTGGCTCATTTCATCAAATAAAATCAAATCTCCTTAGTGTGGAGTTTTCTCTTCACATGTATCTAAAATTATGCGATGACTTGTGTTAAGGAGTACTTGCACATCAGGACTTTCTACATATCATGCCAGACATTTGTCAGATTGTACCACTATTCTAGGAAACAAATCTTAAGATATTGCTTTAGTGCAAATAGAAATTAGTTGCTTTCCTGAGATAGGCTGATGATTTCCTGTGTCTTTGAGTACCTCTGGCTGATTTCACAAGTCAAGAAGTTGCCTAAAGAAATGGTTCACAGTGTGTCTTTTTTAAGAGCGATATCCATATGCTGGAATTTGATGTATTTTATATTTGCTCATTGCAAATACCACTGTATCCCTTGCTGACTGCAATGGACATTTCCCAAATGATCTTTCTCCTGCTGTTGGTGAGACTGAAGTCAGAGGTAGGTGTGAGGGCCTTCATCCTGCTTACCTGTGGGTTCCCCTCCTTATACCACAAGATTAAGTACCTCTGTTTGAAAGCAGTGGTGGCAGGAGCAGCAAGAGCTCCAGCTTTACTGCTGCTATTTATTCTCATTGCGGTCATGCATGGTTGCCAGTGTTCTGCTGTGCTGTGCAGTGCATAAACTTGACTGAGCAATGGTTCTCTCAAGTTTTATGGAAATTCTCTTTCCTTTTATAGAACCAGTAAGGGGCTGTGGCTCTCCGTGCATTAAATAAATGCTACTCTTGGTCTCCAAAGTGTTCAGTGGTAGAAGACAATGTTTTTTCCTGTTATTTTATCTACTATATCTGTGATGAACACATACAAAACCATTTAGCTCCATTAAAGCTGTTTTTGCTGCATATTTACTGCCATAAGAAATTAGACAGTTTTCTAAAGTTGCTCTCTGCTTTTTCCTTTTCTCTCTTGCATTTTCCTAAAACCTTGTCGTGTCATGTATTTTGTAAGGTGTTTGACAAATCATCGTCATCATTATCATCATTCCTCTTCTGATCTTGGAAGGTCCACAAGGAAGTATAAGAAAAAAAAATAATAAATAAATAAATAAATAAATAAATTGCCTTTTTTGTTTCTGCTATATTCCTACAGCAATTGCCAAAACATAAACATAATACTGGTTGGGCAATGTAGTCATTAAAATAATACAAAAAGGTAACATACTAGAAGTTTACATGTATGTCTAAATATATTAATACTCTGTCCAGGAATGTAAAACTGTTTTGTTATGTAGCCAGACAAAAAAATACTGGCTGAAAGAAGCTTCCTGGTGCTTAGATCAAAAATCAAAGAAGCCTATTTACCTGGATCTAACTCTGTTAAATAAATATGTTATTTCAATCCTGGAAGGTATTATACCTCTTGTCCATAGATCATTCATTGCTTGCAAGGTGATCAGCCAAATTAACAAAAATAGCCATGTACTTCTGACTTCTTGATACTAAAACAGAAATGAATGAGAAGACTCTTTAAAACGTCTGTTTGTAATCAGAATGTTACTGAATAGGTAGAATTAACCTGTTTTATATTTTGGTAACAGTTATTAAGAGGGTAGTCATTGTTTGGTTCTCTTACTGTGCTGTTGTGCTTAAAATTGTGCATGTATGTGCATGTATTTGAGAAGGAAGAGAAAGGCCATCTACTTTTAAATCTGGAATTGTATTTTTTTCCAGATATGAATAAGATGCTAGGTGAGATACATATACTTGGTTGAAGGTTTTCAATTGAGTGTTAAACTACTCCCCTCAGTTTGTTGTCTTACAACCTCAGTACTAAAACACTGTTTTAACTAACGCATGAACATCGGATTACTTCATCAGCTTGAATACTGGTAGCAGAATGCAGACAGGTTTGGTGTGATCCAAAATAAACATAGTCATAAACTAATATAGAGAGGGAAGTAATGCAGGGCTGATTCTTCATATAGTGTAAATACCACAGCTCAAAGGACTTTGATGAGTCTATGATGATTTCTGCCAGATGGAGTTAGAATTAGCAACTTCTTGCCAGTGCTTGGTCCAAAGATCCAACTTATACTTTTTATTCTGCTCTGATACGGAAAGCTTAGAATGAAGATGTGAAAAATTAGGAATATTTAATTTATTCAGCCTGTAGACTTAGGATAGGTAATTTTTATGAATATTTTTTTAAAATATTTTTTCCTCTTCTGGCTAATTTTCTCTAGGCCAAACTTTGGAATTCATCAAGAGAGGATAGTTTGAATCTCTTGTTTGCTTTTCCTTTCTTCTCATGCTCTAGGTAAAAGTTACTTTTATTTCCCATAGTGATTGAAATCATTTTCTTTGCTGTACTAACTAGGTTTTGTATTTCATAATTTGCATGCAAATCTAGTGAAAATACTTTGACAAAATATACACCTCATGAATGAAAGTGCTTTAAGTTTTAGAAAAGCAGACATGTTTTCCTGAAACTTTGAAGTTACATATTTGCATTCTCATAGGCAATAAAATTTAAAATGTACCCAAAGGTGTATGTCCTCTCCTGACATAACACCTGAACTTAACATGCAAATGGGCTGTTTTAGTTCATTATAGGAAACTTTTAATTTTAACTTGATTCCATTATTTGCTGATATGCGATCTGTATGGCCTCTGATATATTTTGGCAAAGTGAGAATCAGCTATAGGAGGTATAAGAAAATAGAAGGCTGCAAAGCATGGTAGAAAGTACAACAAGGCATCAGCAGTAATCTTTCTCACAACTTAATATGCAGGTTTTATAAGCGAAGTCATGACCCCGTCACAATATCCATTTCTTTTATGGCTTTCATATAATAGAAAAGTTAGTAACAAGATAGGACTTCCCTGCATTGTGATTTTCTTATCATAACTCCAAGCTTTACTGAATTGCCAGAGTACCTACAAAAATTACCTACTTCTTCCTCTTGAATCTGTTTCTATTAATAAGAAAGAGCAATTCTCCCTCATTTATTTTTTCATCTACACAAGTAAAAGTGGGAGGCCTAAGTGCAGGTACATTAATCAGACAGAAAATACTTTAAATGTGGTCACACTCCCTGTCCCAGATATGGCAAACATTGTGGAAGAGTTGCCCAGCTTAGGCATGCTGTGAAGTAAAAGATGAGCCCCATGGCAGATCGCAGCCTGGCTATCCCATCTCATGGATCAGCTCAGGTTTAACATCCTCTGAGCTCATGAAATAATGACTGGATGTCAGTCTAGGGTGTTTGGCTACTCATCCTTGCTCTACCTGAGGGAATGATGAAGAAAATGAGGTCCAGATACCAAGAGGGTATTTTTTCCCCATAGGATCCTCTAGCTTTTGTAGACCAAGATGAGGCAGACCTGTCTCTGAGGACAAGCTTAGATGCAACCTGTCAGGATGGCAAAGACACAAGAGGGTCTCTTTTCATTCCCAAGGCCAAGGGAACCTTCATCAGACCTGTATGACACGTTCATCAGACACCTCTTTCACACCTGTATGAAACATAGGTTTAGACTCCAACTCCGTTTCCTGTTTTATCTAGTTTAGAAATGGGAGGGGTGGTAGGTGCCTGGATTCTTCTCTTCTTCACAAAAATCCTACATTATTAATTTGATTGCTTCTTAGAAGCAGACAAGACCACTTGCCACCTGTGTGAATTGAAAAAATCAAGCCCACACAGAAACTATGTAATGTTAGAACCAAGGTTGCTTCTGCAAAAATTAATTTGGCCCCTTTGAGTGCAGGCACCATGACAGTCTTTTAAAAACAAAAACTGTTTTTTCCACGTGACCCTGCTTTATAAGCAGTTAGCTTGTGTTTCTTTCCATCCTCTTCATGTAGTATGTGACCCCAGGGCTTTTCTTACCACACAACATTCAAAACCTGCAACGAATACAAAACGAATACAAAATTATTAGTTGCTTCATTATTCTCATGGCTATCATACCTTAATACCTCACACAGAGTAATGACAGTATCTGCATAATGCCCTGGTCATTCATGGTTTTGTTATCCCCGTTTCACAGGTGATGGACAGAGGCACTGACAGATGAAGAATAAAATAGTTGACAATGTACCAGTTAATTTCTAAATAATATTTTTTTTCATAATTGTAATCAATCTTTATGTGTATATAAGTACAGTTTTAATCGACATCAATTGCAGCTGTAAGTGTTTAATAGCACAGCTCAATTGTCTTGTATAGAGGCCAGAAAATGAGGAACATCAAACTAATAGTCATCTATAGAAAATGTGAAGTGATTTGTCCAACATCACATAGGAACTCTGTGGCAGATCCAGAAATGGAATTCAGGTCTTCAGTGGCAGCTGCCTTAACCATTAAATCTTATTTTCTCATTCTGTAGTCCCTTGCTGGTTCATTATATACCTTCCAGTTCCTGAAACAAATGAGGCAGAGAGAAATGAAAGCCTCATTCACTACATAAACCTGATTCATTCCCAGAATACCATTTCTCAGAATACTGTCCACAGTGCACACAAAAAGAGCCGCAGCTATGCCATGGAAAAATAGTCTGTGATCACATAATTGAAGATGGTTTCATAGTAGATATGTTGAAGAGGTCCAAATTGAGTTGCATAAGCAATTTTAATCTGGTATTTCCTACCTTTTGAATACTTGAATTTGAATGGCATCCTTAGTAATTATTTCTGATACTTTGAAAAGAAACAGTAAAACAGAATTTCCCTTCTGTTGAACAATACTTTACTTCAGCTTAGATAATCAGAATTTATATCTTCATTGTTATAGTGGAGACGACTAGCACCTGAGCTCTTAAAGTAAATGTTATTCATAGACGGCTGCTTAACTTTTATAGGAATCAGTCACTAGAGTGAAAATGAAGTTCACATTCTTTTCAAAAAAAAAAAGAAACCTCTGCCTTTGCATAGAAATCTAGAGGGATCTTCAGTGTAGACAGGGAAGACCTATCAACTCTGAAGGCTAGGTTATCTTTCTCTCCTTGTGTACCTTGTTTGTCCCTTCACTCTACACAAGTTCTGCCCCTTCTTCACTGATTTTTTGCCATCATGCACTTCAGAACATAATATTTCTCTGTGGACAGGTATATTTGCTAATTAACAGGTTGCAGGAACTGATAAAAGGAAAAGAGGTGAGGGCGTGAGCTATCTAGGTTCTACAAGTGATAACAATGTTTGGAGAATAGGAGTAGTACGTAACTGAGCTGAAATGCTTTTACGTTCTTGAGGACCTTCAGAAAGCTGGAATGCAGAGGAGAGTGCCTGGAGTTGGGAAATCATGTGGTGTCCCACACTCTCCTTTCTGAAGGGCTCCAGATTCTCTCTCCCTCCATCAGAAATTCAGAGTTTCTCACTGGGTAGGTGTCCCAGGCTACATCAGTGTCCTTTGAAGATCAGCTCAGAGCAATGCCTCTGGGTGAAGCTGGCATCAGCCCACCACCAATCCCATACTTCCCATAGGGCAGGGCTTCCTGCCATGCTTAGACTCTTGGCTTTTGGGGGTCACATGATATAATGTCAATTTTTTACATGTGGGATGGAGGATACTGGTGGGACAAACTTCAATGAATTTCATGTTCTTAACCTACTCCTGGCTATGTGATGAAGCATAACGTTTTATATCCTGATTTGTCTGCCATTTTCCACAGTGCTCTATGAACAGTTTTAATGCTGCAGTGCAGAGGCTAAAAGTCAATGAGTCAGGTTTGGGCACAGCTAAATCTATTACTTTCCTAAAGAATTTTGGCTTAGCTTTCTCACTTCGCTTGTTAGTATATTTTTCAGTTTCTGGTTTCTTGGTCAGGAGCCAAAATGTCCTCTCCTGTTACATGCTGCCTTAGGGAAAGGATAATCCCTGTGACTTTGGCAGGTGCCGATAACTTATGAAGAGAAGTAGCTTTTGCAAAGGAGAATTGTGACAGGGAGTGTTGCTCTATAATTTATTCCTATCCCATTTGCCTATCATAATTCAGCTGTGCAGGACCAGCTCATTTGAAATAGCCTCTCGTTTGTTAGCTATTAGTGCATGTCAGATCGCAAAAGAAGCTATGACTTGCTTGCATATTGTATATTTTCCTTCAAAGTCACTGTTTGCCTACTGCAGCTGTGCCTCACATGAAAATAGAATTTCTTTTAAGTTTCCTGGTAACTCTTAAGAACCTTATTGACTTTTTTTTTTCTTAATAAATGAATTATGCTCAAGAATTAAGATCACATTGATCGTGATTTCTGCTGTGACTTTTACATCTCTTTTGTTGGTTGAAATCCATCCCCATGAATTTTTAGAGATTATTATTTTTTTTTTTAATTTTAAACTTTAGCTTTAAAAGTTATGTAATGTCAAGCATCTTTTTGGCCTTCATTCTGGTCTAATCAGATTATTTGTTTATTTATTTATTTCATTTCATTTTAGGATATGTGCTATGTGTGATATGTGCTATAAGTGTTTAGAAATTATGAGGATCATTAACAGTTTGCATAGAAATGAGTTATGTAACTCATGTGTACCAAGATGTAAAAGGAATGTGAGAATAAGCCACTGACTGAATAAGCCCTCAGTGTTTGTGTCCACTAAAATTCTGTTCTCAAGATTCTGTGATAAAAAAGTAGACGATGTTCTGCTGATTGTTCAAGAATAAAATTAACCTTATCTAGGAGTAGAGTTTATCAAACTGGGTTCCATAGATCTCTATTGATCTGTGGACAGATTGGAAAAAAAAAAAAAAAAAAAAGAAAGCACACTTTTTCTCACAAGTGAGCAAATAAAAGTAAGAATAGCTACGGATTCAAAATTCAACCTAATTTTTTATTTGTATATAAATAAAAACTCCCATGATTATTCTGTTCAGGGTGAAACAAGATTTTTTCTTTAGAAACTGTTTGAGTCATTTCTAAAGATATTAAAATGCATTTTAATTTCAAAGATTATGAACTCCTAGCCTAAAGACAGCAATTGGCCAGATAGGTCACACAAGCACGTTATCATTAGATCTGTGTGAGCTCATGCAGCTGACAACAGAAGCTGTACAGTCAGCCTATTCCCTTGAGATCAGAATCTGGCCCTGAAAGGTCAACAACAGAAATTGCATTCATCAGCTCCAAAATAATGAGTCTTCCCCTGTTTTTATTATTCTACCTTTGTGTGTCTGGCACCCATGATAAAACCTTTCAGCCTTTATAGTAATGGTCACCTCAGAGCCTGGTTCTTGCACAAACTTTCTGCTAGTTTGCCATGTTATTATTTATAAAGCCTGTAATCCTTCCTGTTGGATTATTGCAGGTTCTAGCCATTGGTTCTCTGGAGGTTTGGTTAGTTTAGTCTGTCAGCATGTTCAAAACTGTGGGGAGCACACTGTCGTGCAGAAGGTATATCGCTCAAGGCCAAATGCAAATGTTCTGGTTTGCATACACTCCCGAAGGTTTTAATTGCTGGAGCAAGGCCTCGCATTTAATAAACAAGTATTGGTAAGGCTCACATCTGGAATAGCTATTTTTTTGTTGTTTTGTTTTGTTTGGGAATAAAAACAAACAAACAAAAATCTCTTTGTTTTTATTTTCAAACTGTTGACCAATTCCTTTGGTTCTTTAGAGCCAGAATTGTATTTATTCATTCCTGAAGGAATGTCTGTTCACTGCACATGCTGCACATCTTAAAAGATTTTATCAGATGTTTTATATACCATTAAAAAGCTGTGGGAAGTACTTCTCATGGACTGCTTTTTGAAATAATTCAATATTCCTAATGAGGATGAGAACAGTTCAGCAAAATTAGTCATATGTTGGGCTGTCCAAGGCTGTATGCAAATCTGGGTTTGATGCCACCCCTACTTTTTTTGAGCATGTGGTCTCAAGAGACAAGGATGGGAATGCTTATTATTCGTCATTGCAGGGGGAGAGTGAGCTGTTAGCTCAAGGTCATGTGGCTCAATCTGGGGCAGAGCAGGGAATGAGACTCCTGAGAGTTTATGAATCCAGGTCCTCATTTTAACCACCACAAATCCTTGATATGAAACCATGATTGTCTGATACATTTTGTCCTGCAATCAAAACAAAGGAATAATTGCTCATTTAGACATCATTTCCTACAATGAAGAAACAAGTGAAATCAAAGAGAAGACATGCAAAAATCCTTAATCCATATCTTGGATTTGAGGAACTCTTTATCCAAGCCATGATGAGTTACAAAAAATGATCAGAAAGCTAATGATAATTCTTATTTTTATTTGAGATGAAAAGCTAGGAGTAAATTTTGTATGTTGCTTAGATGTGGCGTTCTGTTTATAGCCCTGGAAATTTCTTACCAATTAAAGGCGAGCCCAGAAGTGCACAGGGAAGCAAGACCTTCATTCTCAGTGTTCCATTAGGTTGTTAATTAGCCATAATGTTTATGACTTTCTAAAGCAAGTTGCTGAAACAGGCTTAGGTAACATTCATGTTCTTTTGTGTTCTGGCAGCATATAAAATGCTGTTCACTGTAAGGTATATCAAAGTGTAAGACTTCACAGAAGAATGTAATGAATATACTATTTTGTACAAGAAAATAATAATAATAATAAAAAAAAAGATTATAACATTTATTTTTATAAATGTACGTGCCAAATTATGTTTTTCTGCTTACACTTGAGTGGGAAAGGACAGATTTCAGGTTAAATCTACGCAGGGACAACTTCAGCTTCTTGCTGATATTTATGAAATTGTTATTTCTTTTTGTCTCAGATAACTGCAAGTTGGACTACATCTTTTATTTCTCTTGTGGCTTCCCCATATTTCTTAAATAATCCCTTTTTATACTTAGACATGTAAGGAGGAGGGGGAGTGTGTGGTATTTTTTGTGAAGAGCAAAGCCATTCTTAGTCTTGATAGGTTACGTTTTACATTTTTGAAAGTACATTAATCTTGAAGAATAATGGAGCGAAATAGATTTTTTATTTGCACAGATATCTCACAAATTCTGACTTTTAAGCATTGTTAAAAATTCCCTTTTATTTTTTATTTTTTCAATGTAAGACTTAGAAAAAAACATATATAGCACAAGTTTTATTTAATAAATGAAGCGAGAGCTCCTAGAACAGCTAGGTAGCTATTTTTGGTGATGTTTAGTGAAAAGGTGACAGCACTGACCTTTAGAGTGTTTGTTGAGTACGAGCGAAGTGCTTGAACCATCCACTCTAGTGATGTAAAGCTGCCAAGAATATAACCTATGAGAGTAGGTGCAAGTGCAATAATAATTCTTTATAGACCTAAGGTTTTGTTCTAGCATTTTTAATACTGTGTGTATTTATCCTTTCTTTTCCTATCACATGTCTACTGATGGTGAAGTTCATGTGTGAGCTGCATTGTAGTATGCCAAAATAAAAGCCAGGCTGCATGGCAGTATACTAATCTGCAGCATGGAGCTAGGCTCATGCAATTTAAATTATGGCCAGAGGTAATAAAAATTTCTATTTCTAGTTTATAAGGGACCAACATGAACCTTAACAGCTGTAGAACTGTTCACAAGAGACAGTTTACCCACAGTTGCACTGAGGCTGGTTTATAATGTATGATGAACTGTCTCAGACTGGACTTCTCATTTTTAGATTGTACTATATTTTTGTTAGTGAAGTTAATGGCAGGACTGTCACTGATTTCAGATAGGACTAATAAAAGTAGTAGGTACCAACCTGAAAATACACTGATAAAATATATACACCTTGAGAAAAATTTAGCCAATCAGTATTATGGTTGAATGAAATGTAGATATTTTCACATGTTGCAGTACTGTTAACGTTGGAAAGAATTTTACTGAAAATTTCTAAAATATGAGAATCTTAAGAAAGATTGTATTTAGATTTGACTGAAAATCAAATAGTGGCCTTCTGAAGGCAGTGATCAAAATTAGACTTCAGAAAGAGGAGGGTAACCATAAATACTTTTCTTTTTTTTTTTTTTTTTTTCAAGAAAACATGCAACTGGAACAGATGTCTGAATGGCAAAAATAACTGAAATACTTTCAAGAGAAGATGAGGAGGCCAGGTTAAAGTAATTTGAGGCATGAAAGATGAAACTTAAAAGGGAGCTTTATAGTTAAGTAATCGAGATAAAATTTTGTTGTTGTTGTTGTTTCGTGGTTGATCTCATCTGTTTTAAGCATTTCACAAAATTCTTGTAAGTTTCATCTTTCCCCTCCCAAATTGAGGTCAGTGTAAAAATTAATTATTTGCAGCAGCAAAACAGCTACAAAAGTCTGTAAAGAAAAGTCTTTCATCCTGTACTCCACAGATCTTTCGCACGAAGATGTCCCTTGACTGATATGCTCTCAGGTGAAAAAATAGTGTTAAAGTGCACAGTAACAACTATCGAGGACAGAAATGGAAAGTAAATCCCTTTCCTTTTGCTTAGCAGTGAGAATTTTGGTAAGCAGAATGTAATTAGTGAAACTGGAATTTGGCCATAACGTTTGGGATGATCTCCAGTACTTTTGCTCTTAGTCTGGACACTGCTGCAAAAAGCATCTTGCTATCTTTGATAATGATAAATGGTGAGCACCTGGCTTTAAGGACCTTTTTTTTTTTCTTTTCAGTCAAGATAAATCAGCAAAGGCTTAGCAACTGGTACTAAGTCTCTCTGAAATTATCGTGCCTCAAGAGGTGTGTCCTGAAACTACTGAGGGACTTTGACTCCATCCATGGGGATGCACAGCAGGAGAATATTTATCAAGAATACAAGTGGGACTAAATCCCAAAGGCCATGTTGACCCAGATCTTTGGTTACCAAGGTGGTAAAAGCTAAAAATGGGAACTGACAGTTGGCTGGACAGTTTAATTCCTTCTGCTAAATTCTTTGCCAACCATGCTTTGCTCTTGGCTAACAAGGTACCAGTTTCTAAATGGCTGATATGATTCCTTTCAGTTTATGGACTTAAAGATCAGGTAAAGTTTTTGTCTAGTTTAACCATAGCTTACAAATCTGAAGAATGAAGCCATGTCTAAAGTTAAGCAGTGACAATAAACACGAAAAAGCAGTTGTCCAAGTTGGCCTGCTATAGCTGCAGTAAATATCTTTACACAACATGAGGGCTTTGCTATCGAGAATTCATCAATATTTTATATGAGGTAGCTGGCCAGTGAACATCTGCCTATGAAATATTGTTCAAGAAAAGGTGTTGTCCCTTGTGAAGGAGAATTAACAACTAGAAAAAGAATAGAGCCATAAAGGCAGCAGTGACAGATCAGGGGGTGACTGAATCTCAAACACTATACATATTTCTTTTCCACCAAGGGATTCTTATGGTGTAACAGTATTTTTCATCTCTAATCACTGGTGCTGCGTGTCAGTATCTCTTATTCCTTTCCTGATTTGAGTGACACAGTGTGATATGTCTAATGACAACTAGAACAAATTTCAGTAATGAGGTCACCTTGGGCCTGTATTACTGTCTGACTGCTGTTTTCCATAGAAATTATTTGTGAAAGCAGACCACATGCTCTGCATAACTTCCTCTGCTTTACTGAGAGTGACGAAAGGGAGATATGTTAAAACTTGCAAGGTGCAGATGGTTAGCATTGATCTATTCCTGATTTTGAGCTGTAAATTGATATGTAATGAGAAAACTGCTACTTTGGTCCTTAGAAAAAAAAAAAAAAAAAAGAAAAAAAAAGTTTATGTTTTTGGTTAAATTGCTTAACTTTTCTTTATAAATGTAAAATCATGCAGATTCTAACTGACGATGGGCAAACATATGCCAGCAAGAAAAATAATAAGTGCTTGAAAGATGAGCTCGAATGAAAATCTAAAGTCAAAAACCTAACTTTGCCTCCAGCTCAACTTGAATTGAGATTTTGAATGCAAGGAAGTAATGATCCTGAGAGGCTGGGAAATAATAAGGTTCAAGTTACAACTTTTGTAATTCTAGTAAAATTCCACTGTTTGCTAGAACACAATATGAAGGATAGAAAAAGAAATGTTTCTGCTCCTAGTATGTCAAAGAAAATTGGAAATTTTGTGCCCAATGCAGACAGAAGAGCTACTGACAAATCCCCTGAGCTATGGTAGTCTCAGGGAAATCATTCTGTTCTTTGTTGTGCAGAAGGAAATCGGGAACACTTTGAGAGGAAATCAAAATCTTCTAATTTAGACTAGATTAATTGCAAAGACTATAAGAGATTTGAATTACAGTGATGTGAGGTCCAAATGCATCTACTGGTTACGCACTAGTTTTCACACTGTAAGCATCAGCTTAGTAACAATATTCACCTTAAGAACACAATTTCTGTGGGAGTACTCAATAAATGTGAGCAAGATCAGACTTTAATTATTTTTTTAAGTAGATTCACACAATTTTAGGGAATTGTTAGTGAACAGGAAAACCAATTCAGCACTTCAAAGTAGAACCTTACTGAGGTCCAATGAAAACAGAGAATGTATTTAAAAAAAAATAAATGTGCTAATGGAATATTGGTGTGTACTTAGTGTCCTACATAAAAGAACAACTTCAACTCTACATTTGGCTTCAGCAGGAATTTTCTGCAGATGGATTTTCTTCTAGAGTTAATGATGAATAGCAAGCTTCTGTCCTTTATAATAGTTCTCTCACTATTAAATAAGATGGTGCTGAAGCAGTGGACTATGAAATGTTTGTGCAAGAATCCCAACCAGCAGACTAGCCATTTATCTTGAAAATCTGCACCATTCGTCATGAATTGACTGATCATTGTTTTATTAGTTAATGGATTTCATTACATTAAATGTGTGCATTTCAAATTCACAATACACTTACAGAGCTACATAAAGATGATCACCAGGCCAGGAATCAAATTATAACTAAATCAATACATTGATCAGAAAGAACATTTCTAAATTAGCTTAATTAAGATGTTTTTTCTAGTACATGGGCTTATGAAAACCCATACAAAACTAACACTGACTGCTTAGTGTCTTCCACAGAGAGCTGTAAAATATTGCCTAAATTGAAAGGTTTGTTGGCTCCTTGTGACACTCATGCTCATTGAGACTAATTGGTCCTGTTTGTGTTCTCTATAGTTAGTCAGAAGGTTAAATTAATTGAAACCAATGGAACTGTACCAGTATGAGATGTTCTGATCTCATATTAAATTCTATGAATGTAAAATCAAGTCCACTGTTTTCTCATCTGTAATTCTATTAATTCAGAAAATCAGCATGATTTTTAATTTGTTGCTGTTTTTACTAGTAATAAGACATTAAAAGGAAAATCACTTTATTATTATTTTTTTTTTTAATGCCATACATTGTCACTGTACTCATTCATTGCCTGTTTATGATTCTTGTATTTTAATGTCAATCTCTGTCTTGGTTTGGAGAGATCAGTCAGATGTATTGATTCAGAATCTTGCATGGAGTAAACTGGCAGTGTTCTGCTGGCAGCTAGTATGGGCTTAACTTGAACTATTTTATCTATTTTTTTCCAAGGGATACCCCCTCAGTATTTTCTGGAAAATTTGTGACTGAATTGTAGTATTTAGCGTAGGCAATCTGCATCCCAGAGCTGAGTTTTAAAATAAATAAATAAATAAAAAGACTTTTAGAAAGAAAAAAAAAAAAAGAGAGATAAATACATTGAACTTCTCCTCTTCAATTTTGGCCTGTAACTTTTAGAAAATAGACATACATGTATGTAACTGCTGGAATAGATATACTGCTGATGGCAACATCTTCCCCATCAACCTGGGAGTCATCTACAATTCTTTTCACTTTTTCATTTTTCATCTATAGGCTGCACATAAACATATATATATATATGTAGTCTTATATAGTAATGTTGTGTTGCATTCTTTACAGCCTTCCTTATTTAGTTCTCCCTGGCCTGTATGCATTGGTCATTACTCAGTCATGCTTCTTAGTTCTTTATTTTAATAGTCTTCCAAGTAAGATTTCTAGTCTTCTTACTATAAAGCTAAATGTCTAAAATTAAGCTTCCAAATCCACTTAATGTGGACCTTAATGGTCCACATCTAAAAAAAATCTTTTTCTTCTGAAGAGCTGTGCACTTGTAGTGCCCAAGGAAATCAGGACTGTAATTTTCTCTTGACTTTGTGATAATTGGAAATAAAATATTTCATTGCGGTAAAAATTTACTTACTTGAGAGGGAATTGTGAAGTGTAATACTGGATTAGGAATTATTGGCAATATGACTTTCAAACAGTGATTTGACTTCAGCGTTCTCAGAATCCCAAATATTATATGACACATAATATGCATTATGATGGTGTAATAGTTCTTTCCAGGGCCTGGTATGTATGAGAGATAATTGTTGCCAACTAAGGAATTTCAGCTAAAGCTCTGGACCTATTGAAATAATCATCAGAATGTCTTTAAATTCAGGCGCAATAGACTGTTTTCAGACTGCATACTTTAGTTAAGATGTTTTCAGTTCTTATCTCAGCTTATCTTTTGGAGGATCCTCTGTTCCTTGCAGAAAGATATATGGAAAGGAGATAACAGAGGTAGTGTATGTTCTTTATACAGAGGTAGTTCTTCACTGGGACAAGAACTCATTGAGAGCAGCCCTGCAGAGAAGGACTTGGGGACTTGACTCATGTCAAGCTGGACAAAAAGCTTGACATGAGCCTGCAGTGCACACATGCAGCTCAGAAGGCCAACTGCATTCTGGGCTGCATCAAAAGAAGAGTGGCCAGCAGATAATTGTCCCCCTCTACTCTGTCCTTCTGAGGCCCCACTTGGAGTACTGCATCCAGATCTGGAGCCCCCAGTACAAGAAGGATGTTGAACTGTTAGAGCGAGTCCAGAGGAGGGCCACAAAGATGATCAAGAGACTAGAGCACCTCTCCTATGAAGGCTGAGATATCTGGAGCTGTTCAGCTTACAGAAGAGAAGGCTATGGGTGACCTCATTGCAAACTTTCAGTACTTTAAGGGGACTTATAAGAAAGATTTTACTATGTTAATAATTAAACATTAATAATTATGGTCACGGAGGGCCCAGAGGAGACCAAGTGTGGGGTAGAGTTGAAGGGGCCTCAGGGGCTCAGTCACTAGACATGTTTTATTTAGCTCCAGAGGACTTGCCATGGTTACACGAGCTGGAGGATTAGGATTCTTAGGATTTGTAATAATGTCATTGTTTGAAAAGAGATTTTATGGACAAGAGTCAATAAATAGTAGGTTTGAGTCAAAAATAGAGCATAGATGTCAAAATTCTAGATGATACTATGTGGGGAGTTGGTAAACCACAATGTGAAGATTGGATGAAAGTGTATGTTGCAGGACAAAATAAAAATATTTTGGCTATAGAGCATTGGTATAGAAAGTTTTACTTGTGGTTAAAAAAAGGGGGAAGTTATAAATGGCTTTCATGTTATAATGAGTGAGGCTGGAACAGTGGCAAATTTAAGCTGTTTTTACCATTATAGTCTTGATGGAAGTGGAAGAGTTGGGGTCCCAGGAGGTCTGTGTTACTGCTGAATAGTCCTGGTAAAAATCAGAAGGCTAAAGAAGGTTGCTGATTCATTAAATCTCCAAAGCTGACTTCCCTTAGTAATATTATAGGGACACAGCTGAAGTACTGGATGATTCTTATATTTTCCCCTGATCAGTAAATACAAGCAAGGAACACCTTTGGGGCAAATATTTTTGATTTTTGTTTTAAGGCAGTAAAAGTAAAGTTTAAAAAAAAAAAAAAAAAAAAAAAAACAGCTGACAAGCACAGATATTTCTATTGGAATACAGTTCTTATTTTGAAAAAAATATTATTTTGAAAAAGTTATGAAAATTCAGCATCCTTAGACTATTCCCAGACTATCAAAGAAAATTATATAATACATTTGTTGAGAAATTTACTCAGAGATACTGAAGCCATAAATGATTAAAACCATGAGGGAATGAACAAAAAATAAATAGAAAAAAAATTATCCCTCAGTGACAAATCATGTTATGGACAGTTTGAATAGCCATGGATGTTACGACATGATATGAATTACAAACACTAACATATAATACTGTACTGTATTCCTAATGATCTTAAAACATACCTACTGTTCTTAGGCTCAACAGAAACAGGAGTTTTTCTTTCTAGTATGTTCACAAGGGTCTATGTTGCTCTTAAATGATTCAATAATCTTTGGTTGAAATTCAGGGTTGGTTTTAACATTTTTTTCAGTGCTGTTCAAAATATTTCTTGAGTTTCTGACTGTTCTCTCTTGCAGGGAACGACTGAGACAACAATATCTGAAACAGCAGCACCCATAGTATATTTTTCAGTTGTTTTAAAATTCACTAATCAACAGTGAAAGTCTAAGCTCCTTAGCACACTGATCAGGAGTGAGGACTGCATGACATGTCCACATTTCATATCCTTCAAACCTAAAAAGGAATGGCCAGAGAGATCTAATTATAAATGTGTCATTCTGTATTTACTTTAAAAGAAAAGCTCATTGAAGGACTCTTAATGTAGATGACAAGTGAACAAACTGAAATGTACCCCAAGCTGATTGCTACCAGAGAGATTACAGGATTAAAGGAGCTGTGTTGATTTTCTCATTGTCTCTAAAAAAAAAATAAATAAAATAAATAAATAAAATCTTAAAAAAAAAAATCTACCACGTAATATATCCATAATATATTTCTTTAGCCTTTCACGTTGTATATCTAATGATAGAAAGGTATTTAATATTTAAGGGAAGCATTATAGTTCGGGTTAATGAACACAGATAACACAAATCTTCCCTTTTTTCTGTATTATCTTGCTATTGTTATATTAGCATTATTCATTTTGAGGGAAGCCTAGCTAGGCAGTAGCTGCAGGATACATGTTCCCATACATAGTGCATCTCTTCTGAATAGTTCAGGCTGGTGTGAGGAAGTCATTTTTGTCCAGCTATTCTGCAATGCAGCACTCTATTTTCTTAACATAGGTCCTGGCTTTCTCCCAGGGGGAGAATTCTGATTTTTCTCCGTCCTTGTTAAAGTTCTAAAAAATTACTCCTCATTTTCCCTACGACTTAACCCTTGCACAAAAATTGGTAAGGCTTAATCAAAAACACCATCTTCTTCTTAGCTACAGGCACTGGCTTGTATTCTCTCTGGAGTCAGGATACACTACTTCTCAACTGGCTGAAAGAAGTGCTGCTGAGGGGCATGTGGCAATTGCCCCCTGCTCCAGGGCTTTACTGCTGTTTCTGCATTGCACCTCTCCTGGAGGGTTAAACACCCTTGAGAGCTTGAGTCCCTTTGCCATGGTTTCCTTCTTTGCATATTGCCCCTCACTGCATGCCTTCCCAGTGGGAATACTCTGGCATTGTTTATTTGCATTTTCATGTCCTTGAATACCGGTCAGCAATGCTGTGTATCGCACAGTGATTCTGGCTTTCATCTTTTCGAGAGTGGGTATTATTTGTTATATTTCAGGTGCCAGCATGAGTGATTGTCATCCACAGACAGATGTGCTTTTGAAGTAGCAGGAAAAAAAAAAAAAAAGATTGACATGACATTTGACATGATTTTTGTCAAGACTTTAGCATGCCATTTGCTGGAATACCTAGTCTAATGAATACCTTTTACTCCTCCGAGATGTGCAATCTAATGTTATGCTATCTTTTTTCCTCTTTGATATCTAAATGTCAATCATCGGTGGGAAAATTATGTTAGTGAATAGGTAGCATGCAATTTATCCCATAGAAATTAAATATCTATCTGGGTTAGTGAAAAGAGTCTTTCCATACCCAAATGAAATTTCTGCATATAATTTTGTGCTTGCCAAAATCTCATTTGCACATATGGAACATTGTTTTTATAAGTTACCTTGGAGTGAGTGCGTAATACATATGATGTTATTTTAAAAATAATTTTTTACATGTGGTGCTAACAAAGGGAAAGTTACTGGCAGCAGTAGAATTAAGGCTTGTTTCCCCAGGGAGTGCTCTGACCATCGAGTTAAACTAGTAGCTGTGGTAGCCTCGGGCCAGAAAAACCTTGCTATTTCACCACAGGCTTCTCATAGCAACACAACACTTTTTTTTTTTTTTTAATTAATTTATTTATTTATTTAGGAGCTGTGTCTTAATGCAGATATGAAATGCATCATCCCTTAGCTGATGGTAAAAATCGCTGTGATACTTTACTCACTTAATGTTGAGTTACAGTGGAAATACTGTGGAGGTATCTGAGAACTCCTAATTTACCATGAATGATTTCATCATGACTAATGCTATTATAAGAAATTCCAGAGAACTAATAATTATGTTTGTAGCTTCAAAGTGCTATAACAATGTAAACAAACAAAAAACAAGCAAAACTTTATTCTTTAATACATACAGCTTTAAATATCAACAATAATTTGTTCTATGTATTTTGTCTTTTGTGCAAAAGAAATGGTGAAACTTTTCAGACTGAATTTTGGCTCATTTTGGAGAGCATGCATGGTGACCAACTTTATCTGAGAAGTGTGCATGAAGATAAACTTTAAATTCATAGCTAGACACATTCGGGGGCTTGTTGATCGTTCTTTTATATATATATATATATAATTTTTAATTCCTCAGGATAAATGATATAGATTTGGGCTAAATAAAAGCGGAAGGAAAATTACCCACTGAAGGAGGGAGGTGTTTGACTGTGGAGTTTTGTGCTTCAAAGGCAAGGAAATGGAGGTGACAGAGTGGTTTCTTTTGTACCAACTGAGCCAGGAGACCTGGCCACAACATAGTCAATAGGTGGCTGAACCTTTGCAAAAGTACATGTGAAATGTGTAGCTTTCTCCAAACATTATCACTGTTTGCTACCTAAGATAAATCAGCAGTCTGCTGAGGGATTTAGTATTTCCAGGCAAATGGATAGGTTTCATTCATCATCTTGCCTACTCAACAACTTTTCACCTCTTCTGACCAGGAGATCAATCATGTTATAATTAGGCTATTTGACACTGTTATTGCAATATAAGAAGTGCCTAAGACTACAATAAAATTGCATATTAATGCAGAAATCACAGGAGAGAAAATACCCTTGTGATTAAGAAAATGCAGCTGCTTTGGTTATAGCAGATCAATAACACAGGAATAAATTTGGCTTTACCTTCTAATTTATCACTTAGATAGTCAAACTGGGAGGCTTCCCATAAGGGATTTATCTAAAGTATTCTTACGTCATCACAGCTCACAGCTCATTACATTGGATACAAAAGAAGGAGGGAAACATTTACTCAGGGAAGTAACTGTGTAGTCAAAACTTAACAGGGGATGGGGGTAAATGTTTATACAGGAATATGCATGTAAATGCAAATATATGAGTTATAGATTTAAATAATTTTCTCCAACCAGATACAAATAGCTTAGTTAAAAATGCCTTCTTTAAGCAACAAAGATAATAATATTTATAGACTGCAGGAAATCTATTGGTCATTATGTGTATGTGGAAGCTTCCCATGTGTTTGTTTTATCATTGCAGAACATATTGAACTAATTGTACCAAGGGGGGGGGCGGGGGGAAGCACTATATACAAAACTATCTAAACTATCTATAATTATTTATGCAATTATTTATACAATTATTATAAATTTCATCAAAAATAAAATTTCTCCTTTGGGAAAATACCAATATTTTAACTTCGTCTCAATCTGCATTGAAATAAGAAGGTGCAATTTACAAAATTCCAAGAAGAAATTTTGAAATAGATGTATTTTAAAGCATCTAGGTCACTCTTGCTAGAAATTTCATTTCAGTAACATCCAAACAGTTAAGCCTGACAATCTCAGCACATTAGAATGTAATATTGAATTATAGGAAACAATATTGCATTATTTAGAGATTACATTTTAAAATAAGTGCAAATAGAAATGGAACAAGATTGTATCAACAGGACAAAATCAGGTAAGAAAGTCCAATGTTCCATTTTTTATTTGAAGCATTTGAATTTTTCTGTCAAATACTATAAAAATCAACATGTTCACTTAAAACTTCCAATTTCAATGAAACAGCATTTTCTGTTGAGGGTTGGTCTTTGGAAAAATGTTTCCAGCTCTATCAGATAAATGCTTTGAGATAGGCACTCCTCTGGAAAGGACCGTTAATTTTGAAGGTGACAATTTCTGTGGTGAAGGAATAAGGTAGACAAGCACTGATGTTACTGCGTCAAAAGGAAATCCAGATAACTTATTTCTTTTAAAAGAGAAGGGGATAGTACATTTGTTTGTTTCAGTAAGTTTTATGTTAGCTGCAGCTTCATTTTGGACTGTAAAGAGGAGGAAATGGGATTGAGTGAATGCATGGGAGAGATCAAATGTATGTGTGTGCATGTGTCTCAGTGGTCATAATATCACTGGGGTGAGAGAGGGAGTGTGTGCTTTCTCACATGTTATTTGTCTTAGTATTGTAGTGAAGCAGGGTAGGATGCTTTGAATGACTCATGATCTCAGACAGAGCTGCCTGGCAAACCCAAAAAGCTAATTCCAGGGTCCCTCTGTGGATAAGACTAATCTCTTAAATATAAATGTTCCATATTCCACCCCATTCTGATGAATTAATTTCTATAACTTTTCACTAAAAAAGTGCTTAACAGTGCAATTACAAGAGACATCACACCCCACTTCAACTCCTCCATTCATAAAAACCTGTACCTTTGTAGGTGGACAGATCTTTTCATTCATGCACATGCGGAAGAAGGAAAGTACTTTGAAGAGAAAAGCTAATATGCATAAAAGTGTTCTCCAGAGTATATTTTCGAGGAAGTGCTCAAATTCACGCACAACTTTGGTTAATGGAATTTCTGCACCTATCTCCCCTGGAGGGCTTTTGAAATGTACTCTGTTTATGAGCAGCTAATTAAATGTGCTTTCTGGTATGCAGGTAATTAGTTGTTTTTAACAATTATTCAGGTGCTGTAAGTAAAAGGTAACGATGAATTTTAATTTTAAAATGTAGATTCTTTTCCCACACTGAAATATGTATGCTAAAAGGCAGCTGACAACATCTTTCCAATTTGGCAGCCAAATAACCAAAGAAGGAAAATGTGTTTATATTTGTTTAAAATGTCAGTCTTAAGGCTGTGATCCATCATCCACTGGATTTAGTAGACCTTGGTTTTGTTATAATTGTAGGGACTCATTTTAAAAAATATACATATATATATGTATACAAGTGCACGTGCACACACACACGCTGAGCTTGAACTTAATCAAGAAAAATGTTCTTTGGTTTATGAGGTCAGATTAGATGATCGCAGTGGTCCCATCTGTCTCTACAATCCATGAGGTTAATTTATTGATACAACTGAAAAATAATGTATAACTGTGCAAAATTAAATTTGATATATGAAGACTGATAGCTGCTAAATAGAAAAGGTAAATGAAATTTCATTAATAGTGACAGGGAGTCAGAGTTATTTGTTCTTTTAAATTTTATTTTCCTTATCACCAGAAAGAATGAATTCTCTTGGTGATGGTTTGACACCTTTTTTTCCCTTCTATTTGCTTCATTTTCATAATGTTGTAGTTCTTGTTACTTCCATAAAACAGTTTGACAAATATAAAATTTGTTTTGCCTAATTTATGTTGCCTTCTTGTGTATATCTAAAAAAGAATTAATACCATCTATGCTGCACAAATTAACATTTATATAAAATAAACATTTGTGTTTCTGTCAGGGTTGCTGAACCATATTGTTCTGGTATTGGAAAGCAAAGGTGAATGATCCTGTGGCATAAATGGTACCAATGGATGCTTTGCTTCAGCCTCACAGTGCAAAGTAACTAGTGTTTTTTGACAATTCCATCCCATTACTCTAATTAGTGCTTTCCGTCCCGTAATTACTCTCTATTTAAAATAGTATTATTTAAGCTGATCAGTGGGTCTTTCTAATTCTGAAACAGCAGTATAGTATTTTCACATTCAGTTTCAGATATAGTAAATCAAAATAGTCCAGCCTAGAGGAAGTAACACAAATGGCTCATATATATGACTAATACCTTGTCTAGCATGAAGTGACAATCCTTGAAGGCTACAAACGATTTAAAAATATATGTTTAATGCAATCCAAAATTGCATTTTGGAAAGCGATAAAACACAAAGGTTTGCACAGCCCTGGGAAATGGAAGGCCTGCCTTCAGCTGAGGGTAGAGTGAACACATCCCTAGCTCTTCAGAGCTGCTCTTTTTACATACGATGATTTTTGATGTTGATTCTTGTTGGTATTCTAATGTTATTGTGGTGATGGTCAGTGAAGAACAAAGTTTACAGTTGAATATCAGCAACTTCTACTACTTATTCAATGTATATCTTTCCTGGAGCAAGAAAGGAAGAGACAAAAGTATGGTTTCCCACAAATGATGATTTTATATCTTTAATTTTAATATTATTTCATATTTATATTTAATTTACTATTCATATATTTTTTAAAAATATCTTTATCAATGATCTGGATGAGGGGATCAAGTGTACCCTCAGTAAGCTTGCAGGCAACAACAGCAAGTTAGGCACGAGTGTTGATTTGCTCGAGGGCAGGAAGGTTCTGCAGAGGGATCTGGATAGGCTGGACCAATTGGCTGAAAGCAACTGTATGAGGTTCAACAAGGCTAATTGTTGGGTTCTGCACTTGGGGCACAACAACCCCATGCAACGCTACAGGCTGGGATAGAGTGGCTGGAAAGTTGCCCAGGAGAAAGGGACCTCAGGGCATTGATTGATAGCCATCTGAACATGAGCCAGCAGTATTCCCAGGTGGCCAAGAAGGCCAACAACATCCTGGATTGTATCAGAAATAGAGTGGGCAGAATCTCTAGAAAAGCGACTGTCCCCTTGTATTCAGCTCTGGTGAGGCCACACCTTGAATACTGTGCTCAGTTTTGGGCCCCTCACTGCAGGAAGGGCATTGAGGTGCTGGAACATGTCCAGGGCAGTGAAGCCGGTGAAGGGTCTAGAGAACAAATCCTGTGACCAGTGGTAGAGTGAACTGGGGTTGTTTAGCCTGGAGAAAATGAGGCTCAGGGGAGACCTTATTGCTCTCTACAGCTACCTCAAAGGAGGTTATAGCTGGGTGGGAGTCACTGTCTTCCCCCAAGTTACAAGTGATAGGACAAGATGAAATGGCCTCAAGTTGCACCAAGGGAGGTTTGGGTTGGATATTGGGAAAAAAGTCTCCACAGAAGGGGCTGTGAGTCATTGGAACAGGCTGCCTAGGGAAGTATTTGAGTCACTGTCCCTGAAGGAAATCAAAAAAAGTGTAGATGTGGTGCTTAGCGACATGGTTTGGTGGTAGATTTGACAGCGCTAGATTAACAGTTGGCCTTGATGATCTTAGAGGTTTTTTCCAGCTTAAATGATCCTATGATTCTGTGATTTTTGGTAAAAGAAGGAAGAGCAATCCTGGAGAACTCTTCAAGGTTTGATAGAAAGAAGCTATTGGAGTCACTGCATTTTGGGTCCATCAAGTGCTATATGTAGAGTAGTATTTTGGATCTCACCTCATCAAAGGCTTCTGAGAACTAATGGAATCCTGCTTGGCCTCTGACTGTCTCTGAGAAATTAATCATGCTATTTAACTTCACAGTATCGGAGTTCCTCAGTAAAATGCTCATTAAAGGAAAAATAGAGATAGGATTTGGGTTTTCAGAATGAAATGAGCTTTACTGCAATAGCATCATAATTTGATATTCAAGTTTTTGATGTTTTCTGCCATGAAGTAAGGCTTCTTCCTGCTGTCTCAGATATGCTGAAATTTAAATATACATCATGACCTAGAACTGCAAGATACCTATTATTCCTAAGCATGTTCTCTTTACTGCCAAGAGTGCACTTAAATGAGGGAAACATTTTTGCATGTGCACAAATCCATTTTTTCAGAGAAGGCAGTGAGGTTGATCAGGCATGTTTTACCTTTGGTGAATTCATCCTGACTGTTCCCAGTCACCTTCTCTTCTTTCATATGCCTAAAAATCTATTGCGGGAGGACTGTTAGCATTACTGTGTAATATTTTTTTAATTGGAAGAGTAACTTCTCTCTAGTTAATAGAAATATTTGGAGTGTTTACAGCTTCAAAAGACAACATAAACGTTTTAACATTGTACTTGCCTGTGAGAAATAGTATCATAAGTTGTACCACATCTCACTCCCACACTGCTCAGTCTGAACCTTTCTTTTCTCTGCTCTGAACTGACCTCATTCTGTTAGGTCATGAATACATTTTTTAATTGATCTGACTGCATAAAATTAGAAAATCCACTTCCCTTGTTCTGATTTCCAGATTTGGTTGTTTTCTTCTTCTTTTGCATTAATGGATGTTACTGTAATGTTTGTTGCTTCCGTATCTGTGACATACTTCACAGTGTGACTGAGTCCTCTGATGATCAAATATTTTATAGAGCCACTTGCAAACAGACAGAAGTTCCTATTCACTGTTTGGTTAACTAAACCCAAGATTTATGGGAGGCAGACAGCCCTGGGAAGGTTTCCCAAGTTATTGCAAAAATGACATATCATGTTTAATCTGTGAGGTCAGCTGAGCCTTGATGCCTCACACATTTTCAAATCGATCCTAAGCACCTGTAAGTAGATCTGTAAACCTATTCCTTTGAAGTATATTGCCATGAGAAAGAGCTATATTACTGTGACTTTGGGAGTGCCTTTACTCCCACTGCAGTGCAAAGGATATCCACATGAATACTTAAGTGGGAGGTTGAAATTGGAATTGTATGGTTCACAGCATTTCACTTTAGAGGGACTAGAAAGTGTCCTTCTCTCTCTACAGTTTTTTTAATTTTCTTCTGCTGAGTATCACTTGGCCTTTAGTTAACTGAAGGCTTTTTAGGCTGCTGGAAATAAAATATCAAATTAGGTTCAAATAGCTGCCTTTTTTATCCTGGAAGATGCAGCTGGCTTCCTCTCACCTGGAGCCTCTTTTAACTTGACACTGGGGGAAAAAACCCTTCCGCCAAAGCTCACATAATAACTTTTTCCATATTTATCCAATTTTGTGTTCTGTGGGGAATATCATCACTAGGATGTGAGGTCAGGGGATGAAGCATGAAAATGTATACTGCACTGGAGAGCACAGAAAGTACTGTTCCTCAACACCACTCAGGGCAAATCACTGAAAAAGAAGAAGATGGCAGCTGGGTGTTGGTGATGGGAACATCTCATGAGCCACCACAGGCCAACAGGTTAAAGCCACCACTGATATTCGTCCCTGGGAGCTGTGACTGGGCACTGCACTTCCAGACTTTGCTCACTGTCCAGGAAATGCTGAAGAACCTTTTTGATGTCCTCTCTATTTTCCACAAACATCTTTCTGTTCTCAAACAGAATTTGCCCTTTGTCTTTTCTTCAGTTTTCTGTGGGGGAGACAAGAAAGCCCACAACCCAGTATCTTCCATTTCAAGCAGGTTCATAGAATTTGTTCTGAATGTCACTATTTTTGTTTCAGTGCTTCTGTTTTTGTTACATATTAGATTTCTCACCAAAGTCCCAGCTCTTTTCTCTTGTCCTTTCTCTATGGTTTTACAATAAAGAAGCTGATGATAAAGCATGATCCTATCAGACATGTAGCAATCAGCACACAAGCACGGAAGTGCTGGTTTTCCAGTGTGCTTTACTGGCAAAGCCATTTCTTTCACTTTAATCAGTATTTTTATTGGCTTTTTCTTCTGCACTGAAGCTTATTGGACTCTGTGGTTCTAACAAATGCAGGTTGTTACAAGGGCATGCAGAAATTCATTGTTTTACGTGTCCGGTAGGAAGAAATACAGAAGGGATTGCTCAGTTGATTGCAGAGATAGGGAAGTGGTGCATGACTATTCAGAGTGGATGTTATGATTTGTCCGTCTAACTCTGATGCCAGCTGAGATTGCCATGATGAGCAGAGGTGCAACTCCCAGAAGGTCAACCTTCACTAGAGCTATTCCTGTAATGGACTTACAATATATTTTTGTGTTAAGACTTGGCTCAGTTTGAACTCTACACTGATTGAATTACTTGATGAGGACCAACAAATACAATAATTTCTCTTAGGAGTTTGTGTTTGATAGCACCCCAGCCTCTAATTTACTGTGTGCATGTGCTAGAATGCAAATCGTTCTCACAGGGTTGTATAATCAGTGTTTATCCTGACCTGTTATTTGAATAAGTACATTATGTAATGACTCTGATTTTTTAATTTTCTATTTTTATGGAAATAATAACTCTTTCCTTTACCTAATTTGAGACTTGGAACTCCTAAACCTGTCTTAATAGCCAGTATTTTCTTCTTCAATTACTCTTAAAAATGTATCTTTACTGTCACTTATTTTCTTTGTATAGTAAAATTTTTACAGTACTGATCCTTAAGGATGTGAGAGGAGGAAGGACTCTAATGGTGAAAATATTTTGGACCCACTGTTATAGCTGTAAAAAAAAAAAACAAGTAAAATGCATAATCCATTGAATAAAAGATGTTGCCTTGTTTTACAAATCTTGTCTCATAGTAAGTGTCAACATAAATCACTTAGTGGGCAGGTTGGGACAGATGAATATAGATGGTGTTTACAATTCTTCTTTTATAATAATAAAAAATTATGATGCGTATATTTGATTGTTCTCTGCTCCATCCTTCTAAGTCACTTTTTCTTTCACAGTGTGGAGAGCATTTATCTGCTGTGATCTAAACATCAAAAGTTAGCCATGTCAGTCTGTGTTAGTCACTTTATATTCCCTTGTAGTCAGTAGAGAGAGGAAGGTACCTCTGTTTGCCTTATTTCAAGGTAGGTATCCAGGATATGACAGAGATTTTCCTTCTAGATCTGCCTGTGTCATTACACAGGTGATAAAGTGTGGACTTCAACATCTCAGTTTTGAACAGTGAGCTATCACAAATCCATGATTCAGATTTTCTATTTAGAGGTTTTTTCTTTGCATCACTTAGCACCACAGCAGGTGGATCTGAATGTACTATAAGTAGATGGTGGTGGCAGTATCTTTTCTTTAAGTATGAAACAGAACAGTCAGTAGGAAACATTGAAGTTTAAAATGTCAACCAGCTAATTATTAGTTGTAGACTGGCTTCAAATGTGGTCTCTTTAGCTTAATGCCCTTCTCCTTCACATGAAAGTTGCAACCTGCACATCAGTGTCCTTGCCTTGATCACTGCAGGCTTTCTCCTTCTGCCACTACACATTTTGTTCAGTGCCAGCGTAGTGCCAACACATTCATAACTCATGCAAAACCTTGGATCAAAGGTGATCCAGGGAAAGCAGAAACAGAGCCTTAGGCTCTGATGATTCAAAGTTTTCATTGCATCTTGTTCTGAGCTTGAAAAGCAACAATACTGTTACTAATAAGAGTGCATGTATACAAACACTAATAAATAAAATCACACAAGCTTATCGCTTGAGATGTAAAGCTTGATCTTTGGAACAACATTTAGAAATCCATAGGATTTATATTATGATACCAGAATATTCTTTGAAGCAAAGAATTAAATACTGTGACTGATATAGATCAAATACTATTCCAAGCAACATTGCACTTTGAGTTGAAGCAGTAGCAGTAAAATTACAAAAGCACTTAGGAAGTGTTAGATGACCTGTGATAAGTAGGTGTCATCCACATAAATGAAAAGCATGGGCAAGTAAGCAGACTAGTGGGATTTCTAAAACCACGAATGAATACCAAAGTAACCAATATGAAATACGATCAAATTTGGTCATGCAGTGAGTAACTTTGTTCTGACAACGTTCTCAGCAACCTATTGTTTTGAATTTATGATTTTCTGTGACTGTGACAGTAGTTAACATTAATTTAGATCATAGAATCTTACAAGCTCCAACAGTTGTTAAATGAATAAATATTCACTGTGGAAAATGCAGAAGGAAGCAATAATTCCTGGGCTAGTTAAACATAAGATCAGAACAGGACTACTTCAGCATTCAAGTCCATCTCAAATACTTTGTGTTTCTTCCCCAGCAGTATTAAAGAGGATGCTTACATTTCAGATGTCTGGAGTTATGCCCTTGAAACCTGTGACTCTTTCTTTCTTCTGTGCTAATAGAACTAGCAATAGGATTTACTTTATTAGCTGTATTTTTTAAGTTTAGATTAGAATTATTAAGAATAATATATAAATATTATTATATAATAAATAAATAAATAATAAATAAATAGATATATCTTTTGTCATGTCGATGTTCTTTACCTCACTGTGACTTCAAAATCAATTGCATCTATACACAAAATTTTTATTCCATTTCTACAATAACTTTCTCCATTATTTTTTTTTTTGGCCAGTTTTCTTTGTAAATTTGAAAACTGCATCAATGTAAGCCAAGAAAAATTATAATTAATGCTCTGGCCATAGTAACATTCCAGAAAATATTCAACCTACAGATATTTTAAAAATAGATCTAATAATTTTCTGGGAAAGATAATTTACATGTCCATGAAATGTGTTCATCAGACTTGTTGCACTACTTTACCTTCATATAAGCCCAAGATTTGAAAATAGGTTTGTCCAGTCAAGAGCTTTGTCCCAGTTTTCTATTTCAAAGATAATTATATGTTGGAGAGACTAAATGCAATAGAAAATGGGATTTTGACTTCTTTCTCCACATTCTGGTTAGCTTGCTTCCTTCTGTGTTTTGATGTGTTAGGATACACCACTACATAATAACCCACAATTGCAGCACCCTGAACAGATACCTAAGAGAGCATTTAGTGAGCCAGCTCAGGTACGAAGAACAGGTTGGTTACATTATGGTGATTTGAACTGATTTACTCATCTTCTCTGCAGGACTAATTAACCTCGGCAAAGTGCCAGATTAAATGGCTTTGCTACCAAGTGTAACAAAACTCTTTTTAAAAGAGAACCTCCTATATCTGCTTGGTGTCAAATTTACTGTGAGAAGTCATCTGGGCTACCAGCTATCAGCAAAGTCCTGCTGGGGCCCTAGAGCAGCCATGGAGAGCCAGGATTGCAGAGCTGTGCTGAGATGCTCAGCTATAGCACTCTTAGGTTTGACCAAACCCCTCTCAGCTATCTGGGGTTTGTATAGAAGGTAATGTTACATTCTCTGTTCAAACAGATACATACTGTAAAACACCTGCGGATTTTCAGCCTAGTTTCGTATGAAGTGTTCTTTTGTATTTGCATGCAGATTTTTATTTTTTTTCCCCATAGAAATTATGCTTCTAAAGTGTAGACATTAGTAAGCAACAATGATAAGTCTCTGTGTTTCCATATATGAAATTTTATGCTAATTAAAAATCATGTGTATGTGATATTCTTATGGTTAGTGAAGGATGTGAAGTGTTTGAAATACTGGTGTAACAAAATGGCCATATAAGGGCACGACATAGCAGTTTGCTATGGCAGATGTGTAATTTCTGTTGTCAGTGGCAGTTACATATCTGCCTTAAGAAAAGTTCTTTGGGAAATACATTGCTTGCAATGTAACATTGCATATTCTGCACCAAATTACACTTCAAAACTTCAGGTGTTCTTCCATTCAGGAAAAAAATAAAAATAAAAAATCATCAAATCGCAGAAGACATTTTCATTCTGATCTTTACGCTCCAAAAGAAGAAAAAAATCAAAACTCTAACTGTCTATAATGCTATAAATACTATGCATTTTGCAGTTCTTCTCTTTGGCATCTGTATTAAAGAAAGCAATAAAACCATTCCCACTGGTAAGCAGAATAATAACAAGAAACATAGAATGGGTGATAAAGAGAATATTACCTTTTGCTTTTCTAAACATAGACTGTTTGACACACATGTATAGCAGCAATTTTTTTTAAATGGAAATGCTTGGTGTTGACAGTGTAAATATACTTCCATGTGAAGCGTTTCAATGATATAACAGCCTTTCTAACTATCCTTCAGTATTTTGTCCATTTCAATTTTAAATGACCCAAACCATTCACCTCTCACCACTTCCAGCAGGAGACTGTTTCACAACCTAATAGATCTCACCTTTAGGAATTATTTTTTCCTGAACTTATATTAATGCATCTTATCTGAATTCCACTCCAGTCCTGTGCAAAAATCTCTATGGGCTTTCTGAGAGAATTGCTCTTCTTAGTTATTTATATGCTTCAAATTGCTAGCAAGGGTTCTCCTTTCCCAAACCTACCTCAAGTTACCCTTATCTACTGCTTGAGATAGGGCCTTTTGCTTCATCCCCCTCTGGCTCATCCATTCAAACGCAAATTCAGCACTCAGAACTACAGGGTGGAGGCAAGGTCTGAAGGGGACTGGTGTTGGCAAAATGAAAACAAAGATCAGCATGGAACAAATTTCCATTTGGTTTATAGGAAGGGCTCCATATCATTTCCTCTACTCGGAAACCTTTGCATTCTTGAGATATACAGAATTCCAAACTGTTTATTTTATAGGCTTTTTTAATTTGGGGAGAAAAAAAAAAAAAAAAAGAGAGAACCACAAGAGCATCAGGAGTTCAGGAGTCACGTGGTGATAATTTTAATATTCATTCCTCAGTAGTGCCTTTTGGTAAATGTCAAGTAAAGAAAGACCAAAGGAGTAATAATTTTCCAGTTATCTGGTGTCCATAGGAGAAAAAAAATATTAGTTGTAATAAATAAATAATCACATAGAAAGAGTCATTTGAAATGGGAACCAGCTATCTGATTCTGACCCTGCATGTTCTAGTAACAAGGTCTGTCAGCAGAGAAGGAGTTACCAAATCTAAAGCCTTTAAGATTAAGGAAAGACTTAAAGAGTTGAGATCAAAAACCCTGGAGCTTTGGTTCCTGAAGGCAGAAAGTTTTTTTAGATGGGCTGAATACTTGTTTGAAGACTTTGAAATTCTGTGAGATGAGATAATGCCGAGACCACAAGAGCTCTGAGGCCTCAAATATTGTTGCCTTTGCATTTTGGGGTCACCTGTCTGAATTAATTTAGAGTATGCTGCACTTAAAAAATGTTAAAATTCTCAAAAAATGTATCTTTAAGTTCTCTAAAAAATGTATCTGTAAGTTAGGATGAATAAAGCCCATGATGCCTAAGATAAGGTGGAATACAAATTTTTTAAACCTTTTCAAAAAGGCAAGACTGAAAAACAATGTGAAGCAGTAAAACTTAGGATGCCATTCTGCGTGCCCCGCCTCACCAGGACAAAACAGATTTTCCAAAACACAGACAACATCAGTCAAGACAGCATTGCTTTTCACTGATTTGATTCTTTCCTGCCTCACATCTAATTTATAGCTGTGTAGCTTGTCTGATTTAGAAGCAAATACCTTGCAGAAATTGTAAATGACAGCATATGGTGCCAAGGTATGGACTGTTGCAATTTATGAGCCATAACATTGAACCAAAAGGGAATGCAGTCAGAGTGAAGTCAGAGTGAATTCAGAGTATGGTCATAAGGAGGGTGTTTTTAAGGCACAAGGAGACTATCCCAGGCCAGTAACCTTGTACAATGTAGGTGAATAGCAAGCCTGCTACTACACCCTGATGGTTCTTCCTAGGTTCTCTGAATAAAGTGTAAATACACTTTGAATCTTGTAGGAAAAGTGAAAATCCTGATAGAATGAGCCGATTTTCTCTACTCATATCAAAATATATAATTGTAGTAAATACATGCTAAGTACTGGCCATGAAATCAAGGAGTTCATGATTTAGAGGGGAATGGAGAAGACAGGTAGTAGACCCTAGACGTCAGGAGATAAGATTTATCAGGAAACCACTAGGTAGGATTCTGTGGAAGAAAACTTTAAAGACAAAACAGTTCAGGGGAGCTGGCAGGTCTCTAGGAACAACAAAGCAGGAGAATGCTCTGTCCTGTTACTCAGGAAAATGACTTCCAGTACAAACAGGGTATATACAGGAAAGAAAGGCAATATAGACATATAGAAATAATACAGAACCCAGGATGGTGCTAGGAAAGACAATCTGCACCAGAGTTCAAACTGGCAAGAGACATCAAGTGCAACAAGAAGAGAGGTTCTACCACTGAATTAGAAAGAAGAAGAGAAAAAAAAAAAAAAAGAGGAAAATGATGAGGCCTCTCATGAAGGCTGAAGGAGGCAGGTGATTTAGTGACAGCAAATGCAGATAGGCAGATATATTCAGTATTGTCTTTGTGACCTCCACCAAAAAGGTCTGCTGGGACTTTACATGCAGAGACAGTTTTCAAGAAGAGAATCTACAACAATAGAAGGTGACTGAGTCAAAGAACTCTTGAGAAATCTTAATACAGAAAAGTCCCTGGGACAAGATGGGATGCATACAAAGGTGCAGAAAAAGGTAGCTGAAATCACCAAAAGGACACTCTATCCTCTTAAATGGTAGAAAGATATGGAGGCAAGGCTGGAGAAATGCAAATATTGCACTCATCTTTGAAAAGAGCAAAAAGAATGACCCAGGAAACTAGAGGCCACTTTGGTCTAAAGAATATTATCAACTGTGTTCTCTTGGAAGCTGTTTCTGGGCAAATGAAGGACAAGACAATGACTGGGACTAGCCAGCATGGATTAATCAAGGGCTAATCATGCCTGACCAACCTTACTGCCTTCTGCAATGAAATGACAGTCTCAGTGGATGAACACAGAACAGTGGATTTTATCTACTTTGACCTAAGCAAGGCTATTGACATAGTCTCCTATGTCAGAATTCACATTCAGACATTTCAGTCTCAGTGAGTGGATTAGTACAAGGGTAAAAAACTGCCTGAATTACTGGAATCAAAGGGAGCTAATTAATGGTTTGTATGTTATGACTGAAAAAACATTGTGTAACCAGCAATATTTTCTAGAAGCAGAAAATGTGACAGCCAGGAGAGAGCAGTGGAAGTCATGACCAAGATGTACCCCAGTGTCAGTACATTGCTTGGCTGTCTAGATGCTTGCTCATATTAAAGATGAGATATTTGCTCCCTTTAAGAAGAAATAGGAAATTAAGTTGAGAGACTTATATTTAAATGTTTGCAGAATGCAGGGGTCTTAAATCCACAGGTGTCTGTAGACTCTTCAAATAGTTACTCTGACAGAAGACTGTGAGCCTGTCCTGTGAGGATTCCTTAGGGAGCATATTAGGGTGAGGATGGGAGACGGGTATCAAGGAAAGGAGTTTTGTTGTTGTTGTTGTTGTTGTTTGATTTTTTTTTTTTCTTTTTGGCAATGTACTAAGACTCACTTTAGGGTGAATCTTTTAAAAGTGTAAATTTCCTCTGAGAAGAATATTTTTTCCCCTCCCACTAAACTTCATCATAATGACCTGTGGTATTTAGGGTTTTATAACAACCTTATCATCTTTCATGCTCCATAGATCACAATTTGGAATTTGTTGTAATAGGTCCTGCTTCAGATGATGGTGGTCCACAGCATACATCCAAAAATTATCACTACAGGACATATACTTCTGAGTCTACTCTTCCTACTATCCAAGGGTCAGGGATCATGGTTTTAAGTCACATTCTCTGTCCTAAGAGTATGTCTTCGTCTAAAGTCAAGTTATATGTATATATATGCATACATACATATATATAAATATATATATGTTTAAGTTTTGATCTCAAGTCCACAGCAAAATTTCTGCTCAACATAATGATGGTGGGATTTGGCCTTCATGTGAGGAAATAAAAGATCAGAAGTATACCAATGTTCCAAAGGTTTTAAACTACTGGGGGTTCTGTTGGCAGTTTAAAGGTGGCACCTTGGACCAGCACCTAACCTTGGCATTCATTCACACTGTTGTGGTGACACGGCAGAGCTGCCAAAGCCCCGGGTTAAACCTGACTTGGCTGCATTTGCATTACACTCCAGTTGTCATGCTGTCTCTGAAAGGAATATAAATTTTGCATATGTAATTGTGCTTTGCTTTTACAAAAGAGTATTAATTAGAAACTTTAAAGAAAATAAATAGAATTAACAAAGTAGGCACAAAGAAAAAGATGAAGAATGAGTATGAAGCTATTTCCCTTGCTACAAGAGCCTTACTTCTACCTTGTGTTAAGGCAGGACAAGTTGAGAACCTGTAATTGCGCTTGCTGACAGCCTGTCTCAAGAAACAAGCATTTGATTGTGATCATCCTTGACAAAGATATAGGGCACAAGCACCCATGGACGCCTAATTTATGGATTTTTATCTTGTTTTATAAACTGTCTGTAGGGTTAAATTGCTGAATAGGAAATGCAAAGTGAGCAGGAGACAAGGTATTTGAAAAGCAGAACTCGAGGAAGACTAATAATGACAATAGACTGGGGAGATCAGAGAGCTAAAAGACTACTTCAGATAAATAAACAAGTAAGCCTCTGACCTCTCTGAAAATAAGTGTGCTGGTTATCAGTCTAAGAAATAGTGTTGCTTTATCAGCTCAATTTTAAACGGGCCCAAAGTACCAAGTACAATGAATTGTTAGATGTATTTATAATAAAGAACCCTTCAGTTAATCTATGATTTTATTATTGTGCATTGATTGCTGCTGTTCTGTCAAAGGTAGCTTCTCCTTTTCCCAGAATAATTTTATTTATCTTTCTTCAGAAAAATGGCAGTTAGCTGAGGGTAAATACGAGGTATTTAGTCCAGTTTTCTTTAGCTCTATAATTTTGCTTTACTTTTGCATATATATTTTTTCATTCTGAAATACTCCATGGTAGTGTTTGATTGCAAATTCCAGGCTGGGGTGAACATGTTAAACAATCAATATTTATAGACATTTTTCACTGCTGAACCAAGGGATGTAATGTAGTATCACTAAATCTGGCTTCAGGACAGTGAGGAATTTCCAGTTCTGGTAGTAGGCTGCTGGGTAACTTGGGGCAAATCACTTTTATCTCATTTGTTCACAACCTTCCCATCTCATATCGAAGACGAAGGCTTTAACTGACATAGGTATGATTGTATAAAGGATATATTTCCTTCCAAATCACAAAACAGAAGCAGCTCTATTTCCTTTTGTGTCCAACTATAATCAATGCACAACAGTTAAATTTCAAATGAATTGAACTGAACCCCTATGAAAATGTGACCCTGTAAAAGAGGGTAAGTTTCCCATTTGACAGTGCCTCTATGGATCATGGCAGTGAATTCAGTGAGGCACAAAATAGTTATGACCTTACACCAAGATTCATTCCTGAATCAAATTGTGAGTTATGGCATAAAAATTATGCACAAGAAAAGCACTGTTTTTCAAATTAGATCTAACAAAGACATAATTCCAACCTGTTTGGGGAGAATTTACAAACATGTAAAAGAATTTTGTATAATAAATTCATATTTATTTTTAAATGCTATCATGATAACTGCAAATTATTCAGTCACCTTTGGTCTTATCAGGCAGGTAACCAACACTGTGCTCAAACAAAATAGCAAAACAGAAAAAAAAATGCAAGCTCAGTAGGGAAAATGTCTTTTTTTTTTTTTTTTCCCAGAGTTGAATTCCTAATAAAGTGAGATTAATTGGGCTGTGCAGAGATGCACACAGGATAGTTTCAGCTACAGGACTCGGCCAGACATGCTCAGATAGCTTTAGCTGCAAAATGTGAAATGTTATGTGTGGCTCCTACTCATTCATTCTGCCAAGGGCTATAATTTCCATGGCAGATCAACCGACTGGGGCATGTGTCCATCCCCTGTCACTGCCAGTCTTGGGGAGGGCAGAGAATTCTGCGATGCAGAATTTCACGTTGGCAGCTTGGGCACTCATACTCTGCTCTACAATAGCAATTTGTATGAATGGACTACTAGATGCAACGATTATTTAGCAATGTCTTAGGTTCCCCCAAGTATGTGCTCCAGACTCTGCCAGGGAGCTTGCCTGTGTATGGATCAGATGTGAATTATATGAACAATGGCAAGAATTATATCCATTATATCCATTAAGAAAACATATTTTAAAATACACTTAAAGCAAAGGCAATAAAGGAAGCTAAAGAGAGTTGTCTACTTGTTTTGTTCTCACTTTTCATAAAATCATTTTCTCTGGTTCTTCAAAAAAAATTGTTGAACATATGTGCAATGCTTCCTCCCATACTGGTGCATCTTCACTTCATGCAAAGAAAGACATTTTTTTATAATGCCTCAATTCCAGATAAAGACTGCTCCAAACTGATTCAGTAGAATAGCCAAATCAAATTAAAGTTCCTTTATTATGACCTTAAACGTGACTCAGAGATGTAGAAAGGGATGGAGACTGGATTATATTTTTCCTGCTAGCCAAAACAGCAAAAGATTGTCTTTAATTTGGTTTAGGTAAAGAGCAATTGTCTCCTTTTCAACATCACCTTGCATGATTTCTATTAGAATTAAATACATGGTTTCAGTTGTGCTTTAATCTCTGTTCTGGCCTTTAAAGTGTTTAGTTCTAGAAAAAAATCAAAATAAATGGTGAACAAAGTAAAAATATTGTGTTTTTCAAGTTAAATCTTGCATTTTTATTTTTCTTTATTTATTGCATGTGTGTGTTTGTTTCTATGCTTGTTTCTGTAATTTCTTTGTTCTACAAGGAAGTCCTGATTTTATTACAAATGAAGTAATGAACACGGTCCTTTTGAAAGTCAATATTTACTAATAAGTAAAATAAATAGTGAATAGAATGAAAAGCTTCAGTAAGTGTGAAAAAAGACTCAATGCTAAAGTTCAATTCCCAAATTAATTTAATTTCTTTATAGTTTGTCTAATGCTGAAAACATGATATATAATATTAACCATTGGGGGAAAAAATGGGTTATTTAAGAATTTTAAGTATGATGATGTTAAAAAAAAAAAAAAAAAAGTAACCTACTCTATAAAAGATATTTCAAAATAGTTTATTTTTCATGGTCTAGTGAGGATTGTAAATGTGGGTAACATTTGTAGTTTTTGTAATGTCTGTAGTCCAAAGGCCCAATGTGTCATGTATCTCTCTCTGAATTACTATCTTCTTACTATTACAATTTCTGATAGCAAGCATAATGATAGAATAACTTGTATGTCCTTCTCAAAGACTGCATTAGTTAAAGCAGGATTTAAACTTACTGGGGTCAGTTCAAACTTTCATTAGATCTGCCAAATACTGAAGGTAAAGGCATCCTTCAGAATCTGAAATCAATACATGTATTTGGTGGCATCAGATGGTTGGTCTTCCTTTGATGCTGTTCTGCTTTTCTATCCCAAGTACTTCATGTTCCACACCAAAGGCGACACTTCACTTTGAACAGCTGGAGTTCAAACTGTGCATAAAAAACATATTTAGATACTCTGAGTGCTTTTCCCTTCAGATGTATTAGGTTTTATAAAAATGCTACTTTCCTTTAGCACTACTGCTGCTGAAATAATAATTTTAAAATGTGGCATAGTGTGTTTTAAGTCGATAATAAAATTGTACAGGTAATAATAGTTTAACAGAATGGGGTACATGCAGTATTATGATTGATATGATAAAGGAAAATGTATTTATATTTTGTAATTGTCAGATAAGTGGTGGATTTTGATTCCTTCTGATGAACTGTCAACAGTGCTTGCTGTTTGATTTAGATAGATTTATGTTCTTAAGGTATTTGAACTATAACTACTAATATAATTTCCACAAAGTATTACAGTCCTATATTTAAAGCTTAATTTTATATTAATTATTATTTAAGTATTAATATGTTTGAATTTAATTTAAAGATTGTAATTGAATGCAAGGTTATAATGCATTATTAATGTCTATTATTTAATGTTATTTATAATATAAAACATCTTGTTGATATTTTTAAATAAGAAAATAGATGGGTAGATCATTATACAGTGTGAAATTAGGAAAATGAAAGAGATGCATCTTCTCCTTGTTACCTCTGTTTCTATTCCCTCCTTTATTGCATTTTGTTTCACAAGATATTGAAGATCTAATGAATATTCAAATATATGCAAATCCTATTCCAGCACCATACATCATATACACAAAACACATACACTTTACATATAATTATATCCTACATATATCTCCATTTTACAAGACCTTGGCACTTTTACCCATTATAGATGAGGTTTTGTGGGAATTAAATTCCTAACATGACCCAAGGAATTGTCCAGATACAAAATTACAGAACATCTAATTAAGTTGGCTATCAGAAACAAGAGATGCAGCAACCTGTTAATTATCTTGCATTCATCTTCTCACCCATCCTAAAAGTGACAAACAAGTCTCCTTTCTCCTTCATAGCTTCTCTTGCAAGACAGCAGGAAGTTCAGATTCTCATTCAACATTTGGTGAAACTAATTGCTCAGATTTGCTCGTTTTTTATATGTGGCACAATGTTACCTGAAGGAGCATCAACTCTTCCTGCTATGTGACAATGTAATATAGAGAGCTGTGCTGTTTTGCTGGTGCCTTCATTTATATAAATTCCCAGAACATCCAAATCCTTTCAGGATAACCCTTCAGGCATTTGTTCCTTGTCATAATTTGTCAACTTTGTTTGTTCAGGAAACTTTTTGGGGGTGGAAGCTTTTGTAGACCTTATCAGAAATTAATCAAAATTGATTCCTACAATACACAAAATGCTGTGTTTTTCAAATCAAAATATAACAACTGTAACATTCCATTAGCTTGAAAATAAGGTGCTGAGTATTGACTGAAACAAGTCATCAAAGTATTTAATGCAGCATAATTGCAACACACACACACACACACACACACACACAAAAAAAAAAAAAAAAAAAAAAAAAAGATAATTTAATTATTTAGGAAAAAAATTAGTCTGTTCCTGGTAAAAACTGTCCTTTATTTCTGAAAAATAATTAAATATTTTGCAAATATAATTTTAACTCTTGCATTTCATTGCTAAATTTAGTCAATCATCAGTCTTATTCACTACTACATAATATCATGCATTATGTAAAAAAAGAAAATACAAGTATATAGATAGAGAAATAATACTGATATTTATTACTTATTTCCATACCACACGTGAATGTTTTTCTAAGAAAGGATGAAGTACTGTCTGGAAGAGCCTCTATCTCTCTGTCAGCTGTAGGGAAAGTAGGTAAGAAGCTTTTACTAAATGCCTACTTTCTAGATGTTTAAAAGTGCATTGTGAGTCCATCTTTGGAATACAGAATGCAAAATATAGCCAAAGTTAATCAGAAGTCCTGGGTAATTTTTCCATAACCTTCATCACTCTCTTTCCTTGAGTCTGTCTTCGTTACCCCTCTACCTTTTTCCCAAAACTCTCTGGTTTTGCTGTCAAAATGTAGCAAACCCAGCTGGGTTTGGGGTCTGTGAGGACCCCAAATATTAGTTTGGTTTGATTTTTTCCAAATTTCTTCACTCTGCTCTACTGCTTTTGGACCATGACTCATCAGTTGAACATATCTTAAAGTGCTTTGCTGCATGAGAACAGACTGAACCAGAAATAAAAATGCCTTGCTGAACCAGAGTCTGAGCGGTGATGGCACTCTGGAGGACAGCAACCTTTCTTCATAAAAACAAGCAGTGCCCATTTCAAGTAAGGGTTTTTCAGTATTTCAAAAATGACAGGATGGAATTATAGTCTCTTGTGAAGAATCACTGCCTTTAAAGATGCTATATGTATATTTGTAGTCATAGAAAAATTTAAGTTGGAAAGGACCTCTGGAGGTCATTTGGTCCAACATCCTGTGGAAAGCAATGTCAAATCTGAAGTTAGGCTTCCTGGGGCCTTGCTCCACCTGAATTTTGGAAATGTCAAGACATAAATATTCTACAGTCTCTCAGGACAACCTGCCCCAGAGCTTAACCATCACCACCTCACTAAGTGAACAGTTTCTTCCTTTTGCCCAACAAGATTTTCCTACATACCAACTTGTGACGTGAACTTTGCCTTACATCCTTTTGGTATGAGTCTCCGCAAAAGTCTGCCTCTGTCTTTTTATATCCATGCCTAGGTGTCAGATGGCAGCAGTGAAATCACTATGTAGCTTCCTCTTCCCCAGGCTGAACAAACCCATCTGCCTCTTCTCATAATCATGCTCCCACCTGTTCAGTGGCCCTTCTCTGGTCTCTCTCCAGTTTGCTGATGTCTTTAATTTTCAAGGGGGAAGAACTGGACATTAAGGACCCCAGCATATTACATGAATCCGTCACTGAGTAAAAAAACAGTAGCTGCAAAACATTGGCTAAATAAAGCTGAATGCTGGTACAGTTCTGCAAAGATGAAGAGGAACAAAACAGAACTGCCCTCCATCCCCACAGTGTACAGCAAAGCAATAGAAGGGCACCGGGGAAATTCAAATTATGAAACATTCTTGATGAAATATTAATAAAACCATACTATGGTCTTAATTGCTATAATTTAACACCCTGTATGGTATAAATATTTTAGAAACATGGTAAAATGGAACATTAAGAAGGGGTCAAGGGATAATAATATACATTCATCTCGATTGGTGGAGATGTATACCTCATACTTAATTTATGTTTATATTGCTGTTCTGTAGTCATTTCTGAAGGGTAGTGGGTGGAATAAGCAATATGTATATATCTTATGTTGAGACATATATGTTATGTATGTTACATGCATATGTTTGGATTGGTGTAGGACCCTGGTGTATTATATATATATAATATATATATTATTTGTATGTGTAAGGAATTTAAAATTGCTTTCACAAGAGCATCCTTTCCTTTAGAAATCAGTCATGGATCCAGCAGGCTACAAATGAGGAGTCAGAATATATGCAAGCCATTTCCTCACAAAATTATTTCCTAAGGAAGTTGTTGTCTGTACTGGCCTTTTGATAGTTCCTTCACTTCTCCAGTAGCAAATACTTATTGTAAGGTGCATGCAGTGGAAGCTATAGAAACCTGCCTGTGCAGAGGCAGGGGAGGGTGCTGCATGGATGGCTTCATGCATAGCCCTAGGTGGCGTTAGAACCTGTCCTGGTGGGAGAAAGTCTGCCTGCCCAAATGGAACAAACATCTCACCAAGCTTTTAACTCTCCTATAGATTTTCACCCCATAAGGAAGCTATTGTGCTAATTTTTGCAGAAAATGGCATACAGAAATTGCTTGAAATTGCTGACACTCTAATAGTGACCTATGCCCGGGTATGCATAAAGTGCATAGTCATTTCATTTACATTTATCGTAAATTGTATGCAGTAATGATTTCTATGTGTTAAATTGCATAATCCATACAAGTCTGACAGTCTCATAAAGGCTGTGGGCCGATGTCCTCTTCTGAATGCATCAATGCCAATGAAAGTTGTTTTCGTACCCTTGACAGAGGTTACCTTTGCCTCGTATCTGGTATCAGATGGTGGAACTGCCTCTGCCGTTGCTCTGTAAACCATGTCAGTCAAAGTTTACCAGGAAAGCTCAGAAAGTACAAATGGAAGATTTTTTGCTAATGATGCACATTTTGTCAAAAGGATGAAGGAGTACTCATAAGAGTGCGTAGCTGGCATTTTAAGTGACAGTAAATGTTTTTACCTGCAGGGCTACCTCTTGATAAAGAGTATTAGTCCACAACCTCCCACTCTCAATTAATCTTCTTCAGTTCTAATATTTCTTCAGTTTCTTAATGATTTCTTTTTAAAAATGTGACAGAAATGCTTTTCTTTCTGAATGTACAATTTCCCCACAAAGTGGACAGAGCTCTGAAATACAGAATGGCATTTTGCCCAACAAGAGGTTTATAATCTGACCTATAATCCACTAGGGTTGAACAGAACCCACAGGGAGCAGGGAAACCCAGGTATCCTTTTTAACACTTTGTAAAGAAGTCTGAAAAAATGTTTTCAGAGCATTGTTAGAGGAGAGACAATGCCAGCAGAGACTCATGCCAATACGCACTGGGTTAAGCCTACTGCAAAAGAGAGATCTCCCCATCACTCCAGTTACAGAAAAGGAAAGCTTTGCTTTTGCTTCCAGCAGTTCTGGGAGAGCTGATCATAGTGCCCTTTCCTGCCATTTCTCCTTATTTTAACCCCTGCCAATAAATCTCTTCTGCTCCTCTAAACATTAAAGCGGGGAAAGTGCTGCAGCTTTTAAAGGATTTATAAGGCTTAGCTGATCACATCATTTCCTGTGCCAAAAAACAAAAAACATAAGAGAAAGAATGCTGTGTGGATGGATGTTGCTTTGGTATCCTGTTATTTTATTACCTAATATTAATTCTTTGTCATTTTATTCCTGTCTGTAGCTATTCACTGTCTCCAGATGTTTGGTAGATTTAAGGCCATTTGCACAGGAACCACCTGTTAGTTTTGTGTTGCACAGTGCTATACTCTTGAGGTTCCTGGCTCTGAGAAGAATAGGTGATACATTAATAACAATTAATAATTAACAATAACAACATTATTAATAATAATAATAATAATAAGTTATTATGTAATAATAGTAGAGATAGTAATATTTTGAGTATGACTTCAGCAATCCTTTCTGCCTAAAGTAAGGATGGTTGTGGGAAAAAGAAAATGTAGAAACGCTCACTGGGTTTTTTGGTGTACAGGATTTGTACTTCTGATAGCTACTCAACAAACTCTGAAGAAAAGCCTTCTGAGACTGGCAATAAGGGCTTTAACCTTTCCCTGTAAAGCTGTCCCCATGGCCTGCAAAGTAACAATTCTTCACATACATAGGTCTTTTCCGTTAAATCCTTCTCATCGTTCCTATCAAATGTGCATACATGTGCACACATGCATATGCAAATTATATAAATGCATTTAGGACTCAGTCATTTCTGTAGACAAGCATTCATCCTCTTATTTCGTACTTCACCAATCCAACAGTAAACATGATGCTTTTTTATTATGTGATTAAAATGCTCTTAAAAAAACATTGGGCCAGTATTTTGGAATTTACAATCAGGTTTTCCAGAATCTTCCACTTTTTGCTTTTTTTTTTTTTTTTGAAGTAACTCTTTAAAGTTAGCAAAATAGCCTTCCAGATTTTCATTGTAATAGTATTATGAAAAATCATTATGAGTAATGATAGGCAAGTTAACATCATCCCTGTTCACTCCCACCTGAAAGCTTTATTGTGACTCTTGTTACTAGTGGCATTCTTGGTAATAAATATTTTCATTTTATTCTGAGGGCACAGCAAATAGATTTTGTTAGTGAATGACCTTGTGCATTAGCTGTGTTATTCATGATTTAGTGAACCAGTCAGTTGAAATATTGCTAATGTTTTCCCAACTCAGTCTTGTTACATTTGTGCCATGAGGATGACATTAAGTGTAGTTGCAGATGAATAACAAATAGCATGGCTTGTAGTCTTGTTTTGGATCATTAAAGAAATGAACCTAGAGGGTACTGCTTTATTAACTGTGGAAGTTGAAGAAAAAAATGGGAAAAAAATGACAGTTCTTGCGTGTGTATTTATTAAAAATAGAGACAGTTTGGCATGCTGAGAATTAGTGGTATTGCCCCTTAAATTTCTCATATACCAAAGCAAACACGCTACAGCATCTGCAGGCTGTAGTGTGCTTTACACACTACCTTTCAGGCTGTTACCATGAGAAGTCTCCAAGTGGTATAAACAGGAATGCTAAAAAAGTATAGCATAATGAAGATGAGGCTTAACAGCTAGAAGCCGATATGTGTACTTTTAAATATTCTGTGTTGTAATACCAAAGAGGGTCAGTGTACTTACCAGGGTAGTCTTCAGAGGAGTGGAACCCTGCTATAAATGAGCAACAATAGTTCTTAGTTCTCTTTTCCTGAGTCTTTTCATTTGTTTCATACTGAAAAAAAAATAATGGAAATGATAGAAAACGTAGCTGGTAGGCTACGTGGTCTAATCCTTTCCCTTGCCTCAATGACATATCCATTTCAGAGAAACCACATAAGTGCATTTAAAGTCCAGATAGCTGTAATTCTTTAATTTCTGTGAAGCTGCAACCATCATAAGTAGCAACTTCTGAATCACTTTGCTGGTCCTTTCTGCTTAGAAAACACCACAATTAATATTGTTAGAAAAGAAAGAACATGCAAGAAAATATATTTTAGATATTACTCTCCCCAGACACTAGGTAGTTAGACATTTTTGTTCCCATTAGATGGAGATAGCCATAGAAAAATCTAATTTTTCCACTTTTCCTAAAATGCTGAAAGGACAAGGAACAGATCTTACATAGCAGTTTATATTTTTCAAGAGTACAGACAATGCCTATATGAAAACAATAATACACAGAAAGGAGATGCAGTGGATATCCTGAGGGACTAAAATGAGGTATATGGAAGGAGAAAATATTCAAATAGAAGCAAAAAGCAGATACACAACTCTAGAATATGTAGCTGCCCTTGAAAAGCCAACTAACTGTTATCTCAGTGTTTGATTTTATGTAGTATTTTCATCACAAGAAAATTAAAACAATCTGTTAAATCCTTAACTATAAATAAAAGAAGGCAGCTAAACTGGTCTTCTATAATGCTATTCCAAAATCCTGTTCATTTTAAAGGAAAAAGAAGCAGCTTTGGCCTTAAGCTCATTTTATGGAGTGTTATTTTCCACAGTGTTGTGAAGGTGAGGAGGCAAAGCCTTCCCCGCACTAGGAAAAGCTGAGAGAGATCCAGATGGTCCTTCTTACCCTCCATCCCCTGGGACCACAAAGCTTGCCTTGTAATTTGTAAATGTTAAGGCTGAACATATGATGGTGAAGTTTAATGTTAAGCTGACTGGGACTTTAAAAAGTACAATTAAAATGTTGGTCTAGACATTAGCAATCAGCCCAGAAAGATCACTGAGAAAAATGGTCTGCACTTGCATCAGTGCTCATGCTGCATTGGTCTACTTGAATATATTCTGCTCTGGCTTCTGCTCAACATGCTGCAGTGTTTTATCTGAGTTTTCTGTATGGAGATGAAACTTGCCATACTTTATTTGCCAACTCTTTATTTTTTTACCAAATCTTTATTTGAACAAATTTTAATGTTTTGGTTTCTGATTCCCCATGGTGGAACAACACTGTTGTTGTTTGTTTGTTTGTTTTTTCATTTTCTGCTAACACGGGCTGAACTGTAATATTTACCTTTATTTACCTATTTAAAGGTAATATTTATCTTTAGCTGTAAATATTGGATCCATATTTTAAGTATGGAAGCAAATTATTATACATACATACACTGTATAAAGCATAAGGAATCATGCAACGTGTAATTATTACTGATAAAGTGGTTAACAGTATTAAAAGTTGTCATTGTTGAAAAATCATTGAAGTATGTTCTCTATTGTAGAACATACACTACTAAAACATGGTTATTTTTATTCTTAGTAATATATATTATATATATAAAATACTCTTCTGTTGATGCATATAGACATATAATTTAGGAGACTATTTTTGAAAATGGGTTTCTGAAGCTCTGCAAGACAGTATCTACAACAGATAAAGGATATGCATTTCTACAATACTAATTCATATAAACTGGTATTGTTTATACTTCAGGAACACAACCCTTGCATTGTATTGGGTTTTCTTGGCAAGGGCTTGGTAGCAGTGGGGCTGCAGGGTTGGCGTCTGTGAGAGGAGTCCAGAAGCTGCCCCAAGTTGATACTGTGCCTTCGAAGCTCCTCTCTGTAGCTGTTAAGTCTGTAAGGCTGTTTTACTGCTGAAGTATTTTGGAGCTTGTATATATACGTTTCTTACAAGGGTTTGCCTGTGGAAAAAAAAAAAAATGGATTGGTTGACCCAAGATATTTACATATGTATCTCATTTATATGATCATATATATTCATCATATATGTTTCTATATGATGAGAAAATGATACCTATCTCAAGATGAGATAAGTCAACCTCCGGTGATACCTGTTTGCTCCTTGTGACTAGTGAAGGAACTTTAACTGACATTTTAATTGAGACAGATAGAGTAAGCAGAGAGGGATCCCACTATTAACATAAATGCTCCGGAGAAATGCAAGAATATTATCTAATATATACCAAACTCCTTTACTATAACTTAAATATCATATTTTAAAATAGTAGTGTGCTCATTTTAAAGAACATATACGAGAAAACATATAATTGAGCAGCTATTTATTAAATCAGTAAAAATAAATCAATACAAGCAGTCAGGCAAAAAGAATATGCTTAAAATACATGTCTAATCTATGCAAACAGAGAGCTATGTGAGGTCCTGATATATTAGATCTTTGCAGCTCTCAGCTTCAATATTATCTGTCCATGGGACTTTGGGGACATGGGAGGTAAATGTTTTAGAGAAGAAAAAGTGACGTCATTTTAGTGAAAGGGTTTAAAAAAAACATACAGATCTTGCTAGCTACTCAAGTATGCACCAATTTTTCTCTTATGGGAGTATGCAGTGCTATTTGCCTGACAAATTGAGTTTTTGTGTATTTTTTAACAGAATTAAAGACAAACAGAGAAGGAAAATTCCTTGATTGTGTACATGTAGATTTGTCTATCTTGTACCAAAAACTGTGAGATTCCAAAGGTGCACTGGGAGTGGTGAACACTGCCTGAATTTCCATCTGTTAGTTTTATTGGCTAGAGCAGGTTGTAAAGGATGTGTGCCCTGAAAATTGCTGGAGATGCAAACGATATTTTAAATTACTCCAGGCAGCAAGGTACTGCGTCTGAGCAGATTGAAAGCTGAAATGTTGATATCAGAAATTAAATTAATGCACGTGAGATTGAAACAATATCTAATTAAAATCATTTGAAAAATGACTTGAAAATTGAATATGACATAATATTTAGCAGGCTGTCGCTAGTGCAGATATGTGGCTTTGACTTCTCTGTAACCATTTTCATTCTAGGCCTGGCTGCCAGTTAACTAGAAATTACATATGAAGCTACAATCTCACTTCATCACCCAGTAACGAATGGAGGACAAAATACCTTTTGCCCACAGCCTGTAAACTTACTTGTCCATCACTAACTGAATTGTAAAATTGGGTAAAAGGAACCTTCTTCTCCTTGTATCTACTTCAGTTAGTCATTTTTGTTCCTAGCTGGAGCATTTTGGATTCTTATGTTGTGTTTCATGAGTTATTTACTTGCAGCCTGGTTCTACTCCTGCCTAGGGAGAAGAGTTCACAGGGTGCATCTCCTAGAAGGAGAGCCCAGGGAGGCGCATAGGTGTATGCTGTTCTTCTGAACATGGGGGTACCTAAGTGTCTAATTCAAAGTTCATTAAAATGCACTTTAATTACTTCCAACAACAAGTACAGCAGGTGGGAAAACCAATATAACATATCCAGATATCCAATATTCTAAAAAACTTAGAGAGTGCTGAACTGCCTGTGTCTTTTTTAAATCTGCTTCCTTTCATTTAGTGGTGTGAATGCCTCAGCAGTTTCAGGAGGTGCATCAACCATGCAAAAGCAGGCTTACCCTGGGACTTCTCAACAGAAAGGCTGAGCATTATGGGAATCCGTTTTCATTGAATCACAAGAGACAAAGGCTTTTGTATCTGCCGTGTATGCAAGCCACCCATGTGCATGGGTCCACCAGGCATAAAGACAGACTTTCTTGTTCACTTTATGAAAAAAACTTTCTATATAATCTGAAGGTAGGGCAGTAGGAAGCAAAAACTAACTTGGTGTAAATAAAGGCAACATCTGCTTGTGTTAGATTTGGGAAATGTGTTTAAAAGTTTAAAGCTGTAATAAATACCATCTTCCTGGATTTCCCTTCCTCCTTTTCCCTTTTCTTTCCTCAAAGACAGGAAAATAGATGAAATTGTTCTGAATGTGTCTTTATGAAAGGGGCATTACAACAAAAATATGGAAACAGGACGGTTGGTATAGAATTCATCAGACAGTAAATCTGAATTAATTGCTCTCTATCGTTTTATTGACTGGAGGTCCAGTCAATATAGTTAGTGAGTCCAGGGCATGAATTGACTTATTCTAAAATGGGCATATAATAGAGGTCAGGGGAATTGTATGTCTGTAAGTACTTTTGGTTTTTGTGTTTAATTAGGTAAAACACACCCTCAAAGTAAGATTCACAGCAGAAAAATAAAGTTTCCTAGTGAGTGACACCATCTTCCCATAAATACTTTTCATACTTAGGATGGTTTCTTCCCTGGAGTGGGTAAATCCTGCAGCACTGCAGGAGATGGACTGCAAAAGCCTCCTGCAGAAACCCTTCCCTCATCCCAATTGTGCCAGAGTGCACGCCGCTCCCACAAGTACACCGAAGGGTGTAGTTGTGCTTGGCAACCTGCTTTAAAGCAAAGCTTTGTGAACTACTCATTTCTTAGTACTTTCTTCTTCCAGAAGTGCTGTAATGAGACCGGAGGTCTGCTCAAAGCCATCTGTAACTTGCTTCTCCTAATAACCAACAGGCTCTGAGGTCAAACCTGCCAATGACAAAACTAGGCACTCAAATTCCTGACTATGCCACTGCCGGGTAACTTTGCTGAAGGAAATAAATGTTAGCCCTCAGAAAACACATCAGACCTCCCTCCGGTTAGTGAAGACTATGAACAGTGACAATCGCTACCCTTAAACACTCAGTAACACCCTCATCGTGCTCTCTAATACAGCAAAGCCATTAAGTTGTCCCCATTGTAATTTAGATCACAGAAGAGACTTCCACAGATTTTTTCAGGTTAAAATAACTGGTATACAGAGAGTAGGCAAAATTATTCCACTGTAGCTACGTGCTTAATTATATGGAATACTGCATAAATTGTCAAGTGCAAAGAATTATTCTGATAAATTAAAATACTAATTAAATAGGCTATTGCAGAATTTTGAGAACATTATAGGGCTCCGCTTCTCCAGGTAATTTGCATATCCTTCATCTAGTGAATTTAATTTAAAGGCCTCCTTTTTTGCGTGTTTGGAAGCCTTTTTTGTTTCAGTGGAAGATTAAAAAAAAGGAGATTTATATGTAGCTAACCGGGTTAGGATTTTTTTTTTCTTCTTTCTTTCTTTATTTATTTATTGAGTAGCTATTTTTATTATTCTTCTTTGCTGATGAGTGTGCATGAGTCCTGCATTATTATTTCTGGACCATAAGCCATGGCCATAAAATATCAACTTTTGTGGAATGTGTAATATACCATGTTACCTAGGATTATTGTCTCTAGTTCATGACATTGCAGCAAAAACATTGTCTGCTGAATATTTGTATTGGAGTACAAACTCGTAGGTACTACACTAAAATACCCTTTAAAATGTAGACCAGTTTTCAAAGGATTAGTAGATTGTTCTAAATATCTGAATCTAATATCCCACCACTCCTTCCTCATCTATTTATAGGCTATTGACTGTGTTTTGTCTTAAATTCTCAACTACAGATAGCAAAAGTTAAGAAGTTCTATTCAATGTTCAGCAGCTTCAAGCAGCATCTCAATATGTGGTTGACGCTTTAGCCTTGGCACCGCTGTTTTTGACAGAATTTGTTGGCCTTCCTGAACTGCTTGTGGAGTTCAAGGGTAGCTAAAATATGCTCCTGTACACGCCTGGAGTGAAGATGCTGGAGACAGTTGGCTGTCTCTCTCTCCACAATCTGACAGTGCCTGAGTTGACCATTTTCAGGTTCTGATCTAATCAGTAACACATCGTGACTTCATGCCTCTTAATTTCAGCAGGGTTTATGTTAGCATGACTGTCAGAGCTGTCCTTTTTCTTTTAGCCAATATCAAGGGGGAAGGGAGTGTTAAATACACTTTATGTAGCAAAGCTTCAGAAAATAAAGTCTGCAGGAAACCCGTGAGAAGAAGGTTGGTCAAATATGTGATAGTAATTACAAAACCCAGTGATTCAGCAGACCTAGTATTTTCTGTCACCTATTCGTGTGATAGAAAATTATACACTGGGATTTAAGCCTTTTTGTTTACTTGTACATCATTTATTTTGCAGCCACTTTGCTCCAACATTTTATTTATCCCAAACTACTGAAGAATGATTTTTCAGACTCCAGTTTATTTGAAGGACGCCACAGAGCCTCTTGTTTTTATAAATCTTCTAAATTTTTGCATTTGTTAGAAATCTGCCGTTACATGTTGGGTGAGAGACTGTTGGTGTGCTAGATTGGCACATCTTTCAATGACGTAGCACATCCAAAGAGGCAAATGTCAGCATGGCAGGTCATCAGCCATGCATGAAGCAACACAGTCTAGAGTCCATCTCAAGGATGAAAATCAAGCTTGTTTGCAAAGATTTACTTTTTGGAAATTGCTACTGCACAACATATATAACAAAAGAAATACTAAAAGCCTCAAATCATGTGATCCAGGCAGCTCTGCTTGTAGTGCAGTCCCAGTGACTCTGGGTGGGATAAATATGTTTGTGAATGTGTAAAGCATGGTATAACTATTAAGTATATGAGTATTGTGCCTATTTTTTAGGCTCAAATCCAGCAAACCATGTGTTTGGTCTAGGGACTCCATGCTCCCATCAGCTCAACAGCTGGGTCAAAAAGCTGGACAGAGCTTTCCTCTCCATTTAAACCATGTGAAAAATTCATCCCTTGATGGAGGAAGTCAGGAAAGTTTCTTGGTATTACAATTGCTTGAATTTTTACATTTGATTCTTTGCACATATGAAGCCTTACAAAAATAATTTCACATTTTGGATATATGAGGTGAAAATGAGACCTGATGAAATGACTCACCTCTGATATAAATTTGAGTCATTTGGGTTGCACTTTAGACAAACTAAATAAAACATCAGCTCACAATATTGTTTCTAAGAACTGTCTGCTGCAATGTGATTTTTTCTGAATGTTTCAAGCAGCAGCAATTAAAGCGTATTTTTTCAAAATGAAAACAACAAAAAAGATATTTTTTCAGCAGTAATTTAACTGTTTATGATATATTCTGACACACTTCTTGTGCTTTCTGGTAGGAATATTTCCCTCAGCCAACATAAATTGAGAAGCTAAGTCTGTCCCAATTGTCCTAGTAATCAATGGAAAGAGAAGGGTGCCTCCTGATGTGTGTAAGATATGTGGAATGACTCACCGTATTAAATGTCCATCTCTTTCCATTGACTGCAGAGAGAACCTAGATGACTCACTTGGATTAGATAGTCAATGACTAGACGGCTAAAGTAAGGAGAGTTTAATACGGCTGTAAGGTTTCATTGTTATTAGTAAATAAAACAGGCCAGGAGTCTGTTTTTTTGGCCAGGAGTCCAACTGACAGTGTGCATCTAGATAGTTAACATCTTCCTGTCCAAAACAGGGTGACCTTACCCATACTCTCAGCTGAAAATAATCTCATACATGTTTAGTATGGGCAAGAGTGCTCAAGTCCATGCCCAGGACATTTTTAGGTTACAAGTACAGATGTAGTTTTAGTTATTACTATCTCTATTTTATATTTCTATGCTGTTTTATACTTGATTATTTTTGGATGCTTTTACTGATATGGAAGCTGATAAATATGAAAAAATCTCAATTTTAGAAAGAAAAATATTGTGCATCACATTCCAGTGTTGTCAGATAAACTATTTATCTTCCCTGCTAGGTGAGACTGTCATTTATTCTGAAATGTCTTACACAGTGACAGTTCCGTTGCAGTGGTAAGATGCTGCTCTGCTCCTTGCTGCAAGAAAGTGTGAAGCTTCTGCAAAAGAGAACTTCCCATATATATTGTGTATGTGTTAAATATGTGATACTCTGTATACAAGGGAGCAAAAATTAATTTGGCTTGCTTTTTTATATAACAGTGAACAATTAATGGCACACTTATGTATTCAAAACACTGAATAGATGGAGGTGCTATCAGAGAAAAATATTCCATAGATGGTGTAGGTAGGGACTGTCATGAATTTGATGATGGAGGATAGGAAGGAAGGTTTGTTATATTATAAGTGCTGCAAAAATGTGCATATTTCAGCTTTCCCATAACTCTTTCAATCTTAATTTTCCTTGCAGCCCTGAACAAAGAGAAGCTTGAGAAAACAACTGGGCTGAGAATTTTGCAGACTGGCGTGGGGGAGGTAAGTGGCTTGGGGGCATTTTACACTCTCAAAAACATTTTAATTGTTGTGTTTTTTTTTATGAAATCCTGGAGCTCATGAACGTTTGTGAACTACCAGTCTGATAGTGCTAAGGGCCTTTTTATGATACAGTTGCATCTGTCAAAATACAATCTGCTGCACAAATAGCACTGTATCCCACAGAGAAAAAAATACCATCCTTATGAGGAAAGTGCAGCCGGCTTTCAGAAATGCAGTTTTTTGCTTTGTTGTATCACAGGAACAAAATCCCCAAAGATGAGCACAGCAATTGAAGTCGTTGTATTATTCCCCTTGGTTTTGTTGGAGTGGTAGCTCATCTAGATCAATGAAAGTTTAAATTCGGGGTAAAGTCTCTTCAGCTGTTAGAGAGAATCTGTCAGTGAATGATTTGGTTATTTTGGATGCAACTTGAAACATAAATAAAACGTGTCTGTTATTATGGTGATATCACTAAGCAAAAACTCCACTAAGCAGTTCATCATTTATTAATAAAGATGATGCTATCTGCTAAGAACCTTGTATGAACTACAGTTGATTGCTAATTCTCGTGCTAATTTTGTGTACACAGTTATCTTTTTTTTTTTTTTTCCTTTCCATTTAAGTAATTTTTCTAGTGGTGAATGCTCATAGGGCTAGACAAATGCCTTTTTCTTGTGATTACATTATTCTAAGTATTGAGAATAATGAATAACTTGTAACATACTGAAGGAATTCAACTGTGTTGTTTTTTTTTCCTACTGATTTTTATTTTCGATATTTCTGGTTTTTATAAGTTCATGCTTAAGAACTTACCTTGCCAGTATTTCTGAGATTCTTTGTATAACTTTATTTTCATTTTGAAAAGACTTGGTCCTGAAGAGGCACCATCAGTAAGACATGATGAGATTCTTGGGGTCAAAACTTGAATTTGATCTTCAGAAACAATGTAGGTAAAATCATTAGAAAATGAAAGCCAGCATCTCTCCTTAACTGAAGCTGATTTAACTAGTTGAGGGATTCAAGGGTGCCTCAACTCAAGAGTTGGGAGGTGTATCCTGGAGCATGAATGCACACCTCAGGATGTCTTGACTTCAGGCCAGAGTGAAGCTTGTGTTTGTGGTAATCCCAAGCTTTCTTTTCTGGTAAACAACAGGAGAACTACGACTGTTGCTTATACTATGGAAGCCATATCTAGTACATTTTGTTACCCAGAATTCAATGGAATTCTGCATGCTGATGAAATACCTCCATGTATTTCACCTAATTCCTATCACTGAATGGATTCCAGCTGGCTTACCATTAAATGAACTGTTATTTTATACATATAACAGTCAATGGAGAAAGAAAGCACTTTCAGGCATTTGAAATGCAAGGAATCGCCACCTGTTAAATGCATCGTTAATCCATGTTGTAATAATATGGTTGTTGTAAACATGGTAGTCTAAGCATGTATTGGCAACATAGCTTCAAGGAGCTCCTAGTTCTTTTAAGACCAGCTGGTAGGACTGGGAAAAATTGAAAGCTTTTAGGCTAGAGATCTCCTTACTCTGGTTCTTGTGCTTGGGCTAGTAAAAGTAGTCACTTGTCACTGCAGAACTCACCTCTCATATATTTAGGTTATCATATTTTTTTAATGGTGACACTACTTGATTTAATAAAGCCTTTGACAGAAACTTGTGTTTTACACTCTGCCAAATATGTATTTTTAGAAGGCAAAAAGTGAAAATGAATTAACAAAAGAGAAGAAGACATTTGAGGCCTAATATATTACAGGTTACATTTGGAAAAATTAAGGTGATGGAAGAGCATTTATTCAGCTGTTTATATATATATATTTTTCTGATAGATGTGAATTCTTCCAGTTGTGTATATTCCTGTTTCTATGTCTTATCACTTATGATTGTGTACATAATGAATACATTTCTGCAGTCTCACCTACATGAAAAATAATGGAGTGTTGTAACCAAGTTGTTTCTTTGTTGATAGAGTATCAGATTCAGTTTACTTCAGGTTAAATCAAACTATGTTAATCCATTTCTGCAGTGTGTTATTGATTCATCCTGGTGTTTAACAACATCGAAATAGCAAAGTACATATTTTAACACAATGAAAAAAAAAAATTATTGAATAAGGAGATTTTTAGCTTCACACTGTAAGAATAAATGTATATGTAATACTAACTGTAAATTTCAATCAAGATACTCAGATCTATTCTAGTACTTAGAATAAACTTCAGTTTCAGAATGAGAAATGGCCTTTTTGTTTGGACAGTAGGTCAGATTCATGACAAAATTAATGGATATAAAATCTTCACATGCGGGACTGTAAAATAAAAGGGATTATTTTGTATGGCAAGTTTCATATCTGAAATAGCTCAAGAGAAAAATGGCTGAGATAGTGGTGGCAAATGGAACAGCTATATAAACAAATACAGGAACTGTTCTAAGCTCAGTAATAATTCATGTGTTGCTCTGGACAGTGGAATCTGGTTTAGGTCTTGGTCTCTTATGAACAGGATTTGTGCTAGAAACATTTAGATGCCAGGCTTTGGGTGAAGGAAACTCTCTCTTATAGTGAGGAGAAATGCTTTGGTAGAAGGAAATGTTCTCTCTCTCTTATGGAGAGGTGAAATGCTTCTCAGAGCTCCTCAGCCTCTCTCTCAAGAAAAGCATTTCAAAAGCAGCAATACAATTCATGCCAAGTTTACTGAACCATTCAGGCAACTCTAGGAAGGGCTGATGAATTCCTATTATGCCACTGCATAAACATGTGCCATACAGTCATTAACAATATGGGTCTGAAGTTTACCACTGTTACAATGCACTTCATTATCCCTATGTCATACAGAAGATTTCCACAGCCTCAGTGAGTCTTTTGGATACAGCTGAATTTAGCTGCACTGTGTAAGTTTAGAGTAGGTTCTGGCTCTAATTCAGGAGGAATAAAAATGAGTTCATTATCTGCAAGAAAAGCAGTTCATGTGTCAGGACGTTAGCTTAAAAGCTCTATACATTTCATGTTAAGGTTTGGTTGATATATATATATTTCTTCTTCCTCTGGGATCTTCAAAAGCCACCTGGACATGAACCTGGGCACCCTGTTCTAGGTGGCCCTGCTGGAGGAAAGGGTTTGGACCAGGTGACCTCTAGAGGCCTCCTCCAGCATCAGCCATTCTGTGATGTAGTGCAAGGCATGGTCTGGTAACTAGTGCAGATAAGCAGAGCTTTTAGGTCATTGCAGAACAACAGACCCTTACTGCAAACAGACCCTTTTACAGCAAATTTGCTTCAACATCTAACATTTGCTGTCAGAATATTCAGGGTTCTGGAAAGCCACAGAGTTGGACTGGGATTTGAGGTGCTGTGCATCACTCCTAAAGAGCTAATTATTTTGGCACCTATCTCTTTTGTAAGATGGCTATTATACCAGAAAAAAAAAAAAAAAAAAAAAAAAAAAAAAAAGGTAATAACTGCTGTAGAGAAAACCAGTGCCGATGTAAAAATCCTGAAGATGTGTGCACATCGCTATAGTACCAATTACCTATGGCATTGTATTTGCCAAGACATCTATTTTCTACTCACAGTTTTCCAGCACCTACAACACTCTGAAACTCCTAAATGGTAGCCCTCCAAGGTTTGCTTGTGTCATTCTCAGACATTGGGATGGGTTGCCCAGGGAGGTGGTGGAGTCACTGTCCCTGGGGGCATTCAAGGAAAGGTTGGACGTGGTGCTTAGGGACATGGTTTAGTGGTGACATGGGTGGTAGGGGGATGGTTGGACCAGATGATCTTGAAGATCTCTTCCAACCTTAATGACTCTATGATTGTCATGTATCATGTTTGTGCGTCACAAATTCATCATGAGATTTTCACAACTTCCTGGTTATTCAGATAGGATGTAGATGCCTTTGAGGTATTTTCTTTTGATCTCCCCCTTGTGAAGCAAATCTCTACAGTCCTAAGGTCACCTTTAGTAGTTCAAGAACCTCCCATGGTTGAGTGTATGTGAAAATGTAAGCGTAAATATTGTTGTATCTGTTTCCTATTTACAGAATGCTATAAGAGGCTTGGCACTGGTAAGAAGCCTGAATAACCAAACTGCAGGACTCATTCTCCTGTCTCCCAAAGTGACAGGGAGTGTTGTGTCCCATGTGGAGGGTACTGCATGACTCCAGCTGAGTTCAGGGTTCAGCAGGGCTGGGATCCCCATCCCATGCAGAGGTCATCCCACTGGGCTTGTACCCAGGAGCTTCAGCAGCTCTAGGGAGCTCGGCAGGCACCAATATCCATGGGCCCACACAGAGTCCACTGGGCGACCTGGAAGTCCTTCCAAAACCTTTAGGAATTTAACCACTTTTTTTTTTTTTTTTTTTTTTCCCCTCGCCTTTTAAGCACTTTGAAATTATTACAAAACCACAGTATTTCTCAGTTCAGTGCCACTCTGAGTTTAGCTGTGATCAGCGTTTCTCTGGTTCAATCCCAGTTCCAGTTCAAGAAATATTCAAATGGTTGTTCAAATACATGCAAAAATAACTGCTTAAGCGAGCTTTCAGCTGAAATTTCCACAATTTCAAGTCGGGGTCTCCAATGGCTCAAGAAAACATAATGTTTCGAATCAGTTTTGGGGGGCTAGGAGTGTGATTCAAATAATAATGTTTCTGAATTAAGGCCCAAAACAAACCAAGGGAATGGCACAGTCTCTGACCTGGTAAAACTGCACCCACCCTGGAATATATTATTTTAAATTAACACAAAATATACTTATCACTCAACCTGTAAATATGTTTGTAGAATTTGAAACATTTTTCTAACATTATGACCGATATACAAATTTTAAAAGTTTTTTAAACAAAGCAGAATTAACCCAAAATATATGTGAAATGAACATTTCACCATATCTATAGATGTTCTAAAATAGATCAGTGATATTTTGGTGTTTTGGGATATTCACAATTATAGAAATTTTGATAGGCCTAGAATTATATTGATATTGCATAAAGTGATGTTATTACAATAAACAAAATAAATGTGCATTTAAAAATTCTAGTTTTTTCTTTTGCATTTGCAACTAGAATTTGCATTCTAGTGAGGCTAGAAGATTTGCAATAATAATGTGCAATCTTTGGGAGAGGTCAGATTTCTAAATTATTATCTCTCATTTTTGCCAGATTTTGTCATTAATGTCTGTGTATCCAGATGTGATCCAGAATGATATTGGAGTTTAGTTCCTTTAAAAAAATAGAGTGAGTGAAGAACTTGACAAATCATTTGCCAAAGAGTAAGGTACCATTTTTTTTCTGATCTTCTCTGACTGCTGAGTAGCATCTCCAATGGTTGGCTTTTGGCTTGCAAAGCCCAAATTATCCAGGGACCTATGCTAGCTGACTTTCTTACAGTGCCATCTTTGCAATGCTCCTGATATGCAACAGGTATGTTACCCAGAGGTGGTGCACTGACATAGAAAGAGACATTGGACCCAAGGTCACTTAGCTCTGATATGGACAGCAATGTAGCCACGGGTTGGGGGGGGGGGGGGAGTGTGGAAAGGACAAAAACAAAAAACTAACATAGCTAAGGGATCAAAAAATCAGATTCATTTTTTCCTTGTTACTTGCAACGTGTGATCACATATCCTGCAGCAGGCTCTCAGTGTTGGCTGTTGCTAATTGGTGTGGCTGTGTTGAACAGGGTTTTCCAGGAGGACAGTGTTTTGGACCAACAAACATTGCTATGGGCAAGGCACGCTTCAGGTCACAGATGGATTCTTTGCCTTATGGCATGTAACTGTAGGGCTACGGAGACAGGAAAAATAATTAAATGAAAAACTTCAAGGAGTACAATCTTTGAAATATTCTTGGCAAAGACAAAATGAGGATGATTTACTTTATTCCCTCTACCCCCACTCACAAATTTAGATTCTAAAGCTGTGTAATCCTTAAAAACTCATAGATTATATATTAAATAGAATTCTACTAGTTATATACATCTTTTATGGAGTCTTACTGACAGTGAATAATATCGCGCTCTTACAGTTTTGTGAATATACATGTATTGTAGACTGATACTAATCAGAAGTTGGTCATAAAACAGCATTTAAAAGTAATGCTTCAAGGGCTTTAAGAAATAAAGCTAAACAGAACATTAAATTTCTCCAAAGAGAATGATGGAGCTCTATGGCTCATTTATTTAAGATCTTGTATGTTTTTGCAAAATGCATTTTAGCTAATATTTAGAGATAATGTTAATGCTATTTATTAACTATTCATTATGGTACATAGCCCACTAGAGGGCTGCTTTTCTAATAAATTGCATCCAGAGTGTTAATAAATGGCAAAATAAAAACAAAGAATATACACCATAATATATATATATTGTTTTACCCCATTATTTTGTCATATACCTTCTGTGACTGCATGTTGTATGCAGGACATTCTTAAACAATACAAATCATGGCCAAAACTCTGCAAATATTTTGAATATGCTTAGCTGTAGATGTATCATTAGACTTCCTTTTTAAGCTACTGATAAGTTTAAAGAGATGCCTGGTTGCTACTGAGACTGTCTTCTGTCACATATCACACCATCTCTGGCTGTGGAGGGGCAAAATTCCAATATTTATCCCCTGTATTTGATTTGAATATTGCATAGCAGAGGTATTTTGACATCTGAGTGACAGGTCACAGCTTCAGTTTGAAAATCAGGTGTCAGTAGTAATTTCTTTTCTTGTGCTCTGATTGTGACAACGCCCTCCACCTTCTTTGCAAATTTGTAGAGAACACGACAAGAAAATGAGGAGATTATAATGTTAAGAAAAGTATAGCAAACCCAATTTTCAGAGACAACACTCAGTGTATATTGATTTATGTTTTCCTCATGAAATATTGTAAAAAAGCACAAGTATTCAAGTGTCATGTTGGTTCATGAATTCCTTTACAGTAGCACTGTGTGATTTAAAGGAGCAGAAGTGCCAAGTGATGTGGCAGTTGCTATAGCAACTACAGCAATTCAATTTTTATTCAGTATCATGTAAAATGAAACAAGATACTGTTTGCCTTGTGGCTTCAGGAACTTATGCATCCTACCCATGTTGTTTCTTTTTGTCTTTTTTAACATTGTTCCTTTAAAAAATAGCATATGTTTGTTTTAAGTATTTGTCTTTTTTTATATATATATATATATATTTTTAGGCCATGTCATGCCACTGTTTTTAAAGCCAAGCATTGTTTAAAAACCATTATAAATCTGCAGAGAAAAAGATTTAGATACTAGCATCGACTACATAAGCAAAATGCAGTGTAATTCTGCTTAAAAATCAATGTTATTATCTACCCTATGATTTAGCAGCCTGCATTTGATATATTCATAGAGAAGATATGTAAGATCTTTACGTAGGAAGATGTGATTGTTTGTACTAGATATCTTACTGATTCATGAAATTCAGCATCCTCCCTCTACCAGCAGCCAGCTTGTTGTGACTCAAAGGGAAACAAAATTTTCATTGTGATGGGATGGCTGGGGAAGCTGCACATGAAGATTAAATTCTGTTCGATTGTGACAGAGCTGATCAGAAATTTTGGGAAGGGAGATCCTGCCACCTCCAGAGGGTGGTGCTCAATCCTGGGAGGAACACATGGATTTCAAGCAATCTCAAATACATATTTGGTAATCTAAGGAGAGGAAGAGGTAGCAGTTCCCATTCCTTCCCCATACCTGTAGCAATACCTAGGCACCAAATGTTCCCCTGCAAGTCTAAGCCTAAGGAAGATCCAGGTCAGGGACCATCCATGACAGACAGCTTCACTGTGATCTGTTTTGGGCATTACAAACATTAAGGCATCTGTTTTCCTTAGAATTCAAGCCTGAGTTGCAGGTAGTGAATCAGCTTTTTTTTTTTTTTTTTTTTTTTTTTTTCCCTTGTATCAGCAATGTGTTTACTGAGGAAGTAGTTTAAAGATTTAGTTAGTGTTGCTTTCACTAAGCATAGTTTTAGTTTTGTTTGTATTTTTGTATTTTGACTGATATCAAAGGGGAATGCTGCTTTTTAAATAGGACTGTGAATTTACTGAAATTGTAACTCAAAGTTTTATGGAAACATTAAGCAAAGTAATGGCTCATGAACTGCAGAATATCAGATAGGGCTCTTTATTTTCACTTTGGCACATGCAGGTATCTCTGATTGGCATTGCTGGACATTAGGCAGAGGCACTGAGAAAGTAACTTACTTTATAGCTATACACTGCTGCTCCAGAAAAATACCCATATCAGTGAAGAATTGTATGTGCCTAGGTATTGCACACCAAGACCTGTACAGGTAGGTGTGAGCACAGCACTTTGGCATGCAGGAAAACAGCTCCTGGGTCAGTATGACTGCTTTTAGTGCAATGAATGGATCTATCATGGAGCGATTTTTCAATGTGAGCTGAGGATATCAAGTGTTCGAGCATCAGAACTTGTGACAAGGAAAAGGGAGGTGATTCTGTGCCACGGAAAAATGACCTGGTCCATTTATGCCTGAGGATCATTGTGGCTGACAACAGTTCAGTGTGCACTTTGCTCTTGCAAAAGGATGTCATTTTGTGAACAATTTCTTTCTCTGGCTCTTTACCTTTAGCAGGTGGAGTAATGACTTCATTTCACAAATGCCAGTGCTGTTTTTATGATACTGGTTTCACTTGGTTGTTAAACTGTTAATTTACAGATCTTTACTAAGTGAATGCAAACAAATCCTGGTCCTCAAAGCTCTGATAATGCACAATGTTTGAATTTTAATTTCCAGTCCATCTTAGATTATGGTGATGAAAAACAATATTTAATCCCTTGTTAACACATGAATAAGCGGAAACTGTCATTTCCCACCAAACAATAACGGGATTATCTCAAGAACTGTCAGTTTATGTGAAAACATTATGTTGCCCAAATTTTCATAAAAATTAGCAGTGGGTAATATTCAAGATCAGAGCAATGGAAAGAGGGAAATCTGCATTCATGGTAATAAATATTCATATTTGTCTGCTCAGGAGATGAAAATCTAATCAAGGGGCTATTGATGCGCTGGCTTTTTTTTTCCTTTTTTTTTTTTTCTTTTTTTTTTTTTTTAAACCAAGATGTTTCATCTAAATTGGGTTTGATATGGAAATTAGTCTCACTCCAAGTCCTCCAGGCCATGAGCATGCTGGGATAACACTGGAGGTGTCCGGTACATCAGATGTTGCTGCTGGCATCTGCTTCTACAGACAACAAACACAATAAACTAAAATAAAAAATTGACAACATCTCAAGGGTCAACCTCCCAGTGGCATAGGGTGTTGGGTTGTTCCCCTACCCCTCCCCCAGACATTTTAATTTTATCCCAGTTAAATCCTCAGTACTGCAGGATTAAAATTGTTGGCATTTTTTGCTTTTGTTGACAATTACCATAAATCAGAAGACACTCTGCATGAAGCTTAATGAAATATGTATGATCTAAAAATGGGAAGAAGATAAGTGCAGTATGCTGCTTTAGGGTTTTGTGTGTGTATCTATGTAGCTGTGTATATGCACAACCTGAAGAGCTAACCTTTCTGACTACTTTAGTGTTGTGCACTGAATGGAAGAGTCGGGCAATTAGCAGCTGGAGAACAAAATAGGTTCTTTACAGTAAAAAATGTATCACATGAATAAAATGTATTGTCATATGTCCAAAAAGTGAGCGTAGTATGCTTTCTGTATCAGTTAATATATTCAATTAATACTGTTAAAATATTCCATTTAAAAATACATCTTGACACTGTATTTTTTGTCTCCAAACAGAAATGTTTGCCTCGACTTTTTTTTTTTTTCAGATTATTTATTTATTTATTTATTTATTTTATTCTACAACAAGTACACATGATGTTTTCCAATGGTCCGAACTGGGAAACCCAGTAGTTGTACATAGCTTCTTGTCCTTCCTTGTACTTTCTGTGATTTTTATGACCTAGTTTTTAAATTAAATATATCATTAAGTTCCCGATATTCCAAAAATTTACACCTGTATGAGAACATCCTTTTATAAGAGGATGTTTTGTTTTCTTAGATCTACTTACTTAGATCTACAAGTGAGTGTTACTGGCCACTTGGCAGTACCATCTGGCACTGATCACTGTGCATACAAAAGTTATGGATGACCAGTCCTTTTAAAACTCCAAACAACACCAGTAAGTTTATTTAATTCCTGGAGACATTGTCCTGCATAAGGTATGTTTTTTAGATTTGGAACTGGACAACAGTCATATCAGGAGCATTCAGTTTTATTGCCTGTAGCAGGAAAGAGCAGAAAGGAAAGATAAGCAGAGACTGCTCTGAAAGAAAGGGAATTCTTGCTGACCAAAGGAGGAGAATAGCTATAATATAAATACTGCTTGTTGAGGAAGTTGCATCCTTTCATTATCAAATCTATAGCAAATAGAAATACAGAGATATGGCTTGTACTATTTCAGTATTCCAATAATTGTGCAGTAAATCATTGATAGGCAAGTATAAGCAGCCTGCAGAGTGTGGTGTGCTTGCACTGGCAGACCCGGTATCTTTTAATGTGTAATCTATACTGACATCTTTGTCCAAAATGTTTTCCAGAGACTTTATCTTGCTAATCAACTGCTTTACCAAGCTTAAAAAAATAGGAAAAAGAAAATTAAAAAAAAAAAAAAAATGCATGTGGCATATACGCAGATGGGTATTCAACAGCATACAGGTGTCTGGCACACAGGTATCAGAAACTGTAAGGCCATTTAGATATTTTATTGGAAATCCCATTACTTGTTCTTAAAAGAAAGAGTCACCTATTCGTCCAGTGCCACCTGCACTAGAAAGACATGTGCCTGGGAGTATTAATGATCTCTTCTGTTACCCATTTGACCATAAAGGTGCTTAGACCAGAGCTACCTTTTTATGTTTCCACAAGACATTAAATTGGTTCTCTTAAGGTTATTGTCTTCTGCAGCAGAAAAGCAGCAGATGAGGCTGTACAACTTGATTCAAGTTCTTCTTTCACTTCACCTTCTTACAGGTTTTGCTACTAATCTTAGTGTAAATAAAACCTGTTTCATCACCAAGAGAATAAGGAATGCCTCATATGCAACTAAGTAACTTTAACTACAATAGATCAATATTTAGGGTAAAAGATCTATTCAGTTATAGTAGCTTCTACTGAAATACTGATTTAAATTTAGCTCAAGTAGAGGGATGATGACGATACATTGTTTAGAGAAGCATTAAGCTGCAATACATCTCAAGCAAGAGGAAAAGCAATACAGTGTTTCCTATAATTAATATATACAACACCGAGTACTCACACCATTAACCTCCATAACCTATTTTAACTGCTTAAGATACTTTGTAGTGAGTAATGTCTTTGGGTTCTCACCACAGGCAAGGGAGAGACAACAGGTGCTCCACAGCCCTCAGTGTCCTCAGTTGTCCCAGGCCCCTTTTCTAGCCACCTTCTTGGTGGACAGCTGCTACTCACACTGACTATTAAAGTAACACAGGTAGCTTATAGATGTGTGCTATCATTTTCCCCATAAAAGTACATACACATGTTCAGAAGGACACAGTTCTGTGTGCTGCAGAGCTTTTTCATATTCTGGAGCATTCGTGGTTTCCATTTAAGATGAAATCAAGTCTTTACCTAGTGGTTGGGTTGTTGTTTTTTGTTATTGTTGTTGCTGGGTTTTTTTGGTGTTTTGTGTGTGTGTGCGTGTGTGTGTTTGTTGTTGTTTTGTTTGTTTTGTTTTGTTTTGTTGTGTGTTTGGTGAAAGCACAATAGCAGAAAGCCAGGCTAGACTAGAATTCTAAGTCCTCATGCAGAAGGAAGAAGACTCAGATTTTCTGCACTCCTCTTCCTCCAAGTCTCAATTCAATGGAACAACCATCATTAACTGCACTGGGTAGTAGCCTCCTGTGACTATTTCACTTAATGCAGGTGTTTTAATATTCTGGACTTTTTATGAGAACCTGGGACAAATGGGTATTCAATATAGCTCCTTGTTCACACCAAGATGCTTATTCTGAGTCAAGCAGGTGAAGGCTTGAACTTTGATTTCCCACAGGAATGCTCTGACACTAAGCTGTAGATGTAGTAAAGCTGTAGTAAAGCTTTCTGCCACCCAACTTCTAACAAAAAATCAAATCTTTGGCATGAAAGAAATTCCCTGTTCAAAGTTGCCTTCAATCTGTGTGGATCCAAGAAAAAAATCATTCTGTACCAAACTGATATTTCCTTGTATAAGTCATTTAATTAAAAAATAGGCTGAGTAGATTTGAGTCACAGGGACATTACAGTAACACTTTCTAAACAGGATTGGGATCTCACTGGGTACATTCCCACACACAGAGTGGTAGAAAAACGCTGCCTTTGAGTGATTACAGATAATCACTCAAAAAGTCAAAACTAGAAAAGAAAGGGAATAAAAATTGTCACTGTTCTTGTTTTAGAAATTAGGTTCTGAGTTATATTAAATGAAATTGCCTGAACTTGAAAACAAGTCTGTGAGAAATACCAAAGCCCAATCCAGTGCCTGAACCAGATGCTTACCTTTTCTGTCCATTAGTATGCAATTCCAGGAACATCAGGAAGAAAGCTTATCTTCAGACTTGACTTAACAAAATGTTTTAATAATCCTAGCTGTGAAATGCTAGGAGCTGATCTTGGATTTTACAATAAGAGACAAAGTGGCTGCAGTATGGTATGGTATGTAAATTATATGCAAAGTGCATTGGCATGCAAATTTGAATGCTAAAAGGAAAATCATTCTTTTTTAAATCAGAGAAGAGTGTTTTTCACCTATAAAAGCCAGAATCTGCCAGCAAGTTTTTTAAAACAAATTGTCAGGATTTCATTACATTTTGAAACATATTTGTCTTTTAATGCAAGATAATTTCAGCTCTTTTCTAAACAAATTCAATTTCTTTGCTGATACCAAGTGTTCCTGTTTGAGCATGAGGATTGGTCTAGATGACTTTCAGAGGACCCTTCCAACCTTTAACCTTTCTGTGATTCCATGATTCTGTGAAGTAGACAAAAATGATAGAAGTTTGTTGGATAAATAAGATCTTACGAAGGTGCCAAAATAAAATAAAATAAAATAAAATAAAATAAAATAAAATAAAATAAAATAAAATAAGAAAAAACATGAATAATTAATGTGTGAAATTTTGAACTGTCATTACACATACATAATACATATATAGGTATTTTGGTTTCAGTTGTCAAAGCTTGGAGCAGATCCAGGTGTGGTTTGTGCCCTCTCTAGTCAGTAGCATCCACAGTGGTTAATGCCACGATGCTATTGCTGTTTTGTATCTAATAGACAACAAAACATTCATCTGTTCATTGTTGTGAACTTTGGAAACATTAATGGACTGATATAGGACTGATATATTTCAGGAATCAGTAATATTTTTAGGGCATGATGAGATACACCTGTCTCTTTGGCTCTCCAGTAACACAATGGAGCTGCTAAGCATATTTTGTTAGCTGAGACAAGAGAAAGCAGAGCAACAGTAGCTATGGCTGCTGTCTTTTCTGTTTTATCTTTTTCATTTTGAGCCTGAGTTTTGTGCCAGACTAATAGCCTATGGCAATGGGCTGGGGAAATGAAACTTTTGCTAAGATTAGGGAATGTGCAGAAAACAATGTGTGAAATCCTGATTTGACAAGGATGAACAGACTGGTGAGGGCACAGAGACATTTTGTGAAGAGAAACCATATTTGTACCCAATGTGTCTAGAAAAAACCTGTAACAACAGAGGTGGCAAAAGATCCCACCCAGGAGACAATAAACTGATATCCTCATTATACCAGTCAGTGAATGAAGGAGGTGTGGAGTTTATTCTGCCTTTTTCAATTACTGGCAGCTTATATTAATTTATGGTAGTGGAGTGATGTGTGTGTTGTTGTGCTCTGGGGTGATTATTCTTGCGAGACTGTAAGTTCAACAGTTGTCATGCAATTTGGAGTTGCAGACTGGCAATTTCGTAATTGAATCTCAGGAAATAAACAAAATATGGCAACTTGATACATTTCAAGCAATTAAGTTTCCACTGAAATTTCTGCTTTATCTTGGGGACTCCCAGATTTGCTCAGCCAAATTTTCTCACTGATTCAGAATGTGAATAACCTCCAGGAAACAGAGGAAGGCAACCACCTTTAGGTATACAGTGACACAATGATATATTGTATTGGCACCTGGCCTTGATTTAAAACATGATCTTAGAAACCTGCCATCAGACTACACATCAGGAGAGCAGACAGAAAAATTGTATCAGCCATGGTTTTTCTGGCTCAGGAGATGTGGCACAACAGAATTCCTCTGTTGTAAAAGTACTAATTTGTAATGTATGAACTTTTTTCTCCCACCCAGCTCATTCATGATGCATGGCCAATGTCCAATATATTTCTTATTAATTACTATTACGCAGCACCTACAGGGAACTGCCAGACTGGATTCCCTCATGCTAAATACCTGACAGATGAGTAAATACTTGGGTTTCCTGAGAAGATGAATGATAAATGCAAGTTATTTCATTGGTGCAGTTCTGTTCATTTGCAGAAATTGCACTCCAACTCTGTTTCACAGGACACTGGAGGAGCAGGCAGATGCAGGCACCCAGTTTCCAGGCTCCCAGTTTCCAGAGCATTGAAAATAGTGTAAATACGAACCAAGACTGGTTCGCAGTTTCCAAGCCTTCCCTCCATCCTTACCTGCTCCAGTAAGCTGTGAGCCCACTGATTAGAAAGGTCTATTAGTAGCTACCCTTGTCCCCCCAGCTTAGTTGTACAGACATTTAACTGAATCATCTATGATTGGAGTGTAGTCAACTGAGCTTTATAATCAGCAGAGTCCAGCCATGATTGGAATTGCCTTCTATTTCCCACCTGTGATTACAGGGAAAGACAAAGGTTTAGTTGCATAGTTAAATGGGATTTAGTTTCAAAGCTAAGATTTAATAGGTTGGATCTCCACTGGATCTGAGGTGCCAAGATGAACCTGTCATACAAATAACTAGGTAAATTTGAGATATCAGAATCTGCCTGCAATCAGTTCATTGAAGATGTGAATGGTAGAAATCATGTTTGTCTCATTCCATATTGGTCTGCTGAGCTTGTTCTGAGGATTTCCAAGTGTGATCTTTAACCATTTGAGGGCATCCTTGATTATCTGAGCACTGAGGCTGTGTTTTTACTGGACTGTGTGAGCACACCAAGCTGGAACAGTCAGTTCATCAAAGCCCAGCAGGTCTCCCAGATCCTATACACTTCTGAAAGGCCATAAGAGGCCATTTTCAGGCCTGTCCTAGGCTCCCTATCTCTAAGACTTGGTTGAGGTGATTTCTTGGAATGGGGTTGAAATGGCCCCTGTTGTGGGAGGGATTTCCCTGGGAGAAGAAGGTGAGACTCTGAATGTGAGGGAAGATGAAGACTGACTTCAGACTGCACCATGCTATTTTGGACCAGGCTGCATCTTGATACCCCAGTGGTCAACTTACCTTCCATGTCAGCCCTGTGAGACACTCTGGCCTTTGCAGCCACTATTCAATAATCTACATCAGTTTCATAGCTGATCCCACTGGAGAAAGAGTCTCTTCTAGTAACCTGAAGCCCTCTCCTTACAGGCAACAAATTGCCAAATATTGTCTTTGTCTGAAACACAAAGACAATAAAGATTTCATTTATTTTCAGCTGGTGTTGAAAAGTGGCTTGAGGGTGGTCATGCTGACAGGGTACTTTGAGAGGAAAGAGGAAGGCGTCTGCTGTAACTAGGGGATACTTCCTTCTTTTCTTTTCCTTTTTCCTTTGTGTTAAAGATGTATGACTTCCCAGTCAGCACAGCTTGCAGCACACCTTTGTTTTCCAAATTAGAAAAGCAAAACAAGCTGTTTCTCAATATAGTTGTTGGGCAGTTTGTTGCATCAAGCTGTGAGCAAGGTATGGCATGGGAAGAGCCCTGGCAGATGCCAACAGAGGAGATGTGTGATTGGGATACAAAAATAGTCATGCCACTTGTAGTGTATGCAAACAACTGTGTTTCTCTTCAGGTAGTGTAGAAACCCCTAGTGTTTTCCCTAACCTCAAAGCTAACTCACAAGAAAAATATAATGTTGTCATCTTTTATTTTGTTCTTTCTTTCATTGCTTGCTCAGCCCTTCCTAGGGGATGATAGGTAGTGTCATGGTAGAGGACAGAGTGTTATAGCATGAAGAAAATGTGCAATTGCAAATCCGTACCTGTAGGTAGTTACTGCTGTCTGCATAAAAACTCACAGACACGGAGAAGCTGGGCCTGGGCTCTCTGCACCAAACCTGTAGCCTAATACATCTGAAGGGGAAGCGTTGTAGGTCCCTTAGGGTGTCTGGATGAGCCAGAAGAGGGAGACAACGCACACACATTATAGAAGTCATGAGCAGAACGGTGAAATAGCTTTGAAGTTGTCTGAATGCCTTTTAAATAACTTGCTGGAGAAGGCCTGATTTTCCAGGAAAAGGAATAGTATTAAAAATCATTCTTAGTGACAGAACAAGTTTATTTGCTAAGAGTTTGTGGAGCATATGTACTATACTGAATACTAGTTGGTTAAAAAACATCAAACGTAGTATATTCTGCAAGCCATTTCCATGCATTTCTTCATATTGGGGACATCTTTTCCCTGTCTATTTTTTGTTTGTTTGTTTGTTTATTCTGAACAAATCAGACAGTATAATATTCCCTCAAAAACTGTTTACTGAATTGGCTTAGCATTCATTTTCATTTAACATTACCTTGGTAAGCCAAAATCAAGAATAAGGTTGCTCAAATAGAATTAAATTTCAGGTTTCTATCAAGCACATAATTGCAGTAGTGTGACACAGAGAGTATAAAAGTATTTTAAAATTGCAAAAGGGCAATTTTACTCATACATGCCAGTTCCTCATTGATTTTCAGAGTCAGCTTCCAGCCATCTGATGCTTCACATCTTATGAAATATAACACAGTATATAAAAATAAATCAGTCAGAGATCTCAGGATTCCAGTATGCAGCATGACAATGTCAGGGGTACATGAAACCCTTGAAAAAGCAACAAATGTACTTCAGCGACTGCATTTGTTTAGGTTTTATCAACCAGTATGTAGATTTTGTCTGTCTCAACACAATGCAGTCAGCATTTATCTCCTGGAAAATCAGTCAAAACAGAAAATCCTGTGTAATCAGTTTGAGTCAGAGATGGTTTTGATGGTGGTGGAGGGAATCACTTCTCTCTAGTACTTCTCAGGCAGCAATGCACGTCTGGTCGAGAGTCACCTAGTGACTGTTTGCTGTCATTAGCTGAAGTATAGTGATTAGTTAATAGTCCATGACTTCACAGGTTACAGATTGTACAATTATATCCAAGTCTTTAGCATTTGGTTTCTTCTGAAAACCCCTTCTCATACAGAAATTAAAATCAGGTCAGATCATGACAGTTGCTTATCTATCCAGTATGTAGTTACCAGTAAGTGCTTCCTTTCCTTCACCCACGTTTTCTATCATATTTTATGTCTTCCAAGTGATTGCTACAACTTAAGCACATTATCAAGAGAAAATTATGAAGTCCCAAAAAGATATCAGTGTAATTTTCTGGAACTTTGTTCATATTTTAAATTTTACATGAGAAGTGTTTAAAGAACTTACTGTCCGCATCTCTCATACCATACTAGGTCTGCGCAAGAGGAGAGGTCTTTCAGATTTAGCAGTCATGACCCACCCTTTGCAGGTTTTACAACATGGCATAAATGGGAGGTGACTGCCACATGCTTAGCTCAAGTAAAATCATGTACTTTTTTTTTTTTTGTCTGTAACTGCTTTTGTTCGCAAAAGATCCTTTGGCTTTGAGCATAAGGTTTTTGTCTAATACCTAACAAATCCTCTCTCTTCTGTATGATGACTTTCTGAAATTGGAGGGATGCATTCCCTAGCCTGGCAGGAAAAGCAGACTTTTGTACTGCTTAGCTGAATCAGACATTAATCAGATGTACAGCATCTGGTTCTGTATGAAGCCTGTAGCCCATAAGAGGGACAGGAGCATCTCTAGTTCCCAGTGTACTGTCAGCTCTGCCTCATTCTTCCCATAGCCCAAATAACCATGACTGTAATGCCCTTCCTTGGCCACCTGCGAGGATGTTTCAGAGAAGTATGGTAAAATTTGTTCATATTGCTCTCATATTTCACCATTTTTTTATTTTTTATTTTTTTTTTCACTCCAGAAAGCATCTAGAGAACTGAAAACAAAATTATGAAAACATTGGCTGAAGGGACCTGGAATCACTTAGTCCCATCTCCTGCTCAAAACAGTGCAGTTGCCAATGCTGTATCAAGATTTCCTTCTTGTACAGGCAGCTTGAGGTTCAGTGTTAGTAGATAAGGACTAACTGTGAAGGCAGAAGGAAAAGAGTGAACTACTACTTTACATGTAAGAAAATGTCATCCTTCAGGTGAAGTATAGGTGAAGCCTAGTACTAACTTCCTGTGCAAACTGGCCTTATGTCTTTTCTGAAGACTCGTTTTCTAGGATCTTTGAGTTTTGATGACTTCTGATGACCTTGGTGTGTTCCCAGGACAATGACCTTGAACTTGGCATTGCTATCATTTGACACATGATAAATAACACTGTTCTCTTTGTCTTTCTTAACCTGCTCAAAATCCATACTCAAAGGTATACATCAAAGACTCTGCATGCAATATAAATATCTGTCACAGATGTCTTTGGGCTTATGATCACCAGTGAGCCCAGAAAGCATCCTTTCCATTCCTACCTGGCCAGGATGGTGGTGGCCCAGTGCTCCCACATAGGGTGAGGAAAGCGGTCATTTTTATGACTCTCTTGCTACCTTGTGGACTGGCTGGTGCAAGCTAGCCTTGACAAACAAATCTAAAGTTCCCTGCAGCTATTTTCCCTCTATCAATTACCAGGGGCTTTGGATGAGTGTGCTGCAGTCTTATTTGGCCCTAGTGAAACTTTTAGAATTGACTGGAATTGTTCTGGACACTGTCGCTATTAGAGCTCATTCCCCTGTGCCTGCTGCCAGCTCTGAAGAAGCTCAGTACCGTGAGCCTACAATAGATCTGATTTGAAATGCAGTGAAATCAATGGAAGAATTGCTTTGAATTAGGTGCCACACAAATGCATCAGGGTCATTAGGATACAAGATAAAGCACAGATAGTAGAAAGTCTACTATATCCAACTGTGTCTGCATAAAAGGGAAAGACAAGGAGAATGAGAAGCTTTCCCATATAACCCCACTCCCTCAGGTCCACTTTTCTGGCCTAATTTCAAGCCAAAAACACCACTGGACAAACTTGTTAAATATATTTATGTAGTGCTATATATAGTACTATAGTACTCAGCAGAGCTGGCCCCACTGGAAGGAGTGGTGTAGCTGCCTGTTGCATTGTCATGGTTCCTTCAGGGATCCTCCTCAGGTTTCTGGTGTGGACACACTCCAAACAACCTTAGTCTGACTTTTAAGTACCCACCACATAACCTTTGCAAGCCTTTAAAGGATGGATTTTGTTTTGGATAACTTCAGATTCAAGACTTTTGAAAACTAAAACAAACTGTTATTTGTATCTTATGTACCTTTGCAAGCTGTTCTTACATGCACAGAAAAGACAGAGATTTGTTCAGCTTGTATTTTTTACGGAAGCTTGCTCTAATTCTAATGGTGATGAGGACAATATAAGTTGATAAAAAAAGTGAATGTAGAAAATAATTCTTTGTGTGCTGTGAACTCAAGATAAAGATATATGACTCATTTTTATAAACTTTATGCTCCTACTCTAATTCCTAGACCATGATCCCCACCTATGCATCATGTTCCTACTGATACTTTTAAGTTAGTTAAAGAAGAATATATTTATAGTTTAGCAAAATGTGAAGTGCTTTATGGATGCAAGGGTTGCATTTTGGCAATTAGAACAATAATTATCTTTGACTACTATCTAGTCATTTTAAGATTTGCTCTCATTAATAGGGTCAGATTTTGTTACTGTTGGAAAGGACACTTAAAGACAGCTGCTGAGATTTCTAAACAGAGATCACAAGGGTTAGATTCGATTGTCATAATGATTTATGTGACTTCTGAGATATGTTATTGCACAGTATTAAATATAAACTGCAGGTACAACAGATGGATATTGCCATACAATCCATTTATGCTTCATTCTGTAATGTGTGGTTATCACTGCACATATACAAGATGTTTGGCCTTGCAGAAGTTTTTCTATGGGATTGCAGCAGGATTTGTGCTCTCATTTATCAAACAGCAGCCCCAGACCACTACGTGGTGCTACACCACAGGTGCTGTTCTCCACAGAACAGTATTTTTTGTGTTTCTGACTTTCTTTCAGTCAGCTGCACAGCAACTTTAAATCATTCATTTCTTTGTGTTTTGAGGGGGAAATGTAGCTGGACATTTACTTAACTACCATTTTAGCATGCTTGGCTTTTTTAAAAAAAAAACTACCATGTTCATTTGTAAAGTGGTCGATCTGCCCGGTGAAAGGAGCTGTTGCTACAGCCCTGCCTCATTAGCTTTTTAACTGACTGCATTGGATGCAAGCCCTGCCTGAAAGTACAGGGAGGTGGATTGCTTCTGGTCTCATCAAAAGCAGTTTTCAAGCAGCAGCATGAAGTTACAGGAAGTTATTTGTTAAATTAACCTGATAAAAACGAGATCAAAATTGGGACCAAAGACTCCTGTCCCTCATCCCCATGTTCAAATATCCTTTTTTATTCTTTCATAATAAATGGTTTTCAAATCCTAGCAGACAGGTTTGGAGTTACTAATGACATTTTGAATGGAGCTTTCCTGTCATCCTCAGGGGAGTGTACACAACCCTGTGCCGTGCACTGGAGAAGCACTGCCTTGTTATTTAAGTGACAACTTCACATGCCAGGCTTTTTTGGCACTGGTCATATTTATTTTTCAATTTGACCTGAGTATATTATTTAACAATGACTGCGTTAAGGTTTTTTATCTCCCAGGTTAGTATTCTGCTATGTGTTTATTTCTGTTTTAATGCCATATTTCACAGTCAACAAAAGCATTGAATATGGGAGCTTCTGCATCCACTGGCTTTGGGTAACAAAAGTTTTAATTCCCTTTTTTTAGACACCTGTTTTACCAGCTTGTGCATACATGTATAAGTGGTTAATATTGAGAGCCGAGCCTTCACATCCAAAATACTTGAAAAAACAAGTCATCCTAGATACAAATAACAGATAAATAATAAGTGGTTTACCTGAAGTCTGTATCACGTACCCTGACACAAATGCTAGCCTGGCAGATGTGAGCAGCATCTGCCCCTGACATCCACCTCTAACATTCACTGGTGAGCTCTTAGTGGTCTCTCTTTCGAAAATTGTGTTCCCTGTGAAAGGACTTGTCTGAAGTTAAATTATCTGTGAGATCACTAACTCTGTCTCCATCCTAGTGTTAAATTCATAACAATTTCTGTCAACCCTTGGTGTCATGTTTAATGAAAATCTTATAGTATTTAAACTACATAGGCTTGGCATGGGTGATGATGAATCAGAAGAAAGCCCTAGACCATGCCATTAACTTACCAAGTAAAGAACTCCAACAGGAGAAATCCATTATTGTAGGTGGATTTTTGGTCAGTTTATCTGTCTATCTATTTATTTATTTATTTATTTTGGTGGTTGTGGTGGTGTTTTTTTTTTGTTTTTTTTTTTTTTTTTTTTTGCTGTTTGTTTGTTTGTTTGCTTCTTGCTTTCTCTTTATATTTAACCTAAAAGAGTAAACTTAGGGACTGGTCTGAAGTGGTATTCCTGCTGAAATGAAAACGAGTGATTCAACATCTAGGTTGGGAGTTCATTTCTCACAGGGTTGTTACAGGTCGTATGATAAGGCATTTCATACTAGGCTTATGTAAATAGATAATCTTATTTTGCACTTCACAGTACAAATATTTTTCCTCCTGTGGCATTTCTTCTCTATGATAGTTTCATTCTGTTGTTGTGTTACTAAATATGTCATTTACATCCATCCAGTGTATCCATTTACATCAATCCAGAGAACTATCTGTAAAAACTGACAGTATTTTAACAGAGGTTTTGTTTCACTAGATGGAAAGTGAATGAATGCCTGAAGGTTCAAAAATATACACCAGGAAATCAGGAAACTTCTATGAGTAAATGGTTGTTGTGATAAATTTATGTTCATAATTTATGAAGACATGACAGTAGATTCTGTGTACCAGCTTTTAGGCATCTGTTTTCATCCTTGCTTTACAGTATATAATTTCAATACTACATTTTCACCATCAAAGTGCAAAAAACAGTGCAAAACTGATGCACAGCCCAGCAAAAGACAAGGTCTCACTACTCTCAATAATATGACGTAACCAGTGTAAGGTACTGACTTACAACAAAGCTATGCTGCAGAACCTAAGATTAAATTTTGGCTTATGGAACAAGTAGGAGACAAATTTGTCAGTGTTTGCCTGGAAGGCATGCTGAGCAGCAGCCAAACTATGCACAGGAGCTTTATGGTGCAGGTCTGTGAACACAGAAGATCAAAATAAAAACTTTAAGTGATAATTGAGGAAATAAGAGTGAAATAAAGCTGTCTGCAGTCTCACCAGTGAGACTTCCTGACCTTTTAATGATGGGGGCACTTCAGTGTACACTGAATTCAGCTTAGCTTCTGTTTTCACCCAACCTGCTAATGGAAAGAGCATGTTTGATTATTGACTCAGGGAGTGGATATTTGCACTGCTTCCTGCAGTTAGGTAGCTAATGTTTAAAAACACACTATTTTAATGAAACCAAAAATAAAATAATAATAATAATAATAATAATAATAATAATAATAATAATAATAATAATAATAATAAAAGAGTATAAAGAGTATCCAATGGGAATAAACATTATGCCTTAATTTCTAAAAATAATTATAATATGCATCTTAAAATTCAGAAGAGTGTGGCTCATGAATAGGAATGTAATTTCATTATTTAAATGCTGATGGTACAGCTAGCAAGCAACTGAAGTACATTATACACCAACCTAAGATTCTCATATTTTTCTGTAATATCAATTCAGCATTAGCAACGCTAAGCCACCTGCTCTTTCCTTAATAGAGCATGAGTTATTAAGACCAATGTTTTAAATTATGTTTATGCTCTAATAGAAAGGATCTGGTTTCTTAATTTAAGTGGTGATTTAGTTTAGCTGCTTTGCTTGGCATATTAATTATTAAGTCACTGTCTGAGTGTCATTTAAGATTAAATCTTGCTGAATTGCTTAGAAAAACACAAACAATCAGGAAAGATTGGTCTAAGGAACAACTCAGCAACAGAAGACATGAGCATTCTCCAAAGCAGATCATGACTTAGAGGTGGCAAGAATAGTCCTGTGGCCATGGCTGAGCATTGGTAGCTAGGAGACTCAGAATTTCTTTTATGCTGCCAAAAACTGTATTTTTCTTTCTTGCTGAGGCTCTTACAGATGGAGTTTCAAAAATACTTTTCAATTTTGAACTCTTCAGATTTTTTAGAAAGACAGGAAAGGTGGTGGTGATTAATTGGGATGCATCAGGAAGTGTGGGACCTGAGTATGATGTTGATGGTAGAAAATAATGGGTGGATATTGTCCTGATTTCAGCTGGGATAGAGTTATGGTGCTGTGTTTTGGATTTAGGATGATAATAATTCTGATAGCAAACTGATGTTTCAGTTGTTGCAGAGCAGTGCTTATACTAAGTCAAGGACATTTCAGTTTCTTGTGCTGCCCTGACAGTGAGAAAGCTGCAGGTACAAAAGGAGCTGGGAGGAGACACAGGACAGCTGACCTTAAATGGCTAAAGGGATGTCCCATATCACATAGCATTGTGCTGAACAATAAAACTGCAGTGGAGTTGTTCAGGGGCGCTGATGGGAGTCTGGCTGGGTGCTGTTCAGAGGATGGTGAACAATTGCATTGCACATCACTTGCTTTTTATTTTCTTTTATCATTATTATTATTATCATTATTATCACCTCTTTGTTTTCTGTCCTATTAAACTGTGTTTATCTCAACCCATGATTTTTTACCTTTTTCTCCCAATTCTCTGTCCCATCCCTCTGATGGGACTGGGAAGGAGTGAATGAATGGCTGTGTGGTGCTTAGCTGCCTGCTGGGTTAAACCACAACGCTCCTATTTTTAGAATTTCCATATATAGTAAATGTGGTTTTAGAGTAGAAATTTCTGTAATTTCTAGTTTTCCATCTCATGCATTACTAAGTCCTAATAATTAAAACATTTATTTGCACATTTAGTATTTAAGAATGAATTCACTAAAACTAATTTGAATTTTGTTTTGAAAAGTTACATCAACTTGAAATGGTAACTTTTCAGATTATATGATATTAAATTGGAAATTTTGAGCATTCAATACTTGAGAAGGAAAACTGACTGACCTAGCTATTTTAGAGTGAACATGTTGTCAGCGGCTCTGGTGCCTAGAAAAGACACGCTGAAAAATTTCCTTTTGGCTCCAGAAATAGAATTTTCTTGGTGTTGTATATTTGACAAGGCAGATTCATTTAGATGAAGGAGTTAAATTTTTGTTGGATTTATGGGTGGTCAGAGCAAAGCATAATTCTATCAAATTTCTTGGATAATGTTGCATCATTTTGCAGGATATGGTTAAGGAGACAGACAACCACTACAGAACTGTAGGATCAGTTGGTTCAGACTTTCTTTACAGTACTTTCTCATCTCAAGAAATTGTTATGTTTGGGAATTAAATGTTGAATTTAAGCTCCACTTGATAAAGCATAGCAGTCAAATCTCCATCTACACTGTCATTAAAAAAAACTGAGGTTGTTCTAACTAGGTGAGAGATTTCTGAACTTCAATATATGAAGTCCATATAAACGGGGTGCTTGTACATTGTGAGGTGCAGTAATACACATCCCTCATCTGTTTAGAGGCATGAACATGTGTGAGCAGATAATGGGATACCAGAGCGTGTTTCATATCAGGTGGTGTCCACAGAAGAGCTCAAGATCCTTCAGCCGCCAACCTAAATCCCACCGTGTTGTAGGATGTATACTGGAAAGATCATGAATGATGTGAGAAAGCATTGTGACTTGCCTCTCCAGCTGTTCTTATACTTTTATACAGGTACCCCCTAACACTGCTGCTACAGGTGGTGTTTTGTACTACATGCATTTTTGCTCTACCTTAGTATGGCCACTTCTACATTTTTAAAGAAATCTACATCTCAAGTTTCATTTAGTAATTAAGAAAAGATCAGATTCTGCTTTTGTAGATAGATGCTTATATATATCTTCTGTTCAAATGTAGGAAAAGATAAGCCTTGTCCTGCAGTATGCAAAATAGAAAACTGCTGGAGACAGAGAGGCAGAAACCAGTGAACTGGCTTCCCCACTGTAATACAGAATTTCAGTAGCAGGGCATTTACACAAATCCCAGTAATAGGATTTCCAGAGATGTCTCCATGAAAAACAAATTGCACATGATCCTTACCAAGCTGTTTATCATAGCCAGTGATAGGGATATCACAGCAGGAGTAACTGTGATTTTGATAATCCTGGTGCATTACCCAGTAGTGCTCTATTCCTGGATTTCTTAAGATTATGAGTGGATATAAAAGTTCTAAAATTTCTTCCTAATGATCATCTATGAGAGATACAAGGGTGGTCCTTCTGAATTTCCCCCTTTCCAGCCAACCCTCTCTTCCAAATGAGGAAGTTGCAGAACAGTGCCTATCTTTTGAACTGCTGCTTATGCTGTGTTGTTGTTTTTGTTGTTGTTGTTGTTTGTTTGTTCATTTTGTTTTTGTTTTTGTTTTTGTTTTTTGAATAAAATTCAGATGTGCTCTCTTCTAATGGCTAATCCCACCAGAGCTATATAGTTATAGGTAGTTAACTACACTTATGCAAAGTGGGAATAGAGTGCTCCCAAATGTGGATAGTGATGTTGAACATTCACTTTTTATAGCTACAAGCGATAGCAAATGGTGCAAGAAATCATACCTCTGTGCATGCTCCACCGCATCAGTTTTTCATTTTTAAGACAGCTGATTTGGACCTGCCTAGTCAAGTAGCTTCATACCTTTAGTTGAACTTCATTCCTTTCTGCAAAGGTGCAGCTGGTTTTGATAGAAATTAATGTGCCAACTTTGCTTATCCCACTTGTTAATATGGCATACAGATATTCTCCTCCTCAAATAACAAACAATGATTTCCTTATTGAAACAATAAATTATGGAAATTCTATTTGTTTATGTCTCTGCCAATCAGATGCTGTATTGGGTTTAAGTAGCAAAGTTTTGATAGCGGGGGGCTGCAGGGGTGGCCTCTGTCAGCAGGGCCCAGCAGCCAACTCCAGACAGCCATCCCCAAAAGGACCTGCTGCTAGCCAGAGCCCAGCCATGAGTGACCCTGATTGTGCCTCTGGGAGAGCAGAGTTAAGAAAGGGAAAAAACTTCTGTGCTACAGAAGCTGGGAGAGAGGAGTGAGAAGCAGCCCTGCAGCCCCCAAGGTGAGTGAAGCAGGAGGGCAGGAGGTGCTCCAGGCACGCAGCACAAGTTCCCCTGTGGCCTGTGGAGAGGCTCCTGGTGGAGCAGGCTGTCCCCCTGCAACCCATAGCAGCACTTCCATCCTGAAAAATTATGTCTTTCTTGTCTGCAACTGTTACATCTGTCCATGTCCAGCAGATTGATATCCAGAGCTAGACTGGATATTAAACTGGACATGAGGAAAAATCTCATCATGGGCAGGGTGGTGAAGTATTGGAACAGACTGCCCAGGGAAGTGGTGGAGATCCAGTCCCTGAGGTATTTGAGACATGTGGATGTGGTTCTGTGGGGCATGGTTTAGTGATGGGACTTGGTAGGTCAGTTTGATGGCTGGACTTGATCTTAAGGGTCTTTTCCAATCTAAATGATTCTATGGTTCTAAAACTAAATCCTATTTATGTGACCAAAATTGTGATTTCAAAGGACTGCAGAAGCCCAACTCTGTGCAAAAACAAACAAGGTCAGTTACTCTCAGTGGTGAAGTTTAGTGAAGTTGTTAGCATGCCAAACCAAAATATGACCCTACCCAGCCCTCCCAGCAGCCTTGTGCCACTTACTTCATTGGGATGACTGGGCAGTCACTGTCTCACATGGTGGGTCACAAACATCCCAGCAACAGCAAAATAGAAAATAAGTTATCTAGAAATATCCAAATATCTGTAAGACTCTTTAACTTTAATGGAAAACAGTCCCAAGCTCGCTGAAGGAAGAAAATGCCCTGCCAAAAATCACAGCTCTTCGTTTTCCTTTTGGATTCTCTCTGGGTCAAGTGGTGGCTTTTGGGACCTTGACCCCTGGGTGTGATGGTCCTGTTCTTTCTGGTGCCTCCCTCCTGCTACATGGAAAACAATGAGGCTGCAGCAACTAGCGGCTGAATCAGGCTTGATTTTGGGAAGTAGGGTTTATCAGATCTAGGTGGCTATTTGATATGAAGTGGCTATTGTTATCCAGCCTCGCACAAGTTCTTAGCATACAGCTATCTGCAAATACCATTTTCACGTGTGATACTAATTCTGCCTCTCTTATAGCCCCCATTACTGCCATGGTGTGAGTGCTCCCAGACGTTAATGAAGGGATGCTGGGAACCCCTCTGAGGCGCAGTCAAGTATTATAATCACTCCTACAGCTGGGAGCTGGAGCGTAGAAATTCACTGTGAGTGACTAAGCCCACACGGAAAGTCAGCACCAGACCTGAGAATTAGCTTCATTTCTTCTCAGTCTCATTTCTGTACCCTCTTTTTTGTGTTCTTTCTTGTTCTTTTTCCATACTGTGCTCCTTCCTCTGACTGAAAGCAATATCTGGGGACTTAGGAAGGAGTTGCTCCTTCCAAGAGCACCATGGTTCACAGGTCTTGTGGGAATCATCCTCTGTCAAACTTCTCATAGAAAGGGCTTTCATTCCTACCAATTGCACATTTCACAAGGACTCGTTCATTTTTTAGTTTAAAAAAATCTCTAATTTGTTCGCCAAACTATTTTATCAGTTTGTACTCATGCTACTCAGCTGTGTGCTCTTACTATAGAATCCAGCTACCTAGTAGTGTTGAAAGTATTTGTTTTTTGACTCTCCATCAAGGTAGGGAAGTATTGCATATGCTTTACTTACAAATGGAGTGATAGAGAGGCTGTGCTAGCACTAGTCCCAGAGGATGCATTTGCTAATCCAGGTCTTCCCAGTCCTAGACCAGCTCCCTCATCACTTGGCAATCCTCTCTCTGCCCGTCCTTGAAGATTGTTGAATTATGGAATTATGGGACTCTACTCTCAAAAAAAAAAAAAAAAAAAAAAACCTTCCATCCTTTCATCCATCCATCCATCCATCCGTCATGCATTGCTATCACATTGAGAAGCAGATGCACACATTTGAACCACATGAAAAGTAAAAAGGAACAAAGACCAATGTTTACCATAGGATGGTTTGAAATCTTTGTAGTTGGCAACTAAATCAAAGGAATACTTATGTTTTGATGTACAGCAGTCTTAAATCATTTGTAATTTTCTATCACCTCCTTTTATCAACAAATTAACATCTTGATATATAAGATCATCAGTAAATTGGCAATCAGCACCAGAACACAAATTTATATTTTAATGTGTGTACAAAACAAAGGGCAATTGTTAATGTGTGGTGTAGCACTTCACATTTTTAAAGGGAAAATAGAAATATTTATGTATGTTAATATATTTGTTAATTTATTCCAGCACCTGCAATTGGTGAATTTCTCTGGGCTTTGTGTCATTTTGATGTATGTGCTGTCCAAACTCTTCCCCTTGCAAAGTGTCTTCTATTTTCATGAACAAGAGGGGAGGATGGGGAGCTATATGAAGGAGAAGGAAACACATCTGCGTCTCTCTCAATGCAAATTTGTAAATCTAATATTAAGAAAAACACTAATTTCAAAGATAAATTCTACATGTAAGGTGAGGGCATTTCCTGTAAACAAAGCAAAGTAATAGTGGATGGATTTAATGCTAACATATAAAATTGCAGATCAAATCCTCCTCCCCCAACAATCATTAATTCATTAATCCTTGAAACCATCACTGCATTGTTTTCTGGTAATTATACACACCTCATATGCTGGCTTTTTAAGACATTAATTGCATGATTAGTTTTATGATTTCTTCTGATTACCAATTAAGTTACCTTTTTCTCTCTTTTTTGTATTTCATACATACCATTAGACTTTATAGTGCTTCTTTTTTAATTTCTCACCTAGCAGGGGTTCTCACACATTCGAAGACTGCATTATCCACTCAATAAACAGAGAGAGAGTTTAATTTTCTGTGTAAAGTATTGGTGTGGACTTGGAAGGATGATGTTTCAGATATTATGCTATCAAGAGTGACATTTAATTTTACAGGGAAAAAAATCTTGTTTTTCCCTGTCATAACAATGTTCACAGAGCATGATTTTAAGGATGTGCAGAGACCAAATCAAGTGATTCTGACTGTTGGCTTAGCTGAAGTTGTCACATCTTCCTTTTTTACCCAACATGTATTGCCAGCTGGTCTTCAATTCTATTAGTGTAATTTCTTATATAGAGTTCTCAGGGCCTGTGCATACATATAAAAGTAGCATCCCATATATCATGCATCAGATTCTCATGCTCTCAAAGACTTGGGGAAAAAAGAAAAAAAAATAGAAAAATCAGTGGGACTACTAGTTTGAATGGAACTGAATTTCTAAATCTCCAGTATAACTGCATTCCAATTATCTTTTAGCCTGAGTCCTTTAGATGTGGAGAAATCTCAATTTTTTTCAAGCACGTTTGACTTTTAGCAAATGAGACACCTATTAACTGCAATAGCAATATGCTAATGCCTATATACATCAGATGAGCACATAGTTTTGTTTTTAGAAACTTATAGATGAAAATATTGCACAAAACACAGAAATACAAAACTAGATGCAAATAAATGTTTTTTACTCTCCATACTTGGACAGAGGCTGTGCATGTCCATTTGTGTTTCTTTTTTAAAATATATTGGTATGCTAGCTATAGCAAATATTTGCATGGGGTTCATATACATATTCCGCATCATCTTTGTAGAGTGAAAGCATTACATTTAATAATCAACACTAGGTAAGAGGTCTAAATGGAAATTAATTTAAAAAAAAAAAAAAAAAAAAAAAGACCTTACATAAAGGAAACATGGAACTGTCTTACAGACCTCATACCGACTCATGGAGAATAACAGTCTAAAGTATACTGTATCTGTGTGTGTGTTTAAGACAATCTGGTATCGATTTAAATGAGTACACACTTCCAATTTCCTGACAGCTATGTCAGGTCAGAGAATGGAAAGACTCTGGGAGTTTCAGGGTAACTCTAATTGGACCAGCACAGAAAATAAACTCCCAGGTTTTCTGTTGATCCTTAAAATGCTTGCTTGCTAAAGCTGTACTACGGTTCTCTAGTAAGGAAAAAAAAATGTCCACAGTGTACCATATGCTGTTCTACAAGCACCCTGTGGACTGCAAGTCAGCATGGAGAAATGCACAAAATTGAAGGTGTTCCTGTAATAACCAGTAAGGACACTTCCAACTCTATAAAAGCTGCAATTTTTTTTATAAATTGTAGGAAAAAAAATATTGGGTTCTCTGATTAACCTTTATTTTTCTATCATGGTTTTCTTTTTTAAGAGATCTTTTAAGTCTATTTCATTCATTGTCCTTCTTGGTATTGAATAATACATGAGGCAGCATCAAAGTCTGTCAGTCCAGAAAATACGAGTAGGGGTGCTGGTTGTCACTGGCCTGACAAGGTCAGGAATGCATTTGGAATGCCCAAAACTTGCCATCACCTTTAGTTACAAAAAAATTTACTAGCCAAGTGCATTTATCTGTGATTACTTTGGAATTTGGAAGTACATTTTAGACAAAATCTGCATATTTGGCTCATCTTTTATATTGAAAAATCAATATGAATTACTTGAAATATTTTTCCAGACCTCCCCCCAAATTAATGTGTATTTATACTACTTCTGTCTGCTTTTTAAGCTATGTCAAACTGTATACTCTTATCAAAGCAAAAATATTTCCTTCTAATAGCTGCATTTTTTTTTTATTTATTTTTTGTATTTTTTTTTTTGTAATTGCACTCCCCTGCTTTCAGCCATTCATAACAAGTTGTACTTATATGAGGTAATGAGGTAAGACCAAATGTAGCTAACTTGGAAAGGAAAAGAAGAAGAAAAGAAGTAGCATAGATTTTCCCATTTCTTTCTCTGGCAAAAATTACTTGGATGCTGTTTTTAAAGAAAGATTTGTAAGAAATCTGGAGGAAAGGCAAAGGGAAAAAAAGCCATAACTGTGGCTTGCTTTTCTATGAGGCTTTTATCAGCAGAAAGGCAAACAGCATTCCTTTAAAGACATGGTCAACATTTTTCCCAAAAGATGTTTTCAATATATTTTTCTAGTTCTGTTTCTTCTTTCCAGAAGCATCCAAATCATCATTTGTCTTTCATAAGGCTGAGGCTATGACAAATACCTACTTTTGCCCTTCCCTTTGGACACTATTTATGCCATTATTCCTCAATTAAGGCATTCAGAAGTCAATAGACCTACAGCAACTCATGGTATGAATTAAATAATCAAATCAGGATCCCTCCTGCACCTTTACAGCACTGTTGGCAAATGTGTTCTTAGGCATAAGAGATCAACTCCAAATAAAATCTCCCTCTCTGTATAGGAATAAATTCATAAAAGTTATAATATAGATTAATAATCAGTTTAGTTAGTGTAGAGAAAAAGATATACATCCATTATTGTTACAGCCATTATCCCAAATGGTGTAGAAATCAACAGTCTGAAGAAAGAAATTTTGAAATCAACATACTTCAGAAAGAATATATATATTTTTAAAGGAGATGATTCTGGATGGCACCTGACAGGCATCAAGAAATACCCAAAGACTTGAAATCTGTGAAACATTTCTATCTGCATCCACATATTTCCTATTCTTATCATGAGTGCAATGAACTTTTTGCAGCTTGGTTTCGACATGGAAGTGCCACCCTGTGGCATGTCTGGGATGCTTGGCAATACAGGGGGTTGTGTTGTGCTGCCACAGTTCAGAACCACCACAGCCCCCTCAGCCCTGGCTTTCTTCCTCACTCATTCCATTGCCCAGCTTACATGTGCCTAAGTGCTTCTTGGGCAAACTCCTGGGTCTTTACCACTGACCTGATGTGTGCCCTTGGACAGGTTGCATAATACCTCTTCTTCAGTAAACTGACTGTATGTGCAGACAATATCAGCAGGATGATATAGACTAGGCAGTAATAACAGCTGAATGTGTTTGTTGCTGAGAAAATGAGTTACTGCCCTGAGACTTTTAGACTTTAGACTTTTCATTGGTATATCAGAGAAGATGCTTCCAGAGCAATATCACACATCCTGGAAACTAAAAAGTCAAAACAAGCAGCATGGAAATACTGTCAACACACTCCCTGATACCCTCCAGCCTTATTTTAATAGAAGTACGAATAAATGAACCAGATATTTCTTCATCTTCCAGACTGATGTAACCCAAAACTTTAACAAAAGTTTAGTGATATTCAAGTAATTATTTGAACAATACATTTTTATTCTCTTGCATTTCCTGTATCTGTGGTTTAGTTTCCACTGGATACATGAAATGCTGAAAGTGTCATAAAGCTTTTCTTTTCCTAAGACCACTTGCAGTTGCATTTTCTATAAGCCCCTGAGGTTTGGATAAGTAATTTATCTATTTTTTTTCAAACCAAACCACACCTCCAGAATTTCAGTTTGATCACTAATGTTCATTCAAATCCACTTTTGAACTGGGGACAAAACTATCTTCAGTTTACAGAAATGTAGCCATCCATAGCAACCCAAGTGGATTAGAACTGCTACATCAGGAAAGTCCATTAGTGCAGTGTAAAGTACAGTTACAGTACAAGCCATTTTGAAAAGTATAGCTGCCTCTGAACAACTCAAAAAATCCTCTTATTTCTGAAAACACAACATAGAAATTCACATAAGGCTTTAGGCCAAATATGTCCAGTACATTTCTTTTTAAAAGTAGAGTTTAACCTACAAATGTCATCATTCACTATTTATTTTTGGTTATTCTACTGTCCTTTGTACCAGTACAATTTAAATGGGCACTGAAGACCATCACGAGCCTCTCATCCACTTCTCTCCCTTGAAGCACCCAAGGAACTTGATGCATTTTTTCTGGCCTCATGACACCAGATAGTGTCCTCACATCAATGAACTGCATGCAAGCATGGCATGTAGCAGGCAAGGTCCAGGTGACAAATGACAGGAATTAAAGACTATAGAAGATCCTGGAGTGCATTATTCAATTCTGGCAATGGGGTATGTTAAAATCAGAATACCAGTATGAAAACCCTGATCTCTTTGGTCATAACAATGGGCAAATTGGCCAACCTGCTTACTCTTCCGACATACTCCTTTATTTTTTTTTGCTGCAGAATTCTTAGTTTTGTTCCAAGGGACAGACCACTAAGGAAGCCAACCTAATCTTTGTAGTTTCTACTTGCATTAGCACCCAAATTTAAAACCCCTAGGCCATGACTAATTGTTCAAGCATAAATAAAGGTGGTTTTGGTATTAGTCCAAGAATATTTGTAGGGCATAAACCACTGTATCCTACAGCCTCTGGAATAGTTGTGAACCCAAGCATTATAGTTCCCACCATGTAGTCAGGAGCTGAAAGCAAGGTAGTTGAGTTCTGGGGAATACAGGGACAGCCTTCAAAGTGGTGAGGCTGAAGCGGCACTAAGCCACTGTAGTTGGGCATCTCATTTGAGATCCTTTGTCACCTTCCTCCATTTTCAGTAATGTAATCTTGAAAACTTGTTTCTGAAGACAGAATCCCTATTTATAGGGAGAGTTGTTGCTTTTTTATATTTTGCAGTAATCTTTCATATTAAAATTTGTTTGATATGGAAATATTGTATACTTGCTGCTTTTAAACCCACCTACACACAAAACAAGTTTCTGAATTACCAATAAAAGTCTATAGGCTTTTGTGCACAAACAAAATCAGCTTTTTAGTATGCACCTGCTTAAGCAATTTCTTTGAAAACAGCATACTTGGATTTTTGTTTTTGCCTATAAATAGCCTTGCTTTGTAGAATGCGGCTTATTACAGACTCTTTTAAAAAACATTTCTAAGGAAAAATATGTAGTTGTCCTGATTAAAAATGAATTACATACATCAAAATTAAAGTTGTTTGCAATAACACAACATTCTTCTGCATCTTCTGCTAGCATCAGCACAATCACTGGAAAACATAAAAGGAGAAATCCCACCCCCCATTTAAAATTACCATTGCAATGTTGGGGGAGGAGGTCTTTTAAGAAAGATATTTTTTTCCTGAGCGCAAGGCTGATTTTCTTAAGGACCTTTGATTCCCACAGACATCTGGCTCCAGCACATACCTCTAAATCAACATTGGAGTAGGTGGCTCCAGGAGGAGGAAGCCCTGCCTCACACATAGGGAGATACCACGAGGCTGCTTAAAATAACAAACTATGCTACAAAGTATTAGAAAAAAAAAATCAGATAAGAAACAGTAATTATATCATTATCTTTGAATCACTTTGAGACACAAAATACCTGTTCCTACTGGCATTAGCTTTTACAGATAAAACTGACTCCTGGGACTATTCAAATAACTCAGTGTGAATGTAGCTTGTTTTTTGATGCAGTCAATCAGGAATTCGTGTTCCAGGAGGCTTTGATAGATCTGTGCCATCCTTTGGAATTTCTCACAAAGATTGTTTAAAGTTATGGATTGCTGCTTGGGTAAGATCTGAAGAAGTTAAAAGTTGTGATAATTAGGTTGTATTTTCATAATCTAGTAGTTTCATAATTTTTGAGTAATGATACAGAATTTTGGACTGTCATTCAACTCACATGGTATTCATGATGCAAATAGTAGTCAATAGTTGACAGACTGCTTAGCAACACTTATGTTTAAGGTTCATCTCTGTCTTCGAATGGGTGTTTGAGGTGTACATGGGTACCCTAGAAGAAGGCTTTTATGTAATGTTATCTTACTTACTGGGACTGTACTTTTTTTTTTTTTTTTTTTTTCTTTAATGTTTTTCTCATTTCTAGACTGTCATTAAAATATTTCAGCTCCCCAGCAGTACTGGATAAGTAAGCCTATGATCTAGTGGTGATAGACACATCAAAGTTAATCACAGCCTTAACTTAAAAGAGGTAACCCAGAAAGCATAACCAATAAATAGAAAGGAAAGGTTGCACCCATTTTGAACCATATATCATAAATCCATTATGGTATACGTTATAAAGACCAGGCTGCTACCAGGGCCCCACAAAACTCTGGACCATTCCTTTTTTCATTTGTTTTGGGACTGTCAGCAGTACTTGCTGATGCTTATTCTAATCTCCCTCTAAGCTAGCTGTCTCTGCCATCCTTGAGAGCTTAACAGATAATTATGACAACTGCAATTCCTAAATTAATTCACTTGAATGTGAAACAATGCAGCACAAGAGCTGAGCACTGTAGCTTGTGCACTTATATTGAGTATTTGCTCAGTTTTTGAAGTTGTTCTTGTTTTCTGCTTTGGAAGCAGTACAGACGATACATTTGTATGCTGTGTGTTTCCTCTTTGGAAGATAAAAGACACTTTTGATGGAAGTACAGACTGTCTTCATTCATGGTAACATACAAAGTACGGTGAAAATATGTCCCATCTAGACAAAATGAAATTTCTTTATTAGGTAGTTTGTTTATAGCTTATACCTAGGAGCAGGTTGGACAGGATTACCAACCATTACAGTTTCTTGGTGCTTTCTGCTGCAAGCTTTCATCATTTGGAAATTTCCAGCATCTACTCTCTGTCTATGGCTGAATTTTCTTAGGAAGATTTCAACACAAACAACCCAGAGATTTCAGAATTGCACTAGGGAAAATTAGCCTTAGCCAACTGTGAAAAAGTTATGGTGCTTTTTTCTTTCAAATATTCCAGCGGTCCATCCCTGATACCTTAGCTCAGAGCTGATTGGCCGTGCGATCCATGTGACAAGAATTTGCCTTTTGCTCTTTCTTTATGGAAACCCAGATAATTTTTTCCAAATTAGTTTTAAATCTGTGTATATGTGTGGTTTGAACACGCCCTAAAGAAACTGGTGGTATTTTAGTATCTGAATTCACCAGGGAATACATCCCTATGGGTGGACAGATGGGGATGAACAAAAAGTTGGTTGTGGGTCATGAACTCGGGAGTTTGTTACAGACCACACAATCAGTTGAGGCTGCAGAGGAAATGATCAGGGAAGCTACAACCAAGGCACTACAGAGACACCCTAGCAGAAGGATCTAGGATTGGATAGGCAAGGAACAAGGGGCAAGGAAAAAGAAGGGTTCATATTTAGAAGGCAGTAGTCACAAAAGCTTTGCCTATAGTACCTTCCTCAACATTCTGGTCTGAAGTCACAGGTTTTGTCTCAGAGTCCTACATCAGCACATGCATACATGGGGACACTTGTAACGCTTCACCTCTTTCACTGTTCTTAGTGTATTCCAGTAACTCAAACAGTGGAGGTCTCGATTATGGATATTAAGTTCTGTGATGAGCTGTAAAGGTACATTTATTCAAACTAGAGAGAGGGTATTTGTGTCTGTTTTTGTTTTTTGTTTGCTTGTTTATTGTAATCAAAATTTGGTGGTTGTTTTTTTTATTATTCTGAAAGAACATCATTGTGAAGTTAAGCCCTCAAAATTAGAAAACACCTGAATTATATTGTTTATGCACCCTTAATTTGTCCCACTTTTCCATGTATATTAAGATGAAATCTTTAATTACAGACTCCAGCTTCATTTGTATGCAGAAAGCGCCAGGTTTGGCAGTGAACTAGGACTTGGTGGTAAAGCAAATGATTAAGAGGCCACTACCTCATTTGTTAAGTAAGTTAGAAAACGCAGAGTGAATGAGATTGGATAGTTAAAACAGCTCTCGGTTAAAACAGCAAAATTATTCTGTTTTTACAAGAGTCTTTATATGTACTTAGATAGTTCCCTTAGCCCAGTTATGTCGGAAAGAGATATTTCTTTCTCATATTCTAGATACAGAAGACACTCTGCACAGGGTCTGAATCATCAGGTTGTTGAGCACTTAACCAAAAAAAAATATGAATTGGAGAGTGCGTGTGAATGTATGAAGTACTACAGAATACAGAGCTATCTCAAACTGGGTACCCAAAAACTAAGTACTTTTTGACATAAATCTCTCCGTGCCTCAGATCCTCTTTTTAAAGAGGGAATAAGGCCCACTCATGTCATAGGCAGGATATTAAAATTCTGGAGTGGTTGTATACTGGAGTAATGAGTACCAAAGAAGGAAATGAAAATATTGAAAAATATTAATCTATCGTTACAGCTGATATCTGTCATCAGAGAAGGCTTTGTGTAATGTAAGGTAAATAAGGCCAATGGATAAACACAAATATAGACATAAATGCACTGCACAACTCTTCAGTAGTGGTGAACTACTAAGGGCTGTGAGCGCAGACAAGTCTTTGAGAAAAAACATAAATTCAAAATATAAGCACAAGACTGAGCTGAATAGGTAACCTCAATCCTCGCTTTTCCTGCCATTTGAGTGCTTGTTTTTCCAACCTCAGCCCAGTAATTAAAAGGTTTCTCAGGAACAGTTTGTTCCGGCAGAGAGCAGCAGGTAAGTCCCACAGGACACTAACAAAACTCTCGTTTTGGGAAGTATCAGCTGATTTTTCCTGCATCCCAGATGCAGAATGAAAAGTCAAATCCCTCCACCCTGCTGCAGCACTTCACCCACGCACTTTCCTCTGGGCTGTGCACTGAACTGAATGCTGTCGTGTCTTTATTCCAGTAAATACTTCATAGAAAATACTTCAACATTCATCAGAGAGAGATGGGAATCTCTCCCTGGGGAACATCACAGCTACTAAGCTGCAGTGCAATGCTCACTCTCTGGCCCAATGAATATTTAATTGGGCCAAGCAAAGAGGAAGAGTTTCAGCAGAATGGGCTGAGAGAGACCTCAGTGGGAAACCCCAGCTCTGGTGGCTTCAGCTTACCAGCAGGAGGAACAAGTCCTGATCCCATAGGTGGAGGAGCTGTTTGATCAAGGTAGGGGCCCACATCAGATAGACAGCTGCTCTAATTACTGAGCTACTAGATGAAAAGGGGCACTATCATCTTGTCCTCATCCTTTGAAAAGACCAGACCTTCTTTGCTTCTCTAAACAAGGGGTGTAGCTATCTCATTTCAGAATAATGTTTATATGTGAACCCTAAGTGCCCCTGTGCTAGTGACTCCCTGAGTGAGGCAGGGCTGAAGCCATACCTAAATATCTGACATCTTATTCTGTGATTCTACTCAGTAGGCTGGGTAGTGAGGTGATCCAGTGAGGCGGTAGCTGTGAACCTTTCAGTCTGGCCTTTTTTGTAACCCAAATTGCCTAATTCGGAGTTGGGAAATGATCTCAGCAACAGGGTGTCTGAGGTAGTTGTTGCAGTGAAGCTGCCTAACTTCCTTGGGTTACTCTAGCTCAAGGATATATTAAAAAAAAAAAAAAAAAAAAAAGAGGGGGGTGGGGGGATATTTAGGGATGGGGAAGATGTAGTCCACATGTTGATAGGTAGCATCTGCTGGGAAATCTGCATAATCTCAGAGGAAAGCTTTTCATTAATGTAAGACACAAGGTTGTTCCTGAGAAACCTTTTCTGAAGTGTGTTTAAACTATGCACTTCAAAGCACGCTGATGCTTCTGAGAGGCCTTGCTTCACAAGAAACTTTCCCATATATACAAAAGAGGAGAAAATCTCCAAAGTAATATATGGAAATCAGAGGAAATGCTCCTCTTGCATGAATGCACCTGACTTTGACACAAGAAAGGAAACAGTAGACAGAAGCTCACAGCTCTCAGTTGCAGCCCTTTGGGAGTAATAACACATGGATTTTAGCCTAAACTAGAATTTTCCCATCGATTCAGTCTGCTGTTTTTTGTGGGGTTTTTGTGTTTTGTTGATTTTTGTGTTTGTTTGTTTGTTTGTTTGTTTGTTTGTTTCTCTTTTTTTTTTCATGACCTGTCCAGCTTGTATCCTGGAGCATCACACGTGTTAGTACTTTAAGATGCTGCAGATGTAGCCTTCTCAAGATAACAGAGTGCTAACAGTAGGTGGAGATACAATACAATTGTTGTGTAGCATTTCCAATCTGTAGCCAGCCTGATTCTCTATTAATTTTAATTAAGCCTTGCAATAAAAACCAACAGCACAGTGAAAAGTGTGAGCAAAAATAAATGTATAAGTCATGCTTTCAGTTCCCTTTAAGCAGTAATCTGAAATTTTGTAGCAGTAATCTGAAAGATTGTTTTAGCATTGCAGGTGGAACACACAAAACTAGCTTTAATCTCTGCTGTTTATTTTTCTCTCAGAAAATATGTCTTCCGCTTTTCATTTCCCTCAGTAAAAGAAAATTCAAATAGAAGGAAGATGGTTCTGAAACCAGTTCAACCATCAGTCTACAAGCTGAATTTAAAAAATGTATTGGTTTATTCTAGGTTCCTAGGTTGTGCACCTTCTTTCTAAAGGAAAGGCAATCAGGAATGCTGACATTCTTTTAATTAAACTTTCACCATAGCCAGGTTTGAAATGATGTCTCTGATATACTCTTCCTGAAAGATAAAGCCAAGCTGTGACCATCTTTTTCTGTGGGAGTGAACTTTGGAGAAAAAAGGACACAACCAGTTTCTTGCTCTTGCAGCTACACCCCCTTTGCTCACCAGGCAGTAGGCAGTGGGTTTCTATATCTTTCCACTTTGATTGTACAAACTGTCCAGGTTTTCCAATTTTTGCAAGCTTAGTGTTTTAAAATTCACCATTAATTAACATCCTTTTTACTCACAATATACTAATCCAGGTGGATACCAGGGAACTATAGTTTTCTTCTTTTAAAGTCAGAATGATATTCTCTTTTTGCTATGGCCCTGCCTCTCCTTCTGAAAGCCTCCAGAAAACACAAATACAAGACCAGGAAATCTGACCAGCACTAGACTGAGGGATGGCAGAAAAATTTGTGTGGATTAAGGTACAGCAAAGCGCTTTTCTAGGAACAATTCTGTTTTCTGAAGGTATCTGCTGTTTTGCTGTCTGCTTTTATGCAGATTGTTGTGCACAGCATTTCTCCTGTCTGCTTTTTCATGCTTATCAAAAATCTGATGATAAATAAAACTCGGTTTATCCCTAGATCTCTAGCAGTGTTACAAAGAAGCCCTAACTAGAGGTAAAGATACAAGGGTAATAAAAATATGAAATTACTAATCACACAACAGACAGAGGAAGATCATATGGGGGTACCTACAGGCCTTGAAAATTACTTGCTCCTCTCAGTAGCCTCCTTATCCATGGTTCCTTATTCCTATGGCAAAATGGGCAGATATGTCACAAAAGATTATAGTAAGATGACAAGAAAGGTAGTTAATAGAAAGCTATTTATAAAAGACTCTGTCTTTCATATTGTTACTTTGATGAACTTGATTTTCAAAAAACACCAGAATTTCATAAGGAAATTTAGGGAATGTGCAATTATCTATCACGTGAAAAGTAAGTCACATACATTTCACTGTTGTTTTTAAAATCTCACATCAGATAATTGCTACCTCTGGAAAATATCAGTCTTTTAGTGCTGCATATCATGCTCATCCTACCAATAAGACTTCTTTTCATTAATAATTGCATTAAAATATCACCCCACTCATGTTCTGAAGCAGCACTCAAAACTTACCAATTACTGAATTTTAATTACATGATTTGCTATTTCTTCACTTTTGCTAAGTTTTTTTGGTTATGCCCAGAAAGCTAAGAGATTTAAAAAAATAAATAAACATTGAATGAAAGAGCAATGTGTGCTGCCTTGTGTGTATTCATCGAACAAATCGAATGCTCCATGAACAAAAACATGTGAAGAGACAGACACATCCAGCCAACAGCAGGCTTCTAGAAATGTAATGACACGGTCTGCCACAACCCCAAATCCTAATATTGAGGAGGGTTACTTCCCACAACTGTGTATGTGTATTGCATGATTTGGTAGCACATTCTGGCAGTAGAACCCCACACTTAGGCAAACATCCTCGGAAAACAAAAAGGAACCTGTTTTTGAATTGAATAGATCTTTGCTGTTTCACATGATTGTGCATTTTCTAGCAACAAATTTGTATTTCTGTGGTATAGCAAATAATGATAATTCATAATACTTCTGTCAATACAAACTCATCCTACCTTCTTCTTTGTCTTCATAGGAAAGTAAGTTTATAACCACATAGATATTTTATATCCATATGTTTAAAACAGCATGAGACATTTCAGGATCCTTTAGATCAATTTTATAGGGTCTCATATTTGTTTTAACTTACATATGGGCAAATTCAGTTGAACCAAGAAGCATATAAAATAAGGGTGCTCAATACATAGATTTCATTAGTTTAATTCCCTCAACCTAGGCTTCTACAATTGGCCACAGATGTTCAGCTTTAGTTTGCAGACCATATCTTATAAAGCAGGGGCTGTAACTTCTGGGATCTGATCCCAGAGTCCTAAAAAGTCTGTTACAGAGAGCAGTAAGCACCAAACCCATGTCTATCACTTTGGTGAGTCATTTTTGCCTGCTTCATTTATTGTGATGATAACCATCAGTAGCAGATTTGGTGTATACTGTCTGTGTATCCATCTGAGCCCCTAGCTGCAGATATGTTTATAAATTGCAAGATTTCTGACATGATAGACAGTATTTTAACAGTAATTAAAGTGCATGTGATGTTGAATCTTAATAGAAACAACTCTACTGCAAAGACTTCAGTCTGCCAGCAATGGAAATCTGACATTTATGCAGGCTTTGTGTTGTTTGAAGGTACTGGCCATTATAGTTGAATTGCTGCGCTGCTCTGCTCAGCCAGTCTGCTTCCCAGAGGTGTTTCAAGAGCATGAAGCCATTTCTTTTCCTCTTTTTGTTTGTTTGTTTGTAAAAAGCCTAGTGAGTTATGTAGCTTTCCCTGGGAAATAAAGACTTTCAAACATAACATTTATTCCTCCCTGACATTTCAAATCTATATGTTGGTGGTTAAACATTTAGTTACATGGCTATTTTTCTAATGAACTGCCTTACTTAAAAATGAACAATAAAATGCCAGCCTGCCTTAACAACTATATTATGGTCAAATTCCCTGGTGAAGTATGTGTAACTCTTGCTGAATTCAGAGGGAGCAACGTACATCTGAGGGCAAATTTTGTATCTTATGGATTGATTGTCAGATGTTTGGTACTATGTGCCAGATATTCAAAGGCACTTAGCTCCCAGCAACTCTTATAATGAGGCTTCTGGCTGAATTTTCACAGTTGTTTTGTGAATCTCACATACAATGTGTAAATAAAAATGGGCCTGAGTCCTCATGTTCAATGGGAAGTAATTTATTCTCAGGAGCAGTCCCAATGTGTATCTCAATCCTATTGAGATGATTAAGTACTTATTAACATGAGTAAGAGTTACAGATTACAGCATTCTGTTGACTGTTTAAAAAATCACGAGACACAATTTATATTAAAGTCAATGGGCAGAGAGATAGGAGGAGCAGGAAGTATTCATTAGAGAGGCAGACTGCACCAGCGTCCCTGGGAGCCTGTGTTGGTCAAGTTTGAGGTGTGATTTTTAAATTGTGTCTTTGGTTTTGTGGGTACCACTTCACACTTGCAATGAATTGTGCCCGCAGTTTTGAACTAACAAGGTATCTCACTTTCTCTCAGCTTTTTATCATGGGCAGTAAATCACAGAATCACAGAATCACAGAATTTCTAGGTTGGAAGAGACCTCAAGATCATCGAGTCCAGCCTCTGACCTAACACTAACAGTCCCCACTAAACCATATCCCTAAGCTCTACGAAATCTCACTTGCAGAATTAGAATCCAATTTATAAATTAATTTAAGAGAGGATATTGGCAGAGTGTTTTATTCTATTGTCAAAATCAACTTTTTTGGGGGGCTTCACTGCTCATAAACAGCTACCTACATTTTCTTTTCCCAGGTTTACAGTTTGGGGGATGTATTCCAGAATGTTTGGTACAGGTTTCTAGCTGTTTTTTTGGTGACTTTGCTTCTGCCACATTTCAGGAGGGACTCTGAGGAGAATGTTCACGGCTGAAAAAGAATAGTGTAGTGTAGCATAGAATAGGAATAGAATAGTTCAGTTGGAAGGGACCTACAAAGATCATCAAGTCCAACTGCCTGACCACTTCAAGGCTAACCAGAAGTTAAAGCATATTATTAAGGGTTTTATCCAAATGCCTCTTGAACAAGCTTGGGGCATCAACCAGTTCACTAGAAATCCTGTTCCAGTGTCTGACCACCCTCACAGTAAAAACATTTTTCCTGATAGGAAAGTGGGGTTGTGATTCCATGCACCAAGTGCTGGCAATGCGTTTGGAAAATGAGACCCAAGCCTGAGCAGTCTGCTTCAGATTTAACCTAAGAACAATATTCAGGGTTTGTGGTATGAGCTGCATTTTGAAAATGTATCCATACATATTTATGAGTTTAACAGTTGTTTAGAGTAGATCTTTTAAGTTAGAAGTATACGTCAATCAGACCTACCACCCAAATTGAGTACCAGGATCTTTTTGACATTTTTGGCTTGTAAATTAGTTTGCCTAGTGGATGGTCAACGTTTATTGTGTTGTGTTGTGTTGTTTGTTTGTTTGTTTTTATAGAAAACTAACTCATGTTGATTATTAGTTTCATTTTGAGTCTAGTCATCATCCATTTATCAAATGAGATGCTACTTGATGGGTCAATGGTTGATGGACCCATGCAGATTTGTGAGCCAGACAGACTTACACTAGAAACAGTTTACACAAGAGAGAGGGCTATTTGCACATTAGAAGTCATTCATACATTCTCATAAAAGTCTCGCTGATAATCTAAGAAATACTATATGGTTTCTTATCTTGAACTAGAAATAATGTAATCAAAGCTTGTTGAACATGAGATCTTGGAGCTCAAAAGGTTTGGATTTATCTGAATAATGTGTTTATGCACACATACACAAGGCTGCTTTATATCCTACAACTCAAAGCTAAGTACCTCGAATTGAGAAGTCATCTAATATTTGTGTATTTTTTTTATCATATCATGTATACATACCCTGTAAAGAACTTCATAAACGTGCAAATCCTGTGTCACACAGTCACAGACCATATTATATTAGTCTCATGTAAGTGTAGCTCAGTTATACTATACATAAAGACGATGGCCTTTGAAAAGGACAACCATACCATGTGGTTGTTAGACTTGAATTAGCCCATTCTAGACATACGGTCAGGGAGAAAGATGCACAGATCTGGGCAACAGCTGAGCATATTATTTCAGAATATAAGCGTAACAAAAGAGGCCACAATGAAACCTTAGAGACCTAACTTCAAAACAAAATTATTAATAGCCAAGAGGGTAAAAGCTTTAGTGAAATTTGGAATCCAGTTCTAAACAGGATCTCCACTTCAAGAATGAATAATAGATGGAGTCCAACTGTTCTGTGGTTGAGCACAAATTAGTGATTCATTGATTGTAATCAAAAGCAGCTGCTTGTAATCAAAGCATAGGTTTTGATAGGTCATTATCAAATGATATGCTAATTTTCTATGTATATAAAGAGCAGAGATAGAGCTTGTCAAGAAAGGTCTTGATGATGCAAAATACTGTTTTTGTGAGAAGTTTACCTCAGTGCTTTCTTTCTTATTTTTTTTCCCACTCACTATTTTCTGTCTCCATAATTAGTTTGAGTTTTGTGACAGCTTATTGAAAATGTCACCAGCACCTGGGTTAGGGTAACACAGCACAATAATGCAGTTTAAGGAAGAAGAAAGGTCTTAGCTCTTCCTCTTCCATGTAACCTTAACTAACAACGAATGCCCCTTTCTGTGGGCATAAAATTGTGAGTCTGAATTTTGTGAATTGTTTATACAAGTCTTTTCAAATTCACCTGTCTGAAGTTAAAATATCACCATTTAAATGCTCAAATTTAAACACTCATATGGAAATACCTGGCCTGTAGGTTTCATAATCTAGCAGCTACTTGAGTCAAAGCCCTATGGAAGATTAATTTCTATACTGGTATCATAGATCTCATATTGAATTTCAATAACATCTTTAAAGTTCAAAACCTTCCTGGTTCAAAACCCTTTGGGAAAAAGAGATTATTTTGCCTGTTAATTGCTAGAAAGTGGTTGTTAGTGTCATCTGCTGGTGGGAGATATCTGGTTATCTCCTTGCTTACCCTGAAGCAGTCCGTGAGCCAGAAGGTCATTCCTTGGATTTGCTTGAGCAAGGGCTGTGGAACTAAAAGAGAAAAAGAGGGAAAGCCCAGAAGGACAGTTGCGATCCTGCAGTCTGACTTCACAACACAGTAGCCATTCCAGTGGAAATCAGGCCAAGCTGAATGGGTTTTTAAAGAACAATGTAGTTATCCCCTTTTACCTTACTTTTCATTTGCTGTTGATCCTAGGGTTTGCAATCTATAGTTACTGTTCATTCCCTACCTGGGTTTAGGTGCTCAAGAGGATTTTTCCATATCATTATAATGAGGATTTTTTCCCTATCAATGCAGCCAGGAGATAGGAAACTAACTCTTCCTAGCCTTCAGCCTTGCTTCCAAAAGCCATTCCCTATATCATTGCTAGACTGTGGTTGCAATTTAAATTTAAAGTGCTCTAGCACAGAGAAAGTGGCCAGAGAAACCAAAGGACTTACATTGCCTCTAGCTTTGCCTATGTATAAAATAAAAATGTATAATCCAGTAAAGTATTAATAAGAAACATAAATTCAACTTTAAAAAATCACATCACTTTTCTTTGTTACAAAGTTTTTCTTTGAGAAAAATAACAAAAAAAAATAGCAACAACAACAACAAAAAAAGGAATGATACCATCTTTTATTTTTCCAGGCTCAGCTTTAAGCCATTATAATTGTTTGAGTGATGGTGCAGAGCAAGCCAAGCCAAGCTGGGAGTTTGGCTTCCTGTACTGCTGACTGATGCATTGTTATTCGAAGTGTTGCATACCTCATTATGTGCAGTTAATAAAGTAGCATTGTGGGCAGATCTGTGGTGCACTCAGGTCTGTGGAGTAGGTTAAAAAGTGGACCAGCACTTAGAGGTTGTGAACAGAGGAAATGATCTGCAAAAATTCACAGTGAATTACAATGCTGGCCTTGGAGCCTTGGACACTCTGTTGCTTCCCTGTTTTCTGCTCTAAACCACAGCCAAAACAGCTCTTTTTTTTTTTTTTTTTTTTTTTTTTTTGTTTTTTTTTAATCTCTTTATATATTCACCTTGGCATGTTTCTTCATTTATTTATGAAACTGTATTCAAATATCCACACTGGCACAGCAAGGCTAAAATGTCATTTTCATTTTCTAGGTGAAAATATCTTTGTAATAAACAAGGGAAGCTAAGATTTGCACCTAGCTTCACAGAAAGAGTAAAAAGTTTCTTATCAAACTGGAATTTGATAAAAATTTTACTACATTTCTAGAACACAACATTTGTTTAATTGTTGGGGAGGCTGTTGGTGGACAGAGAAATACAGAGAAATTTTAACAAATTTCACACAAGTCTTCAAATAAAGGGATTTTGCATAATAGTTGTAACAGAAATTTTAGAGCTTTCTGCATCTTCAAAAAGAAATGTCTTAAGAAAGTAGAACAAACAAATAAACCTAATAGGGTTCATAGGATACCCTGTCTACTGCTGTTGTGGACATGCCAGTTCTCAGAGGATTAGGAGCATGGTCTGGAGTTCTAGATGTTAGTTTTCTCTTCTTGGCCACTTCAGTCAACTTTCCTCTTTGTATGTAATATGCCTTTATACCTGCATGCCCTAAGATGTGAAAGGGGCCAAGGATATTCCTGATCTCAGAAGCACTTGAGGTTTGATGCTTACATCCACTCTGTGCCCCCTGCACCAGTGGCCCTCCCTGGGGGCTCTAACATCCTCCACTAGTGGAAAGCACAACCTCTCACCAAGGCTGCTGAGTATGGCAGATGAGTTGGAACTTTGCCTCTGTGTTACTGCAGTCCGCTTGAGGGAGCACATTTGCTTCTGCTACTCCTACTGGTACATTCACCAGGCAGTAAGTTCCAGGTAGTCCAGATGTTCCCTGACTTTGAACCACCAAGACATGTCTAAAAGAAACAATTTCATATGTGCTGTCACAGATGAAATTATATACTTATAAGAGAGAAGAAGCAATACATTTGTTGATATAATGCAGTGATCTAACAAAGCAGTAAATAAAACTGCAACTTAACAAGATTCAAGATGGCAAGGTACACTTGATTATTTACTGCGTAGAGGGCAGGGTTAATCAGACATGTCAGGCAGACCCTCCCATTGAGTTGAAAGGTTCATAGTGGACTCCTTGCTTTCCAAACTCCTTGAGTCAAAGAGTTAAGGAGCCCGGGGCAGCTGAATCCACTCATAGTCCCAGACTTGGTCAGTGGTTTTATGTCTAGAGGTTTGAGGATTACATGTGCAGAATCAATCCAAGATAAAATCTTAGCAAAGTTTATGATGTTTAGAAAGCTATTAATTACTAACCAAGGATCTGTTGTGGCGAGGAATCTCTCAGGAGGAGTAAGGGATCTCTGCAGCAGGTGTGACCTTGAGAAGCATCCCTGCTCAGGGGGAGATCCTGTCGTGCAGCCAGGGACTGTGCAGAGGAGCTCAAAGGGCCCTTGGCCTACTCACTGTTTATGGGGTAGATGATGAGCTAACAGTGGTACTGTTGCATTTTTTCTTTTTTGGTGCTTTTTCCATTGGCCCTCAGCTGCTGAGCAAGACGTCTGTCTGTCAGTTCTTCTAGCACCCAGTTTGAGCTGATACTGTGGTCACTATCTGCCTGAGCAAGACCTTGGGTGCAACAGCCCCTGTTTAGCAAGGCAATGGCCAGACTGAAGGCAAGAAGTTGGGACAGGGAAGGAACACACCATCATATGTGCTATGAACAATCCAAGTCTTCAAAACTTCAATGGGTTTTTAGGTCAGTGAAAACATTTTAAGAATCCAGGTTGACTGGTTTAAAACCAGCAGTTGGATCCAACAGGCAAAAGACATACTGTGAGAAAAAGGAAGTGTTTGTGGAAGAAGCACATAAGCAAAAAGCTCTCGGCCATGATTTTATTTACAGGAAGATGAGCCTAATCTATTGTCTTTACTTCTTGTTTGTCCTACAGGACTCCTTTATATAGCAAAAAAATGAGTAAAGCATAGGCAATCAGTTAAAAAGAATTAAATAAAAGTTGTTGACAAAAAATCATAATGTGCATTTGATTATTCAGCTTCGGTGGAACAAATATTTAGGGCAGCATTCAAGCTTTCATCGTTTTTATGACCAGTATGTTTGCTGCCATGAACTCAATCATGGCACAATAGGAGGTGAGACTAAATGGTTTGACACATAACAAGTAATCATGATAAAAGAATTGACACTCTACGCAGTGCAGAGGCTGTTACATTTTTAAATGCAAAATTAATTTCAAGATTGATTGAAGTCTTCTCCCTTTCTTCTAGCAATGGAATTAGCGTATTATTGTGGGCCTTCTGCCTCTCTTTGTCTTGTGTATGGCATCTGCAGTGAGTTCAGCAGTGCTTAAAAATACATTTAGATTTGAGCTTCACAATAACCTTTGTGAATACTTTTACCCCTTGAAACTTCACAATGAATTTGATACTGGAGATGGAGGAGGAGAAGGAGGAGGGGTTGGCATTAGAGCTTCAGAGGATACTGAAGGGCTCAGGTAAATTGCTGGAGATTTAGCACACAGCTCATGCTATTTGTCTGAACGTGACCTTGAGAGGACACCCTACTCTGGTTTGAGGGGGGTAATTTTGTTTCATGCACTTGTCAATCTTGTGGCTGTTTCTCCAAAAGCAAGCAAGCGTGCTGAAGGAAATGTGTGATAGTGCTGAGAGGTGGCCCACAAAAGTGTAAGGGAAGATTATTAATTAAATCTGCAATGCCACAGTGCAATATATATATATATATTTTTTATTATTTATTTTTTTTTGGGGGGGGTATGTTTGCTGGACTAGCACAGTTTGAATTTTACACATACAGCTATTCACATACTAAAGCAATCACTTTTATATGGCAGTCCACACTGTTTTGTGAATGTTCTTCCTAGAGGCGCTGATGAATATATACTTGCTGGAGGGCTGTTAGAACAGATCTGTGTTCAACAAGATGAGGTGGTTTTTCTTTTTGGCTCTTGGGTATTCCTGTAGTCTTAACTAAATCTGACTTGTAGGGCACTCCTAATTGCTTCACTAGCTTCAATATGCAGCCACAAACAAAAACGGTCTGCCCTAATTCCTATTCTGAATATCAACAAGTTGTGAAGTGTTTGTGTGGGAGAGAGCTGGCATTATCAGGACAGGGGGTGCAAGCAGGAGATTAGCCTGAGGCTGCGGGGGCACAGCTACAAGGGAAGTTTCCTCATCATCGTCTTTGGTATGCTAATGCTCTTGTTCATTACATTAACTCCAGCATTGCAATTAAAAATAATAATAATAAGAAAGAATAGCAATAAATAGTGCAGTGCTTAAAGTACTGAGATAAAATGCATCTGAATCTGCTAACCCTTGTCAAGGAAAACTCAGATTAATCAAAATCTACTAATGTTTACTCATGCTGGGAGAACAGTTTCTCTGGATTTCAAAAATTTTCCTTCATTGTGTATATTTCTTTGTACTTCTGTTTGTCTATAACAGAGCTACATGGAGAATAAAGATTTTACCATCTCAATGATCTTTAAAAGTCCATCCCAACCCAAACCATTCCATCATTCTATGAATGATATGACCAACAGTAGTTATTCTTTAACATCAGCCTGGTTTAATTTGGCAGCAAGGCCTGAGCACTGGGAAGCCAAGCTCTAGGCAGCTTAGGAAATCACCAGGTCCCAGTTACCTCCTTCTGCTGAAGGCTACAACCTGCACAGAGGACCTGGAAGGAGGAGGTGTACACTCACATCCCTTGATGCAAAGTTGGAGGGTTAATATGAACCCTTGCTCCTGGCCATTAAACCTTTCAATTTAGCACAGAGGTGCAGGCACATTTTTTTCTGACACTTCTGTCACAGCCAGGGAAGCTGGTAGGAGGCCAGAAGAGACCACTGGGAACAGTTGCATTTTTTGCCCCTTGAACTAAATTTCCCTTGCCTTTTGGATCATTCAATTTAGTGGTGAGCAATATCCTTATGGCAAGGAGCACTTTTTTTGATACTTAAGATTCTTGTAAAGGTGATGCACAGATGACAGGCTTCTTCAGGCATCTTCCCTTTTGCTAGGAGGCAGGACATGGACATAGATACTGCAGAACTGTTGCACAGCAGTTTGGCACACTGGGAGATGAGACAAGGTCCCAGCCAGGCACTTCTGAATGTTTGCCCAAAATAAATAATGGTAATAAAATAAAATGTTCAAAAACACTTAGAAATGTTCTTTCCAAGCTCAATAAAAAACTAGAATTAGCACCCAGTTTTAAGCACCACATGTGGTTCACTTTATGGGACTAGTCTGGAATTTTCCTCTTAAATGTTACTAGAAAAAACTATGGTTTTTAAAATTTTCATAGACAATTTAAAAGAATTATATGACCTCAAAAATTGTTTTTAAAAATCAGTTTTGAAATGTTGAGGTATGGATTTGGGAATGTTTTCATAACTACAACCATTTTTTTCTGGTATTTTAGAAGCTATTTTAGAACTTGAAAATGGCCAAAACAACAAAACATTGTAAATTATTTAAAGTGTTTATGATGATCCAAATAATTTAGTAAAATTTGCAATGTGTCAAAATCAATCCAATTAATACAATTCAGTTTTTGAAATCCCTTGATTTTCTATGAGTCAAGAAAGACTGTTTCCAGCTCAGCTTGGTTGCTTTGTGTGTGATAGAAAAGGAGAAGCTTTTGAGAAGACTTGAAGCAATTTAGGGCACTATTTTCTTCCTTACTAGTAGCATCTTCACTGCAAATCAAGCCAACCATCTGAGCTCCAATGGAGTCCCCTAGTCCTAAATTTTCTTTAGATATTCAGTAATGCTGAAGTGAAATCTGTACCTTTCTAACCACTTTGATGGGAGCAGTACTTTACTCTGACTAAGAGATCCAATGAATCATTAGCATAATCAGTGGCTTATGCTTACTTCAGCAGTAATAATTTCAATAATATATGGATAATTCTTTTGCATTCATAAAGACAGCTTTAAGCTTTCAAAATCAGGCAATCTGTATTTACTAGTTTGTAGTGATTTCCATTTTATCTTTCAATTTTGAATTATTTTTATATAATTATCTTTCCCCATGAAAATTTTCTGTGTTCATTGAGCACTGAAGAGCAATGTTTCCGTTTGAAAAGTCTTAACATTCCAGATGAATATAGATCCATTAATTACTGTTTTTTTCCTAAATTAATTTCGTCTGACTGCCTCTACATAGGGCTTGGCCAGTATTGTACCAATTCGTTTTAATTGTACAGAATAAGTAAAAACAAAAGCTTCAAGAAATTTAATGTGTATGGAGAACTGGAGTCACCACCTATCAATATGATTGCCTAAACTCTCCAGAATAAGATCATCCTTGCATTTTTTTCTATAAATAAAACAATCCTTACTTTGTTAAACCTGAACTTTTCCTTAGAAATGATTTTACAGGCATTTCCTCAGTAAGTAGTGTATACATTTGTGTGATACTTTCCAAGAATGCAATTAACTGGTTAGGCTACAGCAAAGTTACCACAACCGGGCAACCCAAAAGCATGTTCGTCTCTGTTATGGCAGTTGTTCCTGTGAATACTTGGACTTCATGGATAATGAAGGTTTCCTTCTCTTGCTTCTTTCCCAAGGTTCAGGACAAAAAGTGCAGATAAAATATTCAGCAGTTGCTTACTCATGGAGTACCAGCTGAGGACTTTGTGAAAAAGTGGTTTGTGATTGTGTAATTAATGACAGCATTGAGATACATATTCATGAGCTAGACAGATTTTGGTATTTCCTAATTTTTGAGTGCTTGTCTCTGTAATCTTAATATTTAATATGTTTCTTCTGAAAGTGCAGTACATCAGTCAGGGTGGGCATCAGAAGGCACAGATGAGTCCTCTTCTGAACCTGCTGAGACCAAGAGGCTTCCCTGCCTTCTGGGCACTGGATAGGAGCCCAAAGCACCTTTTTGTCTCTCCAACGGGGAAGTCAGTCCATGGGGAAAGGTAAGGAGAAGAGGGTTTCTTCCTGGTGAAAGGCAAGGAGAAGAGGGTTTCTTTCCATGATCCAATTTTTCCCATTCCAAGGAAATTTTGAGTCTCTTTCCACTTGAATGCAAGTTATCTGCCAAATACAGGTGAGGTGAGGAAATCGGAGAGAAATTACAAGGAATATTTAGAGCATTTTGAAAACAAATGGGGATGTCTGTCAGTATATTTGTTTTAAATATCAAACTGTATGACTTTAAATAACCAATAAAGGTGTTCTTGGGTCTTAATCACCCAAACCCTCTTTATCCATGCTTACATATTCTCTTCACAATGGTTAGCTCAGTTGGAGTAAAGACAGAGACAGAAAACATGCAAATAAAACTCTTGCATGTCCTTCAGAAACTGCCTGTGCAGCCTGAAATTTCTGAGGCAAAGGTTTGTTGTCTGATGCTGCCAGTGAAGTTTGAAACTGAAACAAAACATGGCTCCTGTGGAGAAGAAAATGTGTTTGAGTATGTGTGTCCTTTTTAATCAATGCATGTAAGAAAAAGTGTTAGATCTAAAATATATAGGTTTTGTCAGAACAGGCTTCTACAAAATCCAAGCCATAGAACGTTGCTGTGCCTTTTTAATAAGATGTAGATTTGAAAATATGTTTTTATAGAACTCTATCTCAGTCCTGCCATGCTAGGCAGAACAGTCAAGGAACCAGGAAACCAAGATAATTTATAACAGATTAAGTAAAAAATATGATAGATTAGCTTTTTAACTAATGATAAAAGAAATAGAGAAACCCAATATGTACCAAAATAATTATTGAAGAAGTATTCTTATAAAATATTTTATTATTAAAGAGTTTAATTACATTTTACTTAGGAACAATTCCTGCCCTAGTTCTTGTGATTATGTACTAGTACGCTTTAGATATCTCCATCCCTCTACAAGAGTGTAAAGAGGAAACATTTTCAAAAATTCCTAGAGGTAGGGGTCTGATCAGAGCACCTGCCATCAAGTTCCTGTTCTATCATTGGCTTATGATAGAATGTTATGTTGAAAAAAGTACATTGCAAGGGCTTTTTTTTTTTTTTTTTCCCAGATGATTATATCATTATATATTTGAAGGAAGGACTACTTCAAGGTAATATAATATATATTGGATCTATCCCATACACACACACATGCATTTATGAGTGTGTGTGTATATATACAGACATAGAAAAAGTTTTCTGGGAAGAGAGCATCTCATTATTGCTCTTAAATCCTAGAGAGATTAGCACATCTTTTTTACACAAATTTTTAATCCAAAAGGAGAGAACTGACTTTACAATAAGAAGCTCTGCAAAGAAAGGGATGCAAACCAGAGCAGTAGCCCTGGAAGTAAATGTGAACATTTCCATCAGACTCACTAAATGTCCACTCTGGCTGTCGCTTTAGCATATTATGTATTGATTCTATCTGTAAAAGTTTGGAACATGGAAGACATTGTAGAGAAACATGCAAAAAAGAAATCTTGCCTGTGTGTGAATCTAAGTCTTTGAGCTTCCTTGAACTCATGGCTGCTAAGATTAGTAATTTTCTCAGCTGTTTCATTATTTGATGCCCAAAGGTAGGCAATTACAATTTGTATTTGAGTTTCAAATATCCTCTGAAAATCAAGTGACTTACTAAGTGCTTAGCTGTGAACTTAGTCCAATTTCTGTTACTCAAGCTTGAATATATTGGCTAGCATACTTTAAAAGATTGTCTCAAAAATTAATAGGCATATGCAAACACAAATCTTGATCTGCTCAGTTTTTGTGTTCCTGCTCCTTTTAATAGGTACTCAAACATCATATATAACCTTTTGTCCATCTCCTTCTCCACAAGGCTATATTTATAAATGGTTTCACCTTTAATATGGCCCTGCTTTCCTATTTTAGAGAACAGAAATGACTTATCAGCTTGGTAGCAGATCCTTATTTTGTCTGCCTCCCACAATCCATCAGGAGAGGGTTAAGAAAAGGACCAGTTATCTCATAGCAGTCAAATTCTTTGTACATCATTGAGTTTTACATTGAACATCTCTGTGTGCTGTCAGCTGCAGAGAAAGAAGATTACACTGTCTGTCTGCTACATGGATACCCTGTAAATACTGCTTCAGTTCAAAAGGCAGATTTCTAATCAGCTATGAAATAAACAGAAACTGCTAGTTGTTTTAGCACTCGAATAGTCAAATTTGGTTGCTTTCACGCACAACAGCAATTTACTTAATATATTAACAGGCATCTAATAGGACAACAGCCAAAATTTCCAAAGTAGTAATATGAACCTCACAAATGAGGCAGGTTATGACATTATTCAGAAAGAGCAAGAGGACGTGCAAGATTATTTATGGATTTGTGTTTGTTTGTTTTCCAAGACAGTTTTTAAAACCATCTTTTCAGGCACCACTCAACACAGTTGAAACAAAAGCTTTTGTTTGATTTGATAGGAAACAACTGCTTCAAGGGAAAAATGAAGACATAATTTGGATCTGAGCTTTTTAATACATCAGGTTGCATCTCTGTGGGCATGAATATGTTGCAGGACAGCTGTTTATGGAAATGGCAATGTGGGGTGAAATCAGTAGCTAGTCTTGAATGTATCTGGTTACATAAAGGATGTATCTGTATAAGACCACATAAAGCTCTGATGAATTCTAGAGGAGAAAAAAATCTGAATTAGGGCAGTGTCAGTTTCTTGTAGGATAGCCTTGTATCTCTTGAGAAATGGCAGGGATCTTTATGAAGTGACACAGGAGTTGCAGAATCAGAGCAAATGTGCAGATTGCTCATTCTACAGCTAGTGGGAATCAGTACAGCCTGCATTGGGCTTTGTTTTTGCAGTTAGACACAGAGACAAATACAAACTTCACAATTAAGGCATCCCAGGCTTTTAAAAAACTCTAACTCTGCTGTTCATGATGTTTCCCTGAGGACTCAACAATGACCAATAACTGAACTTTTAATGTTGGCCACAGGAGGCTTTTACAAATAATGGCTCTTGTAACGTCCATAGCACAATGAACAGCCTTGCTGCTAGAGATTTACTGCTTTAGAGACTCCTACCTCTAGAAGCCCCTTTCCTGTGGCACTTGTAAATATGATTGTCTAAAAATTAGTGTAGACCTTTAATAAGGTGCTACAAAGCAGAAGTTTTAAGCTCCGCAGAGAAAATAACAGCTTCTTTAAAAAAAGATCATTTTTTTCAAGTGATATGACAGAGAATAGAGACACAGCCATCGTTGATGGTTTTCTGTCAACTCAGTTTAATACAAAGAAAAATCTGCACATCAGCCACCATCCTTTGACACTTTTTTGTTATTTCCTTGTCTTTCTTCAAAGCTTCCATTTTAATTTCAATACTGAAAATCTTCAAACTTTCTGGATATGCTGGTTGCCTCCATTTCTTATGCAAAACTAGAGGCATTAAAATGGGGCTTACAAATCAGAGAGCTGTGATGCTTAATGAATACAATGAATGCTCTGTTGGGGCACAGGGATTTAGGTTCCCTCCCCAGCTCTGCCACTGGCCTGCTGATGGCCAGAGGTGAGCTGCTTGGTGACTGTGTCCTTGGTAGAAACAGGTGGCTTTAAATCAAATGGATGGGAAATGTAACTTGGTTATTGTGGTTCACTTCCCTAATATCTTAAAAACTCTTTAAAAATTGCAAAAATGCCAGGGACACTGAAGAAATGGATATTTTTCTTACATATCCAGTTTCCCCTACTGTTGACAAACTGAATTCCACATGTGGTTTAAAAATTGTGCTTCTTCAAATCTTGGGCATGGTATTTTATTCCAGCCTAGCTTGTAAGGAAAAAAAAAAAATACTTTGAACTCTTAACCAGGACATTTTAAGAAGGAAAGGGGGGAGGGGGGGTGGAATCTTTCACTCTTGAAATCTGGTATCCTTTATTTTTTTCTGAGCTTTGAATTACTGGTTTATTTATTTATTATTTCTGTTTTAATGAAAGTGTTGTGGGGAATAAAAAGAGAACCCTTTCTTGTATGTGATATAAAAGAACTAGTAAGTAAAACTGAAAATAGCTGGAAGAAATATAAATTCTTTTGGTCCTTGCTTTCTCTTGCTTCAGCTTTATATCAGTGTGACTCTCTAGTCTGGCATGGGCAGTGGCAGTCACATCAGAATTAGTTTGTTTTTTTTTAAATGCATTAGGGAAAATACTCATTGCTAAAACTAGTATAGAATTAAACTGCACTATTTTCTTCCAGACCTATTCATTTGTTTTCTTCAAGACCTAATTGTCAGAGGTTGAGGTCAGACACAGACATACATTGACTGGATCCAATAATGGCCAGGGTCTTCATGTGAAAATAATTTATAATTTAGAGTAATTTACAATTACCTCCTATTTTCAGGGTAATAAAAACCATATATTTTAGATAACATGGAAGCTTAGATCATGCAATTGACTTTGCAATGTATGCTGGCTGTAGACTTGGAGTCAGTTGCAGACCTAGAGCTTTGTTTTGTGTTTACCAAACAGTAAGCATCCCATTTCCCACAGTAGCATATAGGAACAGTGGCTCCTCTGCTTTGGTGTGTTCAACCACAGATAAGCAAGTCATTCCAATTTAAAACTAAATAAAAAAAAATTTGAATTGTTGCAAAAAGATCTGTTAAAAGTACAATAGCAAGTCAAAAAATCAAAATACATCATTCATTCCCTCTGGAATGGATTCCTGATGCTCAAAGGCTTCATTTCAATCCCAAAGTAAATGTGAGCAACTTTGAATAGCTGCAAACCATCTTTTGAAGTTATTTAAAAAAAAAAAAATCTAGCAATGCTGTATCCTCAAATCTTATTAATCAATAAAGCTATAAAGTAGCAAGTCAGTCACATATTCCTGCTAGAGTAAATGATGGTTTGGGTCCTTTCTAAAAATTCCTTCCTTTTTTCCTCTCTTCTCTGTCATAGCATTTGTTTTGTTACAGACTGCAAATGTGCTTTTCTGACTGCACTTTGTCACCCACAGATTCCACTGCACAGTGGGTGGAGAGCTGGGGATTTGTGTTCTGTTTTCATGCAGAGTTGTGCATTAAAAACTGTGCTGCTGCTGTTGTATTGTGAGGGGAACATCTTACCAAACCGGATTAATGACGATCTTTCCAATCTAAATAAAACGAAGTAAACCAAGACGATTATTCTGTACTCAGAAAATAAGAATTTTTTATTTAAGTGAGAGAGAGGTGGGGAAAAAGAACAAAATGCTTAAATCTGTGGTGATTCCTATGCATGTATATTCTGTTGTGGTTCCATTTATAATAAACTGAAGTCCTTTAATGAGGAGACAAGAAGCATCAATGGTGCCCCTTGTTATTAGTTCTACTTTTCATTATGAGTAATTCTGACCTGTATAATGAAATCAGATTATGCATGAAAAATGAAGCAATGCCATCCTGAAATGCAGTGTGAAGGTCAGCTGTGGATTTTGTAGCTGTGGGAGAGAAATAGACAACTCATTTTTGAATAGACCAAATAAAATATTTCTGATCCTGAAATACAATTCAGGAGGGGGATAAAAGGAATGGGAAAAGAGAGGTATGGCTTGAACACCGAAAAAGAGAACAAGGAACTGGAATATATTGCCCACAAAGGCTTCTGACACAGAGCTTGGTTCCAGTCACTGACTCCTTCCTCAGTTTTGCTTAGCTTACACAAGGAATCACATCAGGGGTCTGGGTCAGGCTTCCAGTGTTGGGGATGAAAGCATTTCCACTGTCTGTAGCAGTAGCTCACCTTTTAGTGCTTCCAGTTATTTACACTTATTTATAAGCAGATTGGTCTTGAATTAATTTTTATTATTTAGAAGTGAAAAAAAAAATCATATTGATGCTCAGGAAGTGAAATTATACAATGATATTGGCTCTGCATTTAAATCTTTAAATACTGTGTGGCACTCTTAAGGTGAAAAGTAGGCATTCTGAAAATAATTATGGCATCTAATCATATACCATCAGTGTGATGTGTGTGGATTTAATACACTTAAAGCATAGTTTTGTGAGTCTTTTTTTTCCCACTTTTCCAAAATTTCAATTTCACAAAAGTGCAAGAAACACTGAAAACCTCAGATTTTAATATTCTTGAAGGTAGATAACAATGGTAAAACTGATAAAGAATGAAAATATACATTTCTAAATAACTATTTCAGAATAGAAAAGGTTGCAATACTAAAGTGTTACCAATAATCCACTAATTATCTAGCTTGCTGTAGAGAATACTCACCCTCTGTGAAACTGATGCTTGTAGTCAAAAAATTAAAATAAAAAAGCACTCATAAGAAAGACTGAAAATCTGTTTAAATTTAGAGAAAAGAATGATGTAGTTCAGAAATAATTCCAAAAGGATGGCATACACAAAATGCAGACTGAAACACTGGGTCTGTGATCCTGCAGCCTACCAACTGCAAGGTTTCAGACCCAAATCTACATCCAGGACCCCAGGAGAGGTCAATCCCCATTTTCATAGAATCACAGAATATCCCGAATTGGAAGGGACCCACAAGGATCATCGAGTCCAACTCCTGGCACCACATAGGTCTACCCAAAAATTCAGACCACATGACTAAGAGTCCAAACACTTCTTAAACTCCAACAGGCTTGGTGCAGTGACTATGTCCCTGGGGAGCACGTTCCAGTGTGCAACAACCCTCTCAGTGAAGAACCTCTTCCTGATATCCAACCTGAACCTCCCCTGCCTCAGCTTGACACTACTTCTGCGGTTCCTAACACTGGTGACTAAAGAGAATAGATCGGCACCTGCCCCTCCACCCCTGCTCATGAGGAAGCTGTAGGCTGTGATGAAGTCTCCCCTCAGCCTCCTCTTTTCCAGGCTGAACAGGCCAAGTAACCTCAGATGCTCCTCATACATCTTCCCCTCCAGGCCCTTCACCATCTTCATAGCCCTCAATTTGATCATAGCCCTCATTTTGATCTTTGAAAGAGAAAAAATGAGCCATATCCCTCCATACACCCAGACTTTGACGGGCCTTGCTTTCTTTCACACTGTCAGGGTGAAAGCCATCCTCATTTCAGAAAGGTCTGCAGGGCTGCCACTCTTCTTCCAAGTGCTGCTCATTACAGGCAAGTGTAAGCATATGCCAGACTCAGTGGGAGGACACAGCCTCCATATTCATCCCACAGCAGTGTGAAGTTTCTTCTATTTTCCATCTAGATCAGAAGAATGTGACTCTTGCAAGGGGACATAAATTCTCTCAGGTCCAAACGGGTAAAACATCTATGATTGGATTATTTTCTTTTTGCTCGTATTGATGTCTTAATTTATTTCTTATTTTTCAACAGAATTTCATAGATGCTTGCCTTGTACTCTAGCGAGCTCATCTTCTTCTGTTCATTAATGTCTCATTACCTCTTGTAGAAGTAGGTATGAGAAAACAAGATGATTTCATATTTGGCATTGTTAAACAGAAGCTGACTTTCTGGGAGGAATTAATGTTTGTCAGTCTATTTTTTATATTCAGGTTTGTGAAGGACTTTGAGATCTTTTAGATGACAGGAAATACATAAAAGTAAGTTTTATTATGCAGATGAGCAGAACCGATCCTAAAAATGCTTTCACACAATCCCACACAATTTCATGTGTTAATATGAGGAACTTGGAAATTGTCAGCACTAACAATAATTTGCTGAGCTGCTGCTTTAGGACAGTCATGTATTTCTGAGATACTTGCTTTTGCTCTATAAATACTATGTAAAGAAACATCTCTGTCACTAGATATCTCTGCAAAAGTGACATTTCTCTATTGAAATTCTCAGTTTAAAAAGGTGTTCCATTTTTTAATCTTAAATAAGATCAAACTAAAAAACTCAATAGAGAAATGACTACTGGAGTTGATCATGTTACAGTCCCCAAAGTAAATCGAGATGCAGTTTACTAGGGAAAGATGAATATCATGGATTTGAGGGTATTGGGAGCTTTGCCAATTTTTTAATTAAAGTATGAGAAAACACATATAAGGCTTCTAGAAACAGTGGGAGAAGGTGAGTGCAGGCTGCTCCATTTTATGAGCCTATGTTCCTTCATGGGGGAATTCTGGTTTCTAGTGAAGACTTCACTTTTGCAAAGGCTTAACTTTCCTCGTAAACTTGATCTGAAAAGGAAGACTCTTTATTGTAACATCTGATATATACCATAATGTCTGATTTATCCATTGACTTTAGCTAGCTGTTACCTATCCAAGGTCGACTAAAACTGAATAACAAATTTTCATTTAAGTATTTCTGTTAGCTCAAAACAAAATGCTATGCGAAAGAAAGAATCTGAAATTAGTCTTACTGTGGTGAAGGCATAATTAGCAAGTTGCAGGCTATACATGTTGTTTGCTTTACTGAAAAGAGTTAGTTGAATTGGAAGCTGGAGGACTTCCTCTTGGCTTTGATTTCTCCAGAAAAGGAAGATGATTTCCCTTTCCCCAGGCAAAAAGGAGTACATCAAGCTTCAAAATGCCTTCTGGACTTTGGGGTTTTGCATGCAAGACTCAGGGGCCACTAGAAGGTGCCTACACCAAGCTAGTTTCAGGCAACCTCATTCACGTACTGTGTTATTGTCCCTGTGGTTTTAGGCAGCAGGTTCCAAGCCTAGAAAGACACAGGGATGTCTCAGGGCTCAAAAGTCCTGGAATCTTGTTTAGGAACAGAAGTTACAGCTGGTTTGAGGTTGATGCCTTGTCTTGGAGATACGGGTGTTCCATATTGGAGCTTACTATGAATCGAACAAGTGTACACTAGGCATTCTAAAGTGTGATTAAATGCATATATGTTTAGTACTGTTTTTATTTATTTTACAAGAACAGAATGAGAATCCCATGATGACTGTTCGTGTTTGCCCTGAAAATAGCCCAAACATCTCCATTTTATTGATTCATACTCAGCAGTGCAAGGTCCACGTTTATGGAGTCTTGGCAGCTCTTAGAAAGGCTGACCCTTATTGTCATTTCCATAACATTAGCTATCCTAATTGGCAAGGTTTATACAGCATACCTAATCCTGCATTTTTGAGATTACTTAACGTCAGAACCACAGCTCTATGAAAGCTTCTGAGACTGAAAATTGTTAATCTTGCATGACATGCTAGAATATCACTGTTCTTTGTGAAGTCCTAATCCAGTGCTTCTTGGATGGTGATCCTAACTGAGGAATAATGGAGCGAGAAAGGGGCTACAGAGTGAAGGCTCTTTTACTGAATGCAGAATCCTCTCTCAGAAGTCATGTTTCCTAAATTCAGAACCGTCAAAATGTTTCTTGGAGGTTTTGTTTTGTTTTGTTTTTAATCAGACATCAGTTGGTGTTTAAATGATTACTAGCATGTTATGAAAATTGATCTATGCTCGAGACTTGCTTTATAGTTAGAACTAAATCATTATTGATTTTGTATTTTTGTATTAAATTATATATCATGGCTTTAAAGTGCCAAATGCATGAATAAAAATGACCCATTTTTAAAGCAGATTTAAAGCAGATTTTAAAGCAAATGTTATTCTCCCAGAAGGTGGCAGCTGGAAAGCCCATACTACTACATAGCATACATCTTACTACAGTGTGAACACTTTGTGTAGGGGAAATAAGGTTATGACAGAGCAGAAAGGGGGAAGTAAACACTATTCCACACAACACTATTCACATCATGAGGCTTCAACAGGGAGTCAGAATGTTATCCTGAATGTTTTTAATGGAATTAATGTCTCTTTTTTTTCCCCCACAGGAAAACAAGCAAACAAACAAACAAACAAACAAAAAAGATCAGGTAGAATTTTGTAGATAGTCTTAACCTTTCATGTTCCTATAAACTTCATAAAGCTGATTTCTGATTTACAGGAAGAATTTACACAGTTTGTTACAAGAATAAATAAACTAATAACAAAAAAGAAAAATAGAATTTTCTATATATTCTGTTTTTTCTATACAATATATGTATGCTTGTATGTCTATTTGCATGTATGTAGGAAAGAAACAAAAGTTCTTTGAAAAGGGAAGAGATGGGAGCCAAGTCACAGTAGTGAGGGGTAGGTCCAAGTGGCAGAAGTCCAAGGAGAACACAAATGTAGCTGTTCAGTCTGGGCTGATAGACTCTAGTGGAAGATCATAAGACATTATGTCAGATGGAAAAAAGATGTGTGGTGGTCCAAAACGATCAGAACAAACTGGGAAAATTAATACCAGTGGTGAGGAAGCCTGTGATGGTGATGGATGCAAATTCCTGCAGAATTTTTAAAATGATAGAATTTTTTGGACCAAGTCATGAGACTAAAGGAACATTTGTTTGATGTGATGATGTGGTACATATGAGAAGGTGGGTGGCAGCTGCCAAAATCTGAAAAGCCAGGGCTTGCTCGGGTCAGAAGAAGAATTTTGCAGCTGTTGAGTCTGCAAGCAGCCTGGTGATTATATAGCAGGAATAGTCTGACTTGGCCTTGTGTGGATTTTTTTAATTCAGCAGTGAAACAGTTGCCACTTTATGGGGATGGCTGTACAAAATGCCCTTTGCTGAAGTAACACCTGATCACATTGTCTTAAGTTAAAAAAAAAAAAAAAAAAAAAAAAAAAAAAGCATCTGAAAAAAATGGAAATGCAAATAATTTATGTTTTGTCAGAGGAATTTCTTAAAACAGAATAAGGTGTTTTGTGTTTATATATATATATAATTAAAAATAGAAATTACAACTTTTTAGCTTTTAAAGCAGTAAGCTATGTGTTTAGCAATTTAAGTTAAACTTTGTTAGCTCAGTTTCTTGAACACTTAACAATGTGGGCACTAGAAAGCATTCCTGTTTGAGAATTAATTCTGAGAATTAATATCCAGCAGAATGTTCTTTGCATCCAAATAGGAAAAATACATTTTAACAGGCATTTCAAGCCCCTTAATGAGTATCTTATGAAACAGAAAGTTATGACAGAAATGTTAAAATCAAATAAATAAAAATTTAATGCATTCTTGCAGACTGAAAATCAAAAAATTAGCTTGCTTGTGATGAGCAGTTTTGGTGTTGCTGGAATATTAGCTTGAGTTTTGAGAACAGATTTCATACATGAATCCTTATTAAAAGATCTGCTAAATCAGCAGCAATAGTTTCAAATTCTGGCTTCATTTTTGCTCCCTCTTTATTAAGAACAATTATAATTAACAGCTTCTGTTGGTGACACTCAATTTTATCTTGAAACCTTCACAGGAATCTCCATAAGAGCACAACTGTTTTCTGTTCAGTGAAATTTAATTGGCTTTAACACGGTTTCTGCTAATAAAATAGAAACTAATATATCAGTAGGTGTCCTCCCTTGTTGCTTTCTCCTGTTACAGCATACCCACACTGGACCGCAAGTGCAATTTGATTCACAACTAAATCAGGAACAGTTTCTTGGAGGGCGATTTGTGAGGCACACCACTGCTGCAGAAAGTAGTTTTGATTAGCAAGCGGTTGACATCCTTTTGTGGAAATCCTTGTGTTACAGAGAGCATTTTGCAGCACTTCAGGTGGAGAAATTAAAAGACTATTGATCTCTCGTTCATTAACAATCTCATTGCACTTTTGCCAGAGTGGCTGCCTAACGCACTGTCAAAATTCACTCTTGGCTGCCTGTCACGCATCTGCATACTTTCCAGCATCAGCTCTGCTGGATAATATGACATTTTTTACTTTCTGCCTTAAAGTCTTCTGCAGTCTTGTTCTGTGATATTTACACTGATCTGGGAGCAGTTGCATATCAGCACTTAGTGAGAGAATCCCTAGGCACACTTGAGTTGTACAAATGTTAAGGCCCCACACTTACAATAAATATTCTAACACTCATACAGTATTAATAATACAAATTCATAATATTTAGAATACATCCCAGGGGAGAGCAAGGGAGGTTCAGCTGAGTGTATTACACATCATTTCAAAAAGATTTGGAAACAGCTGCTTTCTTTCCTGGCTCATGGCAGCTGATGGATGCTGCTGCCGTTGGAGACGGTGCTGTCTGACATCAGGTTATGTATGTGCTGCCGAGGAGCTAGAGCATCCCTCGGGATACAGGGAGCCTCATGGTACGGTTGTTCAGTGTGATCCAGCACAAGTGGAAGTCATTAGTGCTGCTATAATAGCAGTTGTAGGAAAACCAGTGCATCCATTGCCAAATCTGATGATAATTTCGCCTGTAAAAGTTTGTTCGAGGAAAATGGTTAGTCACACCTGTTGAAAAACACAGTCATTTTTATTTCCCTTAGGAAGATAAATTGCACTTCAATCAATGACAAATCAGAAACATCAGTCACTTCTGAGAGCAAAATCTCTGTGACCAGATGCTGTATTTTTTTTCCAGGTTCTTATAGATAGACCCAAACCTCAGCTCTGCTGCCTTTGCATTTTAAAAATAGTAAAGATACAGCAGTCAGTGAAAGATCCCATTGAGCAATTAGGATTAGGGTTTAAGGAAAAGATGCTAAATGGAGTTAGGGCTTCAATCCTTTGAAAATCCTCTTCTAAGTCTACATAAAGTAGACATAAGACCTATATAAGGCCTTCATTAGAAAGGCCTTATATAGGCCTTATAGGAAAGACGCTAAGGTGAAGACAGTGGTATGTGTAAGCACAAGTACAGAACAAATTCATGTACTTTACCATTTCAAAATACCTGCCCCTTTCAGTTTGTAGGAAGGGTTTGTAGTCAGGACAGTATACTTATTCTGGCCTTCTCCAACTCATGACTGAACAAACTAATTATAATTAAAACTAATTATCAGATTCCCAAAGTATTTTAAATAAAAGGTATTCTGCTAACTACACTTGAATTGGTTTCAGGCTATTTCTTCTTGGCCTTAGGTCAGGCCATACTTCAAGGATGCCTTTTTCATCCACCTGCAAGTACTTTGAGACCTTTTAGCTCACTTGTGTTGGGACCTCCTGTTTCTCCTAATCCCTCTGTTATGTAGGAAGATGTTGGGTTGTTTTTAGCTAACTAACATGGCCCAGGTGTGGATTTTATTTGGTAACAATTGGGATGCAGCAGGTGAGTGACTTTGTCAAAAAGCTGTTTTAAATACCATCAAAATGCAGTCTGTGATATTCGATTACTTGGAAAAAAATCTATAGACACCCATCAAAAGCTTCTGGGATATCAATAAAATTATAACCAAATGAATATATATTTATATATAAACATTTCAGGTAAAAACTAAACCAATGACTTTTTAATATCTTAAAAACCTTGCTCACATGAGTTGCATCAGAGTCACAATGGCTTAGTCTTCTGTACTTAAATTGTAGCTACACATTGGTAGGGACTTATAAAATATATTTCTATATAATTTGGTTATGTGTAACTATTTGTCAGTAATGAGCAGAGGCAACTAACTCTGAAGCATCATAGATCAATTTGGCTGTTGGGGAAAGCTGGATATTTCTGGGGGAGCCACAATATGCAGAGATCTTCCCAAAACATCAATGAATTTACAACCTACCAACTGAAGTGACTGAATTTAAGCAGAGGGGTTAAGTTGGTTTGACTTCATAGCTAAGGTTCTGCAAAGTCCTGTCTCAAAAAGACTTTGGACAGGGGAGAAAATGGTGACAAATAGTCTCCCCTGGTAAAGAAGAGAATGTTGAAGTTTCTTTTGCTGCTTTTTTCTTTTGCAGAGGGGGGAATCCTTACTTAGCCGGAAAGAACTGAGACACCAAATTGATATTTCTCCCTTGAAAAGCATTTTAAAAAACTGTTTCTGCTCTGTTTAAAAGACAGGTTTCAGAGGAAATGCTCCACCACTGTGGAGACTGGGAGCCACGCACACAGATGCCAGAAGCAGGAGTGCAGCAGATGCTGTTCCTGCAAACAGTAACTTGGATGTTCTCTTCTTGTCTGTGCTAGCTGGGGATGAGAGGATAACAATGATGAGATCATTCAATTTTTTCTTTATTTTTTTCCAAACATGAAAAAGTGTGGAAAGGTGATATTATTTGTAAGAATTACCACATACATGTCTATGTATGTGTGCTACCAGTGGTCATCAAAAAGATTGTTTGATCGGACAGTTGAAAAGGGAAAACCCTGAACCTGGCTTTCATCATGGTGGTCGTCCTGGAAATGCCTTTATAACTCCTCAAATTTATGGCTGGAGAAAGTCCCATTGTGCTCATTTTGAGCTAGTCTCAGGGCTCAGATCTTAATGCAGTTCTATAAAAACACAAACCTGTAATACATGCCTGATTTCAGCTGTAAAAGGCTTTTGTTCCTACAGTGGCCTCCCTTTGCTGGAAATCTGCTCTGCGTGAGCTCTCTCAGTATGTAATTACTTGAGGATCTATAGGTAAGACTTTTCAGTACTTAAATAACTGGTATATGAAAACTCCGTGGTGAGGCCTTTCATAAGTCAGAGGAGGCTTTGGTGCAATTGATTTGATGATGCAGTTCACTCTAGGGGCTGGGACTGGTGGTGTCTAATGAAGAATATTGAAAAGGTTACAGAACTTTCTCTTGCTTTTTGTGCTTTTCGTCTTGAATAGTAGAAACAGCTGAGTTCTTAAAACCCGCATTTTTCACTTCGATTTAAAATAAGAATCTCTTCATATTCTGTTTGTTTCAAAACACATGCTTGTCTGCTTTTTTATTTTCTTCTGGCAGTACAAAAATGACTATTTGTGGTTAACAATTACTGGTACAATTCCCATGTAATTAATGCTTTTCGTTTGTTTGTTTGTTTCCTCATGTTCTTACTGCAAAAATATACAAAAGTACAATTTAGGAAGGTGTTGTGCTAAAGGTGTTAGTAAGAGATCATACTCCTCAGGAAGACATTGGTGGCTGTTTCTTATTTGTAATGTCTTCCTTCCATCTTCCCTCACTTGCAGGGAGTTATCACGGCTTGCAGGAGTGCTGCATTGCATTGTAAGGGCAACGTCTAAGCCCTGTCAGGGATGCAGCCCAGAACAATGGCTAATGGTACACAACAATTTTCAATATGGCATTTTAGCATGAAATTCTCTGAAGGAGGCTGTTCCCTGTGGTGAGAGAGCAAGCCCAGCATTACCCTAGGTCAGGCCACCATTCACAATAGGTGTCAGTGAAGCCCTTTCTGTGGAGGACTTGGCGAGCAAGTGTTTTCAGTCTCTGGAATTATATATTTGCAATTAAGTAAAATATATAGTAATACTATGTGTTGTTTTTGTTTTTGTTTTTTTTTTTAATTAGTCAAAAATAGTAATATCTCCTCCTGTCTTCTTTCCTTCAATTTTTATTTATTTATTTATTTTAGGATAGCAGAAAAGGCTAAGGCTGTTTTATTCTGATTTGGTTCAAGAAATCTTTAGATAGCGGCCTTAATCTTAAGGCACAAAGGCAAATGCCATTGCATTTGTACTGCTTTTATATTAGCAATCACATCATGGCAGAAATAATAATCTCTTGCTAAGCTAATTTCAAAATGATGATAATGACATTGATCTCCTTTCTAAAGTGCTTTGAGATTTACTGATGAATGTCTCGATGCAAGAAATAGATATAAATTATCATCAAAAGTGTTCATGTACAGAAATTCCAAGGAAAATTATCAGAAAAATTAGGTTGCAGAGTTTAGTACTGAGATGGAAAGTCTCTGTTCTGCCATTACCAGCAGCAAAGTGTGAAAATGAACATGAAAATATACATGGCCGAAGTAACCCTGTGTGTGAGCCCCCCCTGCTGCCTGTGATTGCTATTACCAACAGCAGCACTGAGCTCACGTATGAGGTTCAAGGAGAAGCAAAGAAGCTGTGAGAGATGCCAAACTAGGAAGGGATACTCTTCCTCAAGCCCCATTCTCCCCCCCCCCCCAAAAAAAAAATACCTCTAAGATGTGTTTTTTAAGAAAACAAGCGTTTTTCAAATTTATTAAAGATAATAACACTGTTTACTTTCTAAGTTGTAACTATCATTTTCAAAATTTCAGCACAGGTTAAAACAAATAGGGCCTTTGGGCAACAAATAGGGTTGCATTTGTGCAACTTAAGCAGGAAAAAAAAAAAAAAAAAAAAAAAAAGATAATTTTGCTTTCTTTAAAAAATATTCTCTTCTCTCCTAGGTTTTAAATGCTGTGATTCCAATAGCAAAGATTTGGTGATGAAAGAGCAGGTGTAAGGATTTGTACTCTGCAGCCTTGCAGCTTGTGTGCTCATTTTCACCTGCTCAGCAGGAGAGGAAGGCAGGAGTGAGTGCTGCCACAAGAACTGCAGCATGTAATGGCTTTTGTGGAGAAGTGTAGATATCTAGGCATGGCAGCGAAGGATCAGGTCCCTTGGGAGGTGTGCAAGAAAACAGACACACCAAAAGTGGGTTTCCTTCAGTTGAAGTCAATATTGGTAGCAGGAGGTTGGTTGCTCATGAAAATTATCTTTCAGACTAGATGCATATTTAGCATCCATTGTTGGAAATGAGACCATGACACATTTCAGTGCTTGGATATGCTGTTCTGTAACTGGTGCCAATATGAGTGACAGTACGAATGTAAGTTCTCTGTTTTGGTAATTCTGTAGTTGGTAATTACTATCAGTTTCTATTTCTGCTTTCACGTTTTAATTCCCAGTATATACTGTGGGGAAAAAAATAATTTCTTATTTTGACCTAGACGTGAAGGAAATGGGAAGGAATCCCAATTATAATTACATCTGTGTGTCTGTCTGTCTGCCCATGTATCTAACATCTGTCCTCTGAGCTGGTATGAGTGAATTGCAGTAGAATTGTGAAGGTATAGACATCACTGAAGACAGGAAAAAAATATATATTTGAACAATGGAAAACTGATGGAAGGAGGAAAATACAGAGCTAGGTTGCCCACTACTGCAACGAATCAGCTGCAGTATTAACAACGTAGGAATACTGATGGCAGATCAGGGGTGGGAAGATGAAACTGGAAGGACCGCAGGGACTGAAGCAGACAAGGCAGACACACTCCAGCAAACTGCAGGTGCTGGCTTTCATGGGAAGCCTGTCCTGACCTGCTGTGCAGTTTCCTGAAGGCTAGAGACCTCACCTGGAGGTTAGGGACTTTGGGGTAGACTGAAAGAGCCATGAGAGAACAGGGTAAAGCTATAGGGATCGGTTTTAAAATAACAACAACAAAAAACAACACAAGGTCAAATGAGGTTACATTCTCAGAGGGACTACCTAGAGATTCAAGGCAAAGCATATGCTGCTAAAATATGTCAGTGGCTACACAATACCTATCTAAGGGAAAAAAAATCGCATTTTCTTCCAAGTAGTGTGGGTTTGCTCTACACTGTGAAACGGTTGCTTGCTCTGTATCAATTTTGAAAGCTGCAGAACTTCAGGAGTGTATCAACGTGTGGAATGTGTGCATGTCCTTCAGGATGAAAAGGACACTGGGTTTTATCTGAAACTCAATGGTAAGATTTGCCAAGAATTCTGTGGGCTTTGGCTTAGAATAAACAAGTTTTTATAAGTACTCAAAGTAAGGAAATGAGTGTCATTGCTTAGCAAATTTTAGCACTCCTGTATGTTTTGGGAACTTTTTCATGAACTAACTAACATAGGTACCAAACATGAGGTTGAGGGGCTATAATCTCCTTCAAATGTATCTGTTGTTAGCTGAAAGCCTTGAAATTTTCATGCTGTGGAACTTGTGGCAATAAAGTGTCAAGCTGTCTTACGTAAGACTTTCAGCAAATTGTGAATCCGTCACAACTGCTTAAGAAAGCTCTTTCAAGGCAACTGTTGACCTTGGATTTATAACTGTCATGTTTTTGACATTCCCTTTCTTATTTAAGGTGTATATTCACTTTGCACTGTCTTCATCACAAATACAAGCTGAGATTGATGAGACTCATCCTTTAATTCTAGCTTTTTTTCATGACACATGTCTAACCCATCTCCTTTCCCATCCTCCAGCATGTGCTTTTCATGTTAAGTAACAGTCTGAACTTTTGTAAAAGAAAAGTACTTGCAGAGATACAAGGACAATTGGGTCTTTCTAGATCACATAGTTTAATTGCTTGACTTATTTTTTTTTTTAATGTTATTCCTTTCAGGGATGCAAAATGATGATATTTCTATTTTCCTTGGTGAAAGTCATGGGAACTCATGCTAAATTTAAAGCAGTGGCTAATTCCTTTGAAGGGGTGGGCTCAGTGTCCTGATTGCCTTGCCAAAGTCTCCAATAATCTGTGACTTGGCTCCCGTCTTGTTTTGAACCTAGATAAAAGTATTGAATTCAGCATTGTTATTCTTCTGAACTTGTCTCAAACATCTGTCCTGAAGTCTCAGTAATTGGATAAGGTTATTGAGCTGAAGCAAGGGTCCTTCTTCTATCGTACCCACTGCAGGACACACTGCAGTACATGCCCGTAAAGAAGACCTGGTTACTTCTTAATCAATGTAAAAAAGGGGAGCAAAGCAAAAACCTTAAAGAAAATAACATAGCAGTCAAAAAGACAAGGTATCTTCCTTATTTTAGACAAATCCTGATACTAAAATAAATAAATAAATAAATAAATAAGCCGTATACTGACACCCTCATCTTAATCACACTGTAGAAACTGAAGGACACTTCTAGGATAGGTTTAGTAAAGGATTAGAGTTACAGTTGCTGTAGGTATACTGAATCTGCCATTTTTGCTCTCTGACCTGTCAATAAATTCTCTTTTACAAAAGCTGATGGGCAGCAACCACTGCGCTGTTATTGAGCCAGACATGCTGATAGTGACACAACCTGTTAGCATGCTGGGCAAACAAAATGTGGGTTTAGAGATGCATTGCTCTATTTTCTCTTATGTGAAATAAGGAAATCCTGGCTGACCAGAGCACAAAAAAGATGGGTGTAGGGAAATTGCTTTTATGTCATCTTGGTTGACCTGTTTGGTATTTTTCTGCAAAGAGTTAAACAAGGCCTTTGGAGGAGGGAAAGAAGTGGGACAAGGGGAATGGAGCACAGCCCGGGCAGGGTCACTTGATAACAACAGGGTTGCTGTTAATTGGGGAATCCCTCTAGCTTGGCTCCAGCTAGCCTGGCAAATTGTAATCTTCCCAGGCCAAACCTCTAATCGCATAAAATACTGACCCATGTAATTGTCTGGTAGTGGCAGGAGACGGAGGGCTTATGGAGTTGCAGAAGTGGCCACTCCTTAGCGAAAGGGAACCTGAGAGCAGGTTGCAGTGCTGTGTCTCGCAGATTAGAAAACTGTAGGAAGGGCTGGATGAGGAGGAAACCTGTTTATACACCTTTATTGTGTTTTCTACCCCCTTAACATGCCATGCACTGTTAATGAGTAGACATTACTATGTTCACATAAATTTTTTTGTTGTTGTTGTTTTGGTTTGGTTTGGTTTTTACTCATTAAAGAGGTTTTAGAAGTGTCAAATAATGGTGATCCATGCTAACATAAGAGAGAGCCAGTGCTGGCTGTTCTAACACCCAGTCCAGAGCCACTGGCTGTGGAAAGCAGGCTTGTAAATGGGGACATGCAAAAGGCTAGTGTGGGCTCACTATGATATCAGCACAATTTAGGGGGCTTTTTTCGCTAAGCATGTTCCTATGGACACTTGAGGTACATTTAATTTAAGGAATCTCACAATAATTTTATCTATTTATTTATGATGAGGAATGACTATTGTCCTGCCTCTGCTTTAGTTGTCACCTAAAAAAACAAACAAACAAACAAACAAAAAACTAATAACATAAATAAATAAAAAGGATGTTTTACTCAGCAAAGCTGTGAAATGACCTTATAGATGCTGTTAATTTTGTTTCTTAAAGTATATTTTTCAAAGTTTTTGGACATCTTTAAGTAGTTTAAAAGGAAGGAGAGGAGGCAGGTGGCAGGAAAGGGAGAATTAAGAGGAAAGTGTATATCCATTAAGTACATAATACCATAGCACTAATCCTGACATTGGATATTTGCGCAGGACCCAAGGGCTGTGGCTGATCAGAACCACAGGATAAGAGTAAAAAAAGTATTGTGTTTTGTCATGTTTGCTGACTGAACCTGACAGATTTTATTCAGATTTTAAATTATTTATTTTTTCCTCTAATTTGAACTTCTTATCTCAGGGCTGTTGGCTTTGGTGAGCCAGCCGAGCTGAATGCTGGGTGTTGCATGTGTGCATAAGCACGCAGCAAAAGCTTAGTTATTGTCTATATTATCTCTGTGCACTGGGCTGTGATTTTTCATTTCGTAGCTCTGTCACAAATTGGTGTGCTTGAACTGGTGACACAAAGGAAAGGATTTGGACACATACTGGCAAGGGTTTCATTAGCCACTGCACTGCCCTGGTCTGAGCTGCTTTTACAGATAAATCCCGTACTCTTACCCTAGAAGTAAGCAACAGAATAATTTTTTAGAGGTATAGTTTGTGTAATCTCCATATGGCAACACTCACATCTTATTTCATTTTACAACAAGCGCTTTGTTCTGCTAAATGCTTCCCTTTCCTGGTAGGTGAGAGGGTAGACATAGCTTTTCTTTGTTTTTTTTAACCTGTGCTATGCATCTATGTCACATTACAGGATCACTAAATAGATTTGCAACCTGCAAGCAGACAAAATCCTGCTTTGGTTTAGCTGCAACTTCACCAGCCACCATTTTGGTGCCCTTCAGCTTCCAAAATTTCAGCGAAAGAGAAGGCTCTTAATGCCTTGCAGGATTTTTGGGAATGAGCTGAGTGTCATGAAAGGAGGCTTTCCAGCGTGGGGCAGGTCAGAGAATCTGTACATCTTGATAGAAGGAGAAGAACACAGGAAAAAGCATCGTGAAATCATTGACATGCCTTCCCAGAATCTGAAGTGCTTTGGATGTTCATCACATCTCATCTCTTAGCTATTTTTATCCCTTCTGGTCATTGTTATTATTATCATTATTTTTAGCACAGAGGCCATATTTGCTATGTTTTCACAGATATTAACATGCTTCCAGAGACATCACACACTGGGAGTTCTGAGGCTGCATTTCTGCAGACATCGCTCTTGGCATCAAAGGCAGCATGAGCTGTTCCCACTCTCCTCCTTTTCATCCCCATCTGTTTATTCCATTCATCCCCAACTGTTCCTTCCAAGGGTGGCACCTCAGTTGTGCCGTGGCCACTTTTTGCAGGGCTGCAGCTGAACTGGGTGACCTCAGCTGAATTAAAAAGATGCTCAGTCCTTTTTTTTTTTAATTCTTGAACAGACTTAGTGGTGAGGTGAGTTTCTGATCTAGTTCACCAAAAGACCCTACAGACAAATGGATCAGCAGTACTGAGGAATGTGGTCAGGGAGGGAGAACCATGCTGCCCTGTTTTGCCTCCTAGAAAAAAGTCCCTGAGACTATGACCTGAAGCACAGCCAAGGGTCAGAACTAGGACAGTTGTGAGAACGAGGACCATTGTAAGCCTGGTGTCTGAGACCTCCATTTCCCTTATCAGAATGATTAGAAATAGATATGGAAACAAACTGTGCTTTTAGATGCATTCTTAACAGAGAAGGTGAATGAGTATTTAAGGCTGGAGCTTGACGTATCGATAGATTTGGCTTTCCAACTGCCTTCTGTCCTTCTGTGCAACATATTCTAATGCCTTCTTAGCCATATCCAGTGTTCTGTGAGGTTGCCTTTATCATCCAATTGTTATCCCTTTCCCAGTCATACAGGAACAAATTTTGGCTTTCTTTGCTGGCTCACCTTTTAACTTCTCTTGTTCCAGTGCTGTTTGTCTTCTTCACACTGAATGCTGATGAGATGCTATTGGGTCTGTCTTCAGCAGTCATTTTCTGGGTAATTTCTTTAAGCAGCAAACACTAATTCCTCCCACTCTTTAAAGTGCCATATGGGATCAGATTACCAGATTAAACATGAATCCATTTTTGGATGGTATTTCTGTCCCATGCTAATTCTATTAAAATTATTGGCTATCTGGCCAAAAATACTGCCTTCTAAAGACTGACATGTAGCTATTTTCAGGCCAGAACAAGAAGGGCAAAGGGCCATTTTCAAATGTTGTTTCTAACATCTTTATCACAAAGTTTGCACTTTATGTGAGCATATTGCCAACTGGATTGCATTTGTTCATGTTAATAGGCGCTGAGACAAATGCAAAAATATGCTTTTAGCAGTTATCCTGCTAAGAAGTATTTCCAATCCCAGCTGACACGAGCAGTAATTCTGGAAGATCTTGTGGGGGCCTCAGCAAGAAAATGTGGCCCTAGAGATTATTTTCATTGTTCAGACAGTAAAGTTGCACACATTTTAGGAGGAGATGATAGTTCACAGGCTGATATTTGATAGCCTTAATGGAGCTGGGTGTTTATTTGTTAAAGGAACTGGCATGAGGAACATGTTTAAAAGAATAACACTCTTCTCCTGGATGAGTATTTCTGATGCGTTAATACACAGTGGGTGGACAGGGTTTGGTAGTCAGGTGGAGCCCAGTAGTAACTGTGTGTGTTATGTTATTCTCTCTTGCCAATTTTATCTTTTTTTTGGTAAGGGTGAGTAATGCATGGCTCAATAGCATAGCTCCTGCTCTGGAAAGGAAGAAGGATTCCCTATATTTAAACTGTGGTTTAAAAGGAGCCACATAGTTTCCATACCCAACCCATTGGTTCTCCTCTCCCCATCCAAAGAGGTGTTATAGTGAAGTCTATGGGAATTCCTTCACACCAGAGGCTTCTGGGAGATGAGGGACTACTCCATCAGCCAAAAATGGTATAAATGAGATTTAAAATCATTAGCATGGCTTCTGCCATTACGCTCTCAGCAGATATTGTAAACTTGCAGGATTTGATTCATCATTTCTATTGGTGCAAAATTGGCCGTGACTGCCAAAAAACAATTGGCTGTTCCTTCGCAGCTGTTTTCTAATTACATTAGAATACTGCAGCATCTAATGCAGCCGCTCAGCCGTGGTGTGACCCGCCTTCTCCCAGAGGGACCTTTCCAGAGCAGCAACACTTGCTTTCAGGCAAAATCAATAGCAGGGGTGCCTTATGCACTGGTAGCTGTGGCTCTTCCGTTGTGGCCAATTTGTTTCTTTCCCAGGAAGCCATCCTGCAGCATGGCCAAGTGCAGAGAGGCCGGGGCTTAGAAAAATTACACAGAAAAATGTCAAGTCATCTCACATCATGCTGGCATACAGCCCAGAAGTGTGTAGAAATGCAACCTCATCAAATGAAAAGGAGATACTGGAAAATAGTACAGAATATGTACAGAATAGTACAGAAAATGCCTTTGCGGCTCTAACATGTGATTTGTGTCTGGTTTGTGTGCTGTGTGCAGCTTCTGCTAGCCTCTCTCCAGCAGGATGTTATGGAACTGGAAGGTGAATACTTGAGCAGAGGAATTAAGCTTCTCTGCAAGGTGAGACTGCACAAAATCTCTTCATTCTGGGGAAGGAGTCATCTCTGGAAATGCATGAGACAGTGGACCTCAATGGTGTTTAAAGGTGTATAAAAGTATTAATGATCCAGAGGGTGCAGAGAAGAGATGAACATTTTAAAGGGGTTTAAGAAATTACTAGACAAATTCAAGACAGAAAGATGCATCAAAGGTTATTAAATGCAGTGTTCTGGATACAACTCCAGTTCAGGGAAAACTCAAATTCTTTGACTGACAGAAGCTAGAAGATTACATGAGGGAAATACCATCTTACAACTTTCAGCTAAATGAAGATGGATTACTAAATAGATGAATTTTCAGCTTTCTTCATTTTTTCTGGATATCTTAGAAGCTTTCTTTCTGAAGAATGGACCACTGAGAATTGAGCTTGGAAAACTGTATTTGTATACGTTTTCCATGTCTCTGAAGGGAAAAGGTTCTTCGAGTAACCTTCCCTGCACCCACACCCTGCTTCAGTGTGTGCTGCTGGTTAACCTCAGGAAACACAAACTCATTTTCCCTCTCTCCATTCTTCCAGCTCCCCACAGATGCAGCTCTGCATCTTCTTTCTACTGTTATCCCTTAGACTTTTTCTGTTTGCCTGAGACTTTTTGGAAGACAACTTGGTGCAGGGATAGGCAGATCCTTAAGCAAGAGCTAAAAATCAGTTGAACAGCTTGAGTAGCAAATTGTAAGGGCGCAAACTCTAAAGTTTCTTTGAGGGAAGACTTGCTTTTTGCAGTAACCCAGGTGCCTTTGCCTTAGGATGAATGAGAAATGTCCATACTTTTTTTTTTTTATTATTATTTTTAAGCAGAGAAAATTAACACGTCTTAAACCAGAGAGGTTTTGTCTGCAGGGAAAGTTTGGTTATGTCCTGAGTCTCTGTTTAAGTAACAAAGAAGTCATCATCTTTTTATGGTTGAAAAGATAATGATGAGGTAAATTAAGTGTAAACAGACAAGACTGAGTCAGAAGATGGTCTAAAACAAGAGAGAAGCAGGCTGCCTTCATCGCAGTGATGAATTACCTGACGTCCAGTTAGGATGATATTGTCTCTTTCACTGCTAAGGAGAACTTTCAAGGAGAGAGGTAGATAATATGTATTTTAAAATGTTATATATTAGTAAAATAATATACTCATGTTCAGTGCAAGTGCTTGCTACCATCCTGTTTCTGATATCACACAGCTGGGAAAAAACAAAGCACAAAGATATCCTCCATGGCCTTTAAGCACTGAAGTCCCCTTGGGATTATGAGCTGGGCACCTCCAAAAGAGCTACATGTCTAAATCCCTTTGGGGCTCTGACCAAGAGCCCAGCAGGCTGTCCAAGCCCTTAGCAGGACTTAATGTCTGGTCTGGATAAGCTTTTTATTTTTCCCTGACCTTTTTGCAGTTCAAGCCTCTAAAATAAAGGCTGACTAATACATTCATTTTGGTGCTTCACAATGATCATTCCCTAGCATCACTAAAGCTGCTTTAAACATGTATATCTCTTGCATCTCTAGTTATTTATTGAATCATGTGAGATATGAAACAGGGAGCCTAAAGATTGCTTGTACATGTACTTATTTCTCCTTTTTACCTGTCTATAAATAACGTATTTCAGAAAAATCAGATCTCTTCTTATTTGAAGAACATGGTTAAGAAGCTTAATATCTTTTTCCCAAAAAATATTTGACAGAGCATGATTTAAAGAACTCTTGACATGCTTAATGATGTGATAGAAACAGTAACCTGTGTTAGTTTTTATAAAGGCTTTCAATATCCTCTGGGTTATGTTGACAAAGATGATTCATATGTCCTACTAAAAATAATTTGAATTGGAAGGTGGGTGTTTGTTTTTCTTCCTGTCCTACAGAGATTATTGTAGAGGATGGCACAGTACATATAATGTGAGAGAGAGAATTAAATACTAGGTAAAATGTCTTAGTCCGTTATTTCAACTGAAGTGGGTAAGCTGCTCAAAATTAAGGAATTTTGATATTTTTCTCACCTTCATGTTATTTTTATATATAAATGTGTATATATCCTTTTGGAAGGATTTATTTGTAATCTCTTAGTGTCCTGTGCCTAACATAATAGTGCTTCATGGGGATTGGTGTTTCCTTAATAGTTTTAGGAGAGACCTTTCCTGCTTTTTGTCATTTCTGTAGCTCATTGGCTAAATGTGGCAGCCTGCTAAATTCGAGGCTGCAGGCTGGTGAGCTCACTAGGGCTTATAAGGCTGCAAACCTCAGTTGTGGACCACACAAATATGGCACCTGCAGCTAGTGACACCCCAAAAAGTCCCTCAGAGTGAATACGAAGTATTGCCACAGCGATAGGAAAAAGACTGCAGACATCCTTTCTAGAGAGAGATGCTTCTGTTTTGTATGAAAAGGTTTTAAAAGGGAGAAATGCTGCGCAGAAGGGCTTTGGATAATCCAAAACAATTTACATCTGGGCTTGTCAGTGCTGCATTTCCAACTCTGCAGAGGTTCTGAGCATCCACCTTAAGCTGTTATTGCCTTTAATGATGATGACGACTCTATTTCTCTCTAGCAGTGGAAAGTACTTGGGTGTTTCACCCTCTCAGTGTCTAAAAGCAAACTGGAACTCTGAAATTTTGCCTGGTGAGGTAGAACATAGTAACAGACACTTAACATATGATAAGACCAGATTCAAAGAGGACACAGGATCCAATGTGGTATAAATATCTATACTGATAGCTAAAACCAGTATCAGTTAAGCATATGAGCTAATAAAATGAGCTTAGCCCTCCAAAGAAATAAAATAGTAATTTATACATACAGAAAATGGGAAAGATTAGCAAGATCTGCCATTTTTATTCTACTCTTAAGTTTTGGGGTTTTCTTTTCAGACCAACACTTTTTTATCCACTGTACATTTGAATTACATCAAAATGTTCCAACCCAGACATTTTACTTACTTGAAATAAGACCTGAACCTGACTGGTTAATTCATAATACAGTTCTTGTTTATTTTTCCGTGTAAGAGAATTGCAAATGTGAGTAGGGTTATTTCCTTCTGGAGGAATTATGTGGTGGAAACAGCAGGTGTACACCTAAAACTTTTCTAAATTATTTAAACTATCAAATGAGAGAAAAATGTAATTCAGATATACTGCTGATGTGTTTAGGTTTGCTTCATTTGGAATTTCATCAGGTTAAGGGAAAAGTTACAAGCATTCTTTGTTTATTATTATTATTTATTCTTATTTTTAGGATTTCAAAGATATGTAAGGTTTCTTTTAAGATAGGAAAAAAGCTAGTTTCTTGTCCAGGTAACTGCATTAGTTACAACAGAGAAACTAAGACTCACAGGAAGACATTGAAGGGGAGATTCCTAAGAAGGATATATCCAAATGACTGTGACATTTTTAAACATTTTTTGCATTCTTTTGCTTTTTGTAGATGAGATAGTGTCATCTTTTTGAGAAAATTGCTGCAATAAGGAAAGTGTCTGGGAATACAAGTAGGTAGGATGTTGTGCAGATGCTCCGGAGAGAACCTGTGAGAAAGTACAGTGAGGAAAAGAGGTTGCTTTTAGCAGTAGAATAAAAAGTATGGGAGTAGCTACAAAGCAGTTACAGGTTCAAGACAGGAACAAACACTAATTAAACTCATTTTGCTGTATCATGATTCACAGTCATCTTTCTCAGTGGTAAAAGACTGGGAGGTAGGAGGAGGGAGGTAGTTCCCTGAATCTAGGAAGATTATTCACTGAAAATATCCTGTTTTTGAATTCTCACCATTATCCTGCACACACTTCATAATTTACAGACAGCATAAAATGTAGTAACAGCATGACCCCTGGGGTCTACTGAATAGCAAGAAATAAAAGTTGAGATATTAAACCTCATACAGTACTTTAAGGAAATCAAAGTAGAAGATTATAAAATCATAATTTTTAAGTAGTAGTAGTGATATCCTAAAAATGGAAGCAAGTTACAAAAGAAATATAAAGGTCTTTGTCATTTTTATATCCTAGATTCAAAATGTGGATGTTGAGTCTAAGAAGCAGTTATTTACAAAATTTACGGTTTAAGTTTAAAGTGAACGATGTGTGTTTTGTTCCCTCCCTTTATTCATTTGCATTAAAAGAAGGTCTGTAATTTCCACCGACTCCCAGAACTCTTATAGAGATCCTGACCTCTATGTTTTGTTTGGTGGAAACAAACCTGTTAACAAACCTGTTATGCTATTCTTTAGTAACTGTGAATAAGCTGTTCCAGCACTGTTTCAGTACATCTTTAGATTCCTGTTTATGATTAAGGATAGCTAAAAATGAAAAACAATTGGCCGGACATCATCACTTAAAGAGGCTCCTGGTTTTGGGGTACATCTGTCTTTGCATCCTCAAATGGCATGCCGTCAAGGGCATTTACTTTTGCAATGTGCTGAGCCCCAATATATGAAAATCAGTCCCTTTTGTAGTATTTTTTTTTCTTTTGTCTTTTGTCTTTGTGCATACAGAAGTAGTTATTCTTCAGAATAATTTTGAAGACTAGCCTAAAAGATTGTACTTTGAATATTTTAGCAATTAAAACACAAGAATATGATAGCTTTTGTTTGCTATAGCAAGTTTTCAACTAGCCAGTGAAACCGCATGAATACTGAGTGCTTCCATTTATGCTCATGACTGCTGAAGTATATATGGCTCTACAGAACAATGTTTGGTATCAATATTGTATGCCTTTTCACTTTCTGTTAAGGAGTGGATAATTTAGGTCTAACTTGAAAGAGCACTTGGCTCCAATGATTCTAATAATTGAAATGTATGAGAATTCTGTTTAAATACAAATCTAATCAGGATATCGCTGGTTGCCCAAGTGGAATTCAGAGCGCTCTAATACTTTGATCTATGAAGGTCTTTTCTAATGGGAAAGGGAATTAGTCTTGGTTGCTAAACAAACCAAGTTTGGTTTCTTTTATTTTCCTTTGCCTCTGACGTTTCTTTCTTTTTGAAGATCTCTCCAATTTTATTCATTTTGTTTTTCTCTCTTTGTGTTTCCTTCAAACACCATCTCTTCTGTTTCTTTCATACATGTATGATTCCTCAGATTCCTTCATTCCATGGCAGTGACCTGCCACTGCTATCTCACTCTTGTTTTGGAAGAGAGAGGAAAAAGAAAACAAAACAAAATAAAACATTCTTTTAGAAAAAAGAAAAAAAAAAAAAAAGAAGAAACATTCTTTTAGAATAATAGAAGGCAGTTGCTTTAGTACAGCTTAAAAATTGAACCAGTTCAATCTGTACAAGAAGTGAGGTCTCAATAGCTCTGGGTCTGGCCACTTGGTAGATCTCTGAGAAATTTCTTTTTGAGGGAGAGTATCAGGATGCCACAACCACAGCTAGCCATAGACGATGACTTCTACAAATTCACAACACCCAGAAGGAAATTAGCTCAGATTTCTTGCCAGTCTGTTCTTTTGTTTGCATTGCTTCCATGCAACTAATGTGTCCTTGCATTGTATTTTAGAAGCCTTTGCTCATTATTATGTTTCCTTTGTCATGGGGTCCATCAAATCACATTTTACTAAAATATCTTACATTTGCTAATGACATCTCTTATTTGATGACTATCACTTCAGAGACCAAAAAAAAAAAAAAAAAAAAAAAAGAGCTTTACATTTGTGCCATCAAATCCCATTTATAGGAAAAGGAGGATGACTCAATGGCTGTGATATTCGCCATTATTCAGAAAAACATTATATTAGTCCTTTGCTATACTGCAGCTTTTCAATGTAACTTGCTCTCTTTGACCCAAATTTACAAAGCCTCAATTTTGCCAAAGTCCTTGTGTCTGCTGCCTACTCTTGACTGACAACTTCTTATCAGCCTAGACCTCCTGATGGATATTAAATAAAAGGGGAACACCAATGAGAGTAGATATTTCAATTCAAATATTACAATTGAGAGTGGATATTTGCTTGCCTTCTCTGTTGGGATGCCTCTTTATGGACAACCCACTCAAATAATACAGGGGCTTAAGTGGAATTCAAGTTATTCAATTCCCATTTATAGTTGTATGCTTTTTTTTTTTTTTTTCTCATCTTTCTTCCTTCACTTTCACCTGGTGTACTGATGTAGTTTGTGAAGTTTTCTAGTGAACCCAATAAGGGAATTCAGCCTTACATAGAAACAGCCATTCTATTTGAAGATCTTGAGATTTGAATAATTTAACAATTAAAGGGCTTGAGATCTTCTGTGTAGCATTAGTCTGATTAGTCTGGTGACTCCAGAATACATTCTTGCCATATGGCTTGAGAAAAAGAATACTTTCTTGCCATATAGAACAATTGTAGGTTAGAATATCAGGGAATTATAACTGTTTAGTACGCAGTTTGAAATTTCCAATTCTGTGCATTACATTTTTTTATTATTATTTTTTTTTTCCCCACTTTACACCAACACTTCCCAGTTCCTCAGCTAGCTAAGACAGATGAATATCAAGCAGGTGTGCCAATAGAGACAAGCAAGATCCTAAGCTGTGTTTTTTCTTCTCCTTTTCCTTGTTACCACTTGGGCCTCATAGTTATACCATCTTACTGTCATTGCCAGCAGACTTCTAGTTCAGGTTCCCTGAGCTGTTGTGGACAGGGAGTTTTTCTGTAAGGTTTATGGCATAGTTTGACTAGCGGCGTTTTAATGTCTGTGTCAACAGGGCCTTAATCACACTGAAATCTCTGGATCTCTTAGATTTACCAGGAGTTCTCCAAGGAAATCAGAATTGCAAAGGCTGAAGAAAGCCCCAGAGGCCTTCCAACTTAATTAGGAGTGAACTCCTTCCCTGTAAATGAAGTGGTTCTTTAAAATGACTTGGATTCTCCATTGGCATCTCCTGACAGTCCTATGATGAAGTACAAAATATTATTAGAATGATGTTTCCCTCTTGTGACACTCGCTCTCTCATATATCTTATGGAAATAGCCATGTTTTGTGAGTACCCATAACATTATTTCTCTTGTGATAAAAGACAGGTAAGACAGGTTGAGAAACACTGTGAAATAACATCTCTGAAGCATTGCAGTCTGGTCTTTTCTATTTTTAAATACAATATTGTGAATGCAAAAATGATCACTGAATGAACAGTTCTTGAATGAATGGATGAGATAAAATGATTTATAATAGACTTAATCCTGTAAAGTGACATTGTCTAGCTATATTGCACATTTAAATTGACACTGCTGTAAAAAGCAAATGGTACGCTCTAATATTTATTGTTTTATTAAACACCTTTATCTGCAAAGACGAAATGGTTTTTCCACTCTGGTCCAGTATTCCAGGTGCACACAAAATTCTTAAAAAGCTATTTTCCCTCAGGTTAACTGAACAACACCAAATGTTAGTTAATGACAGACAAATCTGGAGACAAGAACCAGACAAGCAGTTCACATTCTTCAAAATTTGCTCAAAAGCCTTTCATTTATGGCTGATTTATCTATCATTCTTCCTTCTGTGTCATTTAACAAGCAACATACTGCCTAACCTCCTATTTATATATCATAAATTACACATAGTGTCACTAAAACACAGTTTTTCTGCTTAATTCGAAATTGGCCAGAGTTTGCTTATGGCTCACCAGAGTAAATATGAAATAGTTCTATGAGAGTTGCCTGAAATACATAAGATTTACAAGGATTTTGGGGCCCTTGTTTGTAATACATGACTATCTGTTTGGTTAAACATTAACATGTAAAAGGTTTTATACATTGATCAAGTCATTTCAGGGTAGTTAGGTAAATATTTTAAACAGAGGTTCTGCTCTGAGGAAGAAAATGGACAATGAAAATTTATCTGAAGGAACTCGTGACATAGCCTATGGATGGGCAGAAAGATGGATATGGGGCCTGGATCTTTTTATTTTCCTGGTTACTCATGTTTTTTGTGCTGGTATGAAGGAGAAGAATCAGTCCTGAAGATTTTTTCTAGACTTTTCTTCATCTATTTCAGCAATAGGAGAAAAGCTCAGGAAAACAGAGAATGTTCAAGTCACTGCCTTTGGATGATGGTGATGGAGGGCACCATTCATTTCACAGGGTAGATTGTTACCCAGTTTTACAACTAGCTCCTTTTGCAGTAAAACCCTTTCTGAATATTCTAGGTTTTCTTCAGTGGGCTGTCATAGATACTTTCATGTTCCACATAATTCATTGACGACCAGTTGTAAAAATCAAGGAGGTCTCCATCCCAAATTTGGCCCATGGTGACACTGTAGATGCTCTGCAGTCAAGCTAGTGATCCCTTAATGAGTCGTCCTAGTGATTCTTCCAGCTATTGATTCACTTATTGAATCAAAGCTGCTTAGAAACTAACATTAAACAGGGTTTTAAGTGTAAAATATAAAGGAATCTTACGGTCTCCTTTTGGAATAACACAAAATCATACATCAGGCTTGTCTGTTCTCTCAGTGCAGTTGTGCAGAGAGGGAGAAATTACTTGCTTATTTCAGGGCAGGGGTGGTTTAATAAAAAGAGAAGAATGAAACAGGGTGAGTTTAGCCATTATTGCTTTGATTGCTGCTGGCTCATTAGCATTGGCCACGCTCCTTCAGATTAGCAGTAATTAAACTGTGAAATCAGACCGATTGCCTTAAGCTGAGACACCATACCAGGCTGTCAAGAGAAATCACAGGGGATAAATCAAGGGCCCTGTGCATCTCGGATCACCCTTGGCATGGGTGAGAGTGTGAGAAGCGGAATAATGAGGACATTCAGTTTTTTGTATCTGCTGGACTCTCGGCAGACAAGCTTTGGAAGCGTTGTCATGACGATGACAACAGCAAGGATAAACTCTTACTCCCACTAGCTGTGGTTAATGAAGATGATAATGAAAAATTATGCCAACATTACTGCAATTTTTTTATTCCAACTGGCACTTGTAACCTTACGCCTAATGACACAACACAATAGTGACAGTAATTGTGCATTGATAAATGGGGTAAAGATGCTGAAAAAATGTCTGACTCAAAGATATACAAGTTTAGTTAGCTGAGTAATTTCTTCCAATAAGCATTTGCTTTGTTCTTTGAACTCTCACTAGGTGGTTTTGGACTGTGCATGCCAAAAAACATCTCTAATCACTTTTCATTGTTTACTAAAGAATAGGCCCAGCAATTAAAGCAAAGAGTGCCTGTGTTTTATTTCTTCTAAGCAGAACAAACGCGATCAAGATAAATAACTGTAATAAAACAACAATACTTTTTACAAATTCTGAATGGGTTTTACAAATTTGGTGTTTGTTTAACTGCTGGTTTCTAGGACATCCAGTTTGTCCCACTCAAGATGTAAATCTTTGGTGGATAAATCTCCAATTATATTATGTAATGGCTGTCTCCCCTCCCCATTGCCCCTGCCTAAATGCCACCATTTATTCAGATTGCATTAGCACTTACGTAAGTGTCTTTTACAACCACAGCTCCTAAAGCATTGTGTTCGAGAAGGACCTTTACTCCTATTTACTGATGGATAAACTGAGGGTGTGGTTTAACAATATAATTAAACTGGTGTGAAAACTCTCTTCTGTTCTACCCCAGCCACGTGCTACTACTTCCTTTCTTCCACTAAGCTGGTGGTCACCCATGGTGAGCCAGCTCGGACTGCTAAATGGGTGAAAATTTGTTAATTTCATATTTTCATAGTCTTTTACCAGTTCAGCTCCCTGATCCAGTGCTGGGGCAGAAGTAGAAAAAGCACATAGGAAGAAATGGCAGTGAAAGCTAGACTGACCAAAAACTCAAGCCCCACCTTGAGGCATGAAGGGTGTGCTTGACTTTGGGAAGGGATCTGCACTTGAAACTCAAACTGCCTTCCAGTCTGCACTACAAGCACTACAGGACCGTAATCCCGAAGAGGCTTATGGAGGCTGTTCAAAAAGTGTTCACAGCAAGAACAGTGGCAGCCACCAGAGCTTTTGCAAACACATCTCTCAGCGATTCCCAAGGAGCCACGCGGCATGTCAGGAATCCCTCCTGCTCCCCAGGGCCACCCGATTCCCACTGCTGAAAGGTTGTTGTTGTTTCAACAAGCAAGCATGATACGGACAATACAGAATAGCAAACTCTTTAATTTATGTAGTGGATTCCAACTCTGCTGAAATCCAGCATCCACGCTCCCACTTAAGAAGCCACAGCACTTGGCTTTAAAGAATAGCCTGATTGAATGTGTGAGTATGCTGCAGCACAATAACCTCTCTGGGATTAGACAAATAAATGCAAATGAATCATTTAATGCAAACAAATCACTTAAAGGAGTAAGTGTTGTTTTATTTACTCCAAAACTAACTAAAATAATAGCTCTTTTGATAGCCTTCGTAAAGTGTTTGGATTTTTTTCTATGTAAAGTTGTACTATTGCTTACCAATGGTCTCATTCCATCAAAGCTTTAGAAACCTAGCTTGTTGGATGTAGGGTTTTTTGTTCAACCAGTGTTTGTTTTGTTTTATTTGTTTTTAAGAAAAAAGATTAATCACAGAGCATTTGGAGGTATATCAGATATATGAGGGTTTCTCCTTGTCTAAATGGTATTTGTCTCTTCAGTTCTTGAAAGGCGGTATTAAGACAGCACGGTAGTGTTTGTGATTCATGGTTGCAATTCTCTTTTTATTGCTGAACACCAGCAGTGAATAGGAGCTGCAGAAGGACACATTTCCAATTACTCTATCTCAGAGTTCTCCATCGCTTCTTAACAGAGATTTCTCTATCTCTGAAAGTGAGTGCAATGCAAAAGTTTATTTAAAATATATTTTCTTACATGTATAACAGAAGTTTATATATATATAAACAGAAGTTGCAATTCAGCCAGAGGAAGATTTCTTTACTCTTTTGGCTCTGTTCTGTTTCGGAGTTGGCTCAGTCTCTCCAACCTTGTTGTCACTCTTCTATATAGATGAATAAAGACAATTTAGCCATTAGAGGAAGGTATTACATGAAGAATGTTGTTTGGAAACAGCTGAGATGACTCCTGAATCCTGAGTAGCAGTCTCTTTGCAGAATGTGACACAAAGGGTTTACGGTGAGATTGTAATTCCTTCGGCTTGTAATACACCGGACAGAGGATTTCCAAGTGAGAAACTAAGAGAATGATTTATGCTTCTAGAAGAGGAACGACATCCTTATTTCTTGACTACATTCTTCATACCTTGATGAGTTTAGTCCGTTATTCTATATACTATATATAGATATTCTATCTACTATATATAGTAGAATGGACCAAAGCCTGGTTCCTGTCTACGTAGGTATAGAGACTGACAAACTCAAATGCAGTTTTTGGCCCACCTGAAGTAGCTTGGCTGGTCCTTCAAGTAACAGTGGGAATGGGGAGGCTGAACAAAAACCTCAATCACATTATCCTTGAGCTTCTTTAACCTTTATCAGCACTGATATTAAAAGAGATTAAAAAAAAAAAATAGAGAGAGAGAGAAAGGAAAAACATCAAAATATGCTATCTAAACATTAACACAGAGCACAGCTCCCAAATTGACAGAGAAAATCAGTGCTGAGAAGAAGTCTGGAATAAAGGATCAAAAGCAGACACACTCTCTGAAGAAAGGAGGATAACAGTACAGAGCACCATGCACTGAGTGATTTTGATTTAAAGAAAGCCTTTTAAAAGAAAACTCCGTTTACTTTGGAGACTGAGAAAAGTTTATACATTCATGAATGAGTTCTTTATGTATTTAAGAGGGATGACAACAGACAAAGGGAATATTTGATGAATGTTCAGGCAAGATTCTGAAAGTCAGAGATCATTGAGAGAGGACAGAAGGTTTTGGCTTTTTCTTACAAATAGCTGAATCTGTTTGGCACTTTGTATTTCCATTCTGTGTGCTGGAATTGTGATAGAACCAGAAAATATATTTGGAAGCTGACTGGGGAAAATATATTTGGAAGCTGACTTTGGGAAGCTGACTTAAAAAATATGAAAGATTTAGGAAAGCGATGGATCCCATACTTACATAGTTTCCTTTTCATCATGCTCTGTAACAGAGGACCCTGGATAAAATTAGCAGCTGGCAGAGACAGGACAGCTGTAGAGAGTAGAGCTATAACTTGAATTCATTGGGAGAACAAGTGGGACAGAAAACAGGTAGTTCTGAGACATTTCGATTTTACCAGCTTTTGGTTTTAAGGCTTTTACTGAAGGTATTTCTTTTAACCCTGCCCTGTAGAAGGGTGAACAAAAAGGACTGGACTCTTGTACTTCAAGGGCATCACTTTGCAGACTGATATCCCAGTGGTTTGAAGGGGCTGTGCAATACAAGCCCGCATTTTGGTTTGCTCTTCTGTCCAGGGATAGTAACTTTGGCAGAAGGCTTGAAAAAATAACTGAGAGCAGTAATATCTAAACCACTTCAACAAAATTTGCTAGATTTCATCTCTTACAGCCCATCTCTTCTGATAAATCAGCATATCTTCAGGTTTCAGGGAAAGTTCTTAATTATTTGTGATGCAGTTTAGCTTGTAGAAGAATAGGAGACCGTGCATTGAAATATTGTAGGTAGTTTTTTTAATCTGAAGACTAATATTCTAAGGTGGTCAGGTGCCTTCTTGGCAAAGTGATTATCATTTTAAAACTTTGTTTGTTACTTCAAATACATAGAAGACAGAGCTGCTGCTGAATGAATTAAGCAAATGAAACATCATGTCACTGATAGGATCAGGTTACCAGACTGTAGCTGAAATCTTCCAAGATCTCTAAAGTAGCTTGAGAACAGAAGACTGTAGCTGGACAGTAAGCAAAAGGACTTTTGGTGTTCTGCTGGAGGAAAATAATAATAATAATAATGATTAAAATAAAATAAACATGACACAAACCATTAATTACTCTAAACCACAATGCACCAGTTCAGAATTGCTAACATGGAAACAGATCATATTGCTGGCTGGGCTTATGCCAGCAGACCTTATGCCAGACTAAGGAACATTTGCCTGTGCCCATTTACTTCATCTCCTGCAGTTTCCATACAGGCCTTTTCTTTTCCATTCTCAAAACTTAATCACTAGAGTCCCTGCACAAAGATTTTCATGTCCCTCTTTCAATGCATGTTCAATGTGTGTCATTCCATGTGGTGCTGTTGCATCTGGTTAGTTTTTTCACCAAAGTGTTTTCTCTACCTTGCGCAACAAAGTACCAGTCTTCCTTTGGCTTTTTCTGTGTTGGGCTGTCAAGAGTAGTTGCATATCAATGCATGGGATACTGTAGTGGGTTTATGTGGCAAGGTTTTGGTAGCAGGGAGCCATAGGGGTGGTATCTGTGAGAAAGATCTAGAAGCTGCCCCATGTTTGGGAAGGGCCCCATTGTTTTCCAGATCTGAGCCAATAAGCGATGTTGTTTTGCGCCTCTGTGAGAGCATATTTAAGACAGGGAAAAAAAACGCTGTGCCAGACAGCAGCCGGGAGTGAGAAACAGCCTTGCAGGTGCCAAGGTCAGTGTAGAAGGAGGGGGAGAGGTGCTCCAGGCGCCGGAGCAGAAGTCCCCTGCGGCCTGCGGTGAGGACCATGGTGAAGCAGGATGTCCCCCTGCAGCCCATGGAGTACCACGGTGGAGCAGGGTTCCATGCTGCAGCCTGTGGAGGAGACCACGGTGGAGCAGGTGGCCCTGCACCGACGGAGGCTGCCGCCTGTGGAAGACCCCTGCCGGAGCAGATTCCGGGCCGGACCTGTAGCCCGTGGAGAGGAGCCCATGCAGGAGCAGGTGACCTGGCAGGAGCTGCTGCCCATAGGGGAGCCAGGTTGGAGCAGTTTTCTCCTGAGGGATGGACCCCGTGGTACGGACCCATATCTGAAGCAGTTCTGGAAGAGCTGCTGCCTGTGGGAAGCCCACGCCAGATCAGTTCATCAAGGACTGCATCCCGTGGGTGGGACCCCACAGCACAGGGGACGAGAGTGACCGAGAAGGAGCGGCAGAGAAGAAGTGCTGTAGACTGACCATAACCCCCATTCCCCTGTTCCCCTGCGCCGCTCGGGGGGAGGAGGTGGAAGAGGGTGGATGGGGGGAAGGTGCTTTTGTTTTTTTTTTTCCTTTGTTTTCTCACTTCTCTCGCTTGTTAGTAATAGGCAATAAATCTTACTATCTCCTTATGCCGAGTCTGTTTTGCCCGTTACAATAATTATTGCGTGATTTTCTCGTCTTTATCTCAATCCTTGAGCCCTTTTCACATATTTTCTCCCCATTCCTCTTTGAGGAGGGGGAGTGAGAGAGCAGCTGTGGTGGAGCTCGGCTGTCCACTCAAGCGGAACCACGACAGATACCTGTAAAACAAGAAAGATATGATTATCAAGGAATTTTACTTCTTGTGCTTCTACTTTGAGTGGTGTGGACTCGCAGCTGGTAATAGGGAAGGTTGTCCCTGCGTCCCATCATGAGCCAGAACAGTGAAGGGTAGACAGAAGTCATGAAGAAAGAAGTGCATTGAGGTTGTAAAAGGCTTCATACAAGCTGCACGTGGAGGAGGTGCCATATCAGTAGCCAAACTGGAAATCTGGAGTACATCATCATCCTCCACCTTAGGCCTCATTAGGGAGCACAATGTAGCCCTAATACCTTCTCTGCATGCCTGTGGTATGTCAAGGGGGAGAGGTGGCAGCAGAGGAGGCTGTGTGTCCTGTGCATCCTGTTCTATGGCTTGTAAAAAACACAGCTTTTCATTATCAGTCAGAGATCACAGCAGTGAGGAACCGCTGTAACCTCCCCAACTATCTAGAGTGACCTTTGCTTTGGCAGACGAAGCTCTGTGCTCCTGCTGCTGCAAATGAGGCAGTTCAGGGCTGTTCTCATGGTGCTTCAATGCTGTTGCCAATGTGGCAGCACCTCGTTTCAGACACAGCAGTCAGAAATTGCAGGGATCCACTCAAAACTGCTCATGGCTGGCACCAGGTGATCCACAGGGAAGGCAAGTGGTGGCCAAGCTGGCAAGCAGGCTCAGATGTCAGCACCATGCCTGAGGCTTGTGGCACTGTGTAAAACTTTCATGCAGATCCTCACATTTGGCAGTGGCCAGTCAGAGTGTGATTGTGCTACCAGAGCCACGAGCTGTCTCTGGCCTCATCCTGCACCAGGCTGCTTGCCTGCTGTCAGCTCTGGCTTCAGACTTAGGGGACCAAACAAAACAGTACCTTTCAGTGAGACTTGCTTACATTTCAGAATTCTTCATCTTAAAATAAAAAAGGCAGCTCTTTAGGGCTTGGATGCATCTGTTTTAGTAGGAAAGTTTGGACAGGAATTGCTTACTCCTTCCCTCGTGATTCCAGGATGTTTACCCTCTGTTTCTTTCACTTCTATCACTCGCTCCATTTTATACCTAGCATGTGAAAGATGCTTTTCTGATTACATAGTCATTCTTAATTTAAGATATATTTCATTTTGAAGTGATTTTATTGATTTAACTTTCCAGCACTCGTGGTCTCTCCATCATGTGTCTTATGTGATCCTAATGGACTTACTTGTCAAAATTTCTGTAACAGTGGATATGCCCAAACGAACCTAGCAAGTCCTTGTCACCACATAGAAATTGTTCGATTGTGTTACACATCTGAAAAGTAATCTTGAAGATGTACAGCAAATCACAATTAAAATTATAGGCTATCGTTTTTATATTCATTGACTCCAATAATAATATCTTTACCGAACTGATTTCTGTTCTTCTCCAATCTCAAATCTCTTCCTTCTTCTATCAGAAGCAGTTGTTCAGAGCCATTACAATGACGTGTTGTTATTTCATATTCTGGAACCCCCTGTAGGTTTTCAGTTGCTATAAATGCTGAAGGATTGGAGTAATGAATCAATTTAAGTCAGCGATAGCTTAGCTGTTAACTTCATGCATATCAGGATTTTGCCTAGCTGTTCCAATTCATTTGGGGCTGGATCTTCTGTATTATTTATGCTGTTATATATTTAGGAATATCACAAAAGAAGAAAATTAGGACATAAAGGCAAGTAATAACTGATCCCTATGTCATTTGAACATGTATCAGATGTTCCATTCAAGTTTGCCTTAAGTATCTTAACTCCCAGAGAAAAAGAACCTTTCAAGGCTTCTCTAAAGTGATTCGTCAATATCAGCAACTCACCTACTGCAGAGCACCAAAAAGGAGGTATACATGTATCAATATATGTACTGATACAAAAAGCTTGTGATGCCCTCTCTGTTTTGTTTACCAGTATCAAAACTGTCCCATCCTTCTGGTAAAACTGAGCTCCCTTGTACTACAGAGTGCAGACCTTTGCCCACTGGTAACCAACAACTTCATTAAAATGGTGTCTGGATCTCCTCTATGGGACAATTTTTTGCAAGAATTAAGCAGAAGTACAAATGTACATAAGGTTCGATCCTTCAGAACAGTTTTCCTCAGTTTTAACTGTTTGGTTTGTTATAATGCCTTCTAAGAGGAGCTGAAGTTTCTTTTGGCAAGGATTTTGTTGATTTCTGAGGTGACCAGCATGTTGCATATAGAAGCCACTTTCTAGTACTAATAGTAATTACCTATCAGGTGTAAGTGGGTAAATATATATATATATATAATTGTATCATTGTTTAGTTGATGTTATTGGCAGAAAAAGATCAAAACTACACATTGCATTGTAGCTTTCTGCCACTGAATTAATCACTTCTGGCTTCCTTTACAGTCAGTGGAGGAAAATAGGCATTTTTCAGATGTGATTTTTCTGGTCTATTTTAGATATCTAGTTTAGGACAAGATGAACTGCAGCCTAGAAGTGTCTATTTCTCATAGCTGATTATAAAAGGAGTCTAGACATCTCCCAGAAAAGTAGTCAGCCAGATTGCAGATGTTTTTATTTGGCATTGTGTGTCTTCATGTGGCATGGGTAACTAAAAAGGCTTCTGAGCTCTATTTTGTTAGAATTATTCCAGCACAGTAAATTTAAGCCTCACAACTGAAAATGAGAGATCTTTTTATAGGTTATTATTTTGTAGATAGCAATTAACCACTCAGAAGAGCTGCTAGTTTTGCCACGCACACACTCAGCCACTTCATGCTTTAATGTTAAATTATATTTGACATTTAATTTAAGCTCATATTGCTTTCATTCAAAAATAAACCCTACTGCATTAGTAGTGAGAAGGTGGAAGCATAATTTTTCTCCCCAAATTCACACTCAGTGAAATTTAAACTGATTCTTCATGCTTAGTTTTTCAAGTATATTATGTGCATTCTTCTGAATATAAGTCTGTGCAATTACTTCTCAGATGTGGGGGAAAGAAATCAATTCATCTATCTTAGCAAGAAATTACAACATAAAAATGTATTTTTAATAGGCGCTTTGAAGGCTGCACATACTGTGAGGTGTGTTGCCTCCTTGAACCGATTGTAATTGGAAGCGACATAGACCATTATTTATTGGGTAAAACAGCCCTGATTTTGCAGTTGCACCCATGTGATCCCTTTAGCTCTTACAAACTAAGCAGGATAAAGACATAGCTGATGGACACATGTAATAGAAAGGCACGGAAGGAGGTTCTGCCTCGTATCATGTCCATGATACTTATCCTACCTGAGTGAGAACAGAGATCCATCCCGCCAGGTCCCTACTGCAACATTAGACCTGGAAGGAGGCTGAGGAGAGATTGCTTCTGCCTTAGTTCAGTCTTGTGGGTGCGAGCCATAACCCAGTCCTTCACTTCGCAGACTCCGTTTCCATCCTTGGGTTCATCCTGCTTGCTCTTTAAAGAGTCAGGCCACTCTTTACATCTACCTTTTACTTCATAGCTATGTGCATCACACACACAAAAAAAAAATATTGTTATTCCAGGCAATCTCTTCCCTCTGAAATTCTGCAGTACAACTAAGTGGAGTTTGAAGTTGGTATCCTGAAGACTGGTTCCTGTGAAAGACCACGTAGAACACTTAATAAAAGCAGTTTATTGAGACAGATTAGAAATAGGCCATGTACATTCTCTTCATTGTTTAGCTCTTCAGCACATCTTGACTGCTTCTGGCTTTTCTTGCACATCACAAACAAGACCTGGGAAACAGAAGTATTTGGAAGTGGATGAAATATTTACAAGGCTTGCAGTCATGGGAAGTGGGCGGTGACTTTCTAGGGAGCTGCCCATCCCTGCGTACGGCTATCCTCAAACCTTTTCAGTGATCAAGAGTCTCACAGTCTCAGGACCTTCTAGATACAAACAATCACCCACCTACCCCCCAGAAAACAAAGTTACAACCCCCCAGTGTCAAATAAGCCAGTGTAACTACAGCTCCTCTATACATTTGTCTTTGCTGTTAAATTGAGCGATTTATCCACCTTGCAAAAGACATTAGCATTAAGGGACATAGTCTTTCTCAGATGTAATTCATTATTAATCTTAATGGGATTATGCTTCAAAGACCACTAAATGCACATCTTCAAAGTACTTAAATTACTCCCTATTATTACTTCTGACAATAAAATAAATAAAGCTTAGTTAAATTCTACATGCTAAACCCAAATTAGTTTTTTCTTTTCACAGTGCCAACCAAAGCAAAACAGACCATTCAAAATTAAAAATAATTAAAAAAAAATCCAAAACCTCCACTCAAAACCTTAAGGTTTTTAATGAATTGTGATTAACAAATAATCATAAAACCAGGTTGCAGACATTTGAAATGCATTTTTTCATTGTAAATGTATGCAGCATCAAAAGTATGATTACAGTGAGAGAAGAATAAATATTTAACATCAAACAAATTTCTTTATTAATATAATTATATAGTGCAAAATGCATTTCCTAATATTGCTTGAAAATATTTTTTTTAAATTCATATTGCAAAGCTAACATTATCAACAACAGAATCTAGATAATAGGTAAATAGCTCTTTAGGTGACATTTGCTTTTAAAACAGCAGCAAAAGCCAAAATTTCCATTTGTCTCTGTTTTCTAATGCAAATTCTTCGTAAGCTTCACACAGAATAAACACATCTAAGCTGTGTCCTGGCTATAGGGAGCTGTGTGACAGGGAGACATTTTCCGATGTTTGTGCTAATTGCATTGGATCTGGGCTCTTCCTAGGTTGCTGCACAAGAGTCATGAGAAGGAAGAAATGAGAATATCTTGGACAAATGGTGTAGAACATTGCTGCAAATGGACTTGCCAGCTGTTGGGGCTATCCCCAGACAGCCCCGGGCTGGGGCACACGTCAGTCCGTGCAGTGGTGCAGCCCAGCTGCCATGTGCCTCTCCAGCAACCAGAGCTCTCCACCTGTAGGTCTTGGTCTCCCTTCTTTGATCTTCGTTACTCTTTTAGCAAGACTCCAAAATGTGTTATCTAATTCCACCTTTCCCCTGATTGGGAGGCTTCAATATACACCATATAACGGGAGGGTTGCTTGTATTGGGGATTCTGTCATCCAAGGTTATTGCCCAGCTCAGGGATTGTACTTTCTGGCCTCCTTTGCTTATGGAGGCCATAAAACGAGCTTCCTCTCTATGCCTGGGGTACTGCTTGCTTGTATTTCCTCTAACCTGTGCAAAAGACTGGCTGGGGTGAGGGAATTGTTGCAGTCTGGCTGACCCCTTTTCTTCTCCCTTCAGTTCCCCTGTTGAGATCTGCAGGTCCTCTGCTGCCTTCCCTTTAACAGACTTCTTGAGCATAGGTGCCTGTCCCGACCACCATCCTTATTTCTGGCTAGGAGGCAGGTCCCCTTAAACTTTATGGGGAGATCTTCATTTAGGAATATTGTTTTGGAATACGTCTGTTGGTACCATCAGTCAGTTCTTTGGCATTCAAGCAATTGCAGAGGTACCTGAGACAGTGACTGTACTAAGCAGATGGTAGGAGCCACACTTTCAGTTTTCTGGGTTTCCCCCGGTAAACACAATTGGTTATAAATATTGGTGATAATTTTCCCCTGGTTACCTGAGAACAGAAGAGCGTCTTGGGCCGTGTAAGTCTGTGTCCAACTGCAGGCAACCTCAGGATGGAGTAGGTCCAGTGTGCAGTGACACTTCACTTATATACATGTATTTCCCCAGCTTTAGGTGATTTGCAGTCAAGGGACTTCCAGAACCACAGATGGTATCTTTGTGTTAATAGCCTTTGATACATTTTTCTTTCTTCAACTTGCTTCAAACTTTCCCCTTGAAAAGGTGGAGGAGAGCAGGTGTGCTGTTCCCTAAATTTATCGTGTTACATTCAACAGAAAATATTACACTGAGCAGAGTGTAGAGTCTTCCAATCCTCACAAGTTGTTTTTATTATATATTTACGGTAGTTGGGGCTCTCAAACTTGGTAGAAGCAAGTACTCATTGATTTAGTTTGTCACAACTACAAGTGACAAACTACTATTTGTGTTTCTACCTATTGGTTAACCTCAGTTGAATCAGAGTGAAAAAAGTCGGGATAAATCTTAACAAAACCAAGAATCTGAGATGTCATGAAAGAGTCTAACCAAGGGTCAAGGAAGGAGCCTTTTTTGAAGTGAGGATTTCAGATACCAGCAAGCTAGGATGAGGCCTCTCTACAAAATTTGGTAGAAAGCAACTGGCTGCTTGGAAAGAGCTGTTGGCCGCAACTGGGCAATAGCTTGTTGCACACCATGCATAGTAGAGGGGTTGGAATTAAATGATGTTTAAGGTCCCATCCAAGCCAACCATTCTTTGATTCTATGATTGGAGTGCAGTTTTGTCTTTGGGGTCTTTTTAGGGGGTCTTTTTGTCTTTAGGGGCTCTGACTTCACCAGGCATGGGCAATGGGGTTTCCAGCACTTGTAACTGTGGCAGTCAAGTTAGGCAGCAAGGCTCATGTTTAGACATTAAAATAAGTGTAATTCTCAAAGTACTCATTACCTGAAGCCTCAAATTAGAATGACTTCTGAGTGCCAACAGGATATTCAGGATAGATCAGGATATTCAGAAATTTTTGTGTATTTTATTGCTGAGCTAAAACTGCTCAGAATGAATATTTTAAGTATGGTACAGGAGACTTGCTTGTGTTTACATAGATTTTATCTGAACCAAGTGACTTACGATGTTTCGTAAATGTATTAAACTATCCAATGCATCTTTTAAGTGTTGCTGTGTCAAGGTTCAACAGAAGTATTTTTAAATTTCATGAATGCCTGGGGAGACTTACGAACACAGTTTCAGAGTAACAGTGAAACAGAGCTTGTCAAACTGTACCCAATATAGGCTACATGTTTTTGAAAAATACACTTTGCAATTCTACTTCATTAACTTAAAAAAAAAATCTATTTTTATTGTACATTTTTTTATTTATTTATATATTTTGCAATATTTAATCATTTTGGTCTGCTGTACAAGCTTTGGCTTTATGATATGAAAAGAGGTTCCTGGGAGAGAAGCGAGTCCCACACAAACATCAAAACTGGATTATTTAGTGCCAAAACCTCTAAGAATTTTCATTTTACAGCACAGAGAAAGTATAACTTAGGTGTCAAAATCACAGAAAGAAAAATTGCTCTTATAAAGCTTCACTGAAATGTTTGCATTTATTTTAGGCAAATGGAAACATCCACAATGACTGCATAAAGTGTTCCACTGCATAAAGTGGAACAGCTCTTGGACACAGGATTGTTAACAAGTTTGAAAAAAAACCCTGCATCATCAGGAAGAGAAGAATGAGGAAATAAAGATCTAGCTTCCTTACTTCTTGATATTTATGACTTGTATAAATGTCAGAGGTCAGATAACTGACTTTTATTCGTAATGGCCTTAACTGTATTACAATGCATATACGTAGTTATTACTTACAGCGATATATCAGCAAGCTGCCACACCAGGTCAGACCTGGTTATATAATATCACAGGGTAATACGCAGGCTTGGGAGTTCTCTCCTGACAGGACCTTTGTGTCCTTCTCTTATAAAACATTTAGATATATATAGTCCACTGCTGTAACAAGGAAGCATAAAACATCTAATACAGCAAGGCATTTATCATCTTCAATGTCCATGCAATCACTACTTAACAAGCAGAAATTAGAAAAGAGACATGCAAGAATTTTATACAGCTTAGTTAAAATCGTGCCATATTGTGGTCTACACTATAGATTTTCCAGTATTGTGAGGGACAGGGCAATTAAGTTTGCTCACCTCTCTGTCAAAAGACTACTCCACTCGGTGGAGTAGTACTCAACTCCAACGATGGTTAAAGACAGCATGCTCCAGTAAAGCCTGCCATACTCTGAGGTTTTTTTCTGTATCAATTCTTTCCACATTAATATTTCCAATGTTCACTTGAATATTTCTGATGAGACAACGCACATATATTTCTTAGTTCTTCAAGACCTGTGGTTCTGGTGCCATTATTAGTATTTTAGCACTGCATCACTTCTTTGATTCGTTACTTCTAAGATCTTCTACTGCATAATGCCAGGGAGCCTTACCCACTGGAGCTTGCGGCCTTTTCTTAGAAATGTTTTCTCAAGCACAGATTCTCTTTGTATATTAGTATTTCATGCTTTTGGGGTATAGGAGATGAATACTTCCATTTTTAAAAATCTTTGGTCTACATCAGCATGCTTTCATAGCAAATCAGTGTATAAACCTATATGATCAGACACATACAGTTTCTACAGAATGGAAAGGAAATTCCACAGGTGCATGGGAAGAGCAGGACTTCCAGTGCATTGTACCGGTGGGTAAATTCATTAGAGGCTAATGTAGCCTTTGTGCTTAGAGTTTAATACCAGAGCCCATGCAATGGGAAATGTTGAGAGAAAAGAATAGAGGATGCAATAGGAGGAGAATTCCTCTATTTCTGTTTGCTTTGATACCTTTGAAATTGAGGTTAGATCTGGCAGACCCAGCTGATGGATGACTGTGACTGAAAAAAAAAAAAAAAAAAAGAGAGAGAGAGAAAAAGGAAAAAAAAGAGAGAAGCAAACCATTTTATTACAAAGCAATACTTTCTCTCTGGTCTTAAGCTGCACTCAGTGCAACTGTCAGTCTTGGGGAAAAAAAAAAAATCAGCTCCTGATCTAGAGCAATCTAGACTTCTCATTTCTAATTATGTATTTATGTATGTTCTAAGTATGCTGTATCTATACAGTTTAAAGCTAAGATGTATTTTAAATCTAAAAATAAAGATGAGATTTTGAATAGTCTCAGAAAAGAACAAGTTATTTCCAGAGCTCATTCAACTTTTATGATCACTTCCGTGTAATAAATGAAAGTTCTCCTAAAAATACTGATGTACCATTACCTAATTAAACTATTCCATGCAGTACTACCTCAGAAGCCTGGATGCTTCTAGATTCAATCTCTCGTAAAATGTCCTTCCTACAGATAGGGCAGGAAGTTAGGAAAACACGCGATTTTAATAAGAGCTGCACCTGAAATTATGCTGTTTCTCATGCTAATGTAGATCAGTCAGTATGGATGAAAATATAAAAGGTCAACTCGGAAAAAGAGGGAATTCATCTTCTTGCCAAAGGCCTTCATTTGCATCCCATTGAACCTATTTTGAAGATTTTTTTGTGGATCTAATGAACTCATGTATGGACCTGTGTACAAGTTTGAATTTTAGAAATGTACCCAAAGGTGTCAGTAAAGGAACTGTGGAATAACGAGAACATCTTTCCTGGGGACAGAATTTAACTTCTCTGGAGGACTAGGCAGAGAAGAGAGACTGTGTCTAATTGTGTGGCATAAATCCCTATGCCCCGCTGCATTTTGGGTCAGGTTGCTCTGTGATCCTTTGGGCTGTTTGCAGATAGGCCAAGTATGGGCCCAAATTCTCCCAGGACAGAAAATAAGCCACAACTTGATGAGAGGGTTAACTGACTGGTTTCTGCTAAACTTTGCCCTCATAACCACAACCTGCAAGAACACTACTATAGTTATTTTAATTTTAATTTATATTGTGTTTATAAATAGTCAATGGAAGGCAAAGATTAATGCTCAAAACAGCGTATTCTGGTTGATTGTTAGGAATAACACTATTAAAAAGTGATAGTGCTCAAGCTATAAATGAATGCAATTTAATGGATAGTATTAACAGCAGAGCTGTTCAGTTGAAGCCAAGGCTAAAGGGACTCAGGTTTAATAACTTTCTAATTACATCTGTATAAGCTGGGTCACTTAGCAATAAACTGACAGATTTACATTTCCTTGTATACTAGGCATTGCTCTGTGTATTAGCCCTACAGTAGCATTGCAAATAGAAAACAATTGGGTTGCTTTTTAGTCTCCCCAAATGGTTTAAATTAATGGCAGTGCAGATCAACAAAACGCCTTCATGTGTGTGAGTTTAACCTTCATTGATTTTCTCTGTTTCAGGGCAGCATGACATTGGCTAGAAAACCACGCCAATGTGATGCCTGTAAAGCTGAGTGGTGAAAGGAGGTTTGCACAATATTAAATTAGTTCCTGGTATTCAAGAGAATTCAAGTTCCTGGTATTCACACATCATAGAAAACTGAAGGTTCTGTTCTCCAAATTATAAGTGTTTGGTATTATTCCGTAGGGCTAAGAAATTTAGCATTATTCTGTTTATACAATCTGGCATTGGGTTTGCACAAAGGTTTGAAATGTCCTGAGAAAATCTGATGCATCAGGCGAGTTTTCACATAGGGAAAGGTGGGAGTGGGTTTAAACAAACAGGCTGATGGAGATTTCTACTGAACCTCTTCCACATCTCCAAAGATAGCACACTTTAAATTTTATTAATTGCTGTAGGTAGCGCCTGTTACCATGACAGCTAGGTGCTGCAATTACCTCACACCTCGGGGAATTTTATGCTTAGTGCAGCATTTGAAGTCTTCTTCCTTACATTTTGTTTTTATTTTGCTACATTTTTTTTTATTTTTTTTTTTTACTTTTGAGGGGAAGTATTGTAGGAAGCATAGATGCACCATGAAATAAAAAAGTATCCTTATAGTCCCAAGGCACCACAAGCCGTATTTAGCTGTGTTCTAATGATCAATGTGGGGATCAAATACAGTGGCTGCGGTTGATTTTTTTTTTTTTTTTTGTAACTGCCCAGGATGGCCAGGATGCACTGAGAAGAGCTCCTAGATAAAATGAACATGCTGCACTGCAAACTAATGTTGACAATGAGCTTTAGTGAGTGAAAGCCACAACACCCTCATCCAGAGGGATTAGCTTGAGGTCTAGCCGTGAGCTTCCACGTAATCCCGGCATTCCAGCTTTAGGGAAATGCCACAGAGCAAAAACTGCATTTAGGAAGGATGTCCTTTTCCATCGGGATGCCTTTGAACTGGACATCTTGTTGCTGTAAGCAGGCATGTGGGGTGTCAGAGCAGGGCAGAGGCCACACTGCTGTCCTGAGACAGAGGTGGAGGAGAAAGAAGGAAGGAGGAGACACACACAGTGCTTGAGAAAATACATCTGTTAATCCCTTCTTTAAGGTGTTAAGCAGGCTCAGCTGTCATGCAAGCCTTGTGCTGGTGATCCACTACAGCATACTTTTTCTGGAAGTAGCTGAAGCTCACCTAAGGTACAATATTACTTTGAAGAGTATTTGAAAATTAATGCGCCCTGTGCAAACCTCAAGCCTTAGGACTGAAACTATGGATAGTTATTTAGACATTTACACCCAACCAATAACAGTTCATGGATCAAGTTACCCACCTGATGTAGCAGCAGTGCCATTTTATTTGATTTTGTCAGCATTTTCACATCATAAACCTCAATGCTGCAGTATATCTCAGCTGTTTCTAATCCCTGAGAGCTGAGACTTGGCATATAAATCGCTAACCTGTATATTAATATCAATAGCAGAAGATAAAGCTATGTCTAAGTTATGCAACAAATTATATTGATTTTTATTTCAGTTACAGAAGCACTTGCTGCCAAACTCTGGTAAAATACAGCTTTCACCACAAGGAATGGCACGTTCAGTATGTTTTACATGAACCAGTATCTTGTATATTTTTTTAAATGTTTTTGAAATAGACATTAGAATGGCATCCATGAACCAAATGTAGGTCCCTTGGCTTTGGTCTTGTCCTTAATTTATGTAAAGGTATGCTATGAGATTTTTTTATTTAGGTTTGGTTTTGTTTTGTTTTTTCTTTTGAATAGTAAAGCCATATATTACAGTATTTGCTGACAAAAATGCACGTCTCACTGAGAGGTAGAAAGATTATTATTGTTCAAATGTCACAGCATTCAAATGTTGAAGAGATTTCAAACAGCATTAATAGAAATACGTTTATTTTAATCTTGCGTATTTACAGGAGAATGTTGGTTATGTTTTTGACCTTAATCCTATTGCTAGTGCAAAGGTATTTACCTGTGTGCTGGGAGAAGAGGGGACTTGATTGATTCTGTCTTTAAAAAGGGGGAAAAAAATCCCTGGCAGCTAGAAAATAGCCTCCAGCAAACAGAAATGATGTACCTAGGATATGCAAAACATAAGTGCACTTCATTCTCTGTGTAATACCGCACTCACATGATAGCTTGACAAAATCAAATTTACTTCAGCTGCCTTCTAATGAATTTTGAACATTCTAAAGAGATAGTGCTATTGTAGTTGGAGTGAATAATGTTTGGCATACTAGTATATACCAGTCTAGAATTCAATGAGTTTTCTCATAACTAGGGAGTTTTTACTGAGATGTTAATTCAAACTTCAAAATTGTGAGAGAAAGTCGTATTCTCTGGTGATGTAAGTTAAGCTGGTGCTTTCTCCCTCTCCCTCAACCCCTACTGCCCAAACAGACTATCAGGAAATAGTGATGTTCAGCCAATAAAACACAAGCCATTTTGGAGATGAGTTGTCCAGTGGTTAGTGAGCCTGATTCAGGGTACTGTTTCTTAGCAAATTTTGAGAACGGATTAACCTTCTGTGCACATTCCTTGCACTGCACGTACAACAAGACTGCTTCTTATGTTCATTCAAACAGTCAGATATGTGTCCTACAGATCTATCAGAGTTCCCTGAAAGAAATATACATGTTGCATTGCACGTGCTGTGAGCTGGGTGCAGTTGGGATACACCAAGCAGCAGTAAAATCACTGCATAGTCGATCTATCCATGTGCAATAACACAGACAGGCCTCAAACACCTTTCTTGTGGATATATCAACTCTACAATGCATAATCCAGGTTTTCACTACTATAATAAATTGCAGCTCAATGTGTTTCAACGTATGTGATAATATGTTTAATATAGCATATAAAACAGAACTGACTGGCACACGTGCCGTGACTTTTTCTATGAGATTTCTAGGCAAAGCTTTGGTCAATACCACAGCTGTTTAAAAGTTGTCAACAATAAGACAAATTACCCTTTCTTCTGCACAAAAGACAGTAAACTTTGGAAAGTCAAAATACTTGGGAAACTTTGTTAGACAGTAGAGTGCAGTGTGGAGACTGCTTTTGAAATGACACTCATCTCTAGGTGAGTGTTGTCTATTATTTTGTGATCTGTTCTTCTGATGTAAATAGAAAATCCTTATGAATATTAATAGTAGATTCCTGTGAATTGTCTAAACAGGAAAGAACAGACAGTATTAAAACCAAATTATTTTACATGTCTGGTTAAAAAGCCTTATACCATAGTAAATTGTCAGCACCATTCTTTATACTTCTGAACTAAATTAATGCTTTCACAATTGCTATTCTTGTTGTTATCTTTTGTGTAAATAGCTATATTTTCCAAGTTAACTTTTCTACTTAGCATTATATAAAGCCACAGAAATGGTGATTGGAAAGGACATGAGCAGGTCTAGGCCAACTTCCAGCTCAAACTGCAGATATCGCCAGCATGCTCTCAGGTCAGTCATGGTATGGTCCTCTTGAGTCTTCAAAACCACAAAGAGTGGAGATTTCACAGCCTCTGTGGGCTGCTTTCTTCATCTAGTCACCACCTTCATTACCTCAGCTGCTGACCATTGTCCTCACTATGTGGTCTAGCACTGCCACAAAGAGTTTGGTTCTTCCATCTTTGTAACTAACCCTTTCAACTCCCCTTCTCCTCCTGCACAATTAACTTAGAATATGTGTTTTTGCCTAATATGCTTTCTGTTTGTGTGTTATTTCTAGCCTTTCCTATTGATGTTTATGTTTAACTCAAACATTAAGGGTGAATTTTCTTTTAGTACATCTTGTTCCCACAGTATCCTGTACTACATCTTTTCAAGTCCACTAGGGTAGGATAAGTCTAAAAGCATCTGTACTATGAAAAGCTTCCTCCATCTTCTGATGACTGATTTCAGCAGGTGGAGATAAAGATTTCAGCGGTAGCAAGGAGTGAAAGTAGGACCAGGTTGTAAATGATCTGCAAGTTAAGAAGATAACCACAGTAAGAGTTTGCTCATCTGTGTTGGCACAGAAACAATCAAGAAAGTTGAGGTTCAAAGGCTTTGTGCATTTATTTTTTCCCCCACTTTCATTAACCTGGGATGTCCAGCAGGTGATAGCAATTTATGCAAATCCTTCTCTCTATAAGACATTTTAGCTTTTGACAATAGGCAACCAAGCAGATGACACAGCTACAGACAAGAGGGTTTTGAAGACCCAATTTAAAAACTGAGCTAACATATTTTTTTTCAAAAGCTTTTCTAAGGATAAGATAAGAGTGTAATCCCTTAGTTTGGTGCAACTGTTTTAAGACTGTGTGTTTCTAAAATCCAGTTTGAATTAGCCTTGAACTTTAAAGCTGTTTATGTCTACTGAACCAGAAGATACCATGTGATGCATATAATAGAAAGTATTGTACAGTTGCTCTTTTTCTCCTCCCCTTCTGACACTCATCTATAGTATTTGCCAAGAAAATCATCCAAAGGCAAAATGTCATAGCTTCAGAAAAAGAAAATGCTAGTCCCTTTGCAGCAAAGGACTTACTAAGCTTCCTTTTCCTTATACATCTCTAGCCTTACAATTTGTTAGGAACTCATGCTACCAAATATGCTTAGGGTGAACTTGATGTTGTATGTGAAATTATTTCCAATAGCATGTTGTATGATTCTTAAAAAGGCTTGGACAAAAGGTTTGCTGCATCTTTGTGAATCAATACTTTGGGAATCTACATGGTGATGTAACTTATGAGAGGAAGGTACATCAGGTGATGATATGTTGGCTTGCTCTCGTTTTTAATCATGTATTATTTCTGAAATTAGAGGAAGATGTTGGTCTAACTCTAGTGAGTTCATTTGCTCCTCCTAATATAAGCCTGCCTAGATCTGTTCTATCTTGCTTTCACCTGAAATAGGCATCTTTATCAACTTTTGCATACTTTCAGAATTTATCAATTCTTTTCAAGTGTGAAGTCATCATACTTTGGTCCTTGGAACAGTTGTGACTTAGATTACTCCTTTAGATGCAACATGGATTTAATTAGATGTATCCTCTTTTAGCCTTACCTTATCAGTGTGGTTACAATAATGGGGATGTGATACATAAGCACTCTTTTTGAAAATAACTTTCTCCATTTTTTGGTTAAAAATCTCACGATTATGCCAACTAGTTTATTTAACAAGCCTGAATGTGTTGGTAGGAAACTTCTAAAGGACTATTCTTCTAGGAGAATAGTCCTTTGATTATGACAGTAGCACAGTGCTCACAAGGTTGATTCAAAATGTTGCTCTGAGTCAGGGAAGTCAGTTAAAGCTAATCCCACAGAAGGACGTAAGACTCCTGTTCTGAGTGTTTTAGCACCTGCGCTTCCGGGTGTCCACTCTCTCAGAAGAATTCAGAGTCCAGGTTACCCATTCGGTAGGAGGGCTTACATATACAAGAGATCTATAAAATTAGCATGCTGAGCAGGGATCTGTTTAAGTGGTGCAAAGAGGATTAAAACTACATAGCTCTCAGGAAACAGAAGATCAGGAGATCTGGATGGGAATTAAAAACCTGAACTTTCTTCTAGTAGTAGATTTTTACCCATCAGACTGTTTTCAAGGAAAAATATAACAGCAGCAGTTGGAGACAACAGCCGATGCTTTATCTTCTGTCCTGTAGGTCACCAGTTTCCACTCAGTCTCAATTTTCATGTTTTGAGATTATACATGCCCTATCTCCTGGAAATGTTTTAACTTACCAGAGCATTCTCAGACCTACTCTTTGAAGCTGTCCTATTCAAGTTGCATTGTACATTGAAGAATTAATGGGCTAGAAGGTCACCATCATAGTTAGGATGCTCTCTACAGTGAAGCATGGAGACCTTCTGCCTATGAAAGTCCATTTCATTTTAAGTATTTGTGAGAGCAGGGACCTACCAAACAGGCAGAGGGATTGCTGGTCTGCAGATTCCAGTAGATTTCATCATCCCCCTTCCTAGCACCACTAGGATTAGAACAGACCCAATAACAGCCCTTTACATGGTTATGAAAAGAGTGGTTATCTTCTCTGATAACCTGACAGCTTACGGTTCTTCGAGACCTCTAGAGACAGGCAGCAGATAAAAAGAAATCTTTGAAAACTGTATGTATACTCTAAATGACTAGAGAATAAGTTACATAGAACTTTGATCTTCAAGGGGACACATGCCACCATAGGCAACCACTGTAGAGCTTTCCTTCTTCTTCTTTGCTTCTTCTTTTATTCTCTTCTCAGACTGAGAGAATCAAACCTGTATGTGTCCATTGGTAAACAGGCATACAAATGCCTAGACCACTGTAAGGTAACTGGCAGCAGTGCCTTTGGCAGCCTTAACAGTGGGATTGCTCTCAGTATTTAGGTTGTTCCAAAGCTAATTTAATTTATGCTATCATTAATAACAATGAAGGCCCTACCCTAGGTTGCACCAAATCCCTTTCAAAAGGTGCAAAGACCCTCACAGCAGAGTACAATGAACACACCTGCCATCTGCTTTCTACATCTGTAGGTGATGCTTATATTCAAGGGCTAGTACCTGTTACAGCTATTTTGGATTAAACTACAGAGATGACCTAAATATGGTGTTTTAACAAAAGAGACATTTAAAGCAAATGGATAATCGACAAAGCTTTATTTACAGTGTGTCAGGCCATTATACTAATGTTTTAAATATCTTGCTTTTTGTCTCATTCATCTGTGCCTGAGTGGAAGAAAATCCATAACAAGTGTAGCTTCCTAATGAAAGTAATATGCGCAAGAAAAATCTTCTTAGCTTTAAAAGTAAATGTCACGTTCTATGTAAAAGTTAGTCTTTTGATACTGTTTGCGAGACCAACATCTTATTGAATTACCTTTGTGCTACTTTTCCACTCTCTAAACCCCACTCTTCAAAGCTTTATGGCTGCACATTGGTGTGTGAATAGGCTTATGGATGCTATGAACTCTTAACAAAAAAAAATCCATTATAATGATACTTTACTGTTTCAGGGATATTCACTGTATAACAATCCTAATGGTTCTGGTGAAGTAATAGGTATGGAAATACTGGGTAGGAAAGAGCCTCTCCCCACTTGAGTTTCTGTATGAAAGGTTCTGGCTCTAGTTATCAACGATCTAACCACCTGCAGCACTTAAACTTGCATTTTATTTTTGTCCCCAGCAGTAGTCCCATTGCATTGAGTAGGACTGCGTGCATGATTAATGTGAACGAGGTCTAATTAGTGAATGAAGTACAGCCATCAGTGCTGCAGACAGAAGGCTATGCCCTGAGCCTGTCCTCCAGTGCCATTTTTAACTCCTGTACCCTTACCCATGCACCTGCACAAGCAGGAGCTTGGATGTGTCTGCACATATAATGTTGTTCTGAACAAATATTTCAATCCAGATGTAAACTAGTTTCATATTTTGAGTCCTCTAGAGAATCTGACTAGAATTATTCATTTTGATTCCAGACTATATCAGAACTATTTTGGGAACACTTGGTGAATGCAGTGATCTCTTTTAAGGGGAAAAGTAGCAAGTGAATATTTATCTGTCCTAGTTTTGAAAGAACAGGAACATGTCCAGTGGCAGTTAAGGGCTCAGTTTCCCCATGAAAAAGCATAGCTGCTCTGGCCCTGTGAAGTCACTGGAGGAAGAATGAGGTGTGCCTCTACAAAACGTTTCACCCCACAGCCAGAACTGCCTTGTAGAGCAGATTTGCTTCTTTCTGTGGCCCCCATAGCCTACAGAAACTAATTACCCAGTTTAACTGGCCAGGGAAGGTGCCTCAGGTTGTATAATCTGAATCTTTAAGGTCTTTTGCTGCTAAGCTCCATTACAAATGCACACTGATGGCAATGGTTATCTGCAGTGTTTAGCAATGCATGTTTTACAGAACAAAAAGCAGTTATTGATTTTTGGGGTCTTTTGTGTGTGTGAAGACAGCCAACACCTGATGTGTCAAAGATGGCTTTATCGCATTTCCTAATGTGGCAGGTTTATGAATGGCATTTAAGGTCTTGGGGAATGATGGAATGAATATGATAAAGGTATATTTTTTCTGTAAATGATGGTATTGTTCAAATATATATATGTATATATATATATTAATCATCAAATCCCAAATAATCATGCATGTATTAGTTAACAGAAGTAGGGTAAGCACTGGGACAGAATTGAAGAACTGACTAATGGAAAAGATGAGAGGTAGGCAAATTGGTTGGTAAAGTCAAATTGTACCAGTGCATGTGCTGTGAATAAACGCACTGACTCCACAAATCATGTTTGTGAAAACACTAGTGAATCTGTAGAGCACTGTGAGTTTTTGTGGGCACCAAAAAGTCACAAAGTGAATATTCATGATTTGCTGTTGACAGAGACTTTTTTTTTCTAACATTCAAAAAATTTCATTCATTGATTCAGGATAAATGAAATAATACCATGTTAATTAGGTGGAAAACTAAATGACACAAATAGTGAATATGTAATAATTAAAAGAAAAGGTTCGTATAATAGTTCAGATAAAAAATTTCAGATTGTGAATATTTGGCAAATATTTATGAATTATAAATGAACATCTAGAAAATTAATTATTGACTTGTGAATTATTTACTAACCAGAACAGATGTTAAACTTGTGCATTATTTATTATGATGCATTTATTTCAGTGCTGAATATAATCTATGAAGATAATAGTGATATTATAACTGTACTTAACAGTTAAACAGGTTGATTGGTTGAAATTATTAGTCTTACTTAACAGGGGAGTCAACTATAAAACACAGGATGGGAGATTTTTGAAGGACCCAAAGGGTGGAGTTGCACAAATCTATTGAAAATTAATGAGACATGTTTCTGAATCCCTCTGGTGTTTATGAAAAATCTTTCATAGGGAGGTTAAATTGCATGCCCAGGAGATGTCAAGAGCTAGCAATAGAGCCTGGGAGTTCTGGCCTCAAAATAAATTTGCTACTGATTGTATGCAACATTTCCTCTGTTTGGGGGTGGATATTTGGTTGGTTGGTTGATTGTTGTTATTTTTTCACATTACTAGAATGTGAGAGTCTTATTACATATCACGCTTTCCTAGGTACAGCAAGCACTCCATTCCATTGGCCAGCCCACATTAACAAATTCATTGTCCAGATATTCGTATATTTAGGTTTTGCGATTTCTCTTTATTATTTCCTATCTCTTTGTTTTTTCCTCTTTCACTCCAAGACTACATTGAAACAACAGGTTGTTCTTGTTGTTGAATGAAACTATCTGTCCTTTAGCAGACACCTCATTAAATTGAGGATATGTTGTATGTTATATTTTATGGGTGGAGGTGAGATAGGTTGTCTGACGTCTCGTATCCATAGCATATTATAAGATACCAGCAAGATCATGAAATTGCAGTGTTGGCACTATAATGATATGAGTGAACTTTGAATCATTCTGAAGTCCAGTTATACTTTTTTTTAAATTTAAAAAAAAAAAAAAAAGAAAAGAAAAGAAAAATATAATATTTTAAATAAAATAAAATAAAATAAAATAAAATAAAATAAAATAAAATAAAATAAAATAAAATAAAATAAAAGGATTCCTCTTTGTCCCTTGTCATTCTGTTCTTGGCATTTCTCACAAAGCCACCTTTGTTTATTCCTGCTTTATGGCACTTGTTACAGGAATCTGTCTGAACATCTGTCCATCAGCTGTGATATTTAAATTAACTGCAAGGTGTCCATCTTGCTTATTTTTAAGCCAGGATAAAAATACTTGGACATCTTGTTTAATTTAATTATATTTTTTTCAGTGCCCAGTCTTATATACTCAATTTCTTGTTAGTGGTATTGTGTCAAAGTTTTGCAGCAAGCTCAGAGATTTGACACAACAGACAGTGAGTTCATGATTTTTGTTTGCTAGAAATCCACACAATCTAGAGAGAGGTCTCTTTTGGTGGTCCTAAAGGGGAGTCACATCTTGTTCAAAAAGAACGTGCCACTTGTGAATACCTATAACTTGTCAGCTTGGGCAATAGAGAAACAGATAGAAGATGGTTGTGGTAGTACAAGAAAACCTGTACACACTTTTTTTTTTTCTTCTAGTTTGTATTCTGCTGTGTAGGGAAACAGATGTTTCAAGATTTGATGGTGAGGCTTTGCAATTTATACAGCAACTTTTGGCAAAAAACTTGAATGCGTCTTATAAATTTTAATGAATTGAACTCTACAACAGCCTTGTGAGGGACAGAAGTTCTTCTGTGTCCATTTTACAAATAAGAAAATACAGGAGCTGAGAAATGTAACGATTTGCAGAAGGTTATACCATGTGTCATGGACAGACATGGGAATCAAACTAGAAACTCTATGACCACTTACCACTTCACCTTCCCAGGTTCCAAAAATGTATGGAAATCTGTAGAACAAAATGCCTTCCAGTCATTGTTAACTCTGGAGGGCTTTGTATGCTGCTCTGATGAGATCTGGCATCAGTCTGAAGATGGAGATCACCATAGTATCTGCCCCCCAAATTACTTTAGTTTGAAAAAGAGATTATTATTTCAAAAAATGCATTGTTTAGTTTGGGGATGGGCACTTTGGGGGATTCAGAGCAGGCTAATAAGCCCTGCAAGTAACATTAGGAATTTGTTGTTACGGAAGTTTTCAGTTGTGTCCTTAGCCTGGAGTAGGTGTACTGATACCAGTTTCCACTAAGGATTTATTGGTCCACCTTGTGAGATGGTTTTATGCTGATGCTGATTTTTCTTGAGTACGCAGGCCAGGAGAGGTTGAACAGGACTCTCCATAAAGGTATCTTGACTTTTCCCCAGACAAGCATCTTAATTTCTCCTCCAAGTGGTCCCATCAGCTCATAATATCTGCAGTCCCCCTCCCATCTGCCCAAATCCTCCCTGGCCATTCTAGCCTACACCTACCATTAAAAGCCTACAATACCAACTGTGCTAAAAAAAAATCCTCCAGGCCTCCAATTTGTTGTTGTTATTGTTGGGCTGACAATCCTATTAGGCAAATGTAAGGAAATAAATAAAATGTTTTCATCTCTTATTTTAATCCTCTTTTACTTCAGTTGTTTAAAAAAAAAAAATCCAGTTTTTCCTTTAAAATCAAATTGAGTCCTATTCTTATTGAAATGAGATGCATAAATCATTCTGCCAGGACAAGTTGTTCAGATATGATCATCGCAAAAATAATAATAATAAGCTGGTACATAGAAATTAGTGTGAGAACACATTTTCTACTAGAAGGGGCAAAAAGTGATCTGTAACAAGAAAAAGTACTCTACTGGGATCCTTTTTAATAAAGAAAAGCAGCAAGCCGCTGGAAAGGTGTTAGAGTCAAAGCACATCTTAGTCACGGAGTTTATAGCTGAATTCCAACAAAAGAGACGCTAAAGTATGCTTTGGTGTTCCTGTAAGTAAAAACTGCTGCACCACACATACTTTATAACCATTTAGAGTTTTGCTGACAAATAGATTCATATTAATATTTTAAATTAATGTATCAGTAAGAGTGCTTGATTTGCTTCAATGATAAATAATCCAGCAGTTCTGTAGATGATGAATACGTTCTCCCTGCTCTTAGAAACTTGAGAGCTGATACTAAGGGAAAATATGTAGTGCCAGCAGCTGCTGCCCCTGAAATTGTGGCTAAATTCACTACAGGATTTAGGAGCCTGAAGTGAGAAATGCCAACATCCAAAGTGGCAGTCCAGCTGCCCCCACTTCGCTTTCCTCCAGTTATTGCCTGTCATTATACCCAAGATGCTCTGAATCTGTGCGTTTGTAAGAGAGTGTGAACTTTTATAACTCATCTAGCTGCAATGTCCATGCTGGTTTTTGTCATCCCCATCGGGTCTCTCTGTGAGGAAGCCTGGCTGGCCTACTTGCCCCATGATGGCCACGGGATGTTTCTGTGATGAGGTGGTAAAGGTCTCTGGTGTTCAGACATGGGCAGTTCTGTGTGTCAGAGCTTGGCGATGTGCTGAGGGCTAAAAAAAAAAAAAAAAAAAAAAAAAAAAAAAAAAAAAAAGTCTCTTTTAGAGGCATGAGCGATGGTGTGGAGGTGATCCTTTGCTTCTCTGCTCCAAGTGTCATGTGTGCTGGGGAGAAAAAGCAGGCCCTGAGCTCTGGACCTGCCTTCTGACCTGCTGTCTCCCATGGTCAGTGCCAAATTTATCTCAGGTGTGTGAGTTCCTGGAAGCTGTGACCCTCCTCCCTTCAAGTACTATCATGTCTGCTTCCAGCAATGTTCTCTCTCTTCTGCAAAAAAGCATGGCTCAAATCTATAAGAAGCCTTTCCTCAGCCAAATACTGCATGGAGAGGGGAAAGGAACAAGTGCCCAGCTCTGAGCATGCCAGAGAGTAGACACTGCATTGCTCTGAACATCTGCAGCTAGCAGTGACCTGCTGATGCAGGGGAGCTACGGCAGCTGCTGTGTCAATGCTGTCAGTCCAGGCACGATTCCTTAGCATGCAGCTGAGGGACATGGTCACTCAGCCTGTTTTCTCCATTCAGGTAGCTCACCCTTGAAAATGATGATCTGTAGTTGTAGCCCTAAACCACACACTGTAACTGTGAAATAGTACAGTTGCCTGATTTCTTCTCCTGTGAAAAGGACTTTAGATTTATTTCCTTTCCCAGTGACTGGAAAGCAATTTATAGCATGGTTGTTCTCTAGCTCTTGATAAAAATGAGGTCCAGCTTTCTGGACAAATGTAGAGTTTATTTTGTTTAACATCTATTTTGTTAAACATGTTAACATGTTAACAAAATTGCAATCAAAACCATATTTTGTTAGTACTTACACTCTTAAGAATTTCTCTTATCCCCCTTACCACATGTCAGCAACAAGGCTTGCACAGCCAGAACTAAAGCCAAACTTTAGGATCTCTTCATGCAGTATTGTAATGGGATGTAAAGTAACAGAACCTTAATTTTAGATCCTTGGTCTTCTCCTTCTGTTGTTGGGTGGGTTTGCTTGTTTGTTTGTTTTTTAGCAACAGGGAGCAAAATTTAAAACTTGGTGGGAAACCCACAGAAATTAAACATTAAAAACAAATAACAGTCTTGAAGGTTTTGTTGTTGTTTTCTTTTTTGTTGTTGTTATTGTTGTTCTTTTTGTTTTGCTTTGCTTTGCTTTCTTTCCTGCTTATTAGCCATCAGGAATATGAATCACCTTTTATTATCCAAAGTGGCATGTAGAGATTGTTTCATAGGTGGTATAAATGGTGAGACAGAATAGGCACTGCAAAGAGAAATCCAAAGTTGGTCAGATATTGGGAAATAAGGTATAGCTTGTTCCTAAGCTTATCCCCTGTATTGCTTCATCAGCTAAAGGAACCAAAATGCTATCAGGGCAGCTGGATAATCTGCTGTATTTTAGCCCCACCATGCATTTATTGCAGGCAGCCTAGTGCACAGGGGAGCTTTCCTGTAGAATAGTTCCATTTGAGCTAGGAGTCTCATTGAAAAAAGTGCCAACTCCAATGGCAAAGATGAGAAGTAATTTGGGGCCTTCTTCCATCTCTTATTTCCATGTGCATGAATGCTTGAGCTTGTGAAGAGCATGCTGGATTTGTCATCCCACACGGATAAGATAGAAGAAGAATTTGGTCATCTTTCTGAGACATTTCCCCTTTCAAGGGACCAGTCACCCAGCATCACCCTAATTACAAGTGAAAGGGGGCTCTCTAAAAAAAGAAGCATGGTGTTTTTAACGTGTTTTAATGCACCCATGCTGTACTTCTACCCTGAAGGAGTAACCTTTATATAGTGGCTGGAAGGAATCGATATGCAGCCACTCTTCTGCCTCTTTCATGCAGGAGGGTGCTCAGGGACCTGCCTAAGCCAGCCCTGCAGTTGCTTTAGAAATGCAGAGTATCACAAAGCAATTCGAGTGGGCCAAGATCCAACCCTCATCCAAGTACAAGAGAAACCGATGTAGAAAGATGTCATTTTTCTTTGTCATACATATGATAGTCATGTTTCCAAACCCTGCAATTTCAAAATTGTTTAATTTTCATATAATGTTAATCATAGTTATTACGCTACTCTATGTTATGTCTAGGGGGAAAAATGAGTGGGAAATTTGTTCTGCATGAAACTAACAGATTGAGGTGTACAGCAGTCACATGAGTTTGTGTCTACAGTAATTTACCCATTGACTGCATCTTAAATTTCATATTTATTCTATCATACCCTTAATTAAGCTCTAAGCAGTTTAAAGCTTTGAGGTGGACTACTGCTTTATTTCTATCTGTGGTGTATGGAAGTGTGATTCATCCATGTGAATAAAAATAGATGAGGACAGATCTTCCCTAGTGTAAACTGTCGCAGCTCCAGCGACTTGTGTTTTGGAGAGAAGACCAGAGAAGTGGCACGGAGAATTTTGTCGAGCTGTGTTATTCATACATGGCAAAGCTACAGAAAAACTCAGGGTTTCAGGGCTGAACCTCAGGCCTTCACGTTGGTCCCTATTTGCATTTTTTCTCCCGTCTGAAGGCAGTTGACTAAAGAGTAGAACATGGAAAAACTCTCCCAAAGAAAGAGAAAGTTAATACCTCCTGCTGAAAAACCAAGGTGAGGAAGTCTGCTGAAGAAACCAGCACCTCCCTTTAGCAGTTCTCACACTTCACCTAAAAACAGTCCATGCTCACATGTGGTCAGCAAGGAGCTCTCTGTCAGGGCGATTTCAGCATGTTAATCACCTAAATTTGATATTGAACTTCAAGATATGTCTTTCACAAGGACCACGTGATTTTGTGGCATTGAGTCCCTGAACCAGTAACTGTATTTTGCTGATCCAGACAAGGTGGAACACCTGTGTTTTAAAGCAATCTATTTCTATGTGAAACTTCTTGTACGGCACTGAATATAAACATAATTACTAAAGATTTAAAATTGGCTTCCAACTGAAAACTTGCCAAGATATGCCTGTGTATCATATCTCAGCCTTTCCTTGCTGGGAGCTGTACCCTTCTGCCTCTTGCTAGATGCCTATGGAGCAAAGCCTTGGATCGGTGCGGCTGAGGCACAATCTGGGCTAAATGTGGGAATGCAACTCTTCATGACACCAGTGATGTGAAGTGCTGATGAAAAAAAAGATACCTAAATATTTCTCAAATGTGGTCTTTCCTGTTAGAAATTAGATCAGAAGCATGATATCAAAGATTACTCAGCTACAGCTGTACTACTGTGCATGGCCCTTCCTGGTTTGAGGAGGAAGAACACTACAAATGCTTATCTTTCCGATTGGCAGAATATATAATCAAAGAAATATATAATCAAAATCTAAAACTTAATTTAAAATGTGTTGCCACTGACGAAACCTTTTTTTTTTTCTGTTGGTGTCTCCAGCCTTACATATACCTTTCCTGATACCGCACCTCTTCTTATCTTCACTCCATCTCAGATTCATTCCTTGGGTTTATTCTTCTTTGTCCATGTCCTACAGTTGAGGTGGGAATAAAAAAGACAATTCTGACAGCAAAGAACAAAAGGTATATTGTAACTATAATAGTATGATGATTATGTACGTTAAAAATTAGCTAAAATTGCAATAAAATACTTAATTTCAGATTTCTCTTTAATGTGGGAAAAGGTTAAAGTACCTTTGATAATTCAAATAGCTATTTGGACTGGATTATTGGAAGAAAAACAAATAATTTTGTTTGCCATTTTTTAAAGTGCCTGGCCTTCAGAGTTTACTTCTCTCTCTGAGCAAACAATAAACAGGAGGTAAAATGGGGGAAAGAGAAAAAAAAAGTGTGGGGGGGACAAAGAAGGAATGGGAAGACTACTACTACTAAAACTTCAGAAGCAAACTTCTGAAGAATTCTTGCATTAAGAAAATGAAAGAAATGAAACATTTCTATAAGAGCCCGCAGAACAAAAATTAGTTCAATTTTGTTGTTTTTCCTCATTTTCAGGTTGGCTCTACTACAAAGAAAATGAGAAAACTATCTTTATTATCATTAATCTGGTTCCATTCAGCCATGCTATTTATCTACAGCAGAGCCAGTAATGCAAAGGAAAGACACAATGCCTTATATTATTATCTTCTCTAAAAATGCAAGAGTTTATGAATAAAATATTTATCTGCTTTCTTTGTGACCAACTCTGAATTTTCTTTACATTTGCATTATTATTACCTGGGGAGTACCTTACACTTTGACTCTGGCACATTTTCTTCCTCATATGATCAGTGTCTTATGTAGATGGACATTCTTCTACTTCATCAGAATCTGTGAGAGTTTGCCAGTGATCCCACAGACGAATGATGGAGTAGAAAAGTAAGTAAGATTAATGTTATACTACATATTGGCACAAAGAAATTGAAATTATCTGCTATAGGACAGAAAATGAGTATCATAGCCTCTGTTAGCTTAAATTAGGAAATTTCTCAATTTGAAAATTTCTTATTTCGAGACACCACATTGAAATTCTCTCTGTTTGTGGAGATTGTCTGCACTGTCTCATTTCAGACATTTTTCTTTCCATTCATCTTGTTGACTTCTATGTACATATCTATTCAAAATTATTCTTTGTCTCTGACTAGCTTTTGCTGGTGTTTCTCATATTCTGTGCATTTTGTCATTCTTGATTTTTGTCCTCTCCTTCCTCAATCAGGTGTCTGAATGAGGGATGACAGTGTTCAAGTTTTCTCTAGAGATGCAAAATGGAACGAGATAAAATCAAAAGTTGGGTCATGTAATACATATTTACTGAGTCAAAAATGTCTCTATCTTTGAAAGAGTGTGTATTTATGTATATATTTTTAAACTAATGACTCACTGGATATGTTGCAGTTTTTAATGGTGCATGAGTAATGCCTGAGAGTTCATATTTAAATGTGAGGGAAATCTTGACATTTTTAAAGGGAATTCTCTGGTGTTGTTTCTATGGTAACTTTTCTAAAAAGATGGTATTTGTTTCAGTTGGTTTTTAATTGCGATCAACAGTAGAGTAATGACTATATTTAATGTAAATGAGAATAAATTTTATTTGTTATGAGCCCTTTTGGACCAGTAGGATGCCAAGGGACAGGCTGCCCTTAAGTAGGGGTCTAAAGGGCTTTCTGTGCTTCTTGGACTTGATTTGTGTGTTGGAAAGCAAGAAAACAGGGTGAAAGGAACAGGCATACAACTGGGAACATGGTTAGGAGGCATGGATATACAAGGACATGGGCGTACAAGTAGTCCCCAGCAATGCAGGGTCAAATATTTGGCTTAGCGAAATAGAAAACAGGGTAATAATTCCCAAAAATTAACTTAGCTAAAGGAACATTATTAAACATAGTGAATTAAAGAGAATGGCTTAGGAAAATCAAGACCCTAAAGAATGCCTTTGTCTGTCCTTTTCTCTATGGCATCTTCTCCATTTGCTCAAAGAGCTGAGCTGCAGAATGTTTCTATTAACCATAAGGTTATAATATTAAAAACTTTCAGTAAATTTACATTTTAAACAATGGAATACTTTCAGATTCAATTTCCTTTCTACTGTGCCCTAATGTGCTTTTGTCCCATAAGCAGTGCTAAGTAGTAGGAGAAGGTCTAAGCTTCAGCTGTGGCCTGCGTTTACAGGCTCTGTCGTGCTTGGTGTAGACTTATGCTCTCATTCACAAAATGTTTGATCCAGGCACCAAACCTGCAACTCTTTCCTGGGTGTGCTTAAAGTCCACCCAGAGATCTCCACAGGAGCACAGAGAACAGGATCAAGGAGTCTGGAAAGACATCCAAAGGAAGGTTTTCCACATGTACTGTTTCATTAATTCCTTTGAATTCTCACAGAAACGTAATACATAAAGCTTAGGAGCAGCTATGTTGGAGAATATGTAATCCATTTTGGAAACTAAATTCCATATGTAGTTTGAGATCATGCAAGAACCCCTACATTTTCCTGAGCTCTGCATTTGAAAGGGTTGTAACATTAATATTACTGACAATTTAGAATTTTATATTTATTTAAGAGGAATCTTTGAGATTTGTTAGAAAGATTTTTGAACAAAGTAATCACATATAGAATGGGTAACTAAAAGGAGGGATGAGGAAAGATTATCTTTTCTTTCAAAAGCCTGAGAAATCCATCACCCAGTGCATGTCGTTCCCAGTGAAGTCAGCTGGAGTTTCATCAACCACCCAGCTACAAGCCTACAGCAAGAACATAAATGAGAAAATTTCTTATATTCTTGTCATACAATCTTATAGTAGTAAATAGGAGAACTACAGCTGATTCTATTTAAAATATTAAGTTTAAAAAGAAAGTTCATGCTCAGCCTTTAATTTCTTCAATTATTATCGTATATGCCTTATCTATTAGGGCAGGTATTGTGCAGGAAAGTGATAAACAGAAGATCTTTTCAGAAGCTCTGACTTTCCCTCTGTAATTAGCTTTGCATGAGAGGCTTGTCAGTGCATGTCTTACCAAGCTCTGGCATGATCCATGTGTCCTTTGCCCTTTGGAAACTTCTGATGAAGTTACGGGAGTCCAGTGACAGGCATGTGGACGTAGCTCTCAGTGCCTCTTCTAAAACCACTGTTTAAGGATAAAAGCTCCTGCTTGTGTAAATCACCAGTGTTGCTCTTCTTCCATTTAACACAAGAAGCCTTTGGTGCTAATCATTTCAAACACCAAGTGACTGAGTGTAGGTGAAAGCCTGGGGAGCACAGCTACATTTAGTGTACATTGACATGCCTGAATCAGTAAAGCAATAACTCTAAAATCTCACTGGTTTAAGTAGGATTTTAAAGCTTTAGAATTTTGTTTTGAAATTAATAGAAAAAAAATATAATAAATGTGTATGTGTATGCCTCATTACATGAAAAATGAAAAACGCAAAACATAGGATAAGTACTTTTTTAATCATCTTCATGATTCCATATGTAATCTGAAGGCATACATTTAAAGCACATATTTTTTAAATGACTGTGTGATGTATTTATTTTAGCGTGCTGCCACACGTGATTATTTTTCTAGGTTTATAGCTTCTGGTTGCATAAACCGATGTAGTCATTTTTCCATTCCTATAGCCAGAAAAGGTGAGAATGTTATAATGTTCTTCAAAGCTTGTGTGACTCAGAGAAGAAAAGGGCCCTTCTGAAAGTTATCCAGTCTATCTCCCTTCCTTTCTCTTTTTGGCAAGTTTTTGTACTTTCAGGAGTGTACTTATATGAAAAATGACACAGAACACATGCCTGCTTGCTGTACTGCCCAAGGGCTAGTACACCAGTTGAAATCAAGGGGCATTTTGTCATTTGATTCAGCAGGAGGAGAAAATTAAAAAAATAAATAAATCTGGAAATAAGTTGGATTCTAAAATATGGAACTGAGTGTGTGGGGTGAGGTGTGGGGTGACACGATGACTTCATTAGAAGTAGTGCAAGTATATGAAGGATTTTACTGGGTCTCTGGCACCTTTGCCAAATTACCAGTTAAAGCCCAGGACCAGTATGACAGAAAGACCCTGTTAAAGGACCCTAAAATAATGGTAAACAAGCAGAAATCTTAAATTCAGTAGAGCAGAGTACCTACTGGTGCATAAACTGGAGTTGGCCTAACAGTGCTCATTAAATCTGACAATCATTAAAACAACTTCTGGATGCATTCTCATGAAAGGCATTGCCATGTTTTCTACAAATATGGTCTTTTTCTGCATGCAGAAAGGGAAGGTCAGTGCAAAAAGAAACTCAATGGGAGTACATGAAACACATAAAAACTTCGAAAAACATCTGCTTTAGAACTTTAAACTATTTATAAAAACATTTAGTTATTTTAAATTTATAATGTAAACAATTTAAAACTAATAAAAATGTTCTTACATTAGATTCAGGCAGGTTGGAGGTGATTTTCGATCAATATAATGAAGAACAATTTTCTAACATAATCTGTATTTGTCCTGAGGCTATCAGTATTAGAAGATAAGATAGAGCAATATTTGTGTCAAAGGCAGAAAAAAACACGTCTTGATTTCAGATCTCATATGGATTTGCAGCAGTGGCTACTATTCTGGAAATACTTTTTCTCATGTAAAAGGTGCTAGTTTGTTTTCATCTCAGGAAAGAGAAAATAAATATCCTTTTGACTACAATATTAAAATAGCACTTTAACAAAACTAATCTGCTTATGTTACAGAAGAAAAAAATGATACCTAACAGTTCTCCGAATTCTTGGCATGTATAGTGCTGATGCGTAAAGTTCAGCATTGCCACGTTTAGTTACAACAAGATCCCTGTATAAAAACATGCATTTCCCATAATGTTTTACCATTAAGCAGGTTTTGAGTTGGCATTTTTATAGAAGCTTCTTAATCAGGCTTTCATAATGACAGTATTTAATCTCTCATGTTAAAACTTCAATTAATATTTTTATATTCTCTGAATATAAACCTTATCATAATGCAATTAGGGTTTCAGTATTGCAAGCATTTTGGTGAAATATTGATTTACACAAAGCCTGACCCCCAAAACATTTAGTATTGTGTTCCAGTTGCTATTCTGATTAGTACTGTTGATTTATAAAGAAGCTCTCAGACTGGGTTTGGCAGGATTGGGCCCTGAATTACAAAGGGACGCAAACTGTTCTGAAATAGATGAAGGACATGTTTCAAAACACCTGCTGTAACTCCCCAGGTATTTTGAAACTTTTTCTCCAATATTTAGTTTTCCTTCAACTGCTGCTGCTGCTCAAATATTTGAAGGATAGAATTATTACTGAATTATGTAGAATGACACTTTTTTTTTTTTGATCTAACTACTAATAAGGCTGCCTCCATCTTGTCCTGTGGTTTATCTCGAGAAAGAGGTTCACCTGCAAATCTAAAACATTCCAACTTTAATTTAATTGAAAATTCACAATTCAGTTCATCTACTTACTTTGTGATGTTTTGTCTGTGGATCACTATCTGTAGCAGACAAATGGATCACAAGGATCTGTTTTTTTTCTTAGCTTGGAAAAGTGTAATAAAACAAAATCTTATTCTGTTTAAAAATGTATATAAAGGTATCGAGGTATCCTTTTTTTTTTTTTTTTTTTAATCACTGATTATCTCTACAAGCAATACCTTATTAGAGTGACACTTTTATAGGATTGTATCAACCAACTAAAGGGCTTAGTTGATCTCCTTAGAAAGTTGGACCTCATTTCACAAACAGGAACCCTAAAACATTTCTGCATCACTTTCCTGTTTAAAAATAAAAGTCAAAAGGGCCAGTGTGAACAGAGAAATGATCAATAGAAAAATTTACATTCAAGTTTGTTTGATTTGATAAAGCATAGAACTATTTTACTTATTGAAACTGTATTAATGTAATTAAAATAAATGGAAAATGCACTCTTTATGTAATTAATATTTTAAGCTGTCTCTGAAGAATTGTATGCAGCTTAAATTTAGTTGATCATTTTAAAAATGCAAGACATTAATTAGATTCAAATCTTAGCCAGAATGAAATCATTTTCTTAATAAAGCTAAGAGCTCTAGAATTTGCTTGGAAGTAGAAAGTGGCTGGTGTTGATCTTCATAGATGAGCATGAGAAGATAAGACAGAAAACTCAGTGAAGTTTAGAGGTTATAATACTACTAGGTCCATTTTCAAATTGTGGTCCTAGATGTTGGTTTTGTTTATAAGAAAGGTGTGGTGTTTCCTTGGCACAGGAGCCCTCTCTCTTCCTTAATACATGGGTTCCCAAAGTTAAGTTAATTTAAAAACCTGTGTTTAGGAAGTGAATATTTGGAAAATATTTTTCTTCATAAGAGTGAAGGAAATTCAACTTTGATTTTAAGATCCTTGTGGACAGAAAAATCTGTGGAAAATCCTCTGCAACGTTCTTGGATTGGTATTTAAATAGCAGGGCTGCAAGGGATGTTAGGTAAAACTTTTCAGCAAGAAAATAACAAAACAAAAAATCTGATTAAATAGTGTTTTAGCTTTACCACACATCCTTTAAAAGTGAAAATCTATTTCATGCTGTACAGTATGTATGCATTTGCAGAAAGATGTAACTGAAAATAAGGAATTGCAGGCAGATTTCTGAGAGAAAATTAGTGAGAAATCCAGGAAAAAGGTCAGAGTGGTTTTTAGTATCCAGTTATGAAGGACAGACTTTTAGGAAGTCCAAACAGATATTGCTCGTTCTCAGAGAAGAGGTTTGTTCTGTTCAAACTGGAATTATGTTGCCGAATCATTCCCATTCAAATAGTAAGTTCTAGAAAAATTTGAGTTTAGGCATAGTTCAAATGCAGCTCTTTATTTTGGATGAATGTTGCTCTGAATCTTCAAAACACCGGTAATTTAGATGTGCTGAAAACAGACAAAGTGTCTCAAAGTCATTTTTAGTTTTGATTTCAAGTATTTTCCAAAGAAAAAAAAAAGCATGAAAAATTGTAGAAATTCTTTACTGAAACGGTGCTGATATCAGGGTTTTTGTTTTCCATTTACAAATGCATTAAATCATATGAAAAGATGTACTTAGATCGCCTAAATGTATGTTATTCAATGGAAAATGAGTTGTTATCAAGTACCAGTAAGCTGATTCACAAATGAGGGCTGTGAGTAGCAGTTCTATGAGGACTTTAAAAACATTTTAGAAGTTTTAAATTAGTAAAATATTCAAAATTATTTCTAACTGGCAACACATCCTAGGTTTTAATGAATAGCACATTAACTAATCTGTTAAAATAATTTCTTCCCTGTGATTTTACTCTCAAATATATTTGCCATCCTTTCAAATGTTGTATTTAGCAAGTGATGACAGTAATGAAAAGTACATGAAAATGAAAAGTATTTTAAATTTCACTTGAAATTCCTCAAAATTTCACTGTTTGAAAAAAAAAAAAAAAAAAAAAAAGTGCATTTTAAGTAGTATTTTGCTGTCTCTCAAGTCTTTTGGCCAGTCTATTTCCTGTGCAAGCAGTTTGTCCCCAGACAGTTCTGGGAAGATGCAATATTTGCCCAGGAAATGATAATTGCAATATTTGTAAATAAGAAATATAAACTACAAAGCTAATGGAAGTATTTATCAGTTTTAGACAGTTCATTAAAAGGATCAATATGCAAACACACGTGTCCTTTTAATGAAATGTCTTGGCGGGTTCATTTGTCTTTCAACTTAAGTAATACAGGTTAGTGAGCAAATTATGTATGCTGCATCTCTTCCTGGGGCAGGATGATGTTGGAAGAAGAGCAGTGCTATCAGGCTGACAGACTGACAAAGTAATAAGTTGGTACCGTGCACTGAAAATGGAGCTGATTAAATGTTTGGAGAAGCCAAGTTTGCATTAATCTGGGGGGAGGCTAAAGGATTTTTGTGAGCAGAAGCTGGGTAGGAGCGCCAGGAGTACCTGTTCTCCCCCAAAACTCTGTTGTCAAAACTCATGTTTTGCTGATGCAAAGAGCATCATCCTAAATCTGAAACGGGAAGGGTCCAAGCGTGGTTTTCAGGGCTGAGCCTATGGCACAACAACTCCTCACTCTTGGAGTGTGGTAGAACGACCCCATAAAGCCAATGGTGATGCCATTTTCTGTGCTGTCCTCTAGGGTTAAGTGTCACGCCGGGGCAGGGTGGACTCTCTGGGGCCACCTCGCCATGGCTATCAGGACAGGCCCCTTGTCCTCACAGGGGCAGTGGGGGGAGTATCACTGGGGAAGGGGAAAAAAAAATGAATAGGGAAAAAAAGGGAGAAAAGGGAAAGCTACCCACGGGGTTGCTGCAGTGTCACCAGGGAAGCCATAAAAAGGCCGCCAAGAAGGCACAAAGCCCTCTCGGCTGTGTCCTGACGGGAAGGGGGGACCTCGGGGTGGGAGGTGGCAGCTCCCCTCCCAGATCCTCCAGTGATTTGGGGCTCTCTCAGCTTAGGAGGGTGAGGAGTGCAGGGACTGCTGCCCCTCAGTCCGGGGAGCTTGGGAGGGGAAGGGGAAGGGGAAGGGGAAGGGGAAGGGGAAGGGGAAGGGGAAGGGGAAGGGGAAGGGGAAGGGGAAGGGGAAGGGGAAGGGGAAGGGGAAGGGGAAGGGGAAGGGGAAGGGGACCTCCCCGCCCGCGGACAGCGGAATGCCGGCTGTGCCCTGCCAGCCACCTCCAGCTGTCGTGGCAAGGGGAAACAATGGGGAGCGGGGGGGGATTCACGGGATGGGGGGGTGCTAAAGGAGCCTCCCAAGGGCTTGTCCTTGCACCCAGCAGCCCCCCACTCCTTCTCCCTCGTCCCGCTCCCGCAGCCGGGGATGCTTCGGGGGCGCCCCCGCAGCGTGCTTGGAGGCGTCGTGCTACAATCTGGGGGGGACGGGCAGGACCGGGGGGGGTCGGTTTCCTTCTGGGGGGTGGTGCTGCCCTGGCACCTGCGCGGAAAGCGCCGTGAGCGCGGCCCCGCGTGTGCAGCGCCGGGCACAGAGCGGCCCCGCTCGCCGAGTCCCTGCCGTGATTTCTCCCCGCTCCTTCGGCGGGCTCTTTGGGGAGCCTGGGCGGGAGGGGAAAAAGTTTGCACCTCCTTTCCTCCTTACTGTGATTTTTTTTTAATTATTTTATTTATTATTTTTTTAATGGAGGAAAGTCTTTGCAGGAAGAAACGTTGCGGGATTTTTTTTTCCTGTATTGTCATGCAAATGATCTTTGGGTTTTCCTTGCTGTCCTGCTTTGATTCTTTGATTTTATTTATTTATTTATTTTTGGCTCCTCCGTCATTGTTCTAGCCCCGCTTCCATCTTGCAAGAGTGACACCCAAAAAAAAAAAAAAAAAAAAAAAAAGATGGGAGGGGGGACAACACGTAGGGGGAAAAAAAAAAAATCCCGCATCCACAACAGAAACCCCAACCAGCTTTTCCAAATGAGTGACACAGCCCGTGTCCATTCATCGCCTCACTCCGGCGAAGGCTTTCTGAACAGCCCAGACCTCCTTAGCCAATTGCTGCCAGCAACATGTGGAGGGGAGGCATCGCTATAGCAACCGGTGGATGGGCCATGTGCGGCAGCCGGCAGGGGCTGCGAGCCGCCCGATATAAGGAGGGCAGAGCCGGGGCGCGCCGGCATCCTCCGCCCGCGCCCCCCGGGGCCGCCCGGGACCGCCGGTTCCCCCCGGCCGGCCCCCGCCACCGCCCGGGGAGCGCCTGTGCCTGCCGCCGCCTTTGTCTCCGCCGAGGAGGGGAGAGGGGAAGGGGAGAGGGAGGGGGAAAGGGGGAAGTTTTGGCACCGGAGGAGGATTGCTGGAGCCCGCTGAGGTGCGCCGAGCCCTCCGAGGGAGGAGCCGTGGGTCGCAGCGCCATGGCAGCAAGGTAAATGCGGTGCTAAAGGGGGGGTGGGGGGGGAGAGGTGAGGGGGAGAGAGGTTTGGGAGCGGGGGGGGGCGTGGAGGAGGGGGAAGGATGGGGGGGCGCAAGGGGAACGGCCGGCCGCCCCGTCGGGTCGGGTCGCATCGGGTCGGGGGCCCGCGGTGCGGAGCCCGCTCAGCGCCCGCCCCCCTCCCCCGCTCCCCCCCGCAACCTCCTCCTGGACCCCCCCGAAGCCTCCTCCCGGACCCCAAAACCCGGACGCCTCCGGCCGAGCGGTACCCGGGTGGGGGGCATCAAACCGTCGAGGGGCGGGCAGGGGCCACCCGGCGGGGCCGGGACGCTGCCTTCCCCCCCGGACCCCCTCTAGGCCCGGGGAGGGGGGGGCTCGGAGGCCGTCTCCGGAGCCCCAGCCCGGTCCCGGTGAGACGGGGCGGCCGCGGGGGGGCCTCTCGTTCTCCCGACGTGATTCCGAGGGGCGGCTCGTCCGCTGGCACTGGGCTTTGAGGGCGCTTTATCTAATCCCGAAATTCTGGATGTGCCTTCAGCATCAGCATGAGGTCAGCGCTGGCACAGCGGCTTGGGTTGCTCTTGCTGAAGACGCTTGGTTACGCTCAGCTCTGGCTGGCCGTCCTCTTGGCGCTTGGGCTCTGACACTTTGTGGCTTGGACTTGCTCTGTCCCTCTGTTTATGTTTCACTCGGGGCCAAGGAGGAAATCTGCTTCCCGGTGCTCCCCTTCCTCCGCTTACCCGTAACCGCTGCTGAGCCCCTAGGGCTGGGAATGGAAGTTTCTCCACCGTGGTGCCTTCTCTTCTTGCTGCCACCCCAGAGGCGCTGTGCGGCTTCGGGCAGGACGGGCTGTGCTCCAGCATCTCTGTCTCACCTACCTCCTCCGCGGGCAAGGATGTGGCCGTCCGGTTCCCTGAGCCGTGCGTTATCCCCGGTGTCTCAGTGATGCTGTAGGCTCTCATGCGGTGCTTTGCCTAAATCCCGACTCGATCCTCAGGAAAGTCTTGAAGCTCTCTGATTTTCCTCTTTCGTAGCCGTGTGCCTTCCACACCACAAACTTCTTTGGGGCTCTCGGATATTTTGGCATTTCATCATCACCTTGTAGTGGGATTCAGGACAATGGCTATCGTTTCTTGTAACTCTAACCAGAAACTTCACTTCTGTTTGCCTTTAGGAAGCCAGAGGAAAATATCTACCACTGAGCAATGGATCTTTGAACTCGCTGAATTCTTGATTGTATTCAGTCATTGTTCGTGGTATTAATCCTACTAAAAGGTATAGAGATGCTCCAGAGTGCTTTGTGGTGTTGAAGGTTGCGGAAAGATCATTGTACCCCTACAGATGAATAGATCTGTGGCTCTTGCAGTGACCTTTCTCAGCGATTTGAATAAGCTGCAGTTCCCAGAAACCCATCTGCCTTTTGTGTTGGTCGATTTGTCTAATCTTCCCGACCCCTGGAAGATGCAAAAAGTACCTTCCCGTCCGATTTCACCCTCCCAAGTGAAAGCCTTAAATTGACCTCATTTCAGGTGACAAACTGACATCTGCTGAAAGTGATCCTGGCATCAGGCGAGCTTTCTGGGGAGGGGTGAAGAGGGAGGCAGAGGACAGCAGCCCCAGAAACCCCATACTAACTCTAAAAATCATGCCTTAAAACACCAACAAGTAGCCTGGACCATGTAGCTCGGACGCACAGTGCTGACCCTCAAAATCCCAGTGTGCTCTTGAGATGAGCACCCCCAGGCCCTGCTGCCCCACACTGACCCAAGGGGGAGTGTAAGGCAGGCGAGGAGAAGCAGGGACCAAGACTGATGGAAGTGCTGCTTTCCTCTCCCTTCTTTTTGCATTCCTATTTTACTGAAGGAATATCCTGCCTGTAGGCTTCCTGAGGACAGATGGGGGTAGCCAGGTTTGTCCTGATGTAAAGTGTTTCTCGGGTTTTCCAGTAACCTATCAAAACTTAGGCAGCACAGTGCATCCCAACCTCTATCCCCAGTAACCTCGTAGCGGGAATTTGCTAGAAGTGAATTTAAGTTTAGATTTATTTCAGCAAGCAGCCAAAACGGGTATATATGAATACATGTTGTATGTACATCCATACACACCCACACACATCCCTTTCTTCATGTTTTCTGTATTAAGGAAATAACACACACATCCTTCTAATACCAGTGGCCGAGACTTGGCAAAGGGTCCTTTTAGAAAAAAAAAATAAAAATGGTGAACTAAAACTTATTTTACTGAAGTTTATTTTCAAGAAAAACGATTTTCTTGTAGAATTCTTTTCTTCTGCCTAGGCACTTTTTTCCCTCCTTGAATGGCAGATTTGCAAGTACAATTTCATCTGCACAGAGGAACAATAGCTTTCAGTTGCACAAAGGATTTCTCCCACCCTGAATCCAAACCACAATGCCTCTTGCTCTGATAATAGCTTCTGAAAAGATTTTGTAATGCACAGAATTAATACATGATTATTTCCGCCTCACTTCTCTCATTTATTAGATTCTATAGTGAGTTCCAAATTAAAAATAGCACCTCTCGAGTTTTTTAACGTTCTAATATTTTGAAACAAATCATATTCTGAAGTTCCTCTTTTTGCCCATGTTTACTAAGAAATCCATTTTTTTTATTATTGCTCAGAAACTAAACTGTCTAATATCAATGTAAAAATCAAGCTATGCAAAAAATCCTAAAAATATACCATCGGGTTATTTCTAAATGAATCGTAGTGATTTTTCCTTTACTAACTGGAAGAAAGGTTGGGCGCAGTAACTGGCAAGATGGGCTTTGACTCAGAAATACCCTTTTAAATTTACAAAGGGGAATAAAACCTCAACTTCAGTTAGAGTTTTGTTTTGGCAAGGACCAGAATCAGGCCCTGTGACCTAGAGGAGATAACGAAGTGTAATTCTGCTGAGGCATCTGGAAGGTGAGCTTCCACATCACTGCACGGGAGCTCTTACAAAGTGTGTTTCCTCCACACTTTCCAACATAGGTGTGAGAACTTATTTACATGAAAGCGTGCATTAAATATTTACTGACATTTGCCTGGAATTTGTTTGAAATGTCGGCTGTTGTGCTGCATCACGGGATGACACCGCGGATCGGGACGCTGCTCTTTGATTAGAGCAGTGATTTGTGGCTCCAGCGGCACGGCTGCTTCTATTTACTGATGCACTTTTTGGTGTGCATCAAGCGCGTTCTGTCAAGGGACCGGGAAAGCCTCCGTGAGATCAGATCCCATGCATTTTTTTTCCCCTCTTGAACAACAGCAACAACAGAACAACCTCAGAGGAGCGGTGTAGCTCAAGCAAGCACTGTTGGGTGGAAGTGGTAGGTGTGATGTTGGGCTGAGGCAGGGCGAAGCTTTGCCTTCGAGCATTTCAGCGTGGACCGGGCTGTTTGAAAAGAAGCAAAGCCTGGCTGAATCTCCAAAGCCTGCGTATTCAGAGTCACTTCCTAAGCCACCCGATTAGGAATTAGCTGTTTTCCCTTCCCTGGGACTCTGTGGTGCTACCCATTTTTCCAAAAAGGCAATCTTTCAGGGGGATGTCAATATATGCTGTTACATAAAGTTGAGAAAACGCATAGCTACATGGAGCTGGGTTTAATATTTAATTACATGTAATTTATGTGGTCTATTTATTTGTTAAGCCTTAGGGGGAAGAAAAAAAAGGTGATTTGTTTTTCTTGTTATGCAACAGCTATTGTTCCCCTTCCACCCCAGGCACACACACCATGGCAGCCTGGACGAGCGCAGGGAGAGGTGTTCTGCCTTAAAAGACATCCGACTGTAAATGTCAAATTCATAAATATTTAAACATTTTTCTTTCAATTTCGAGTCAAGTCTGACAGGACGCCTCTAATTAACCCTGGGCTCCGTTTCAGGCTGGGGCCTTATTGCAGGGAGGAACCCGAGGTTCAGGCGAGGTGGGGAAATCTCTGCTCCTGCCTGGGAGGGGGAGGGAGGGACGGAGGGAGGGAGCTTGCAGCGAGCCGCCTCGGTTCGTTTTTACCCCTTTCAGACTTTGATGCTTGGTCGGACACAAGCCGGGTGAGGGGGCAGCGGGTTTATCGGGCTGACCTGGGAGCAGTGGGGGCCGTTTCTCCTGCCGGGACCCGTCGCGGGGGGGGGGCCGGGCGTCGCTGCAGCCCCACGCCCGGTGCCGGAGCAGGACCCGACGGCGGAGCGGGATCGGGGAGCAGGGCTGCCCCGATCCCCGTGTATGTGTGTGTGTGACCCTAAACACCGACCCTCGGCAGCAGGGAGGGGAGAGGGGGAACCTCCGCGCCCCGACGGCAGCGGGGAGCAGGGCAGGGAGCCCCGCGGCCGAGCCCCCGACGGGGCGGTGATGAGGGGGCTGCTGCCCCAATCCCCCAAACGTGATTTATTTTTTTTTTATATAGTATTATTATTAATTTTTATTTTTGCAAGCCTTTGCCTGCCTCGGCAGCCCGATGCCCGGCACTAGGGACACGGCTACGTGGGCTCCCCGTGGAAAATGCCTCCCGACGTTGTGTGAACGAGGCTAAAGACCCCCCTGCAGCCTTCCCCCATGGGCAGGTTTCGAGCTCTTTCCCCAGCTTCTGGCTCCCAGCGGGGCTCTGGGGCCGTGCGGATCTCCACCAGCGCCTTTGTCCCGGGGCCAGCCTCTTCCCGCAGCCCGGCTCTGCGGGGAAAAAGTGCGTGGCCGAGCTGGCGAGCAGCATCCCGGGTCACTATAACTACGGCAGGAGAAGGCGAAGCACGCTCTTTCTCTCCCCTGTGTTTACCCAGGGCGCTTGACAGCACTTTGCTCCCGTCCTTCGCATTGTTTCCCTCGTGCAGCCCTTTCCACCCCTTGGCGTTTGCGAGGCTCGTTCTCACACGGCGACGGGGGAAGGAGAATCGTGAAAAATCGCCGTGGGGCGAGCAGAGGAAGGGGGGAGCCGCGAGCGGTGTCCCCCAGCCTCTTCCTCACCGTCCCTGCTCCGGGGAGCGGGGATGGAGCGGCCCGGAGGGGGAAGGTGGGGCGCGCCCCCGGGGCTGGGGGCGTAGGGGAGGGTAAAGGGGGGGTCTGAAGGGGTCGTGGGCACCGCGGGGGGCCCGGGCTGGGGGTCAGCATCCCCCCGCCTCGCTGATGGGAGGCCAAACACAGCGCCGAGGCGGATTAACGTCCCGGGGCGCAGCCGTCGATGGGGCGGGGGGGTCTCCGGCACTTTTTTTTTTTTTTTTTGCGGGGGCTGCCTATTGAGATGCAGATCGCGACCCCTGGCCCCGAGGGGACGGCGGCCTTTCACCGAAATGCTAATGGCAAAGCGCGGCGGCCCTTCACCTCCCCGGGCCCCCGGGGCCGAAAGCGGCGGCTGCTGCCGTCGGTGGTGCCCCCCCGCCCCGGCTGTTTGCGAGCCCCCTTTTCCCCCACCCGGGGCCGGGGAGCCGGGGCAGGTGCCGGTCATAGTAGAAAGGGGGGGGGGCACACAAGGAGGTGCCCCGATACCCTGGAGCCCCGCGGGACGGGGACGACAGAGGATGGGGAAAAGCCGGGGGGGGGGCAGCCCCATCCTCCTGGAGGCTGTTGGGATTTGGAGGAGGGGCCGTTACGGGGTGGGGAGGGAGGGCGGGGAGGCGGTGGATCCGGGCTTTGGGGGGGGGGCTGCGCAGAGCCTCGCCTCGCCCCGTCGAGCCCCGCTCCCGCCCCCCGCCGCCCGGGGGCTGCCGAAGGCGGCCGCCCTCCTGCGCTGGGCTCGGGCAGCGAGGAAAAGCCGGGAGGGCTGCGTGAACCCCGCATTGCCATTAACTCAGCCTCAGCCCCGGCTAATCCGCGGCACTGAAGGCAAGGAGGCTAATTAATGACAAGCTTTTACAGTCAAGACCGGCGATAATTGCTTTGGTGGCCTTTATGATTACAAGATAAAAATGGACCGGGCCTGACATAAGAGCCACTGTGTACACTGCAAGACAGGAGGAAATTAAGAGCTGGCTAGCTGAATGCGGAGCAGAAAATTACTAATAGAGGAGAGATAATGAATAGGCCGGCTAGGCATTCATGGGGAAAAATCCATTTTGTTACCACGCGAAATGAGGTGGTGGAAAGGAGTTTGCTAATTGTTCTCATCTTGTAGCAACCAGGACTGAGGCAGGGGCGTGCTTTTCAATTCATTTCCCCGGTAATTGTGAGAGGGGGAACGCGGGCCAAATGAGTCTTGCTGCAATTTGCGCGCCTGGTCTTTTCATTTTCATGTTGCGTTTTTAATTGTTGCTAATATAGCTTATAATGAAGCTAATGAGGGGAAATTATCGTACAACTTTTTAGCGCATGGAGACAAGTGAAATGCACGAGAAGGATCCTCTCCTATTGCTGCAAAAAAAATAATAGTAATCCGGAGGAGTTTGGAACTATCGGGCTTTTTTTTCAATCCTTTCCTTCTACACCAGACAAAAGGAAGGACCGCCACCTACTATTTTTATTGTGTGTGTTTTCGTGTTTTATTTTTCACTGTAGGAAAAAAAAAAAAAAAAATCTGATTTTCCTTCGTTGCCCCCTCTGTGGGGCTGGTGGGGGGGGGACCTGGGGCTGCGGGCTTTGCGCGCATCCAATGCGCCCCCCCTGTCGCTTGTCGCTGCTTAAATACCGCGGGAGGGGACGGGAGGGGACAAGAGGGGGGAAGGACGAGCGATGCTGTCCCTGCCCGTCCCCTCGGCTCCATCCCCGGCGGAAAGTTGGCGCTGCCGGGGGCTTCCCCCGACGGGTCCCCCCTCGCCCTCCTCGCCACTCAGGCGCTGCCTCTCTCTCCTCCCCTGCAGAAGAGCCACGTCCCGCCGCTCCCACAGCGCGGGGAAGAGGCAGAGTCCGCCAAGTTCTTCCTCCTCACCCTCCTCTCCCTCGCTTGCATCGCCGGGGTCCTGGCGGCGTCGGGGGTCGTCTACTGCCTCCGGCACCGCGCCCACCACCGCCTCAAGGAGAAGCTCTCGGCCCTGGGGGCAGACGCCGGCTCCGACGCCACCGCTGCTTATCAGGTAAGCAGCAGCCTTTCTCCTCTTCCTCCTTCTCCTCCTCCTCCCCGGACCCCTCTCTCGGTCGGGCTTGTTTTGTTTTCCACGCTGCCCCCCCCCCCCCCCCCCCTTTCTTCCATGAATATCCTCATAGATTCACCGGACCGGCTTCTTACTGCCGGGGATTAATCTCGGCTATTCTGGTGGTTGCTGTAAATTTGTGGCTAATTAGAAACATTAAAAGGGGGAAAAAAAAAAAAGAAAAAAAATCCCTTGCCACTGGAATTCTCTGAAAAAAATAACATTAATATCCATAATCTGTCACCCCTGCCACTATTAATAACGAAAAATCTTTACCGTTTATGAGGAATGGATTGCACGGTTATCTGAAGATGTCTCTCTTTTTGAGTAATCGACTTCTTCAGGGTCTGATATGAAAAGAGCCTTTGACCCGATCTGTTGCCACCTTCTGCCATTATTCAGATAAAATGAAACCTAATGCTGATAGATGGGGAGGTAAAGCGGGGCTGTTTCCAGGAGAACAATGGTAGCAGCTGTGTCCCCGGTAGTGCGGGAGCGCTGCGCTGAGGTTTGCTGAAATAAATCAGGAACCTCAGGGTTTCTCTTTCACTTTCAAAAGTATGGGGTGGAGAGAGAGGCTGCAGCTTCCTGAAGTTTGCTTTAGGTACTGGTACAGGTCTGGTGTGTGCAGTGGTGAGGTGGTGCATGTGTTGTGGTCCTGTGCCATGCAGCCCTGATCTGCTTTCCCAAAATATTTGGAGCGTGGCTAGAAAAAGAATTTGAGAATGTGTAAACATCGTTGCTGGAGTATCCGTGTCTGCTCTGCACCGATAGGGTCCCGCTAATGGCACTTTTCCGTCAAGTTTTGTTTTACCTTCTTGCCCTGCTCAGCATCAGACCTTATGGCCTTTCGGTATTCCGGGGCTCAGATGGATTCAAATCGGCAGCAGGGAGTCTATACGGGAGGAAACTCCTATTTCCTTGCAAAGTTTGTGTCTCTCTGGACCTCTCCTGGGTCAAAATTGAGCATGTTCAGTGCCTCTCCATAGTTCAGGGAGGTTTTAGTAATGAATGGTAAATACAAATGTTTCCATAACAATTAGCATTCTCAGGAATGGCTTTGCTTTTCAGTTTAAATGGAATGCTTACTGTAAAAAAAAAAATAAAATAAAAATCTTTAAATTACTTTAAATCTTCAAATCTACTTTCATCTACAAATCTCCTTTAAATCTTTCAATTTAATGACTTCCAAAGCAAAAGAGAGGTAGATCAAAGGCGTTTCCAGGGGAAAAATGGAGTGTCCTACAGGACAAAGTGTGAATAAACCAGCAGTTTGTCAGGTTAGTTTTGTTGGCCGAGGAGACCTTGGCTATAAATAATTTTGTTTTTAATAGGGAACATGCTGTTGACTTATTCAAACCACACAAGTAATAGGTAGTCTTTTTTTTTCATTAAACATAAATACAAGAATTCTTAATTTCAAAAAAAAAAGCCCTCCAGGTTCCAAAATCACACTTGAAACTGAATTTGTGATAATTAACAGGACAATCTTCCTAGTGACAGCTCTAATTAATAGTATCTGTAATTAAAATCGTGCCCTTCCAGCAGGAAAATTGTTTGAATTTCTTGGAGTGACCTTTTTTGCCGTTTCTCTGGGGAGAATAGTGGTTAAGTTGATATTGATTTTATAATGAGCTCTGGTTTGTTTAATAAGAATCTGTAATCCAGACACTAAATGAAATGTGTGCTTCATTTCTTCTTCCCGGATTTATATATATTTTAAAATCTCCCTCCTTAGATCTGAGAGAGTAATTTTCTGTTTGAAAACCAAAACAGGCGATGTTTTGAGGATGCTCAGTGTTCCCGTGGCAGGACTGCTTTAATATTCTTTGTTCCTGACCTTTGGGCCCAGTCCTAACCACCTGACTTCTTAAACATTTCCATTGGTTTTTCAGGAGAACTGTGGTCATGAGGAGGAGGAAAAATGTTTTTCCTTAAATACAAAGGTTTCCAAGGGCCTGGCTCTCCTCCCGTGGAAGTAGATGGGAATTTTGCCATTTGTTTCAATGGCAGCAGTGGGAGGCCCCAGTACAGGCAGACAAAATACTTGAGCAGTTTTGATGCTGCTAAGTAGCGTTTTATCAAAATGAATCACCAGGCCTCATTTTGTATATAATAAACTATTCACGTGGATTTGAAGAGAAATTAGGACTGAGCCCTGTTCACACAGTCAACATCACCGTGTGCTGAGCTGTGATTTAAATGTAATGGGTATCTGGTGTGGTGCATGTTTTGGATAACATCAATTAGGTCTCAGAAAAGCATCAATTATCCTTTTCCTCATCTTCTCTGATATTCATAGGGCTATAATGTGACCCGTATTCATATGGGGAAAGAAAAAAGCAGATAGCTTTGAAAATTGCACCTACTTGGTTCTCTTCTGTATCAGTTAAAGGCTTCACAAGTATCTACTCAGTTAACTCGGTATATTTTAAAAATATGAAATATTTCAGCAGCTGCTGCCGCTAGACTTTAAAGCATGATACTCCCAATATGTTGCTGGTTACAGCTTAAGTGACAATTCAGATTTATTTTTTTTAATTTGAAGGGGGGGTGCAGAATTGGTCAGTATAAAAGGGCCTAGTGGCCCAGTGTGATTCAGAGAGAGCACTGAAACATCACATTGGTTCATGTGCTTCTCAAAATGTCAGTGGTTTATATCTTCACTTAAACACGACTGACCTAAATTTTTAAGATTTAGCCGAGACGTTTTTCATCCTAACCCAGTTCAGCCAGGAGAGTTCACTCGGGGTTTTACTCATTTCTTCCTCACCCTGTGAACTTGGAGGAGGTTTTTCCCACAGCTATTTGGCTGGTGGTTTCTTTTTTTTGGTTGGTTGCGTTTTGTTTGTTTCATTTTGTGGTGTGTTTTTTTTTTTTTTCCTTGCAGTTTACACAGTGAAATACCAGATTAAAAAGGGGAAAACAGACAAATCGTATTTCAGGGAAATAGCAGGTTGGCTGCTCAGTCTCCTAAGATGCTGCTGGCGAGATCTGGGAGCCAGCCCAAGCTGCTGCTCTGCACCAGTTCCCTGCCAGCTCCTGCACCAGGGACCCCGCGCCTGCGCCGTGGGGATGTCCAGTGTCACTCCACATCACTGCCCAAGTGCGTCTTGTGCGAGAGCACCTACATACCAGCACAAGGGTTTTTGGTGTAGAGGCAGACTGGGTTTAGGCAGAATGGCCAACACCACTTAGAAGTTGAAGCGGGCAAATAAAACTCCAGGGGTGCCTTCGCTAACCAGGCAGGTGGACCAAGACTGATGGAGGTGGTTGAGTTGAGGTCTGGAGGTTTCTTTGGAGGTTTCCTGAGGCAAGCAGCTGGCTTAGAAAGCGTTAAAATAAGGTCTGCGAGACTAACCCTATTTGAAGAATAACATTAGGAAGGATAGATACACAACTGCAACTTCATTTATCTTTGAATCACTAAGCAAACGGCAAATTATAGCCTGGTTTAATTAGACTGTGGCTAAGGAGCTTTTCAGAATGAATGGCAGCAGTGTATCTCGTAAAACACTACATGTGCATGAAACACAGCTTACACAAAGGCGGACACTTTTTGTGTACCTTTTAAACACGGCTCCTGTCCTTTCAAATCACATGTGTAACGATTAGATAAGTCAGCGTCAGCGTTCGTGGATGACTAAAAAGAGGTTCGAGCCACCCTCTCTGCGCCTGTGCACATGCGCACACCTACGCTTGTGTTGTTAATTGTTGCTTGTGTCGCTTTGATCTTCTCTGAAAAGCAAGTTTAGTATGCTGCAAGTCCCCTCTCTGGTCCAGGAGATTAGGGCAGAAGCGTTTTAGGAATTTTCAGCAGAGCCCCTTTGATTTATTTCACAGCGCCGAGCAGATTTTTCCTCCCGCACTTTGAAGCCTTTCGAACATCACCCAGAGAAAAACAGGCATTCAGACATGGGGGGCAGGCTGTGAGCAGGGCCACTAAGTGCACATCTTACTTGTCACCGCTCCCATTAGCGAGCAATTTATTAACGTAATGAGTGTATATTAGCGGCTGCTGCTATTTAGAGATGCTCCGTTGGATTCAGGGTGATGTATTTGTGAGTCCAGCTGAACCCTGGCTTTTGACCCCTGTGTGGAGAGTGCTGGGTTGTGCAAGATGTTAAATCATCAGCATATTTTATACGTCAAGCTGCAGAACTTTCCTGTGAGCATAATCTTCTGCATCACTGCTAATGCTCTACAAAATGTTGGCCATAATGGAATTTAAAGGCAAAAGTTGAAATGCGTTGAAGCTACCTTCAGAGAGCCTCCCTGTTAATATTTTATGTCAATAATGTGCTTTTTAATTTTCCTTGATCTCAGCCAAAAGAACTTCCTTTAGAAAGCGAGGGGGCAAAGACCAAACAGTTTACAATGAAGTCCTTCTGCAGCTGCCTGAGGTATTCAAGGTTACATGAGCCGTGCACCATCAATGCAGCTGGGTTACATCATCCGCTGTTTTAAAACTTGTTCAAATAACTTGATTTGGCAGGCATATAATTGTAAATTATATGTTAAATTCCATATTATTACATGTATTATGTTATATATAAATTATATACTCCTTTGTCAAATTCATACTTATTAATTACATGATCCTTTTGGATTCAAAGCCACTAAAAACTCTGTGCTTTTAAAGATTTGATCCTGCTGGTATTTTTGGTTAGACAGAGACTTTAAGAAAACAGTATTCACAACAGTTACAATAGGGATTTTGCTACAAATATTTTTAAAGGCTCCATCAGAAAGAATCTGCTTAGCCATCATGCCTATTTGGTGTATTTAAATACAGATAATACATTGCATCTAATATGGCTTCAGGTTTTAGACTCTAGACTGACTTTCATAAGCAAATATGTTATTATCGTATTAGATCTTAACATTAGAGCAATATTATTTATCAAGTCCTTGGAAAATTGAATTTTGTGAACTAAGTGAAATGAAAAAAAAAGGAAAAATGAGCTGCTATTTCTCAAGTTCTCGGTAATATTCAAATTAACATCAGGACCGAGAGCAAAGTAAGCTGGCAAACAGGGAATGATCAGTGCCCTAAAGCAGTGCTTCGCATCTATGTAAGACTGCTTCCTTTTCAAGGACCTTCACTACACTTCAGCAAAAAAGCTATCACTGAGGATTGAAGCATTCACTACATGAGTATTTAGTAAACATGTCAGTAAGGAATACATTTAGTAAGGATTTTGGATAGATGAAAATTTTGCCTTAAGGCTCAATGCTGCGAAGGGCTTGTTTGTGTTGTCTTCAGGGAAAACAAGGGACGTAACGCATTTTTAATCCTTTCCTGTCCTTATTAAAAGAGAAAAAAAGTTATCTCACGTGACTGTGTAAAATGACTAATTGTTTGCTATAAAACATGGGTGGTATATGTTTCAGAAGAGTTGTCCTTGTCCATTTAAGGCTGTTTACTGTGAATGTTAATTAGAATTTGGTCTTAAAATAAATTCCCAGTAACCTGCAAATGCACTGTATGTAATGTTGTTACATAAAGCACTGAACTTTAAGGTGAGATAGTTTTTAGAATCTTCCAAACAGTTTGCACAGAAGTATACGTAGCAATACGAAAGAAAGAGCTGGGAAGTGTTTAAAGGTGGCAAGAAGAGAGTTTACCTTTTGTTAAAATATTTTGTTGGTGTCAGACGGTGGACAGCCAAAGCACAATGAGGCAAAACGAGAGGTGTATGCATGCAGATCCAACCTACTTATTAACTTTTTTATGATTTTAAGCTCCCAGCAGCAGGGAGCTGCAAGGAACCCCTTCCTATGGGTAGAAGATGTTTCTTGTGCTCATTACAAATAGCTGTCTTCCAAGAAGAAGAATATAACTGAAGAATATATTGAGGAATACAACTTTTGTCAGTGACTGCGTGCCAGAGAACGGGGCTTGTCCCAGCCAGGTGCTGCAGCAGGGGCAGTGCAGCAATACTTCTTGGTGAAATGCTCTTTTCCTTAGAGAGGGCAGGTAGAGAGAGAGGGTTTTTTTTGAAAGGCAAATGGGTACACACACAACTGCTGGAAGAGCATGGGTGAGGAGGTGCCATGTGGGTTTAGGTTTGAAGGATGCAATCCATCTTTATCAAGCAGTCAGCTGTTGGTTTGCACAGAGAGAGCATGAAGTAGCAGAGAGCAGGTGATGGTCGGCCTCTTCCCTTGCCACACTTGCTTCATTTTTCCCTGTCTAAAGGAAAAAAAAAGGGGTTGGTGTATTGTGGAGCAAGAGAAGAAAGGCTCCATGCATCTCATGGTATCATTTTGGGGTATTTTGGATGTAGAAAAGTGCAAAGAAAAACGAATAGTCAGAGGGGAAATGAAGTTAGTGACTCATTTTTAATTACTGGGAAATTCAGAGTCCTTACCCAAGCAGGTCTTTCTTAGAAAATGTGCTGGAGGTGCTCTGGCCTGGCAGGCTGCATCTCGCCTGGTAAATTAAACCAGTAAATTGCTCAAACAGTCCTGGCATGGCTTCAGGCCAAGCCGCCCAGCTTTTTCCCAAACAATCTCTTGCACACAGTTAGCATAGGCCAAGAAAAAGACATATATCCATTCTCTGGGCAGTCTTCTGAATAGTTTGGCTGTGCCCAGGCTGTTTAGAGGGTGAATTTTATTACTGCTTTACCAGCCATGAGCCCCAAGCATCCAGCCCCTGCTGCAGAGCCCCTGCGCTGCTCCTGGCCATGCCGCGGGGCTTGGTTTGCACAATGGATCATCTCCCTCCCATAAATCGATTATGTCCCAGGGCCTGGACCTTTGAGAGAAGCCAAAGATAACCACAGCCTTGCCTAATGGGCTGGAGAGTATTTGATCTGCAGTCCCAGGCAGTACATCATTTCAAGTGTCCTGATTTCTTTCTGGAATGACTGTAGTATCTTCAGTGGCATTTTTCCTGATGTTATGCAGAGAATAATCAGGCCTCTCTTTCCAACATATCCCTGCCCCTTTTTTCTGTTTTCAGATTTATTTATTTATTTATTTTGAGCAGCTATGTTACTGTGTTTCATATTTGACACATTTGTCTATTGTGTACTCTCTCAACACTCAGCAGCTAATGCTGTGATCTGGCTTTCTGAGCCCTTCCTATTATTCCCTTCAAGTGCTATGCTGGAAGGAAAAAAAAATGAGGGGGGGATGGGGAGGAAAAAAAAAGTGTTCTTAAAAGTTTTTAACTGGGAAGGTTTTTATTTTGCAGAATAAATCTTGTATTGGGGTCGCATTCCCTGGAAGAAAGCAGAGGTTAATTTTGCCTACATAAGCAACTGTTGCAGGTGATATCTGTCAGGTCTTGTAGCATCTCCCTGCCTGGGAGCAGGAACAGGTTGCAATGTGTTCTCTGAAGCCTGAGGGTGCAAAAAAAGGTGTTCTTCTTACTGCTTCTGTTCATTCTGCACATCGATCTCACACAGGGAAGTGGGGAATCTTTTGTCCTCTCTGCTCCGTGTGTTTGTACTCAGCCTTCATGAAGGATTTGAAGCCGACCATGGCCACCTGAGTTTTTTCCCTGGTAAGCCATGCAGACTTTGCTGCTGGATGGGACAGAGGGGCAGAAGTAGGGGTTGAATCCTCAGCTTCCCTCTTGGCCTGTAGCCTGCTTGTGCAGCTCTTGGAGGGAAGTGAATGTTGCAAAGCCAAATATTCTGGGTGGGCTGTGACATTTTTGTTGGTTTTCTTGTGATGTAAACCATAAGAGAAGGAGTTTGGGTAGAGTAGGCTGGAGCTCTGCTGGGGTTGTGCTGCACGATTGCCCCAGTCTTCCCAAAGAGACCGGGTGAGGTGGTGACCTCATGGGATGTGTGGGAGCAGAGGCACCCATGGGTGGGCTTTGTGCAGAGCTGCCAGGAGCTGGAGGTAGAAGGAGGATGTGGTCCGTGCCGGCTGGACAGGAGGCCTCATCTTGTTCCTATCAGCAGAGGCAAAGCTCAGGGGATAAGGACCTCTTACCCCAGATGTTTTCCATACATTTATACGCACAACAGAGCTCTAAATTCTTTCTAGTTTAAGGGACGGACACAATTCATCTGACTTCTTTGTTCTGTGATATTTGCTATTACAGGTCCTAAACTCTCACAGCAGCAGTGAATGCAACTGCTTGGGTATTTCTGCAGTTATGCGTAATCCAGTTCAGGTTCTCAGCTTGCAACATGTAGAGCTTGTGTTCATCACCTGCATTTTTAGAAAATAACCAAGCCAAGATTAAAGAAGAGAGGCTGTAAAGGAGTGTGTTTAGAAGTGAAATCTTTCAAAGAAATAAAATTAACTTTGGGGGGGAGGGGGAGGATGGGAAGGAACAGCTTTTGAATCAGAGAAAATCAAATTTAGTGTAGGTGGCTTGACCAAAGGGGAAAATGCATTAGGTTTTCTCTAAGCCTTCCTGCCCAGTTTCTAGATTTTCTGCAGGACATATCAGTGATGTTTTATTGATGTTTGCTTGGGATGCCAGCATTTTGAACAAGCAGAAATTTTGATCAGGGAAATAGTTTGTTAAATTTTTAATATTTCAGATGGATAAAATCCTATTCATGTTCTGTGCGGTTTTTATTTTTCTGTGTTCATACCTAGCTAACTTAGTTCCAGGCTTCCTGATGATTCCTGCTTTTTCATTCTACATCAGAGTGCTGCTGCTTTGCAGAACTGTGTGCAGCAACATGTAGATCTCAGAAGTGGCTGCTCTTATCCTGCAAAGCATGGACAAGCTCATCATTACCATGATAAAACTCACTTTCAGTATTGGGTTTGCATGCTTACCTTGGCTGGTTAAGCATTGAATGTCACCTAACTTGGAGATTTATTCATTTCATGGAGGCACGAAGGCTCTTCCTTGGTCAGGCTGTCTGATAACAGCTGAAATACTTGGTTTGAAGTGGGCAGCAGCAGAGCCATAACTACCAACCCTACCTATTTTCTACTAGGCTGGTTTGAACATCCTACTAATCTTCCAAAATGTATCAGGGAGAATATTCACATCAGAGAAATATAGATCTTTTCTACTAACTATGGATAGAAGAGCGAGGGAAAGATGAAAAGGAAAAAATCAGTATGCCACTGCTTTTTTGACAGCATGGGGAGCCAAAACTTGGATTTTGCCTTTTTCCAGCTTCTCAGCTGGACTTCATCCTGGCTCACTGTGAAGGGAAAATGCCTGATTCTGAGTGAAAAGGGGGGATCTGCTGGGGGAGGTTTCATTGCAGTGGAACATAGCAGAAGGTGCCAGTGGCTGGCTCTCCACAAAGAGTAGGAGGAATGATGTGATGAAGCTGAATGAAGTTTTGGGATCAAGAGCAATTTACAAATGTCAGTTCATGTGATATAGTGAAATTATGTCATATAGCATCTCTCCTATACTCTGGGGAAATAATATATGTAGTAAAATGGGAATGGGAGTGTGTAAAGTCCATATACTGTCACCCACTAGAGTGAAATAAAGAGCTGCAATTCCTAATTAACCTCACTGGAAAGCTCTTGTGTATGGAATTAAAATACGTAGAAGGGTTGCCTACCAACCTGTTCCAAATTTGAGCTTGTTTTTGAAGGTCTGGGTCAACCCAGTGGCTCTCTAAGCATTGTTGACTAATAATTTTGTTTGTTTGTTTGAAGACCTTAGAAGTTAATTAAGTGAAAATCAATGATTGAGGCTTCTGTAGGTGCTGGTCACTCCATCTCAGAAGGAACGCTGCAGAAATAGAGGGGGGGGGAGGAAAATGTGACAAGAATGATTAATGGCAGGGAAAACTCATACAAAGAGAGACTGAAAAGACAGGTTATTTCTTATAAAACAGTAACAAAGTGGCACTGTAGAAAAGTAAGATGTGTATAAGATGAGGAGCTGAAGAAAAAGCAAAACTCTTACTCTCAATTCTGCATAACACCTAGGGCAAAGACTAGTGATTTAGTGATGCTAAATGCATAAAACCTCTTGGTGCTATTGCTGCTTTTTCTGAATGGGAGGTCTCCCTGTATCTCTGAACATCAGTACTAAGATCTGAGTACAAAATCCCTCTCACTTTTTCGAGTATCTCCTGTAATGTAATAAAGTGGATGTGTAGAAATATTGACCAACATTTTTAATCCTTGAAGGCTTTTGCTGTGTCTGATAGAAAGAATGTCTGTGCTCAGAGATATGATAGAACTCATACATTTTTATTATTTTTTTTTCAGAATTTAGGAGGGTTTCAATAAAATACCAAGTTTTTAGCTCCTAATAACCTCTTTAACTTACTAACAACACTGTACTTTATATATTCCTTTTTCTCTGCTGTTTCCTTGTTCGCAAAATTTGCATTTGTTATTCCTAGCAGAGCTAAACCGTGATTTCACTTTTATTTTCAGTGGAGAATGGGTGGAAAGCAATGACGTTAGTTTTCATGTCAGGAGAGGGTAATGACTGGCACCTTCAACTGTCATGATAGATGATGTTATGAAAAACAAATGTCGCCGATGGCCATCTTTGATAAATACTTCCTTATCCCAGCATCATGTCTGCTGTGTATAGCCGCCTTCCATGAAAAAAAGGATTTGAGCTTTTTGGAAGCTTTTAGGGCTTCTTTTTGTATTTCTCTGCTTGGTTTTAGGGCCTCTGTTACCAGGAATGCAGTTACACAGACTTTAGGAGAAGCAATAATAACCCTTGGAATGGGGTAAAACAGCATTTTTAGACATCAAGTTGTGGCTGTATGTTTGTTTCTTTCTGAGCTAGAAGTGGATGCTGAGTTCTGCCGGCGAGCTGGGAATTCTCACTTCTACCAGAAATAGTCTCCCATTTTCAGTCCTGCAGGACAATAAAAAAGTGGACTTCACAGCCTTAATGTATATTTTTCTTGAGAAACTACAGCTGGCTGGGGACTGCGTTTTTTGCCTGCTTTGGGCCCCAGGCAGCTATAAACGCTGGGAGTGGAAAAGGAAACATTTGTGGCAGTTCTCTTTTAGAGCAGGGGCATCTGCTGGAGGCTGGTCCAGCTTTCGGGGGTGTGAGCTAAAGTCAAAATACGTGAGAAATTTGCACGTGGTTCTGCATGGCCTTGCAGGTTAATTCAGTCGTTAATACTGTTTATTTGTGAACCATACTGTGCGGTGAATTTACTGTCCGAATTCATATTATGCAGCAGCTGGGGCCACGTCAGCAGGCATCGGAGTTAGTTAAATATGAACAAACTATAGAAAAGGTTATGTGTGTTTTACACATAAAGGGACAGTTGTACTGGTTGTAGGGCCAGTTTTGCAGATTGCTATGGATACAGGACTGAACCAGTGGGGATGCTCCTATCTGGACACTACATTCAAGTTTCTTAGCAGAGCTGAGGGCTGAACTCTTTATTTCTCAACGTCCTAGTTACTCCTTAACATATCTTTCCTCTCCTTGCTTCCCACTTATCATTTACTTTTTACATACCTTATGCATCCACACTTGCAAGGTGGGAAATGCAATTCAGGCACCAGGTTTGGTTGAAACCACCAAAAAATATATTCCTTTTTTTTTTTTTTTTCCTTTTTATCTTCTGTCTGTGAAGTCCTTTACACTGCCCTCATGTTAAGCCAGGCATCTGTTTGATGAAACTCTTCCCTCTTTCAGAAACCAAAGGTGGAACTGTCTTGTTCTCACAGGCCCACTTAGAGTGGTCTCTTGTAATGTTGTGTAGGATGAAAATCCCCAGCATAGTCACCCAAACATGGTCGTGAAATTGCCCTGATCCCCTGGCAAGTAGTATTGTCTGCAAAGAAGCTTACGCTTTCCTGGTGTGGTAAGCAGAGAAAACAATATTTTAGGGCAATATCGTCTGACCTATGCTGCCATATCCTCCTTACTGAGTAACCAGCTGGCTGTTTAGATGTCCACCCCATTGATGAGAGTCACTGAAAGAATTTAAATAAGAATATTTTCCTCAAACTGTATGACTTAATCAGTGTCTCTGGTTGTGTGCAAATCAGAGATGTTCATGTGTGCTGGACCTCATAGAGTAAGACCATGATGGAATATGGCTGTTTGTTTGATTCGGTGGGATAAGGCAGTGCAAATGATTGAATTTAAAAAGAGGAAATAAATATACAGAAATGAAGGAAGAGTCATTTTCCATCTGAGGGATAGCTATGTTTTCTTTGCCTTTCCCCTCCCACATGGCCTTTACTTTCTTTTTCTTTTCTCTTTTTTTCTGATGAAAGGAGAATGATAATTGCATGAGTTCCCACCAGGAAACACTTAGAATGCTAACAAAAATTAAAAAAAGAATACAACTTTTTAATTTCAGAAGTCATAATCAAAATTGGGGTTTTGTTAGGAAAATGGGTGCTTGACTGCACTTCTCTCAAAGAGAAACACCAGCCCTGCGTTTTAGGCCTCTTAAAATCAAAACAAAGCAAAAGTCCTACTCTGGGGCTCAAGATGTATGGTTAGTGGTGTGGTACGAGAGTATGGGTAGTAAATTGAGCACTGCAGACCAAATCTATACTGACAATTAAATATATACATTCTGTGGTCTAATTATTTTTTTCCCCACCCTCTGGGATCCATCACATACATGTCTGCATAAATACAAAATGAACAGAGTGTGGCTATGGAATGCTACGTTTGATGCTGTGGCAGAGGTGTGGTCTCTCAAAATATGGCTTACAAACATTTTTCCACTATGTCCCTCTGTTCCTTTCTTGAAGGCAAGCTGATCTCAGTAGTTGCCTTTTCTGGCACTGATAGAAAATGCATGTAAATATTCCACACATATAAATAGCTCTTTTACGGCTGGACAAAAAGCATGTTAAAATGAAACTAAAGCTTGAAAGTATGTTTCAATAACTCAAAAATAAATGGTAATAAAGCTGTAATTATCCCCAAAGCTACAAACACAGTAAATAAGTTAAAGTTAAATTTATAACACCTGCAAGCATATTAAGTATGCAAAAGCAAAACAAAGGCAGCCAAATGACTTTAGCTTCACCCTGTAGTAACACTAAGCAAATTTGGTTAGAGAATAATGATGTTTGTAGTCCTAGATTCATTTGTTTAAAAAAAATGAGCTTACTTTGTTTTTTCATTTTTTAAATCTCACTGCATTATAACTACATCTATCGCAAAATGGTTAACTCCATGCTGTCAGTACAGACTTCACTTCATCCAGTGAATGATACATCCTTAATGTAAAGGAAATGAAAGATTAATATTCACTTATATGTATTAAAACCGAGAAGAATAGAATTCTTAAAGATCTTTTTTTTCCACACCTCGCTTACAAGAGGTTATGTATATTCTTAGTTTTCATTATTTTGTTAAAAAGTGTAGCCTAGGATCTTTTAGAATTAATATTTAGCATTTTTAATTTAAAACTTCTGCAAAACAATTTTGTTTCACATGTATATTAAATACAGGGTTTCTGTACATTTATTACTTGTTTCTGCTAGAACATAAGGCAGGTCAAGTTGAAAGGGCTTTGTGTACGCTCATCTACCAGTTTTAATAAACAACATTTTTCTTGGTTTAATTTCTCTGCATTTTCTTAATAATTGTACTATGGAAGTGTTTATTCTTTCTTACATTTTTTAAATTCTGAAAATAATTGTGCCACTCTTGTTTCTGGACTAGGTCAGGTGATACCCATTTGAATTTGTCAAGCAAAAGATTTTGAAAAGACTGGAAATGTCAGGCCTATTTCTTTAACTTTATTTTTGGAATTACGTAAGTCTGGGACTCGGTTTAAAAAAAAAAAAAGACTCATGAATATATAGTAATGAAATTGTGTGTATATATATTTATTTATTTATTTATACATGTATATATAAACTAGAATGTTGGAATTTCCCTCAGATCCCAGGTTCCTGTTGAACAAATCTGAGGTGATTGTGACTGGGGAAGGACAACTGTATTTTAGATAGGAAGCTACTTTTATTTACTTTGGACTGAAATTTTTCATTTTATAGTACGCCTGGTGCCAGCTGGATGCGAACAATGTACATGCCACAGTTGGTGGCTGAACTAGGGCTGCCTGAAGATTATTGCATGAAATGGGTATTTTAATGAACAGCAGTATCCTAACTCCAGGCAGCTTGGAGGTGAAGTGGCTCATCTTTACAAGGAATGAACATAACACCGAGGTGCATGTTGGCTGTCCCTTAACTGGGATGCCCAGTGTAGGTCCTTTGCCTGTGACTATCTGCCTTGAGGTGGCTGCTTTTTGCCTTAAATTCCACTTTTACAAATAGTAGCAACAGATGGTGGACATCATGCTTTTGCCTGGGTGAGATAATGATTGTGTCGTGCAGTTGTGTAGGGTTTTGTTGGTGTGGGAGACATTTTTGCTCTGTGCACCATCAGCAGAGCCACTCCTGGGAGGCTTTGTCCCCAGCCAGCAGGAGTGAGTCCTTCACCAGTCTGTGCTGGCCCGACAGCAGCCCACTCTCACGTGTGGGGACTCCTTTCCTGAGGCCCTGTGGTGTCTTCTCTGGCAGGGTTCAAAACTCTGCTTCTGTAGAAACTGAATACAGGGGGAAAAGATTCAATACTGTCCATCCTCCAGGCTGGTTTTAGTGTCACACTCTCCTATCCTCTTACTCCCTACCAGGGTTTATACAGTGTTTCCTCTCCAAAAACAAATATTTTGGTAAACCACATGGTAAGGTGTCTGTGGCGTTCATTTCCGAAGAGGCACAATGCCTCCTTGGTCGAGAGGAGAGTTTCTTATTCTCTTCAGGTTCAGTGACCCCATCTAACAAAGCAGCATGGTAAGACTGGCTCTCTGTCCATGAGTTGTTGTCCATTAGGCACAACAACTCTATTGATGCCCTTCATTCAATTTGGATAAACTACATTTATGCTGTGATGTGGTTCATTCACAAGTGGACTGTATGGATCTGAAAATCCATTTCTTGTACCTTAGGAAATAATTGCTGCTTTGTGCTTCTCTGTATCTCTGTGAGGACAACCAAGTATTAGAAACACTTTAAAACCTTGTTGGAAGAGGTCCAGGGTTTTTCTGAGAATACTCTTTATGGTTTGTTTAAGGTTATCAATTATGTTTCAAATAAAAAGCTCTCTACAGATGATCATTGTGCTGTACTTTGAACTCATTTAACTGGACATTATTTACAGAATATTTATCTTGGTTATGGCAGTTTTTGTCACACAGCGATATTACTTTTCCATTATATATTGCATGTGACCGCCACATAAGTTTGATAATAAATGTTGGGAAATAAAAAACAGAGTTAGTGCCTCAGTATGATAGCAATTCCCATGTGATGGGAAATAATGTCATAAACTTCAAATTACCTTTTAAATAAATGTTTACGTCCAACCCATCCATTAGATCATAGCCTGAAGGGTCAGGAGGATCATTTCTTCATATTTCACTGTATGCATTATGATTGCTTTTTTAGGTGTAAATGATGTTTTTAAATGAAGAATGGCACCCGAACTATATACAAACAAAGGCTAGACATTACAGAGTTGCTATATGGCAGAAATAGCCTCAGCCACTCTGCTAAATATAGAAGTGCAGCAGTAAACTGAATTCATTCTTAGAAAATATTTTTAATGGTGCAAGTGCTGAGACGATACAGAAATACGTCTGTTTGTGTCATTCATGCAGTATGCAGCTTTGACGTTTTAGTCAAGTCTGAACTCTGATTGTGGTTTGGTAGATGGCTGTTTTGCTAAACGCTTATGAGAGTCAAGATTTTGGAGAAAGGGAAGAGCATACCTGAGCATGCAGAGAGGTGTATAAATTGTTATCTATAACAATAGGTATGGGGGATAGTAATGGGGGTTTTAACCACTTGGGGCTTTGCGTGCCTGTGAAATGGTCCCACCTCAGTGCTCAGGGATAGTGCTTCTTGAGAGCACCAGAAGAGAAACACCCCACATGTTGAAACCCCACTAGTCCCAAAGCCAGGAGAGGGCCAGAGCAGCCCGACACAAGGATGAAACAAACCCAAACCCCACATTTAGATACATACCTGCCCTGAGTTGGACATACCTAGTCCATGTGTCCTGAATGAATCCATTTGGACCCTCAAAACAAAACATGTTGAAGCTTTTGTAGATGGTGGTGTAGATGGAGCTACATGAAAAACCCCAAGAGGGGGCAAGATGGTCAGGCTTAGTAGAGGGGTGGCTTTGATAAAGCTGTAGTTGTCCCTAGCATGTGGGTATAGGTTCCTCAGCCTGGGCTGGCTGGGACTGGGGGAAGGAAGAGTTGCCAAGGGCCATTAGACTAATCTAGAGATTAATTAAACAAAAAAATCTGTTTACAGGCAGGGAAAAAACCATTGTCTTGGTGATTTAAAACACCAATCAAGAAACTCAGTGGTGTTTTTGCTGCAACTCTGATTTGACCTTCCTGTTTACATTAAACATTTTTCTGGCGGTGTACAGTGACGTGCTTGCTTTGTTTAAGGTATTTGACAGTTACAACAGTTCTGGGAATAATTGTTCTGGTTGTATATATGTCAGGAAACAAATACGTTAATAAAGTTACGTTTTTCTTTAAACTTAAAATTTGTCATGCTTCTCAACCTTACCATCCTTCATGAGGACCATTAATGTTAAACTCTGGCTTGAAAACAAATTTTCTCAGTAGCATATTAAATAATTTGTCCAAAGCATTTTTAGTTGGAGGTTAATCTGATCTAGAACCAGTTGGTTATAATATTACTTCTTTTACTGCTTACATTTCCTAATATTAATTTCTTCAAGTTCACTTGTTTCTGATTCTTTTTTGTTAGCAGAGGTCTGTAATCCTTTCCACAGCAACCACTTGTAAAAGCAGAGGATTATGACTTGGGGCAGGATATGAGCAGCAGGGACAGATCAACTTAAAAACAAAGATCCTGTCTGAGTATAAATGCTATTGTTAGTAGAGAGTTGGGGTGAGTCAAGTGGCAGGATGTCTATTAGAATAAGACAAATTCATATTTACGCCACATGGCATGCTAGCCAGAAGACACATCCTTACAGCAGTTGTGTGATAGAGTACATATTTTTATACCTTTTACTTTTTGTAGTTTTGTCTAGTCCAGTAAACTATTCCCTCTGAGAATGGCTGGTATCTAAACATCTGAATAGCTTTTTGGTTTTCTACAGATTTATTTTTCTGTCTAAAAAGTTTCCGTACTGTTATGCTTTTCCCCAAATCTGCTAAAAGTAGGGATTTGAAATTACACTACCGCAAGGTCATTCCAAGGTTAGCAATAGCCATTTTGTTCTATTGCTGTCTTTTCTGATGACGTGTGTGATCCTTCATAAAAAAGGAGAATTTTTTTTTTCCTTGGCCCTATATTAAAAAATAAATTAAAAAAAAAATCATTGTATTAATCATATTTTATGCTGATAGTTTAACTGACCTATTTAACACTGATATTCAAGGTTTGTTGTTGCTGTTTGTGTTTTCTAATACTTGGCCTTAAATAGATAAAGTCAGTACATAACTAAGAAACTAAGGTACCAAGTGACAGAAAGCATTCAAGTGGAAGTGAGGAAAAAAGCCTACATTTTGTAAATACAGAAAACTTCTACATAAGCACCTCTAATGGCAAATCAAACAGATGTTCTGGTAAAAGGCAGACAAATGGAAAATGTTTGGATGGGTCTTTAATCATTGCCACATTGAGGCAAGAGGAGTCTCAATGCTTGCTACTGAATGAATTAGGATCCCTCTTCAGTGTCCTAAAGTTTTCAAGGTCAAAAAAAAAATACTCCTAAAGTTACGTTTCTAACTCCCATATGAAAAAAAGATTTTATAGCAGTTGATATATGGAGTTTTTTAGATCATCCTACTGATGGCACTTGGGCTGTAACTGTATTATCAGTGAATACGAAAACAAAGGCTCCAGCATTTCAACAGTATGAATTCTTCAGACTGTATTATTTTGTTAGCCTGAGGCAAGAGGCTGCGCTCTTAGGACTCGTCTGTGCAGAATGAGTAATCCGAGACAAATGTGCAGCCACACCGCGTGTGCAATATGTCCAGATCCCATGAACTAGCCGCTCTTGCTGTGCAACACAGGCAGCCAAGTGTCTCTCATGGACAATAGACATATGTTAAAAATGATAATTTTATTATAGTCTCTGAGATTTTACCACACATAAGTGATTCTAAGAGCATTATAACAATTGCAGCATAACTGTGGGTCTGTTTATCCCATTAGTCAGAATTTTGTACTGTAGGGAGTTGCTTTTGCCAGTAGGATTTTGTGTTACCTAACCGTAATTCTGTATTTTTAAGTGAATTCTGTGCACGGGCACAAGTGAAAATATATATTCACGGTGCAATCCATTTTGGTGTTTTTACATGGCTTGCATTAGAGTGTGTGATAGCTTGAATTTTCTTTCTTTGCCAAAGCTGCTTAAACAATACAATGACAGATTTCTGTTTTTATTCTTCATTAATGTCATTCTTCATCCTCTCTGCCCCACATCAGGGAGGAAGCGTTGTGAGTTTGCTATTTTAATGAAGAGAAATGATGCATCTATCAACTGGAATTTATAGAGTAGGGCACATCAATTCAGTTGCCTTGAGCTTGCTGAGTTTGCATATTCCGGGCCAAGCAGTGCTCTCGATTACTCCTGTGCAACCCCATTAACTTCAGTAGGTTGCACAGTTCAAAAGTGGCTGCACTGATCGCAGGGCGGTGGTAGGGGAAAAAGGGAGATCTGTTGGGAATGTCAAGCTCCAGAATATTATTTTTTGTTATCATGAAAGGCAATGGGCACACAGTTGTAATTAAATTTTTGAAAGGTTAGGAGAGCCAGCATGTAGTAATTTCATTGAGAATTTAATCTTTGTAGATGTACAGAACAGAACAGACAGCCTCCCAAAAATCACTGCGGTGAGGGGGAAAACACTTCCAGCCCTGGAAACATATTGTAAATCATATGTCTTCAGTAGAGTGTATCCTGTAATTACTCTTAACCGTAGGTTGTTTCTTCCTTTCTCTCTCTAGGAGCTATGCCGTCAGCGCATGGCAGTGAAGACATCTGATCGCCCAGAGCCGCTGCACGCCTCTCGAATCAATAGTGTTTCTTCACAATTTAGCGATGGGCCCATTCCCAGCCCCTCGGCCCGCAGCAGCACCTCGTCCTGGTGCGAGGAGCCTGTCCAGTCCAACATGGACATCTCCACCGGCCACATGATCTTGGTAAGGTGTTTTTTCTTCACGGCACATACAATATTGTCAGAATGTGAGATGCCTGCTCAGCTTATGGCAAGAGTTAACTTTTAAGGGAACGGAAGCTGTCTGTTCACACATCAAAAGTGTTCCTGAGCTTCACTGGTAAGCTTAGCCTTGTATAATTAAAACTAAGAGGATTTTTATTTCCATTTCTTTCTCATTATATTGTTTATTTTTCTCTCTGGGGAATATTCTTTTATCTCAGACATACAAATTATTTTTGTGCTTGCTTTAAAAAAGATAAGTCACGCTTTGTCCTTTTGTGCTATTAATTTATGGTTAACTCAGCTTGGACAACTGAAGAAAACTGCTGAATTTCCGATCAGCTTCTTTTTCTTGTGTGTCGTTATTGTGTGGAGGTATCTAAGCTGAGAATGCAACAGAATATTAGCAATACGGAACGTTTTTTTTTCATTACCGTTTGAATGGAGAGGGACCTGAATTTTGAGACTAGCCTGATTTTAGTTATCCTTATCAGGATTTCTTCTAAGCTGTATCTCTTTTATGTTTGAAATGATACAAATACCTTCTATTAATGGAGTCTCCGTTGGAAAACTTGGGTTACTTCCAAACATGACTTGCAATTGGTATCAGTGTAGAAGATTGACACATGAAGATCTGACTGTATGTTAGCAGCCCAGGACAGAGTCTAGTGGTTGGGACTTGCTGTTTGCTTCTGTCTCTCTGTCACTCTTAGCATCCTGCTGGGAGAGCTGGGGAGCAGTCCCCTGGGTTTTGTGCCTTATTTTCCTCCTCCTTTAATTATTTGCTGTCTTTGTAGACTACATTGAAATTGGCTGAGAAGAAGCTAGGTGATGGTGAAGATAATAAGTCAGGTGTTATTTTGCTTTCTATATTTGATTTCTGCAACTTAGTAGTACTGACCTCATGTAAGCACCCTTTCCAGTTGGTAGCATTGCCATGCTTTTGGAAACTTCCCTATTGTATTTATGCAATTCTGAAGATTTACAAGGGGTATTTCTGAGAATGAAGGTTCTCTCCATGATTCCATACATTTGGGTCATAGTTTTTCAACTTCTTTCTCTTTTTCGGGATTTATTTTTGGAAGTACAGTTTTCTCAGATACTCTTTGATTTCTTTTAAGCCACCTCACCTAATGGAAGATGGAATGAAGTCAGGTAAAACCCAAAGAGCTAATTTGACTCCAGCTACATTACTGACCTTCTTCAGCCTTGGTCAGGTCAGCTATAAAACTGAGCAAAAGCAGGACAGGTTTGAAAACCAGACTCCATACCAGTGTGTCACCCTGAGTAAATACTTCTTCCCTTGCCCAGTCTTTTCCCCCCAAAGAGTTAATTAAATCTTGTATTAAACACTGATACACAAGCGTGTTTTGGAAGGGGAGCTGCCAAGGCAGAAAATTATATGTCACAGTTTCTACTGTCCCACTTCTGCCTAACTAGTACAAAATAAACTTGGGTTTCATTTCATAGTTAACTGAAATGCCTGAGAAAAAAAAAGTACCCTAGTAATCTACTAGAAGTAGATTATTAGAGAAGTACTCTAGTAATCTAAAAGTACTCTAATTGTCCAACCTGAAAATAAATACAAATTCCTGTGGTAAGGTTCTGAGGCAGTATATTTCTATGGAAATAAAAAAAAAAAATCCTATATAGATGGAAATATGCACTTGATATTTCCAAACAAATCCTACTACTTTAAATTGAGGAAATTTATTTTTGATTATATTATTATGAAAATCTTTTTAAAAATCACAATATCAAATTTAAAGGAGAGAAAATTGCATATGGGTACCACTTATTCTAGATATGTAATTTTCTGCAAAATTGCAAGAAAGAATTTTTTCTTCTGTCTGTGAATAAACTTTAGAAAAGGATGAGGTTGGACAAGATCACTCTTATGGTGTTCAGTGTCCATAATTCAGCCAATCCTATTTAACCCTGAATGAACTCATACATATGTTAGTGATCTAGCAGCATATGTTATTTCTTAGGTGGTGAGGGTTCAGTGAAGGGTAAAAGAAACACTGTAGTGTCCTGAGAGTACAAACCACACAGAGAGAATAAAAATAGTTAATTTGTTTAGTCTAAACTGAACAAACAAAAATCAGTGATTCAGGGGAGTCTGCATATTGTGCTTTGAAATATGGGATGGGGAAAAATTGTTCTTAATGGACACAGATGATACAATTAGGAAGAAAATATGGGTTAGAGTCGAAAGGATGCATTTAGCTTGGATATCAGGGCAAGCCTAATAGGAGGGTCAGGCAGGCAGTGGGGTTGTTTACTTAAGGGAAGTAGTTAAACCATAAAATCAAGATTTGATGAAGGCGAAGCTAGGCTAGGTTTACACGGGAAGATCAGCATCATGCAGCTACAGCACTGGGGCAGATGATTGGACTTGATCAGAATTGCTCATGTTTTGTGTCACTGTGGGTCACACTGAAACCGGAGAGCTGACCCAATTTATGTTTTCCTCAAAAATAAAGACATGTATCTGTAATATTTATTTGCCTGAATTTTTCTCTCTCTGGAGACACAGTAGCTTGTTGAACTTCAGCAGTAGAAAAGGCTTGCCAGAGATGAGCTTTTTCTCCCTTTGTCCTGCAGCTACAAGTCAAGGGGAGCGAGGGGTCCCACTTTGCAACTTTTAGATCATTCAGTGCAAGGACTTTTCCAGTTCTTCCTATTTCCTACTGCCAAAATCCTCTTACCTTTTGAATTTTTATGGATATTTTTCATGAAAGATATCTCAACGCCTAAAAAAAGCAACAAGATATATTAGCAAGGGACCCAGTAAGAATGGCAAATGCCATCTGCTTTGCAGGGTAAATGCACTTATAGCTCTGTAAATGTGTTTTTCAGCTCCACAGTGTGCAGAGAATCAGCAGTTAGCTGAGTTAGGGCTCCTCAGTCTTTATTGTTCATAGGTGCCAAGGCCTCCCCAGAGAATGTGAAACAATGGATTACTGTATAAAGTGGAAGCAGGAAATATTTTATTTTGATATATAAACAGAATAATCCTTTAATGGAAATAACTTTGAAGAAATCTATCTGCAACTGCTGAATGACTCCATGTAATCCCTTTCTTGCCCACAGGTACTGTTGGTCAGAAATGCTTCTGTAAAGCTGATTTAGTTTGCTGGAAAGAGCCAGCAGGTTGTACCTGAGATGTCCAAAATGCACGAACCTTAGGTTTGTTGGAGTTGGTGGTGGGCCACAGGTACTGTTTTCTTAGAGGACTGGCTACCTTAGGTTAGCCAAACATTTATAGTACTTAAGGTCTGGAGAAACCAGCAAACTTCGAAGCCCATGTGCCTGTGGGGCAGTCTCCTCACTTAGACTCAAGTCAGTCTTTCAAAGAAAAAAATCTGCATTTCTGACAGTTTCCTATACAGCAAAGACAATATCTCCGTACTGCTGACAGTAGCATGAGGTAGTTTATACTATTGGCAGTAGAAAGTAGGGAGGACTCAGGAGGCCCAGAAGGACGGTGATAACAACATTCGGAGCTTTTTTTTCCTTTTTCACGTTCTTTTTCCTCATATTTGCAGCAGGAGGATGGCCCATATGGCACTTTCTGATTCCATCATCTTTCTAAAAGATCCAAGCACTTTGGAAAGTGTAATTAGAGGAGCATGTTTTATGCAGTCATGTTTGTGGCACTGACTGGCTGGTTTCAGCATCAACAACAGCAAAGACGTGCCCTCATTTCAGTCACCATTGGTTTTGCATGAAAATAATAGTTCTTCAGAAGGTCAGAGCAAGGGAAGGAATAGAAACTCAGAAATGGATATCCATCCACTTTATTCCCATATGTACATCTGTATTGCAAGTGCCAGGAGAAGCCTAATAACATGCCACACTTCCACTGTAGTCCAGCAAAAGGACCGAGGGGGTTGAAGGTGTCCAGGAGAGATTTAGTCTACTTGACTTGGGCTCCTAATTGATACCTACAGTTTAGGCACTTTCTGAAGTGGTGTTTTTGACTTGATTCCATAAATTCACTTTCTAGTTGGTGAAGAGAGTGGGTGGCTATGAAAGTCTCCAGAGAACTAGGCAGACAGAGGTTTTCTCTTTGGAGGCCTCCCATTCTGCTTCCACTATCCCACTGACATACGCAACTTACAGAATCACAGTGTTTGAGGTTGGAAGGGAACTCTGGAGGTCACCCTGTCCAACCCCCCTACTCAAGCCCGGACACCTAGATCCAGTTGCCCAGGACCATGTCCAGATGGCTTTTCAATGTCTCCAAGGATCTCCAGCTTAGATCGAGGAGTTTCTTTTTTCATGCTCAAGCACAAGTTCAGCACAAGTTAGGGAGGTTGTGTCCCACATCTGCTTGATTCCATGCTTGTTTGCTTGAAATAATTATAACCTTTTTTTTTTCTTTTTTACTTTTTCTTTTTTTTTTTTAATGAAGAACTGTGCTGCAAAAAGGGAATGCATGCTTTTGGCAACATTTTGAGTTAATTCTCTGAGTACCATATATGAGAGGGAACTTGCAGAAGCAGAACTTATTTCCTGTGTTTTTTCTTTTATTATTTTTCCCTTGTAAAGAAAGACATGCAACCTTTGAAACATTGTACATAAACCAGAGTTTCAGAAAGTGTGAATTTCCAAAAGACCCTTTTTGGTAGTAGTTTAAGGTGGAAGTCTGAGGAGTCCTCTCTGAGGGTATAAAGCTGGTAAACTGTCTGCGATAGTTCTTTCATACTCTACATTTCAGAAGGAGAAGAAAGTACTGTAATGGGGCGGAATGAGGTAGTGGGAGCAAATGAACTAGAGACTGAAATCAAGGGCCTTGTGTGGAGGAGGTGTAAGGCCACTTGATCCTCTTGCCCTTGGCAATATGCTTACAAAAAAAAAAACAAAAGGACCTTCCCCATAGAGAAGGAAAGGATGGCCTCATATAAGAACTTCTTGTCAAAGGAGAGTCACCTTTTGGCCTTTGAGCACATCCTGGGACACAATCCCATCCAGGGGGACATGGGACAGAGACCTGCAGCTGGGAAACCAATCATACCCATGATGTTGGATTTTGCATCCGGTTCCATTGTTATGCTTAATCAATGGAAGACTTGCTGTGGGGACTGAGAAGGATGACAAGGAGGGAATAGTTTCCAAGGTTGCACCTGGGGCTTTTTGATAACATTGGTATCTTATAGTCTCTGCATGATAACTTTTAGATGGTTAAAAGCAATTTTCCCCTCACTCTCGTTTTTTAAAATAAATCTTGTTTGAAAATGAACTCTGTGGGGTTGCTGCTATAGATTTTCTTTTAATTGAATGTGGAAGAGTGTGGAGTTGTGTGATACAAGATGCATTCTAACAAGAAAAAAGTGCATGTTAAATCCTCCACTACATTTTGTTGAAATTCCTAGATTTTACTCCTAAAGATGTAATAAAAGCATGAGCAAAAGGCATCTAAGTGCACTTCTCTAAATAAAGAGACAAATTTCAGGATGTGAGCACTATGCTAGATGCAGGTGTACTTTCCACCTTCAATTTAATCCCTATGCACACAAAACATTTCCTGAGTGAAGGAGCATGATGAACAGTATGCAAGCACACTGCACTGCCTGGGGACACATGCTGCAGGCGTGATTAATGCTAGCAGAGACAAAGGTGAGGAGTACAGGTAGGGAAAACAAGGTCTTTGTCACAATTATGGCATGCTTGATTATTTAGTGTTTTTGTTTGATTGTTTTCTTTTTTTTTTTTCCTTCTACCACCATTATTTTCGCTGTAATTCTTCATGAATTCAAAGACTATAAATACCATGTTTAAAAAAGCTTCTGACTGAGAAAACAAACAAATAAAAATCCTCCCTCACATGAGAAAAGAGAAAAGTCAGTGGCAAAGTTTAGTTAAAAGCATGAACTCCTTACACATGTGCTAAGTGGATCTGAATCCCAGTTTATTTTTCAATTCCACCAGTATAAATAGTTGTAGTAGTCTCACAAAATGCAAGTCTCAAGAAGTCTTTGGACCTAAAAGCCATTTCATCACGGACAGTCAGACTAGAGAAGCCATGTGGGAAAAAGCTGTTGTGCATATAGCATTACTCAGTGACAAGATAGCCAATATCCCCCAAAGACATAAATACTGTGGATGGGAAAATCTTTACCCCTCACCCTGAGTTGTCATGTTTTTAGGAACAAGCAGAGCTGGTTGCCTCCTGAAAGATTTTTTGCTGATGAAATGGCATTTATCCTTTCATTTCCATTTTTTTCCTCCCTCACTTTTCAAATCATTTGGAGACATTTGCTTCTGTTTGTTTAAACCCAGGACTTGAGATACAGGAACAAAGAAAAGCTACAAAGAAAAGTACAAAAAGTCTTCTTGCATAGAAAAACAGCTTAACTAATAGAACCATAAATCTAATAAATGGATGTATGTTGTACATAGATTTCTTCAATAAAACTCAGAAAACATATTCATGAACACGTTACCCTTTGGTTCTTCCATTTTTATTTGTTTCATGTTCAGTTGCCTCCCTTTTTCTACATTGTTGAATGGTCCTTAGGAAATGACAATTACAGAGTCAGTGTTAAGTCAAGAAAAACATTAATCTCGAATACTGTACAAAATTAATTTCAAAATCTTTTTTTTTCCCTAAATTTCTCCCTGTTGGTTATTTTTCCCAAATGTATTCATGATTAGCAATAACTTGCCAAATTTCTGTGAATACATCTTCATCTGGTGCTTGACAGTGAGGTGTTTATTTCAGCTCTGTACAAGCTGCTTTGGTTGAACACTTTTAGCTATCATGTACCTTCCCGTTCCATAAGGAAAAAAAAAAAAAGGCTTTTAGTAGAAAGATGAAGAAAGCATCTCTATTAACATTCTAGAGTGCTAATGTTAAAAGTGTGACATTGGGAGAAATATTTGATACTGAACTAGCTTGTGCAGCTATGTGCACAAAGTAAAAGGGGATCGTAGCCACAGCTGACACAAAAGCCTGGTGGCTACCTGGTCTTTTCTCTCAGGTTCTCTCAATTTCTAGTGAAGGTCCAACTGGTGTCAAGACAAGACTAGTACCAGTTGCAGCAAGCAGCAAAAGAGGTGATAGGAGGTTGTTGAAAAAGATTTGCTCTTCGATTCTTCAGATTGAAAACAAGGGATGTTCCTTGGTCCACAGCTGCTGTTAAAGTCTCACTAGGGATAAAAACCAGAGATGAACACTCGTCAAGGAGGCTACTGGTCTTTTCTTTTGTTTCCAGACTTGTCCGAAGTAACAAAATATTTTTCTCTGTATTTCTCCTATTCTATAAAGTCATTGATAACACAGTGTAGCAGATATAGCAGTTGATCATATTTGGTATCTAACAGGTGGAAATGCCTATTTATAAGGAAAAGGGCACTAAAAAGGAGGTGGCTCAGAAGGATTTCTCAGGCAGGAGTCCTGAGATGATAATACAAGTTATATATTTCTGAGCTGGTAGCAGAGTTCAGGCATTGAAAGGAAGTGAATTTTGACTCATTGTGGGATAATGAAAGGGCTCATGCAGGTTGCATAGATGGTGCACCATTAAGATCAAACAACGTGTGGTAAATGGGACTAAACTTCAGATCTTCTGAAAATACATAACAGTTTGGGATGAAACTGGAGTTAGCATAATGGTACTTATAAGGAAGAGATATCATTTGGGGGAATGGTTTTAAAATGAAAACGGGGAGATTTAGATTAGCTGTTAGGAAGAAATTCTTCACTCAGAGGATGGTGAGGCACTGGAACAGGTTGCTCAGAAAAGCTGTGGATGCCCCATCCCTGGAGGTGTTCAAGGCCATGCTGGATGAGGCCCTGGGCAGTCTGATCTACTGGGTGGCATCCCTGCCCATGGCAGGGGGTTGGAACCCAATAGTCTTTAATGTCCTTTCCAACCCAAACTGATGATTCTATGATTCATATGATTCTATGATATCATATTGGCACTGTGTTTTTGCACTAACGTACCAGTTGCAGTTTAAGCTACCCAGGAAGTCTCCAGTAGTATCTTGAAGATCTTCTTCTCTTCTTGTGGGCTATGCCAGCAGAAGTTACTGGAAATGCTCTGGTTAAGATGCCGCTAAAGACACCTTAATCCATTGATTCAAGATTCTGTTTATGCTCATTTTCAGGGCAAGATTAAAAAAATATACATATACTTCACTTTATGAAACTCTTTCTGGGATAAAGCCTTCATTTGGCAGTGTTTTGTAAGTGAGGTATCTGAATTTGGGTGGTATTTTGAAAATTTAATGTGTAGGACACAGGCAAACTGCTCTTGTGACGATCAAATTTTACATATGCACCCACGACACAGCTGTGGGAAATTTTTTAAATAAGGAGATAAACATTAAAATAATCTGTGAAGTATGGTTATGGATGACATAGTATTTGTGCTTTATAAGAGAGTACTGTGTTATTTTTTGGTCAAAAACAGATAAAGTGGAAGGCTATTACCCTCAAATATTCCATCATCCCTAGCATGTCTTTATAAAACACATACTTTTGCTATAAATTTCTCTCTTTTATATAAGTCTTTTTGTTTGTTTGTTTCAAGTTGGGTTAATATCTCCTCATTTTTTCTAGTTGATAGCTCTCCCTCTATGGTGTCCCATCTCTCTCATCCTCTTGTCCTAAAACTGTGTGCTGGTGCTTCATGAGGTTGCCCAGCTGGCCAAAAGAAAACAAATCAATGGTGGGAAGAACTAAGAGTTGCCTCTTGTTTCTGGCTGCTTGCTGTACCATTTCACTGAACTAAGAATAGAAAGGAGGGGTGAAAAAGCTCTCACAAGCATCACCTCCTTCAAGCGTGACTTGTTACTGCTCTGGGAATTATTCCCTGCCCTTTTCTTACTGGAATAGCTACGAGGGCTGGCACCAAGGTACTAAAATGTTTCTGTTCTCAGTCTGGTTAGTAGTAAATCCACTAAGGTCTGTTAAAGACGGTTGGTTTCTAGATTCGCCATGTCTTTAAAAAACATTTCTCTGACCTTGTATCACAACTGTATTACTTTAATTATGTAAAGGTTTTCCTACTTTTGACCTGGCTGTTTGTACTATCAAAAGCATTCCCATGAACATCCAATAACCCTAATGTGCAGAGCAACTAAGCTCCTATAGCTGTTACAGTGCAGTGAACTGAAGTAAGCACCTGTACTTATTTGATTAAATACATGCATATGCAACTCAGTCCTTTAAAGAAAACAATAAAATAAAATAAAATAAGTCTCCTTACTGGATGCAATATAGTTAGACTCTGAGATTGAGGAGAATCTGGTCATTACAAAGATATTTTTGCTTTATAATTAGAAGATTCTGAATGTGAGAATACAAATAGTCAGTTAATTAGTACTGACTAGTTCTTACATTCTTTTCTTATTTAATTTCAGTGGATCTTAGCTAGTTAAAAAAAAAAAAAAAAAAACACTGAAGGAGCAACAAGACATACCATGAGTTGTGTTGTTGCTGTCATCCAAATTCACAGAAAGAAGAAAACATATTGAAGAAATTTGATAAGACCAGGTGGTCTGAGTGAATAATTTTCCTTTCATTAACATATTCCCCTTATTAACTCTGTAATTAATTGTACATAGCTAAGGAAAGCTATGGAAATTGCATTTTGAGATGTATCAAAGCTGACTTTATGCTTCAGACTTCCATGCAATTTACTATTAATGAAGCAAGAGATGGAGGCCCCAAATCTATAATTATTACTTACTATTTGAATGACAAGCAAAGAATTTTATCAGCACAGTTTCAAATGAAAGGGGATTAACAGCTAATGTTGAAATTGTTAATCTTTCTTATTAAAATAATTTTGACGAGAGTGTTTAGCCTGAAAGAGGTTTCTGGAACATCATTTACTATTAAAACAGCTATTTTCTGAAGCTCAGTATGAATTTGTCTAAGTTTGACAGCAGGGTGCAAATATTTTTTAAATGAATGAATATTTTATGGGAGCTAAGGCTGTTCATGTGTGAGCTGATGCCGAGCTGCTTGCTGTGTGCATATTCCTGGAATGTGTAGCAGGGTGGTAGTACAATATCCATCTTACAAAAGTAAAGATGTCGACTGAGATAACAATAGAAAAAAAAACATAGCACAGCATCTGAGAACTGAAATTGTGCCCCAGGCTGCATCTGCACAGTGCTGATTAGCAGGTGGGAGCTGCGTCAAAATTGGGCCCCAGATCTTGGTGATATTTTAATGTGACAAAAAAAGCCTATAATTATTGTCTGGTAACATAGTTATTTCATGTTTAGATAGGCCCTCTTACTCCTTTGCATTGTGGTATATTTTCAATTTTCATATATTTTTACCATGGTCACGTACCTTAAGATGAGTATTCAGTAATGGGCACTTGCAACCTATATATATGCTTGTGTACCAATATCATATACAGTAATTATATCCTCATAGAAATATAGATAAATATTTGTGAGCTGAGATATAATACATATAATGTATATATCTTTCAAATATTAATGAAAACTACTTGACATTTCAAAAATTAAAACTTTTCTGTGAAGTCTGGAATTTTCATCTCTTACAGAAGCACACAATTGAAGCTGACGAGGTTGTTGTCATTGCTCAGGATAAGGAAATTTTAAATATATAGGGACGTAAATGGTGAAAAGCAGAGGAGTGATTAGTTACAGAGTGTAATTTGCGGTGGTCTAAGCCACATAAGGACTGAAGAAGGTATATGTTAAACAACACTATTCATTTGCTTTCATCTCATTAAAGAAGAACACTAATGTAAGAGATGTCACATGCATTTGACAGTGACAAACCTTACCAGCTGAATAGATAGAGATCACTTAAATGCTTTGATTAAGACACTATATGTGCAAGTAGATGGACGTTGCATAAAGGTACCATCAACACAACAACCCCGAAGTACCTGCTCTACCAGGAGGCTGCTCTGAGCTGTACCTCTCTGGGGACTTGTGGAACTTCTCTGGGCTCACTCAGAAAATGAAAGGTTACAGAGTGAACCTAGTGTCTGTAGTCCTATGAATGTTCGTTTGCAACATTCTTGCAGTGATATGGTAGCAGGAAGCACTGTAGGCTGTATCTACACTTCATTCATCAGGCAAAATCAAAGGGTGTTTAGCTTAAACATAGCAGTTGTTAAACAGCACGCAGTAACATTACCTGAATAAGCACTTTCTTTATAAGAGCATGTTTTGTATATAATATAATTACATGTTGGGTCAAGGACATAAAGATTTCTTCTTAATCTGTAAAAATCCCAACACTCCCTGTAGACCGCGATATGTGGTCTTGGTACAGCTTGGTAGGCTGTAGTTAAGAGGCAAAATTTGTCAAGGATGAAATTATTGCCAAATCCTAAATCAAAACCTTCCTAAACACAGGAGTATTTCTGATGCAGGTATTTATCTGTTGCTTTCCTTTAGTAGAAAGACACCCAGAAGAACTAATTTGTTTAACCACAAGTGCCACAGAGAAGCAGGAACATAAAATCCTTGGGCTGATGGCCAATGACCAATGACTTAGTACATGTGTGTCTTAACAACTGAATTTTGGGAAACTTTGTCCTTCAGGTAGGATTTGGGAGCCTGAAATGAGAAATTTTGATTAAAGCCACTGGGAGCCTTTCAACTAACTTCAGTAACCAAAATAATAATAAGCTGACTCTTACATAGCATTTTTGATCAGTAGGTTCAAAGCTCTTTTTAAAGGTCAGTATCATTATCCTGTCTCTTTATTCTAGGAAGCACAGGCATGGATAAGGAACTGTCTGACCACGACTAACCTTAAGGTCAGAAGCAGAGCCAGGAGTAAACCACCATTCTCTGGTGTTACAATGCTCTGCTCTCACAGCTAATCACATTGGCTCTAATAAACAAGGGATCATATCGAAGGGTAATATTTTTGCCCTTTTTTGTCCCTCATTAGTCTTTTTTAAGGACATGAAAGCATGACATAAAAGAATATGGGAGTTCTGCACCTGGGTTTGTCATGTTTGATTCTGCAAGTTTAGTTTTGGCCTCATTATCTAAGAGCAAACTATTCCATATTTGGAGAGCTGGCTGAAAAATATTAAATACACAGTGGAAACCTTATGAAAACCAAACCAATGATGTACAGTCTATGGTTAGTTATCCCTGTGATGTAAAAGGATGCCATCTACTCATTTTTGGGTCTCTTTTAAATTTATAAGTGTTCTTGAAGATTGTATTTTCAATCTGCTAGATCATAGCCATTGCAGACCTGCACACACATACCACAAGTTTTTGATTCTTTAATTTGCTTTTTCCTTCTGTTTAGCAGTAAGTAGTACTTGTGTTGTCTACTCAAAACTACTGGTGTCAGTGTTTTTTTCCTTGGTTCAGGAAGCAAAGTGTTCCAATGAAAAGGCACAGAACACAGGGAAATTTGAACTGTTACTGGTTATAAGCCAAATTAGCTTCTTTCCATAGCACTGTTTGTTTGGTTTATGTTTCTTTGTTTTGTTTTTCTGATTTCCTTTCTTACCAGTACAGTGCCTTCTTTCTTCTTTTTACATCTTTGTTGGCCTCTACAGCCATCTCTTGGCTTCTTTTTCTGTCCTCTTTCACATTGCATTTCCCTTATTATTTTCTTTTTGCCACTTTAAATATTCTCATTTGTAGATTAGACTAGTGTTCCTCAAACTTCTTTATGGTTTGGTCTCTTACTGGCTCACATGCTGTCAAGTAAACCCAAGAGTCCAAGGAGTAGGTAAGATGTCTTCAGCTTGCATACTTCTAAAGCTTTTCTACCACTACTTCACAGCCCCTTTTGAATGCTGGCATGAGAAAAATACTTGAACATCACTGAGCTAGGCCAACCTCAACTGAAAATCTCATGGAGCCTAGATTAAAGATAACCTAAAAGTCGGATATTTCCTGTACATTTGGGAGCTGAGTAGATACCAGCTACATCTTTCTCATGACCAGCATTGATTAGCCTCCTACTGCATGGCGGTTCAGCCATAGCCATGAGTGTGACATGGAAAGGGGAGAGCCAGGTTAGTCTTCTCCCACAGTTGTCTCTGAAAGTATTGAAAGTACTTCTGAAGAAAAAAGAGTTTCTTCGGTGCTTATTGTCCTCACTGGCAGTTACTCTAGTTGGGTTGCTTGTCTGCAGGTAGAAACTTTCCCCACACCACAAGAGGAGAGTCTGGGTCGCTGGCTGGTGAATGGCTGAGACTTCATCTGCCAATATAGCTACATGGGCTGAGAAATCTGTGGGTGGGAAAGCTTTGTCCTATGAAGAAAAGCTGAGAGAGCTGGGGATGTTCAACCTAGAGTAGAGAAGGCTCCGGGGAGACCTTGGTGTGGCCTTTCAGTGCTTAAAGGGGTCTTATAGAAAGGATGGAGAAGGACTCTTTACTTAGGTAGATAATGATAGGACTAGGGGGAATGGTCTTAAACTAAAAGAAGAAGAATTTAGATTAGACGTTAGGAAGAAACTCTTTATAGTGAGGGTAGTGAGGCACTGGCACAGGTTGTCCGGAGAAGCTGTGGCTGCCCCATCCCTGGAGGTGTTCGAGGCCATGATGGATGGTGCCCTGGGCAACCTGCTGTAGTGGGTGGCATCCCTGTCCATGGCAGGGGCTTGGAACTAGGTGATTTTTAAGGTGCCTTCCAACCCAAGCCATTCTATGATTCTATGACAGCAATTTGCAAACATGGATCTTCCTAGGTCTGGGATGTAGTTCCAAACTGGTCTTTGAGTGCTAAGATTTGACCATTTCTGGAATTTGAAGTTTCCTGGCTCTGCCTGTTATGTGAGTTTTCTAAGAAAAAAGCTGATTATCCAGTCTGTTCTTCCCCTGCTTTTTCTCACAGGTGACCATATGTTCACTTGCATTTGTGTATATTCTGCAGCTAGGCTGTGGATATAATATGGGTTGCAAGACTTCTTAGATGTCATATTACAGATTCTCAATTTTCACACAAACCTGTGTGTGTTTATATATACAAATTCACATTACCAATTTTTGTACCTTAAAAAAAAAGAAAGAAAGAAAGAAAAACTGAAAAGTAGAGGGATTTTCCTTTGTGAGTCATGATTTGGTCCTGGAGGAATACTGTTTCACTTTTATTCACACATTTAAGAAGGGTAGTAAGAGTATCGCTCCTTATCCCTTTGCTCTAGAGGGGATGTTATATCCATAGAAATAATATTTTCCTTCCACCCTCGAGATGGCCACTGTCTAGTAGAGTCATAATTTGCCCAACTGTCTATAAATCACATCATGTGCTGTATCACTTTGATGTACTTGGTCATGGTTGCATGGGTTTTCCTACTCTCATTATCTCTGAAGAACTTGACCATGCTTGAAGAAAATATTATTTTTAAACATGACGTTTTCAGAATTCTATATTTATCTCCTGGTAATTTTTATATATAGTAAATGAAGATGACTGTACTAGTGCTCTGAAAAGAAACACAGACTTTAATTCATTAAAATCTAAATTTGCAAATACAGTATCCAACCGGGAACCCAAATTTAGATGCTTAATTGAGTTAGCAGAGCTTGTAGAGGAAGAAGGCAGGGAATTTGGTTTTGTGTTTTCAGCAAGGTGTAATTAGCATGTGTAGTAATATATTTTTAAAATTTTCTTTTCAGACTTACAACATCATTAGCAGGCATATAAATAAATCAGATATGTCTTAGATTGTGGTATGATGTTCAAACCATTAGTAAAAATATATACTGAAGAGATAATCTGAAAAATAGGATTAATGTGTAAGAAGAAAATTAAAATTTCTTGTGAGATTGGAATTGGACATCCAATATTTATTGTAGAGTTCAAGGACTTGACTTTTTTGGTGGTGGTGGTGGTTTTGTTTGTTTGTTTGTTTGTTTGTTTGCTGCAGTTTTCCTACTACTTTTTATTCAACTGTATAGCTTGTGCTTTTGCTGTTTAACAAAACTACCAAAAGCTCTTCTCAAGATGCCCCATTTGAAGAATTCAGCTAACACTGTCCTTGGTGTCAGTTTGTACAGCGCAGAATTGTCTTTAATAGAGAGGTTTGGGTATTTGTTTTGAATTTATTTTTGGTTTTAAGAAATGTTATATCACATGCTGTGAAACAGCAGTATTTGACTATGGTCTAGCCCCCTATTTTTCAAAATAATATTCTTCTTTTATTTAAAGCTTATTAATTATTTAGGAGTTTTATTGTGAAATCTACTCCAAGAAGTACAGAAAGACTGGCAACTGATTCTGGCTAATTCATCTTTTACATTTTTATTACTTAGTTTGGCACGTCTTGTATAAATAGAATCTAATGTGCATAAATTATATTCCTGAATTTGTCAACCACTTAAACCTTCTGCTTCTAAACAAAACAACAAAATAAAATAAAATAATAAAAAAAAAAGAGAACAACAACAACAACAAAAAAAAAAGCTGTCATAATTCCATTAGAATTAGAACATTTGGTATGTTCTAGTTACCAAAATGTTATCAGATATGTATTCGTGAAGGCTGCATAACCTTTAGTTCTTTCTATAAACATGATCACAAGAAAAGTAAAAACCAGTGGTCGAGAAGACTGAGCTCTAAATTTCCCTGCAAAGTAGCTGTGTTAGAAGCATATTCTCTGACCCTGGGAAATTCACTTCAATGTTTCTGCCCTTTCATTTTCACATCTGTGAAGCATCGATGATACTTGCCTCCCCTGCAGAAGTAATGTGAGTACTTTCAGACAGCTGGACAGAAGGAGCTATAGAAATACAGAGACTGTAAGGGAGCAAATTATATTCCTTTTATGGTAATCATCTTCTCCTTTTTGTTGAGGTTTATTTAAAGCAAAGTAATTGCAGGGGTGAAACTTCGTAGGCATAATTTAGATTTCAAGAAAGGGGGTAAGGAGGAGGAGATGGAGGTGGTTGTATTTTAAGGCCCAGAAGACACCATTAAGTAGATGATAATCCTTGAGAAGGGTTTCTTTGTAGAGTGAATTTCTTTCCCTTCTGCTATATTTAGGAAAAGCTTTGTCGAGTATTTCATAATTAAGCTATTTTTTAAAATGTTTAATTTCTTAGCTATGTTTCATTTCAAACATATACCTGCTTCCATTATTCCCATCTTGAGCAATGTTTATGTCACATGTATTTTCCAAGATTTCCTCCAGAGCTGAAAGTCTCCAGCAGTCCACACCAGGTTGTATCCATCCATTTCACTGGGATTTCATTGAGCACCTTTGGCAGCTGGGAGCTGTAAGAAAAGGGATTAGCAAGTGTTTGTCTGACACACAGTGATCCCAGCACCTGCTGATTGGATTGAAGTAATCCTTTTACGAGTTACAAAACTCTATTATCAGAGCATTAACAGAGGGGGAGGCAGTGATATATGCTACATTAAGGGTATATTAATTTAGGTAAACAGAACATAGGTTGCCATTTAATGTACTTGTGAATTACAGTTATTCTCACAAAAGTTGCACAGTAGTCATTTCATGCATAATGTCATACACTGCGCAGGCAAGGATGATATTTCTCTATAAACCCAAGGGCAATTGTTTTGAATTATTTTAGATGGCATGCCTGAAGCATGACTGTGCGCTCTGCGTACATGCTTAGTTGTTTACAGCAATCTTTACATCTAAAAATACAAAGTCGAAACTTCGTAATGTCATTTTTTATTGTTAGCTGACATCACCATTGAAGGTTATTTATTTCCTAATAATACACCTGATTTGAAACATAATGGAATTTTTCTCAGCCAGACTGAGTAGTTGCCTTGTCAGACAATTGCCTCCCTCTATGTTTTTAGTTTTCCTTCATCACCTACCTTATTATATGTGATATTAGTAGTGGTTTATGCCAAGCTACAAGTAAAGCTGCATAGTAGCTTTCAATACTTAATTAAAAAGGCTTCAAAATTACTCTTTTCACTGTTGTATTCAGATACTGAGAAATATGAGAAAAAATAGATCAAAATATGTTACTTTAGTAATATGTCTCCAAGCACTGAAGAAGTAGAATATTTTCTCAGCGTATTTTATAAAGACAAAAAGCACGCCTCCAGTGTTTTTTTTTCCTAGATTTTTTTTATTTGTGGTTACTTTAGACAGTTCTCAATTATAACATCGGGAGATCCAGAATAACATGGTACAAGTGAGAAGAGAAAAAGGGACCTCCATTATGAAAAGAGTTGACAAATCAGATGATGAAATCCTGGCTCCAGTGAAACCAGGAGTATTGCCATTGACATAAGTAGATGCAGAATGTTCCCCAGGATTGAACGTATGTGAGAATGTATAGCCAGATGTTAATTTACTGAAGTTTCTTCTAGGTATGAGTTCTGTGAGATACTGAGAATGAGTTGCCACAACAGAATTTTGATTTTATTTCATAGATATATATTGTGTAAAGTCACAGTTCTCTACAGGTAAAATTGAAAACTGGATTTGCCATGTTAGAAGTAAAGTTAGTGCTTTTAACAGTTACAGAGTGAAATCTGATATGTGTCATCTTTTGGGAGCAAGTATATACTCCGCATTATTGCAGGTTAGTTGGATCAGATCGTCAAGAACACCTATGTTGTTTTAACAGAACTGTAACTATTGGAGAAAACTGGGATTTTCTTATTGTATTGGTTGACTGAAGGAACTATATTGATTGAAGTAGTGCTTCCTGTCTTTATGGTCTGCTTTATTAAGCACAAAATGTAGGAAAGAAATGGGCATGTATGTATGGTCTGGTTCCATACTTTCTTTCATGGGACACCACTGTGAATATGGAAGCACACGTGGTGAGCTTGCAGCCATCATCTGCAGGAGCATCACAGCAGCTCAGAAGTAAAGAGCTGACCTTCTGTATACAAGGAAGAGCCCAACGTAACTTCAGTATTTCTATGAAACTGTGTTAGGAGATAGAGGAAATGCTTATACAATGTGAAAAAATGTCTGTGTGGTCTGAATATGGTTCTTTCGGAATTCTAATAGTGACACATCTTAGGGAGCTTTATTTGAGCAGTACTGGACAAGTGTGGGTGCATGAGAATAGAAAAAATAATGTAATCATAATTTTAAAAAAGAGGAATGGGGAGAAGGAAAGAGAAGAGAAATGTTCCTTTCTGTTGCTATTGCATGAGAGCAGACTCCAACCCTTGAATATAATGGGACATATATTAAAAAAGAAATTGGTGATTATCTAGCGAGAGATTTTTCAAGGGCACAAAAGAGAGATAAGTGTGAGGGTCTCATTTAAGATGATGGGGAAGACTGGAGTCTTTCCTTTGTGTGTTTGCTAATCTCCTCCATCCTTTCCATTGAATAACTGCACAATGAGTAAGAATGTGCATAATTTTATAAAGACTAAATCTTGCCTGGACAAACTTGATTACTTTTTATTTAACTAAAATTACAAAACCAGTAGATGAAGTGAAAACAACAGATGTAATATACCTGAATTTTAATAAAGCCTTGAAACTGTCTCATGAGTAGTTAATTGAAAAATTAATGTCAGGTTTTTTTAGAAGACAATTATATGGATTGAAATGTGGCGAAAGGATGATGCACAAAGAGCAATGATTAAAAGCTATATGGTAGTATCTTGGCAAAGTACAGGAATTGGTGTTAGATATAGTTCTATTTAACTTTTTAAATAGTGATCTGGAAGTGGATGGAAATGACGAGTGACTTTTACAAATGGTATTGCACTGCAAGGTGCTGCACAGAAGTGATGACAGAGGGATAATCCAGAAGCTTGGAAAACATACACCTGAAAACACGTACAACAAACATGGTACAACAAACATGGTTAAATTATCTTTCAAGAAAACAACCAGAAGAGGAGAGGTGTATAGTTTGCATAGGTCCATTTATTCGTGGATCAATACGGTGAAGATATTGAAATATATACTAGAGGAAATTATAAAGAACACCAACATACTTTGTAAGCAAACTAGAGCTGTAATGAATGGAAGGGTGACAATCAGTAGCAAATTAAGCTTGCAATAGGAAAGCCATAGTTTTGGGATGCCTTTGAAAAAGCCATCTCTGATAAGAAGTACTATCCCTTATTGGAAATATTTGAATACTTCCAGGAGTAAAATGTATAGTCCAGAACAGCTTGTGTCCCAAGGAATAGTAATGAGCTGTGGTTTAGGTTCCTACTTTAGATGTGGGGCACCTAACTGTAGCTAGCAAAGTTTCTTCATGAAGTAGAGAAAACAAGGCCTTGATGCGGGTAACCAGATTGGGCTCTTCAGTCTCTAACTTCTGTAGCAGGCAGGGAGAATGGTATGAGTGGAAAAAGAGAAATTAACTTTGAAGCCACTAGTGGTAAGGCATTAAAAAGAAGGAGAGATTCATGTGTTGTGTTGAAAGTAAATTGGATTTACCTGGAGAAATGAAATACACTTTACATACAGTGATTATATATGGTTAATGAAATACGCAGGAGGAGGGCAAAAGTCTAAGCTGAATAACAAAACTGCAGAGAACAACGTAGCCTACAAATTAGCAATAAACAAAGCCCCAAAAGAATAAAAAAAAAAACCTTTGCATAAGTCAATAGGAGAGAATAATAAAAATATTTTTTTCACATATGGTCTTTTGGTGTTTATAGCATTTTTGCAGTTGCTGTATAATAGCTAAGGCCAGTTCTCTCCCATCTACATCCCTTCTGAGGAAGCTGGTGAAGCACCATGGCATTGTCCTGTGGTCTTCTCTGTCCCCACCACCTCTACACAGTAAGGTAGGACCAGCTACCACTGTTGAAAGGTTTCATTTCTCCAAAGCCTGCAGCACGTGCTGTGCTGTTCTGGGGGTCTGGTGGAAAAAATGAGAGGAGGAAGGGCAGAGGGTCGCACAGCTTTTGCTGAGGATGCCTGTTTTGGAGGAACTGATCCCTCTGGAAGTTACATGCCCTAGAGGTGTGTAAAACTGCTTTTCCTCTCACCCAATTTTGGGCAGTTCACTTTTTTACTATTGTCCAGGGAGTATATAGTAGGATGAGCAGAGGCTGAGCATGGAAAGTATCCCAGGCCAACTGGGATTTATGATGTAGACTTATTTTTCTTAGTTGGAGAAATAGTACATTATGTACCTGGCAGCAATGCTGTGCTCACCCATGTGCCTGTTCCCTGCTGAAGTACTGAGGCACAGAGCAACAACAGCTTAGATGCTGTCACATCCAATTCTTGCTTTGATTTTCTCTCTGTACCTCCAGAAAAAGCAGCAAGAGTTTCAGAGTAGTGGTTCTCACGTTGTTAGGTGAAGGGTGTGAATTTGAGCAGTCACTGTTCACAAGGATTAGGATAATGTCCCATCCACTTTTTCAGCTGACATTTGAGATTGAATTAGACCTGTCGAGGCCTGTCAATTTAAGAGTTCCCTATCTTTTCATTAAAGGAGACATCCTCAGTCAGGAAAAGGGTGTCTAATCAAGTACCATATTGGAATATGTTGTCAAAAACAATTGCTTTTTGAAATAGCTGAACATCAGCTAATAAAATAGACATTTTTGAAACAAACAACTTGACAGATACAAACCATAGCATCTCTGAAGAAGGTATTTGGAGTGTACTGGGTCTCATCTAAGGAGGGGGAGTGAGAGAACAGTTGTGGTGTTCAGCTGTCCTGCACGGTAAAACCCCCACATGGAGATAGAATTTAACTGTGATATTTGTTAACCTTAATTTAGCCACAGAGCAAGCATTGGATGCCACTCCTTGAGCAAAGAAAAAAGTACAGGAAAATAAAGTGGTTTGACACAATATTACAATATCAACCGAGAACTCAGGAAGCTTTACCAAATTCAAGCCAGGCCGTTGTACTCTTTGTGCCTATAGACTCGTGGTATCATCTAGGTTTGAAAAGACTTTCAAGATCACCAAGTCCAACCATCACCCTGACCTACTGAGCCCCATCAGGCATGTTGAGTCTGTCATAGCATTTGCCATCGGTACTGGTTCTCTTGGCCAGAGATTCATTGTCCCTGGGATGCTTTTTCATCCTCTCTCTGAAAGCTAATCTGTTGCATTGCAACTGGTATGTCTTACACAACATACAACATACACAAGCTTTTACAGCATGTCCCCTCTCCACATACATTGCTGGGAGAGGGGGTGACTTTGCATCCTCCTTAACACCATGAAAAGTTGGGTAGTGAGAGTATCTCATCTGTGCATAGAAGAGAAAGTATAAACTGGGATGTCAGTTGTCCTTTCAGTTGAGGCCTTGTGGAAGGAACTTAATGAAAATTAAGGTATGTCAGGAGATCTAGCCGAGCAGGCAGTTGTGTTTAAATATCAGCACATGCTTGGGATTACAGGGCATGTCTTGATGTGGGCATCTTGGTGAGACCAGACTTCCACCCTTTGCTTTGAGGAGCTTTGTGGTGCATTACAATAATGGTGGTGACAACCTCTATTTATTTTGCCAGCTGCTGTGGGACAAGGAAAATCATGCGCATGTTTGACATGTTGGTAATGAATTTCTTTTGTACCAGGCAAACGCTGCAGAATGTCTCATGAAAACATCCTAATTAAGGAGTGGATCTGAGTAGACACACAATCTCTAAAATATCAGAAGTTCCACTCAATTTAATGTACATCCAGCAGTTCCCACGAGAGCATTTCAAAATCACTAAGCTTCTGTTTAGCAAAATGGGGATGAGAGCAGGGGCTCGGAAGGACTGTAAATGAAAGATTACTTAACTCTGAGGGAATTGTCTGACTTCTGAATGTTTTCGAGCAGGCTTCTTTCTCAGTAGCTATTTAAACATGTGCATAAAGCAGATGTTCATACTGAGCTGAGCCTTCCACAGGTCCGTTCAAATAGTCAAATGCTTTTCAAGATCTGTCAGGAAGTGTTCTGTGAATCTGATCCACACGATGCAGGTGTCGAAACTACATGAAAAGTGGCTGTCTGGTGAAAGTAAAGATTGCAGTGTGTTTTCATTTGTACTTTCATTTTTAAAACACTCAGGATTTCCTTAAAAAGGAAGGTAAAAGTAAAAAGTTTTCCTTTTAAAGAAGAGGTGAGTTGTTTACAAATTCATATCCACTAAAAGCAATCAAAATACCTTAACTGTGACATATTTAGCAATTTTATTTTATTTTTAAAACACAGTCCTTGAACTTGTGAAACATTCCTGAAGCTTTTCCTACAGTTTCATGGACCTCACAGTATTTTGGAAAGGTTTGGTGTTGGCAGACCCATGTATCTTCATAAAATGTCCCTGAAGTCAGTGAGACATTGGTGATGGGCATGTCAAAGTGAATCAGATTACAAAACTGTGGTTTAAAATGGGGAAGATCTGGTATCTGCCCCTTGCCTGCCTGATCTCTGCCTGCCACGTGCAGAACTGCTTTCCTGAGGCAAGAGTCCTGGCCCTGTGGTACTCTAAGATTTCACCATTTTTCCCCCTTTTCCTCATAACAAATTCTTATATGCCCATATCTCTGTGTAGGAGGAATTATCTTTTTCTGATGACGTTCAGTGTACAGGTCCAGGCACAGATTTACCCGGAGAAAAGAGCAGGTTAGAGATCCTTTTCCCAGCAGCAACACCCATTTGGCAAGGACAAGCGAACTGTCAGAGGTTGGGATCCTCCCAGCAGCCTGCAGCTTAGGGCTGGGCTCACATTTTCTGACCCACTGAGAGATGGGGCCACGCAGCTCCCTTGGCTCCCCATCAGTCAGGTCAAGGCCCTGTTCCCTGCCATGTTTTTTGCTTCATTTGAGCAAGGAAGCAGTCACACAGTAGGTGTTTTGATTGTATCTAGGCCACCACTATTTTGTACCTCCTTCAGAAACCCTTCTTCCAACGCAATATGTTTCTGTGTCCTTAAAGAAGCATTCAGGTAGTCTTTCTGGAAGCATCACTTCTTGAGTAGCTTTTCACAAACGGGCATGATTTAAAAATCTCGTATAAAGATGCACACATCTGACAAAACTTGCACAAGACAAAGCTGTGTCAGAAGCTCTTTTGTAACCAAAAAAAAAAATAATTCCAGCAACCTGCTTCACCTGTTTGGTGGGGAGTGCAGCGAATGACAGCTTTAGCAACGCTCACATTTGGCAGATGAGTTTGGAGCTTTCTGCACCTTCTGTTAAACCTGCCAAGAGGGCAGGATAGCCTTCTTTCTTTAAAGCGTGTCAGGGAAGGACTCTTTGACATAACAGAGGTGCTCTATGGTTTTCTAAGCAGTTAAATGGCTTTTTATACTTTTTGGTAATTTTTTACAAGGAGGTTTTCTAGACAGCATCAGTATATGCTCCAGCAGGAATCCCTTGGACTAACATGGGGCCCTGAGGTATCCACAGCTCTGTTCCTGACTCCTCTCCAGATCCTCAGCTCACCCCTAAACAACCTGTTCTGTTTTTCAGTCTGTTTAAGGATGTTAACTTGGGTGTAATCTGCAGTTTTTCTGTTGCTCTGAAAGGTTATTTTGTCTGCATAAGTAGGCTTTAAGTACCAGGTGATAGTTTTCTTTATGTGACTGTTAAAGGGAAGAAACAATATCTGTTCTTCCCCACCATTCCTCCTTCTTCCTCTCTTCCTATTACCTACTTGGAACAATTTTAAGGACCATGAGATGAAGGAGCAGGATTTTATTTCACTGTTGGCAAACCACTGGAACTGAACTGATCTGGGTCTGTACTGAACCTCCAGTCTTGTGAGATCTGCAAAACATACACCAATATTCTCATTCCTGGGACAGCCTGTTAAATTTTCTTTGGAGATGCTTCTCCTAACACTATTGACTTTGCTGAGTGCCAGGTACAAGGCACAGTCTTTGACAACATATATTAATATTAATATTAATTAACACCACCTTCTTAGTTCAAGACCTGCTCCATGCCTATCCCTGTGTAGTAGGAGCTCCTCATGACCCAGGACCTGAACTATGACACTTAGCCTGGCAATTTTTTAATTCTTCTCAGCAGATGTATTGTTGATTATTCAGGTTTCATGTAACTTGCATATGTGTGCTTGAACTTTAGTTTTAAAAACTTCAGTTTGTCTTGAGCTGTTGTTGTATGAAGTCATTTTTATCCATGGACTCTTGTTTCTTTTCCACTGCCTGTGTACTGTGTATTTTCTGTGTACTGAAGAAGAAACAGCTTGCTCCCAAAGCTCCATGACTGGGGGTTTCAAGCATTTCTTCTCAGTTAGTGCTGGTGCATTGTAGTGTTCATATTTTGAGTAGCACAAATGAGCCTGACATAATCTCTCTTCAGTAAATGAATTAGTAATAAGACTGAGTGTGCTGTGTCCCCAAAGCTCAGGACTCCTGTGCTCTGATTTTTGACTCCTGACCATTCTTCCCTCCCTTTAGGATAAAGTCCAAGTTTCTGAACTTTCAACAGTTTTAAAACTTGGAAACGAACTCTGAGCAAGTACTTGGATAAGCTCTGAATTGTACCTGAAGTCTTCCCATTCTGCTTTCTATTCTGAGATACATCCTTTTAGCTTCGCTTTGAGACCAGATAAGCCAATGCTTAATACAGTATTCTTTTATTTCCAGTCCTACATGGAAGATCATCTGAAAAATAAGAATCGTCTGGAGAAAGAGTGGGAAGCTCTTTGTGCTTACCAGGCTGAACCCAATGCCACCACCACCGCACAGCAGGAGGAAAATATCCAGAAGAATCGCTCACGGGCTGTGGTACCGTGTATGTATGCTTTACTTTGCATGGTTACACTTTAAGTTCTCAATACAATTCTCAATACCCTTTGCACAGTGGTTTGAGGGCTACAGATGACAGGCAAACAGAATACAGAGTCGTGTATATGTGTACTAGAAGATAATAGCTATAAATATTGGCTGGGTGCATGTCCTGTTCTCATTTCAGATGCTGTTTATCTCCTTAGAAGTTGCATATATGTTACAAAAATGCACAAGTATGTCACCCAGCACTGCTGCTGCAGCTGTGCTGTCTCATGAAATTCAATAGCCAGGGTGTTTTTCAATGCTGGAATATACTTTCTGTGCAAGAGTGGCATCTGTAGCCATTCAACAGAAAGAAGTTTGGCTTGTGTTTAGACAAGTTGGTATCATGTCCATCCAACAGTAATACCAGCAGTCTATAATCAGAGCTAGATGATCTGTTTATCAGATACTCAGCTGTACTGAATGAGCCCCTTTAGGTTTCAGTGGATAAGCTTGCAAACTGGCTTCTCTCTCTTCTAGGCTTACGATGAAAAGGAAAAAGAAAAAAAAAAAAAAAAAAAAAGCAGACTGTTTATATTCCTAGAATTTGCTTTTTCCTGTAAGCAGCCACTTTTTTTGAGCTTGAAATAAAAACTCAATTTCTTATGCAAATATATATCTCATAGATTACATTGGTAGTCCATGGCCACACATTTTATTAAGCAACCAATGAAACAAAACTGAAACTGAGAATATATGCAGAGACCACAGCAACAAAAATGCTCTCAATCAGTGTGCCCACAATCCAGCTGGGTAGCTTGGCAAACACATATAGCTATTTTAAATTTTAAAGTGCCCTGAAAACATTAATTTTCCCTATGAGAGCCTAGAGTAAGTACTATTCCTCCATTAGAAATGGGGAAATGACAGGTAAAACATTAAGTAAATGTCAGAGCCAGATTTGGAGTGAAGATTGTTTGGAGCTGCATAATTTCACTGAGCCCATCAGTGCCTGCATATTTGTTTCAGCAGGATTTGGCTCTCCTTAGTGTAGACGTTCCTTCTGCTGTACTGTACTGCTTGGGAGAGGAGTGCAGTAGTTTGGCAATATAAATTCTCCTGAACAATATGGTGCTGGTCAAAAGTCTGCAAGCAACACCTGACTGACTTCATTTGTTTGGGGATCAGACCTATTGGAAAATTCTAAAAACGTAAGCAAGAAAGTTAAATGAGTGCAAGACTTCTGTGCTCTTTTGTGTCCCGAAAAAAACAGCATTTAATGGACATAATACAAAGTGAAAATTGTTCCATGATAATGTGTATTGATCCAAATTGATCTTCTTGCTTAAGTTGTTCTTGTCAATGTGAACTTACAGTGTGGACCATCTTAAGCTGTTTCAAGACCCTGTTCCAAAGTTAAGCCAGATTGTTTCTATTTGCTGCCTTGGAGACAGCATGGGAGTCGCAGGTGTTGCCAGAAATTGATGGTGGTTATTCAGATGATGCAGTAAATATGTCTGCATGATACAATGAGCAGTGAGATAGGGACCTTCAGACTAGAACAGTCTAGTCATGAGTCCAGAAGCATTATAGCTGTAGCAGGGCTAAAGAGCAGAAAATTTGAGTTTGGGTGTCATGCCACACTAGAAAGCTGAGCTATTTTCAGAGCGGAGCTGATAGCTTTTTTTCATCATATTGTACTATGTGGATGAATCAGCCTACAGTGATCAGCCATCAGTTTACAAATCCCTGCCCCTTGCTTCTTCCATGGTGCGTTGTATCCCTGTTCTTCTCAGCACTGAGTCCAGACTGAATCAATACTACTCATGAAGGTATTTGGACACCAACAGGGTGTCTGCAGTTTATTTAAAGCTTTAATTATAAATGTTTTAGTGCACTTAAAGTCTCTTAGTACTTCTACAAGAGGAAAATGCTATTTCATGGCTTTGTTACAACATGAAAACTTCTGTTCTGGCTATTAGCATACTTGGAACTTTCCATTTTGACTGAGTTGCACAAAATTACCTGCTCTTACTTTCCAAAGTTGCTGTGTACTGGTAAACAGCTGTCATGTTATACCCCTCAAACTACTTTGATGATAGGTGAAAAGCATGGCACATAGCTTAAACAATAATAAATTTTGATAAGATGGTGGTTATTGTACATTCTAGGATTAGACCGACTTGAGAAAGAGCCCAGTTTGCCCAGGTTTTGACTGACATGAAAACTGTAGCAAAAAGTCACAGATTTGCTTCTGAATAAATTAAGAAGCAAAGTTGATATTCTTTTGATATGCTACTAAGTTGTTATGCTATATTCAAAGTATTCTCAGCGTAATGCCTTGTTAGCATTTCCTTACCCTTTTCATATTCATAATCACCTTGACAAGGTAAAACAAGATTGCCAATTCATGCAAAAGATTTCATCTTAGGAAGGCTTCAAAGAAGCTTTCATATCACGTTGTATTTACTTCACTTTTTCCTTTCTCAACCACTCTTAAAATATTGGGATATTATTCTTACTGATTACATAACTGATGTCATTTCTAGATAAACAAGATCTTTAAGCTCACAATTCTATCCTATCTTATTCTTTTACGTGTCTTCTCTCTTTACAGATTCTAAAATATTTGGTGGCAGAAGCATCTCAACACTGCACTTAGTTAATTAATTACTAGTTTAAAATATTCAAAGTGAAGTAACTCAGACCTTCCAAATTAATAAAATTTCATCATTTTATGCAAGCAACAGGAAGGTTGCCATAATTTAGGGTAATGCAGTGCCTCCTTTTCTGTATGAACACATGAACAGCCCCATTTGTTGATGTCAAAAAAAAAAAGGTTTTTGCATTTAATTTTCTCTTCTTGCATCTCTGAAAAACACATCAATAGGATCAATACTGCATGTTGTTATATATGAGAGTATGTGTGTATACCATAGATATATACATGCATTTTAAACATCTGGGAAATATTCTTTGCAGTGAGCATCTTGTCTATCATCACTCTGTCCACAGGTCGTGGTATATATTAGAGCAAGCTGCTTATTCGTGATTCTTCATCATGATTCTTCACAGTCTTCAGACTGTTCCACTTTTGCTCCTCAATAGTTCTTCACTTTCTTACTTCAGTGTAGTTCTGTAGAGTGCTTTTATATCTGCATGTATGTAGAGGGGAAAATGCCAGTCTAAATCTGTACAGAGGAAAACAATGGTCCAGGCAAAAGGTGCCATCTTGGTTGTTGGGAGTGATGCCCTGCTATGCGATGCCAGGTTTCAGACAACCAAAAGTCTCCCATATGCACTGAAGCATCAAATTAATGATTCAGTGTGAGCATGATTCTGTGAAATCATAGATTAAGATGCATAAATTTAAGTGGCTCTATGTAGTTGGCTCCATGTGAACCAAATGTCAAAACTCCCATTACCACCGTTGAAGTGCTCAGTCAGTGCAGTGGTACTGAAAGAGCTATGCAATGCCCAAAAATAGGTTTCTGGTTTACAGTGGAATTAATAGCTCTAGGATGACCTTCAGATAGCCTGTGTGAGTTTCAGATGCTGGTCCAATAGGAAAGAAGCCTTTAGGTTTTGTGTCATATTTGTTAACCTTGTGCAAACATCTACTCTACAGTTTCTCATATGTTATGGAGTTGATGTTTAGCCAACTAAATCAAGTCCCATTAACTGTGACCTAGTATACATAGATACCATTATGTAAACAACTTAATTTAGGTGTCTCAGTTTATAAGCTGAGTTTTTATATATTGCAAACTCGTGTTTGCTTTATATTTTATCGTTTATCTTCTATTCTCTACACTTTATTCCTTATGCGTATAAAATACGACATTGTGTTGTATTTCTCCTCAGCTATATGTTAGTAGTAGCCTTCTTGTTTAGGAAGCCTCTCTCTGCCACACACGTCTATCTATACATTTTATTTTTCTCTCAGCTGTGGTTTGGCTCGAGCGATAACAAATGCAAAGTAGTGCAGCATTTGTCTGTAGCTATTGTAGATATTTGAAATGATGGCTAGTTGTAGCTTGCCCAGATTGCAGTAGCTAGTAACAGCATTTGTCTTTTCTCTCACTTCCTTATTATCTTCCCTCTCCCCTCCTATTTCTTCATTCATCTTTCTTGCTTGCTTTTTAGATTGATCTTATATTTCTTACTTTTCTTTCATCCCCTTCCTTTCTCTTTGTATCTCCTCATTTTCCAGCTCCTTTTTCATTGCCTGTGACATAATCAAAGTGTAATTGACAAAACAAAAACAAAAAACCTTGTACATTCGGCATTTCCCCATAGTTGCTTATTGCTTATGTTAACATTGCTAATTGTTAATGTAATTCTTAGCAAACGGGTGTCTGTGGTATTTTTTTTTCCTTTTCTGCCTGTTTCTGGAGAGCTATTATGCTAGTTCCTAGAAGCTTTGAGGTGATAACAGGCATAGACAAGCACAATCTGTTCATTGTCAATATGAACACTTAATGCTGCAACTGAACTACACATGGGTGAAAACTCTTGCTATATGCAGAAAACACATGCCCAACCTTTTTTGCACCTGTTTGTTTTTTTCTTTTTTCTTTTTTTTTTTTTTTTCCTGAAAGCAAGTACAAAGTCTCACTACTATGAAAGCATTAACTTGTGTCACCCTCTGATAAACCCTACAAGACAGCAAGATAATGATAAGGTACACTAAAAGGGGGGAATCTGGATAAAATATTATGTTTAAGAAAAGAAAAGATTTCCAAAATTACAGATCTGATACTTGACTTTTTATTGGAGAACCACACTAACATCTGTTTGCTAAATACCAATGAGTCATAGTCCCTGATGTCTCCCACATCCATTACTTGAAAACACCTCATGAATTTTCTTTGGTGATTAGTTCAAACACTTTTGCTGTATAATGGATGCGTCTGTTCTTAAGAGCTTACCTAGCCTAAGATATGTGAGAGGTGAGATTTTATGCATTTAACCTGTGTATCTCCAATAGCCATTTTTGGTTATACATTTTGAAACTTGTTTCAGATCTGTAGATCTTCCTCAAGCACTCTGTGAAAATGCTTACTGTAAAGCATCCCGTAAAAAATCTTGGGTAGTCCCAAGATCCCAGATGTTCATTGTTCTGTTTCATTTTTTTGGGGGCAGTGGTGCCAAAGTAAAGGTGAACAGTATCCATGACCATGCTCCCTTTCTCATCTTCTTGACCTTCATGTTCTGTTTAAAACTCACCAGAGGAAATAATTTTATGTGAATAGTAATGAATGGTTCTTCATTTATTTGTCATGCTTTATTTGTTACACTTCTAGTCTTATTCCAGAAGAATGTTGTTCACATTTGCCTTTCACATATTGAACTGCCATGAGATTACTGGTGAATAAATATAAGTAGTGCTCAAACCCCATCTTTACTTTCCTGTGTACTACTTACGATGTTTGATACCCCATTTATTGTTACTTACTATTAACATAAGAGTACTTAATAATTTCAAAAGCCAACTTGTAGTTCTGCTATTAGGAATGGTATCATGATGGTCACTAGACAAGATACAAAGGGGTCAAGGTATGTTTATGTACCCTTACTTTGGCTTTTTGAGTAACTGGTGGAAAGATCCTCTCAAAACATCAGTTTCCATGTTCAACTTGGAAACACCCAAAGTAGAAGATTACTGGAAGGGCAGCTCCACAACTTCTCTCCACACTACACTGTGCAGGGTAGGTTTGCTGAGATGTGTGAACCATGCTGATTATGTATCATATACAAGTTGTTTGGAATTCGTATTTAAAGATGTAGACATTTCTTGCATAAATTATCTGTATGTGGTCTGGTCTTCTCTCTGTAGTCAAAAGAAAGAAAAAGGAACTTCTGGTGTGTAATTTGTCTGGCCTGAGACAGCTAAATCAAGATGAGATGATTCATCACCTAGAAATATTTTTTTCTCGTAACGAAAAGTGAATCTAGATGACTGGAACAGATGCAGACATCTGCATTGTCACTCAATACATACAGACAAATAAATGCCATCCATTATATATACCCTGAAATTTAAAAAAAGGGCTAGAGTTTGAAGATTAAAGAATTTAAAGGGCAACGATATCTACTCTAAGCATAACTGAACAAGAACCAGTAAAATACCAGCTAAAACACAGTAAAAGAATCATGATGATGGACAAACAACATGAGTAAATCTTTTACGTCCAGAGTTGCTGTTTTCTTTACTAGTAGTGCCTGAACTGGCTACATTACTAACAGCGCGGAAACATCTGTATGTGTTCCCATCATACTTTTATTTGTAGCTGTTATCTGATTTTGTCTCTCCTGTGAGCACCGCCAAGTCATATTGTCTCCTCACATCACATGTAGCACCACACAGCAATGGTGTTTGATCAGGTCACATTAACTTTCTGTCCAGCTCTAAATTGTACTTCGATGTTCCGGCTGTTCATTTTATAGAGAAACCAGATGGACTAAATCCATCAGCTTACTTCTTCCATGACCCTGCAAACACAGGAATGTTTTCTGTAATACTGTTTATTTTTTTTTTTCCTAGTAATTTTCCTAGTTTAAATCTTAAACTCCCTGAACAACACCATATTATGGTGCATCTCGTAGAATCACAGAATCACAGAATAGTCTAGGTTGGAAGAGACCTCCAAGATCACCTAGTCCAACCTCTGACCTAACACTAACAAGGCCTTCTCTAATGAAGACATGCTTTCTCTTACGCATCCTCCGAACTATCATAGAGCTTTGTTCCTGAGTCAGGCTTTGACTCGGTGTTTCCATCAAAGCTATGCTAGGTTAGGAATCAGAAGGAAATATCCTGTCTGCGATATACACTGTTTAGCTGTCTTGAAATAACACATTAATCTGACTTTGCATTGTTTAACTTACAATGAGTAAAATATTTGTATAGAAACTTTCATCTCTTTATTTTTGCCTTTGCAGATGATCATTCCAGGATATGTCTGAAAGCTGAAAATAGCCACGACAATTCAGACTACATTAATGCTAGCCCAATTGTAAGTACAACCTAAGAGAAATAATCCAAATAATCGGTCCCTGTCTTTCCCTGTTGTTAAAATATGATAACTTGAGGTACCTCACTGCCGCACAACACTGATGTCTCAGTGTACTTTCTCTTTGAAGAGAAAGAAATATCCTACAAATGTGTTCAATACTCTTAAGGATTATGTACTAAGAAAATAGTCACTAGATGGTCGTTCTTCTACCTCGTAATAATGTCAGGTTTTCTGTGCTTGATGTTAGTAATTTACTGATCATAAAATTCAGCAATATACCCTTAGTATGGCTTTCCTTTTCTGAGGAGGTAAAGCTTTCTTGTTTTTCACTCATTTTTTACCTAGTCCTACTGCTGTCAGAGGAGGAATGGTTTATGCAGGTGCAGACAACTGAGCTCCATGAGCTTCTGAATTTCTGGACATTTCCTCTTAGCTTTCCTCATCTACCGCCTTCCCGATGTGTAGCTCTATGTTTCTGTAGCTCTCCTGGTTCTTCTCTGAGCTTGCTTTTGAAACAGCAAGAACAAGTTCCCTCTCCACTCATGTGTCCATTCAATCTGCAAAATAGGTCTGCCCAGTTTTTGCCTCTGAATACTCCAGCCTGGCCCAGCTGCCCTTTCTCACCCTACGCAAACTGAATATGGATCCTTTCTTGTCAATGAAAAGTGACAAGAAGAGGTCTCCACTATTAGAAACAAAACAGCTATGATGGAGCCAGTAGCATTGCCCTGTCCTAGCTTCTCAATGGAAGTGTCAAGATAACATTTGAGGGAGAAAAAGTATGGGAGTCACTTTGCACTTGGTTCTTTTTCACATTACTTAAGTATCTAAATTATTATAGGGAAACTGTGTGAGAAAGAATTTAAGATGGAGAATTAGCTCTCACTGTAGCGGGTTGTGTATGCCATTACTGTCTCATTTTCCTGGGGAGCATCACTCCCCCAGTTAAATCAATTCATGTGGGCAAGGCAGCTGACAATTTGCAACAGCATGAAATTACAGGCTGCTTCCTTCCTTCTAATGTTGTTGAGAATGCTTCTTCCAAAACAGAAAAAAAATATATATATATATACATATATATATATCGTTATATATATATATATAAACGGTTCTGTGAGCTTCATCGTCTTTACTTTCAGTGGAGTTCAAAAGCCTCATTTCCTTGAATATATAAAAATGTTTTATTCACATAAATACACGTTTAAAAACACATAGAACTCAACAGGCATCTTCAGGATGTTTTTGTCTTTCGCTTAGGGTAGAGGGTAGACCAAAGCACCCGCATGTTTCAGGGATTGCCAGCTGTCATTTTAGAAAACAAGGATAGATGCACAAAGATTAATGCAGTTTTTAGACTACTTTTAAGTCTGTCTCTGCCTAGACCAAGCTCTTATCTGGCCCTAGGATTAGAAGATCATCAAAGTAACTTGGAGCTCCAAGGAATATTGGGTGAGTTCAAGCCTTAATTTGGTAGTAAATCTGAGAGGTTTCATAGCAAGTGCAAGGTGTATGCGGTAATTAAGATACCATATTCTTTTAAGAGCTCAGTTGTCATTCACATGACTACAGGAAGTGGAATTGCAGCATTTGTAGACATGGGGCTAAGCCAGGTTCAACACTGGCAGCAGCACAGATGGCAGGAGTTTTTACCAAAGACACCAGGATGGGTTTCTGCAACTTGCCCAAAAGTTATTGTGGACACATCCTGGTTTTAATACACAGATTAGCATGGGTAAGGGGTGAAAGCTTGCATGTGTGTATATGCCTGTTGCAATTATATTTTTAGATTATACTGTAGTTATTCCCTTAATTACACTGATGAGAAAAGTTTGAGATCGGGTAGTGTTGTGGGTGGAGAAGCAAGACCAAGATATTCCATTGACATAACTGGGAAGTAGTTTGCTTTGTCTGGATGCCCTGTGGTAGTGAAGGGAGAGGATCTCCACTTTCACAGCTTTTAAGTAATGTTTTAACAGGGAGTTGTAGTCTTGCCACTCCATCCAGCACACAAGGGTATTTTCTTCTGCGAGACTAGAAGATATTTCATTTTTATAGCTTTCTCATACTCAAGAGTTTTGTCCAAATAAGTCACAGTGATGAAGCAAAGTTCTAGTTGTCTCCCTATCTCTTATGGCAGTATTTGTATACTCAGAGATAAGTGGGCGCACAAGTGTTTCACTGGGTTAAGATGAACACTCAGGATCTTGCATAGCCATAGAAAACTGCCAAGAGAAACTTATGATCTCCTCTACCTCTTGGTAGGATAGGGATCCTGATGTGTGGGAAGGAGTGCCACAGCCAACATTTACGTAGACGACCTGTTATTCCAAGGAAAGAGATGCTCCAGATGGTTTTGTGCTAACTCAATAGTCATTTCACTATTTTGGAAGCCATAGATAAAATGTGTGTTTCCTGAAGGTGATGCAGTGGGAGGTTGGTAGGAGGAAATCACTACTTTGCAAGCTCATAGTTTGGAAAGACTCCCTGCAAACTGTTTCATTTCAAGACAAATGAGATATCTTAAAGTTAGTGTTAGTGTAATTGTATTTGTTAATCTGGAATTGTTTGTGAACAGTGAGGTAGAATATAGGAGTGATAGAGACTTTATGAGCTGCTTACAACCTGAGATACCTACTGAAATATTATATTGGGCACTTGATTCTGCAGTATTTTCTGCAGCCTGAGCTGGACATACTTACTGTTACTACTGCGGTTTATTTGAGACATTTTCTGTTAGCACACACATTTGATCCACTTCTTTGTGAGCAAGTCTGCCTTTAATCACTCTTGAAAAAATCCTGCAATTTCTTTCTTTAAGAATGCTGCCTTTCAACTTAAATAACCTCAGTAATTACCATGTCAATATGGTGATGTTGCTTCTGTTTTTGGGTTGGAAGCGAGTGTTGTAGTGGGCTGCAAGATGGGCACTAAAAGCAGAGGACCAGTACAGCCTGAACTGACGAGAAGAGGATTTCTCCTCCCTGCGCGTGTGAGCTGTCTGGCAAGGGAAGAGTGTAAAATAAAGTAATTATATTTGAGCTTCGGGTAGGGAGGCTTCCAGTCGCGTACAAGTCGCAGGGTATCTCCAGCTTCTGGGTCAGTGGTCCAGCCTCCAGCTGGGGCTCACTCAACCTTAACTTAAGTCTAAATGAGTGCAGCAGAACACAGTAAAAAAATCCCCTCGCTAGACAATGGGCTGGCCACCTGCCCACATGTTCCTGCCTTTTAAAAAATGCTACCCCCTCAAGACCTCCTTTCCCTCCAATATATTGTGAAAACTGGGGTTAGATTGATGGCCTCACCACAGCTGGAGGTTGGTGAGGAGAATCAGCAGAGATTTAGTCCAAGTTCTTCCTGTAGCCATTTAACTTCAATGTAGCATCAGGCCAGGCAAAATGAGTCCTTGGGAGAATTTGCAGGGTAAAAGTGGGGTAGAAATCTGTTTCCCTCCTCTCTGAAATAACATAAAGTACTATGATAATAACTCTGCTATCGGCAGCTGAATGAAAAGCTTGCAATTACAGCACAAGGAGACCCTGACTGTGCAGAATAAAACTGTGATAATTACATCTGTCATATTTGTACTTAGTCCTCATTAAATTTCAGGAAAATCATCCAGTAGTAAATAATGTGCAATCTTTGCTTTTAAATCAGAGGTCATGAAAGTAAATGGGAATTCTGTTTTTCCTCATAGGGTGTCTGAGAGAGAAAAAAAATCCCATCAACTACATTTAAAAACTCAGTTTGCTTATTATTGAAGACACCAGACTGAGGAATGTCATTAACGTGACAGTTTGTTCAAACACAGCATACAAATTTCATCACCAAGAATAGACTCCAAAATTCATAATGGCATTCACAGCCAGATTTACTTCTTTCATTCCATTAGGGGTTTTAAAAGAAGGATTTAAAAATTGTTTTAAATTTTAATTCAAACATGAAAATGAGGACTGGTCTACCTTTTTTTAATGCTGAAATGTGATTACAAAGTTCACCAGTATCTGCTGGATACAATTTGTTTTACAACTTTTTTTTTTTTTTTTTTTTTTTTTACTTTTATAGATTATCTATACTCTATAGAGTGCATTAATTAGATACGTGAAAGTAGATTTTATTGGCATGATAAACACATTGAATCTGGAAACTACTCAGTACCTTGAATCCATACAAATTCTTAAGGCATTAATTAATCAGAGTTCAGCTTTCTTTCCATCGTGTTTAGTGTCCACTGGATCTCGTTCTGCTCTCATATGATTTAGGAATATTTCAGCCAGACACAGAAGATTTAGATCAAGGCAAATGCAGTGTAACTGGGAGCATTTTTCTCTGTGGCAAGTAAGGATTGGACAAGCTGATGGGGAAGGTAAAGGGCAGGAATAAATCGATGGATCATTTATGTGAGAGTCCAAAATAGTCATTGATACTCAATGCTTACAATGACACAAAACTGCTTAACAAGAATCTATATGTACCAGGATTTTCTCCCAGTATGTATTGATATTGCTGTATTTCATCAGCATTATCAGTGAAATCATGCAGTGCTAGGAAGTCTATGTAAAAACTCACAAAAATTCAGGAGTCTTCAGGGAAACCATGCAAAAATAAAGCAACTGGATATTAGAGCTCTTGTAAGAAAAAATAGGGTAGTTTTGGTCTGTGGTCTGGTATTAATTTAACAAAGTTGCAACTAATTGTGATAGTGTTCTTCCCATATTTTCCTACCTTAAGATACAGCTATAATTACAAAGAAAAAAAATTACTATAGAAAAATACAAGTTTTTATTAGTTATTTTTAGTTGTTTTGTTTGTTTGTTTGTTTGTTTTTATATTAGATACTAACATATCTAATAGTTAGGGATTATTTTCTGTGGTATTTCTTTTCCAACAATGAACATGAATGCTCATCCTGTTTGTTTCCATCTTTGACAGTGGCAAAATGACCAGAAATGACCACCAAAATGACCACAGTTAATTGCATGATCAGTTGCAGTAATCCTTGATCCCTTTTTCCCCTTAATACAATATTAAGGAAACCTAGATTGAACCATTATCACCAGGCTTGCCTTCGTTGTATCACTGCAGAAAATGAGAATTCATCCATAATAAAACTGAAGTAATAATTGCACCTTTTTTTCTTGCCAAAAATGGCTGTTCCGCCCAGTTCTAATGTTACTCATGTGAATTTTTTTCTTTGATAAAAAGCACATAATAAAACATAAAGGGAAAAATCTTGTTATTTTTAAGCAATTGCTAGTAGGATGATTTCTGAAGAATTTTCCTAAGTCAAATATTAACAAACAGTTGATTTTTGTTTTAATAATACTTGATGGTATGGAGCCTGGTGTTCTCTATTCTTCTTGGAGAATACATTTTTTGCTTTATTTTGGTGAAGTGAGAGATCTCAGGGATTCTTGAAAGAAGGTAATGACTACTGACATAAAAAAGCTTTTTACTTGATCCTTGATTAGTTAGTTTAAAACCCATTACTGACTTTATTTCTTTATTCAAACTTTTGTTAACTTTGATAGATTAAGATGCTGTTGGTGTTCTTGGTGACCTTGAGAGAATAGAAAAGAACATAACAAAAACATTGAAGAACTGTCCTTCGCTGTCGCCTGCTCATGTTAATTTGAATGTGACCAGAGTAGTGATTTTTTACATTTTTCTCAAAATACTCAGCCTTAAAACAGTACATATAATAGAAAATTGATGAAACCAGGAATTTAATTTAATTAGTTTAATCTTTGCTCTTACTGTTGTTTAGTTAAAGATCATTTAATAGTGTGATAGGGCTTTCTGCTGCCTTCTACTTGCTCCAAGCAAGAAGAGTTTCTGCTCATGATTGTTTTCTGCACAACACAATGTGCTTGGAATGTAATAATTGTAGTTGTCTTTTGAATTATTGTTAAACTGCTGATACACTTCACTACTCTGTGCTTATTGTAATGTTTGCCACGTTCCAACAGCACCTTTGTGACAGAGGTTGATTAATGCTGAAATGCCAAGATTGTCCTATTCCTGATTTATCAGCTGAATGTTGAGAAGTATTTCTTCCATGACAGCGCTATTTGCATCATCCTTGATTTCTTCTGCCTTTGTTTTCTGGCATGTATATGTACAAAAGAATTTATTTTAAGGAGAAATTCAAAGTAAACTATTATTTTTATAAAGTTGGGTGTATTCACTGTTGGTTATGTTTCCAAGTCAGGCTCTTGAGCTCACGAATAGTGAGGTGATGTCATTTTCATGTACATGCAGCTTACAGCAGTTTCTATGGGGAGTTTTAAGTCCTTCTCAGTGCAGATCACTTTTTCTAAGCTAAGATTTTTAGTTATAGTGCAGGAAAACATTTAAGCAGATGATTAAATCCTATGGATCTCTGTGGGATTCAAAACAAAACAACAGAAATTATTTCATCCATCATAGAGCAAAATAAATTTTAAGCCTGACTTTGCTTAATCGCATTTGTTGTTGCTTTCAGTGTTTAGTTTGGTGCCTCAATTCTGAAAGGAAACAAGCAAAACAAAACAAAACAAAAAGAAAGAAAAAAAAAAACATTGCCCATTTTGAAATAGTTCCTAAGTTTTTTCTGCTAATACTGCTTTCTGAAGAAAGTTACTTTTTGACTTTTTTCCTAGTGTCAAAATACCTGCAGTAGTAAATGTCCTGCTATCAAATTGCTTTTGTCAAAAGGCAAGGTTGAAATTTGTTTTGAGCAGTTGCTTGTTGTGAAGAGTTGTTTGCTGATCAGAGGAGCATCTTAATGAAGCTCAGAATCAAATGATGGTATTATAGACACTATGGTCAAGGTTTCTGATAACCATGGTGAATTAGAAGTGTAAGCTTTTATTCCAAATGGCTTCAAGTGACTTCATTTTACCTGTGTTGTGTTGTCATGGAGAATTTTAATATTAAGTCTGGTTTAATTATACATCAGAAAATTAGAATCATAAAAGGGTTTTCTTCCTTTTTGCAACATTCATCATATTGTTGTTCTGTTAGAATAACTTACATCTGTTCTTTATGGTTCTTCCCTCTTTTATGTTGCACATAATTATGAGGTGCCTTCTTTTACACTGACATGTACCATCACTGAAAATTTTGATAGGCTATGAATAAATTCAGTAGATTCCTGATAATGCAAATGTGACTCACATTCATTCTTATTCAGATCTTTATTTATAGAAGAAAATCATGTATTGAAACAAATTTTGCCTTCAGCTACATGGGTATAAGTTAACTCTCGCTGTTGTCAGTGTCACTGAGTCACAACCACACATTTGGGAGCTGAACCAGGTCTTTTTTCTTTATGTTCAAAGTTTTGTATTGCCCAGTTCAGGTTTAGAATGAGTTTGTTTGTTTTTTAATCCCATCAGCAGATCTTCTTTTTCAGCAGAATGGTTCCTATGATTTAGAACCAAGAAAGCCACCCATCACTTCAAAAACATTCATTGTAACACACTAATCCTATTTACTCTTGATGGCTTTGTTTCTTAGATTCTTTATTTTTTCTGCTCAGTGAATTTTCTGCTCCTTGAATTAAATGCTATAATTAAGGCCTTTAAGCAGAACTTCCTCTGTTGAGGCCAAATCCATGCATTTAGACAACTCAGCTAACCAGAAAAAGCCAGAAACTGAATTTGTTCCCCATTTTTGCTTTTTCTGAGTTACATGTGCCCTTGACTGGCACGGTGGAAATGGAGAACATATTTAGTTGTGTGGAGCATTCTTAACAGTCAGTGTAGAAAAATGTTTCATATGGCTCCTAGGTTGCTATGAAACCACGAGTACTGATCTCAAATAAATGCCTTTGTCAACCACCATGAATGATCTTACGCTGCACACTGAAGACATAGGCTGTTGCTCATCATGTGTGCTGATATTCATGTGGTAGCATCAGTCTTTTGTGGAAAAAGGTCTCCTCTGAGTTTATAAATAGAAATAAAATTCTTTGCTTGCCAATGAAGGATGGAGGGGCAAAACAGTCCTTCAGGAAGTCACTTGTTAGTACCCTGGCATACTTTCTGTCTCTAACACAGCAAGGGATCTTCCTTCAAACAAATCCAGTCTGTGTTCTCTTTCCTTATTTCAGATGGACCATGACCCCCGAAACCCAGCATATATTGCCACCCAGGGCCCTCTCCCTGCTACTGTTGCTGACTTCTGGCAGGTAAGTTAAACATCTCCTTGAAAACTGAGATTAGTTTATAAGCCATGTGTTTTTCTGTGCTTCTCAAAACATAACTAATGTAAAATCTGTTGTGCTTGAGTCTCAGAATTTGAAAAAAACTTTGATGAAATGTCTTCCTAAAGTTTAGTATTTGGATATTATATTTTATGTATGTGACAAGCCCTGTCAAAGAAGAGTTGATCTGGAAAATATATAGAAAAAACTCAGGGTAAAGTATTCATATTTTAGTGCCAAACTTAAGGCCAGAGTCCATAATTAAACTGTTGCCAAGAACTGGATGATTTTAGAGGCTCTGACCTTCTTAAGGGCATAGTCAGAATTCATTGTCATTCTCCGGATCAAAAAGGACCCAGCACAGTTTGCTGTGGATTTTTGCATGAAAATCTACTTCTCACATGCTTTGGTTCCCCAAAATGCTTAATTTTTTACACATTTTCCCTACCACATAAAGTTAAGTGTTGAGTTAAAATCCTGCTGCATAAAGTAGATCCACAAATTTTTGCAAGGCTAAAAACACTCATTACCAATGCGCAAATATGGGCTTACTTTGCTCGCAGTCGTTTTATGTGCTCGTTCAGCTCTCGGATTTGAACATACACACAGGACCAGGCTAGGTGTGTGCCTACATAACAGGCTGTCTGTTTGCATGATGGGTATCTGCATTCAGTATTCCTTTGTAAGTGTAAAAGTCTGTCTGGAAGCTTATGAAAGCTGTTTATGGAGGAAGTGTTGCAGCTAACTAGGGCTTATTAACAACACAAGCATATGTTTTTATTTTCTGTTTTGCATTATGAATTTAGAAACTTTTGTTCTGAAGATAGAGAATATCTGAGGAAAAATTTTAGGAAAGCTGTTGTATTTTAGGAGCTTGCATTCAGTTGAAATCATCGTATTTTGTCATCTGCATCACTTGGTCTGTGATTTTAAACTATCGCCTGAGCCCTGTTAAAGACAACTTTATATGCTCTTCATAGCACAATTTCCTACCATTTCTCTGATAAATTTTCAAAAAGTTTGTTTGATTTTGGGTGTCTAGATATTTAAATGCTCAATCTGAGATATTTTGGGCCTTGTTTTTAGAAGTGCAGAGCAAATGCATTCTGCTTGAAGTAAGTTGAGCAGTTGTTCCAGCCTAAATTTTCAAGTAACTTGTGATTTTTGTCTTAAATATTTGGCAATTAGACACAGTTGAGAAGACTTTTTTTTATTCCCTTGCTGAGTGCGTTCCTTATATCAGGCATGCTACCTGAAAATATATTTTTTAAGTTAAACATGCAAAATCAAATACCATGTTAGCTATCCTGTAATAGCAGATTTTAAATTGTATATTTTTTCATATTTGTATATTTTTACCTCTAGCTTTTACATCTTTACATGTTGAAAAATTATACATTATCATTTTTAAAGGAAGCATTTAAAGAACAAACTTTTATGAGCATTGCTGCCAACACAGAAATCAGAATTAATCATCCCACCATAGTTTGAAGAATATATTTTATTCTTCTACCATTCTAAATTGAACAGTTAGGCAACATATTTGCAGAGAGAGTGACTAGAAATGAAAAGTTATTTCTTCGTTCTGTGACCCAAGCTGTTTCTATCCAACTCCATTGTCAAAAGTCTCTCTCAACTTCTGTTCTTCATGCCATTTGTTACTTGAATTTCTTCATTTTCTTTCACTTTCTTTTTGTTCTCCTTAGCTATTTCTCATCCCAGTAAAAATCTCTCCATCGGCACCAGGTCTGCTGCTTCATGGACACTATTTGGCAATATCAGCTGCTTCCCAAGTGTGGCTATGTGTCCACTCTTCATGTGATATACTTGATATGTGATATTTTACTGGTTCTTCTATTGGTTTCCATTCAAGCGTATTTGTTACATTTATTTTGATGATGTTTGTCACTTCAAAATAACAAGCTTCCTATGTCAGATTCAACCATGACCCACTTTTCTTTGGTTGTTTTTTTTTTAAACTTCCTGCAGATCACATGTCAATATGCTGGTTCAGTTGTTATGGTTAATGTCCAGATGCAGGAGCAAAGTTTATATCCATTTTTCACCAAACAGTAGCTATTTAAGATAAAGAAAGGCAAACCTGAACTTGCTAAGGAGAATAGGGTATTAACTCCTTTCGAGGCAGAATTCTTTGATGTTCACTTGAATACAGTTTTCTGTAGTTTATACACATTGTGGTACTGCCACCAGGGATTGTTTGAATTCAATTATTCATTCCTGAAACATCTTCTCAGTGGTTCTCCTCCCTCTCCCTCCTCCACTCAGAACCAGCTGATACTGAGCTGTGCTTCTTTCTTCCCCGTCTGTATGCTCAGTGAAGTATTTATCCTACTGATAGTAACAACAGTGACCGATTCCAGAGCAGAGACCTGGGATTAATCTGCTGCTCCTTGTCTAAAGGCATAATGTCATGCTTTAGCAATTCCAACAGAGACTCTTGGAGTGTGGCGTACCCTTTGCCAATATTTACTAGATCTATTGCTTTCTCTTTTTGTAGCCTTAGATCCTAGTTGCATGGTGGGCACCATCCAGTCAATTTTTCCTTGTCTGTAAGGCTACCCCAGCAAGAAACAGGTATAATTGTTTCCACTCCTGTAAGCAAATCAAGCTGTTTTCTCTAAAACACTTGTCTACAAAGTATTTCTTTAGCATGAAAGCGTAAATGTAAAACAACTTTCCTGGCATTTACAGCACAGCTGATATCCATCACAAAATCTGAACTGCTCCTGATCTGTCCTGACTATCTAGTTTTCATGCTAAATTCCAGACACACAGTTTCTAAATGCAGTTTGTCTTAAATTTGCATTGGATTCTTCCACCCATCAGTCATGCTATATTATACTTTGTGGGTTTTACTTTGGACCAAATTTTTGTTGGTCTGATGGACCAAAGGCATGTTGGCAGGGGGTAAGGCTATGGATACTTCTGGATCTCTTTTTCCAATGTATTTGCATGCAAAAGGAACCCAGTTCCTGAGCTCCAACACTGTTCAGCAGTGCCTGCTCTTCTTCATGTCTATGTTTTCTGCATGATCATGTGGTCACATTCATTATCTCTATTTAAGACCGAACAGATTATTTAGTTTTGGATAGTCTTTTTTCCTGTTTTTATTGGCAGGCCCATCTACAACCAGTTATGTTGATCCAGTGCCCAGTATTTTTGTGCAAGTGCTGTTAGACACTCAGTAATCAAACTCCCATTTACTACTTTCACGTTGCCGGGATCTGAATGAAGATAGTGTCTTCTCTGTCTTCCAGGCAAAAATCTTTCCTAAATCATTGCTGATGCTTTACCCAAGCTCATCCTGTTTAGCATTCTTACTCCTGATGAACAGATCCATACCTAGTACCCCTGTGGGACAGGAGAGGGACCAGTTTCAGTCTTCTCACTAGTGATCACTTCTTGAAAGATTATGTCCTTTTCGGTAATGTGAGGAAGAACAGCAGGTATTGTTCTTCAGTCCCATCTCACTTAGGCCATTAGAGCTGGTGATTAGATTCAACATTTTCTGTACATTTCTGTTCATTTGGGTTTTAATGTTAGTCTGAGAAGGATTAGCTTGCTGGAATTTTTTCTTTCAAAGATGCAGTCTCTGAGCTGGAGATAGTCCAAATTCTTGTACATAGATCATTTTCAAACAGTTTTCAAACCAACTTTATTTATGTTGTAAAAAATAATAGTGCTAAAGAAAAAGACATGGGTCTTAGTGTGGCTTTTACAATGCTTCAAGGCCATTTCCAGGCATCAGACTTGCACAGTTGTCTGCCCCTCTGTTCCAGTTCTCTTCTCCAACCCTTTATATCTTTGCCATAGCTCTTATCAGCCAGCAAGCCCGAAGTTAGTTTCAACTTTTCTGGTTTACCTTTTTCTTTGAAAACTTTCTCGCCTGCAGCAGATGTGTTGTCAGTCACCTCATTGATCTGTTTTGCCACAGGGCTTCCTAATCTGTCTGGTTACTCTGTGTTTGCGGCTCAAGCAGAGATTTCATCTCTGACTGCATGTCATCTCTTAGACTGCTCTGGAAATTTTCCAGCCACTACTTTAATTAATTTTGAAAAGCCTCCAGCTGATTTAGGTCTTCTTTTAATTTCATCTGGTCTTGTTTTCATCTCTTTTTACCAATTACTATTTGTGAGAGATACTTCCTTCATTGATTCTATTTTGGTTCAGTGGGAATTCCACCTCACAGTTCCCTTTCTTGAAAACTGGATGCCTCTTCTCACATGGTATTAATCCATTTTTACCTGAGTGGTTAAACAATTTGCCAGGTCTGTGTGTTGTTTTCTTCTCAGCTGGAAAGAGAATTCATCATCAGGACAGGGTTTTGCTTTGATATAGTTCCATTTTATTTACAAAAAAAAGTATGGAGTTTTATTTCCTTGAACAGAGACAGAATCAAATAACAGGCAATGAATTCTTTTTTTTTTTTTTCTTCTTTCACAGACCTCTTTCACCCAGTATTTTACCCCCAACTTCTCTTTCAGCTTTTTTTCTACCATGATCACAATGCTAGGTTGTCGAGCTGTGCTGGTGATTTCTTTATTCCTTTTACATATGTTTTTTTTCTGCTTATCTTGATTAATCATCTTGCCTTGATTAATGCCTCTCTCTCTGCATTAAGCATATCAGTTTCTAGAAAAACTCATGGGCCCACATGCTTCACATTTGTCTTGTTTTTGATGATAACTTCTGTAATTTCAGTTATCAAGCTCCATAAAAGAGCTTGCTTGTTTCTTGCATTTATCTTGAATGAAAGGTGATGATTTTGTCCAGCAGCTTCAGTGAGATTTCACTGAGCTCTTTCACATAACACTATTAAAATTCAACATCTCTTTGAACATAATTCAAAAGAAAGAGGACGTAGAACATTTCTGATCTATAACAAGTTTTCGCAGCAGGAGTTCCATGTTGTGAATAATTCTGGAGGCATAAAATTTTATTATTTTCCATATGTGCTGGGTTATAATTCCATGAAGTATTTGACATGAAGTACATGCCTTAACTTTTAAAGCATTCTAAGAAGACTAGGGATGATAATATGCAAGAAACTGTTCCTTGGAGTTAGAATATTTAGAGCCAACTGTCCTTACACGAAAGAAATGTTCTTAATTATGCCAGTTTTATAAATTGCATATCTGTTAAAGTTCATTGTCTGAAAATGGAGGTTTCTGTAGGAGTCCATAAGCTTTTCCCGCTGGAAAATACAGTCTTATTCTCCCTTTAGAACTGGTAGTACCCACATTATGCTTTGCTTTTATTAATCATCTACCCTTCAGCCTTTTATTAAACATTTGCCCTTCCTCTTCTTGGAGGGAAGCGCAGTTTCACTACTTTTTTTTTTTTTTTTTTAATTTTACCATAGTAGGTGAAATAGAGGGAGGGATGAAGCAGTTCCTGCCAAGTGGCCTCGTAATTTCCCTGGAAAATCAAATCAAGTATGATATATATTTACATAAGTATTTGTTGTCTTTCTGTGATTTCCTGTGTTCATGACCAACATAATTAACGAAGTATATGAACATCGTATGACTTCTATGGAAGGAACAGAGAAATACAATTCTCCTTATTTGACAGAGAAACAAAAGGGTTCAAAGGACCTACAACAATGAGCCATCGGATTAAATGCAGTCAACAATTATAATTTGGACTAGGAAATCCCCAGCCCTTTTACCTGAAAAGATCTGTAGCTCAGGCCAGATAGTTCTCCCAATGCCTTAATCCCCCTGGAGGGTCCCAGTCTGACTGGAGTCTTGGAGCAGGTACCACACATGAACAGTGCTGAATCCATTACAGCACCCGGAGGACAGACTGCAGGTGTTGACCCTTTGAACTTAGGATGCTCTTCCAGGATATGAAAAAGAGCTTCATCTGACATGTGTTGAATCAAATACATGATTTTCATTACCCCATCTTTCCTTCACTACTCACCAATACATGAAATATTCTTGAAATTGAGATCTTTGCTCTTCTTGTTAAAGACACACTATTGCCAACTGCAGCAGAGGTTTGTGCTGTTGTGACTGGGGCCTCCAGCTGGGCATGGTGAGACCTCATCTCTGCTCCTTTGATTATTTTCTATTTTTATTGCAAGACTATTAAATGTAAATTGCAGAAAGAGTCCCAGGAGTAAAGACCAAAGCCCTGATCTGAGCCATGGAATTCCATTGCCATTTAATTTTCATTGCCCCCTATTCTGCTTTTCTAAATCTAAAACTATTTTATACTATTTTTTTCTACCCATATTCAATATATTGTCAGAGTCAGTTCAAAATTTGTCTGTCGTTTTACTCCCAGATCACACCAGCATGTAAAGAACCCAATTCCTGAATTTCAGACTTGAGGACTTGATAAATGTTTGCATGTCTGTTTGGCACCATTTGCTTTTCTTTTCCAATTTTGCAATTCAGAAAAACAAATACAAAATACTGACAGTTGATTGTTTCCTGTGTTAAAAAAGATTAGTCATCAGTGATCTCCAAAGGCAAATCCCCATGGACAAAAGACCATGTGGTTGTAGCTGAATGAGTCTCCTTGCAAAATTGGTGTTCCAAGCCCATGGGTTGAGTAAGAGCAACTGTACCAAACTCTGCTCTGATTGCTGGTTTCTGTGCTCCCAGTTCAGCATGTTTTGTGAATGCTGAAATTAATTTTCAGACTAGATTATTTTTCTCCATTTTGTTCATCTGTGCAGAACACAACGCTTTCAAGCAGTCTTGATTCCCAAGTTTTATTTTCCTTGCCTGGAACAGGACTTCCTGCATGTCTAATCAGTTTTCACCTTCAGAAAGAAAAGCAGATGAAAAGAGAAACAGAGCAATTCAATGTGTAAAATATGCATATTTTAATTTAATAAAAGAAAAACAGCAAGGGAGAGAGAGGCACAGAACAGTAGCCCCTAGAGCTCTAGTAACTTATCAAGCCATGTGAAATAAATATTGCATTAGGAATTCCATAGGCGTTCTGTGTAGGAGTGTGCATTTACCATGCTCACTTCTAATTAAGGCTTAGGTCAGAGAAGGTAATTAGAAGTGGTCCTTTTAAAAATACCCCTTTAATTTTGGAGTTCCACCTCTCCAATACTAAAGTGAAAAGCTAATTTATGGAAGTTTTGGTGAGACTGTCCCCTTTTAATGTGGTTTTGTCAGCACTGCAATACTAAACAGAGTATTTAAATTATTTAATAATAAGGCTTGAGTTATCCATCTACTGAGAAGAATAAGAGCAGTTCATGTCTCTCAGAGACAGCAGAAGGTACAGCAACACATGCAGTCATCTTGAGTCTGCCTTCCTCATTGACTTCCAAAGAAGGGTTGTTGAAGCAGCAGGAGCAAAATGCATGCAGCCAGCCTGACTGCCACCTGCTTATATATGATCTTCTCTGAAGTCATCACTGCTGCAGTGTGGCTGCTCCTGGCCAGACTGATGAAAGCTCTGAGTCATAGCTCCTGAATTCAACTTCAACATGGAGTACTGTTTTCACGTGGCGTATGGAATGATTTCCATTCGCTTCATGTTTTAAAATGTCCTTTTAACTGTAATTTCTAATTAAACATAAAACATATAGCTAATTTTTAAAACTATGGATTTTCTTGGTCCTCTGGCACACCTATGACTCTGCAAACGGACACTGATTTTGTCGGATTTGACCCATTTCACATCAAAAGGCGAAGCTATCGTCAACCAAAATATTTTGCAAAAAGCTTGTTTTGCAAGCAACCAAAATTCTAAATCCCCCAAAATATTTTTTTAAGTTAAAAGCTCCCCTCTTTTCTTTTAAACTAATTAAAATGTTGAGGTTTATTTTTAAAATATTCCAGAAAATACCATTTTCTGACTGTCTCAATACAACATTTTCTATTTCCAGTGGAGAACTTGAAAGAAATTAGAGTTGAGATGTATAATAGGATGTGTACAATCTGATCCTGTAAGTGGTAATACCTTACTTGTTGCAGTTTTAGGAATTGTGTTTATTTTTGTTGATTTTTGATCACCATTAGGAATTAGAATTTGTTTGTTTGTTTTCCGCTTTTCCAAACAGTTACATTTACCAACTATTTGGGAAACTTAAAAGACAGAGAAGGTAGATTCTTCAGTTTACTGGAGATCTCTTTCAGAATGCAGCTGGTGTGATTAGCCTGTTATTTTTAGTGAACAGGCTGGATTTAACCGATTTTCCTAGTTATTTTCTACTTTTAAATCATCACATTTTAGAAACTTCTCCACCAGTCCCTGTCAAAAGAACAGCATCTGATTGGAACACATATCTTATCATTTCCCTATCACTAAAACAAAGAAGAAAATGGCTGAAAAAGGGTTTTGGGGTGGATCCGTAATTATAAAAAGAAGTTTCAAAATGATCAAGTGTCTGACAAAAATAAGAGGATTCATATCAACTATTTTATTTACAAGCTAGTAAACAACAGAATTTGTAAATATGCATACAAGCTTTCAAAAATGCTTGTTTTATAGGATTTGTGGCAGTTGTAGCACTGATTCTGTTTGTGCCTTTATTTTTTTCCTTATTTGAAAAAGCAGTTCTGTGCTCCTTTACAAGTAATTCATACTAAATTTAATTCTTCCCAATGCAGAAGTCCTTTGTATGGGACTGGCATGCTCGATAGCCACAGCATGAGGTCTCTCCATGTGGTGGGTTTCATCAACAGGGAATCCTGTGGATGTCAAATGCACTGCTCATCTTTGGGTTGCAGGATTCAGCCTTTAATTTGCAGTAAATGGAAAGGGATGGTGTTATTCTTGTCTAAGGAATGTTTTGAGAATGATGCATACAGCAGAACCTCATTAAAGATAATTAACATGGCATATAGGCTGAAGGTAGACATGTCACACAATTATACAGTTTTCCCTTTTCCACAAAGCATGCACTGCAGAGCTCTATAGTTAGCTCTTATGCGTAACTCAGACTTTATCACTTTCATTCAGAAGATTCCATTCCATGTTCTTTTCCTCCAAGTATTGCCATAAATTACAAACATGAAGCTGCCTATGCAAAGTGATCTAGAGAAGTTTAGTTTTATATGGTTATTTGCCTAACAGTAGTTAACGCTTAGAGCCTAAGGCTTAATTTTGATAGGCTCTACACAAATACCTAAAAAGAAAAGCCTCTGCCCAGAGGACCTTACTTTCTATTTAATTTAGTATCATATACAATAGCTTACTTTCAATTGTGGAAGCATATAAAGTTCAGAATTATGTGAATTATTGTGAATTTGTGTCTGAACCTCCTTTTTTCTTCTCTGAGCCCAGACAAAATGTCACTTTGGTAACCAAAGGCACTTCCCCAGAAGCTGTACTGGTGCTGTGCAGACTGAGGCTGTGCTACCTGCTCCTCCAGTACAGGGACGCACTGGCTGGGGCCACCTCCTAGCACACAGCCCTTTCTGCACACTGGGCACAGCAAAGTGTTGGGTGTTGGGACCTGAAGTGCCTGAACCCATCACCAAGTTAAAGATGGGGTGATGAACTGGCCACAGTATAAAACTGTGAGCTGCCTCTAACTTACCCCTCTTCTGCTTTATTTGGCTAGAAATACAGATAACATCCCCATGGTCTAATACTTAAATTATTAAGGAAACAAATAAGAGTGGTAGTCCTCAAGTCGCAGCCTGTGAGTCTTAGTAAAGATCCCATCTCAATGGTAAGCACACAAGATGCGATGACAATTGCTTGTAACAGGGGTGATGCCACTACATTGTATTGCCTTCTTGATTTAGTAGATTTGACTTCTACATTTTCGCGCTATGACCTAAAAGAAATATAATACCCCGGAGTAACTTTGAAATTGTTTGTTTAAATTAACTTTCATTTGGATTTATGCTTAATGAAATCTTCAGAGATGCAGACAGCCCCTCTCTAATGAAATGCTGTATCTTTGAACCAATGAACAGGGCTGCCAAACTGTAAGGATTCCTCTCTAAACGAGTGGGCTTTTATAATGTTACACTTGGGTGGCACAAGCAGAGTGCTAGATGATTAGTTTATGGTCTAGATCATTGTATTTTTATTACACTCATAAAAACTGTGTTTCTCCTCATTTTCGTAATGGCTTCAATGAGCTTCTATACCTTCTAGAGGCACATTAAATCGTTATGTGATGAAAGTACTGATTTAGTGGGGCTAGTTTTAAAGTAAGATACATGTTTTGAATTCTGATCTTAGTCTGATTGCTAACTAAAAAAGGTGAAACTATGATAGAATGAATGAAAACCAATTCATCTTCCTTACATACAAAGAAGGTTGCCAGCTGCGGTCTAAAACAAATGCAAAGACAAAAAAAGATACAAATGATAAATCTGCATCTGTCTGAAAAAATAAATTATCTATCAATTTATAGCATTTTTTGGTGTTTTTGCAGTATTGTCAGTTTTTTAACAGGAGGATGAGCGGATTACAGATAGTTTGATTTGAAAAATTTTTCAAGGGAAAAAAAAAAAAAAAAGAAGTTTTTTTCTATTCCTTATATCCAACTACAATTTCTTTCCTCAGTTCTATCTATATAAATTATAAATAGCCCTATTCTGTGCAAACCCTAGATTAATTTCTCTAAATAATTCTAAGCTGTTTTTAAAAGTTGTTTCAATTATGTTACAAAATGGAAAAGAAAAGAAAAAAAAGGCAAAGAAAAATGCTATTTGTTTCTATATATGCAAGCTATTCTTAAAAGAGAAGACAACATCATTATCCATGAATAGGAAACCTTTTATTTGATATGTAATTAAAAAAAATAATCCTTGAATTGAATGTATCATCTCATCTTTGCACAGTTTAGACAAAGGCCTTTTTTGTTTACAAAATTTACATGTCAATACAGTTGCTTATAAATATTTCTGTGAAATAAACATAACCCTTCACAAAAAGAGTAGTTTATTCTTCATTCAGTAATTTTATATGCTAGCAAAAAGACAATGAAAGTTGTATGCAAATATAACATCAATGTACAGCATAATAATAACAGTTTTTAGTCATTATGCTGTTTGGTATTAATTCATAGGAGCCTTTTTGTTCAGCCATGGGCTGTGTTTGGAAGGGAGATGCACCAGACCAGAGTATCTCTGCTTGTTCTGCTGTTTGTGTGAGGCATCCGCAGATCTTTTAGCTGAAGATGTGTTGGATTCCTGTATCCTGGACCATGGCTAGTCTAAATTGTTAGGAGATTGTGCTGATAGCGAAGATACAAGAGTTTCCTCCTGTTTCTGCTATACCTGTGCTCTGACAGTGCACGGTCTGCAGCATGGGTTGGGCTTCCCTTGTAGCTCCAGAAAATGAGAAAAAAATAAAAGGAAAAATAAAAAGAGGGAAGAGGAGTGGGGGAGAGGGAGAGAATGAAAGAAAAATAATAAAATCAATGAAAAAGAAAAGGGGAAGGAAGGAAGGAAGGAAGGAAGGAAGGAAGGAAGGAAGGAAGGAAGGAAGGAAGGAAGGAAGGAAGGAAGGGAGGGAGGGAGGGAGGGAGGGAGGGAGGAAGGAAAAGAAAGAAAGAAAGAGAGAGAGAGAGAGAGAGAGAGAAAGAGAGAAAGAGAGAAGAGAGAGAAAGAGAGAAAGAGAGAAAGAGAGAAAGAGAGAAAGAGAGAAAGAAAGAAAGAAAGAAAGAAAGAAAGAAAGAAAGAAAGAAGGAAAGAAGGAAAGAAAGAAAGAAAGAAAGAAAGAAAGAAAGAAAGAAAGAAAGAAAGAAAGAAAGAAAGAAAGAAAGAAAGAAAGAAAGAAAGAAAGAAAGAAAGAAAGAAAAAAGAAAGAAAGGAGAATAAAGAGAAAGTAAAAAAGTAATGCACATTTGCAGCAAATCTTTTGTAATTGTGTCTTTGTTGTTCAGGTGCAACTTTTATGATTCTTTCAGCAATGCAGTGGTTTTGTAGCTTTTGCTTTGTGGCACACTGTAAAGAGAAACAAGACTGAAGGTACAAACGGGTTTCAGCAAATGCAACTTTAGCAGGTCAATATGCTCTTAGTGGTGTGTCCATGCTCCTTTGGTGTTTAGTATCAAACACCACATAGCCATGTGTTTTGCAAGCATTGTTCAGTATTTCCTTTGTGGATCTGAAAGTTTGACAGAAAAGCAGCTGAACAAAGTACTGAGAAAAAGGAGAGATTTTGTAGAAGATACAAATTGAAATTGCTGGAAATTCTTTAATATTTCATGGACGCCTGCAAAATATGGTGCCAGTTTATTCAGGGATTTGAAAGCAGCTGCAGAGTAAAAGTGTCTAATGAAAATGAAATAAATTTCCTGTGAATGGAATAAATTTTGATTGTGTGTCTGAGTGCAGTAATTATACATGTCACGCAGTAATTAGGCAGTCACAATGTGGCCACGGTGTCTTTCTTTGTCTGCAGATGGTCTGGGAGAACGGCTGTGTCGTTATTGTCATGCTGACACCCCTCGCGGAAAACGGAGTCAAGCAGTGCTACCACTATTGGCCAGACGAAGGGTCAAACCTCTACCACATCTACGAGGTACCTAAACAAAATGCCGGGTTGTAAACGTGACAGGAAGGGTATGGCTCGATTTCATACGGGGCAAAATGCTGTTTCAGCTGATCTGAGCTGTACATCGAGTTGAGGTCTCTTAAATCCCCTTGGTGTGTCTTTGAGTAGTTTTAGATTTGTGGGAAATTTGGGCATTGTTTTCATTACCCGGTAGTTTGCGCTGGGTAAAATCTAGTAAATAATGAGCCAAGTGGTGCCGGGAAAAAAAAAGACAATGATTTTGTCTTTAAAATGTTTTTGCAAGTGGTTGAAATATAAAAGCACATATTTATATTTTATAGGAAATTAGTATTTTTAAAACTAGTGAATTTTGCCCTAGGAAAGCCATATGCATATGTTTGTGGAAAAGCCTCTGTATAGCTTTAGTAATTAATGCTATTTTTACCTCTTGCCTCAGTCACAACAATAAATACAGATTTTTATTTTCTGCTTTGCATTGCTACCCCAAAATACCATATCACCAGTTCTCTGGAAGTGTAACCTTGACAATGGCTGTCATGTTTTTCCAGTTGTCTGGCTGACCAGAGGAAGAAAATAACAACACAATGCCAAATATGAGTAGGAAAATGTGAAGAAATATTGTCATTTAAACCAACATGTGAAAAAACTTTCTATCTGAAAAAACTAACTCTGAAAATAAGCTGCATTTTTATGTTTATTTTTCTATGTGGGTGAAAAATTTGACTTTTAACTTCTCATGTGAATTCCTGTGAGATTTTTAAGATCACTCAGATGTGGCCTGAGCAATGCTTTGTGGGCATCTTCATGTGAAAAGCACCTGGCAGTCTGATGTGTATGATGTTACATGAATACAAAAGGCACGGCCACAGCATCAGGTTTCAATTTAGTGATTTTTTTTTCTTTTCCATTAAAATTGACAGTAATTTTTTAATATTTTCAATTAAATAGGAGTGGCAGCAAACCCCTTCCTGACAACATTAATTGCTAAATAAAAAAAATATTTTCACCTCATTGGCCAATTTGCTAATAAAATTTGGTGCACTTCCTTCATCCAAGACAACTCACACCTACAATTCTGAAGATGCAAGCAAAATCCCTGATCCCCATTTATTCTCTGTGGTGTAGGTAAACCTTGTTTCTGAGCACATCTGGTGTGAGGATTTCCTAGTGAGGAGCTTCTACTTGAAGAACCTGCAGACAAATGAGACCCGCACGGTGACACAGTTCCATTTCCTCAGCTGGAACGATCAGAGAGTTCCTGCTTCCACGAGATCACTTCTGGATTTCCGCAGGTAAAGCACAAAGTATGGCAGTTTATTTAAGATGATCCAAATCTGAGGAACTAAACTTGAACTGTCTGTACTTCTAGTAGTGCTTTAAGTAATTCTTTTTTGAAAGAGTGCCCTCAGCCTGTGATGCTGCCATGATAAACTAACATAAAAATCTGCAATAGATTGATTTTTGGTGTTGCCTCACAAATAGACACACTCACTTCCTATTTAGAGATTGATGCCTTCTTTCCTTTGTACAGCTCTTCAGTGCTTCTGTATTTCTTTGTTTTCCAAGTATTTAGCCATCTGCAACTTCCAAGCCTTTTGTGTGGCTCCCCTATGATCCTTATCGCAGGAATCTCACAAATAAATTATGTAGTATCAACACACTTAAAAAAAAAAAGTCACAATGGAGTCATATGGCAATAACGGCATTCCCATGGTAGTGTTTGCTTGTGAGGATCAAGCAGTGAAGCTTCTAGACATTTTTTGGCTGAAGAAAGGTGGAGATTTGAGAAAGCAGATGAAAATGTTGACAAAGCATGCCCTCTGGAATTTTAAAGGAAGTCAGCGTGGTTCTAAAATAGAAACATACAAAGGCAAAACCTGTGAAAGTCCTTGTCACCTTCTCTAATGTTTGCTGTGTCTATCTAAATTTTAATTTGAAAATTAAAGCCATACATGATAAATACTGGAGTGAAATAATCTTTTCTTGATTGCAAACCGTGCCCAGTGCATCGCGTGTAGGTGTTAGCATGTACCAGCTAATCCACAGCGATGCGCTTATGACTAATGAAAAGAATCTCCAGGAGGTTTGGGGAGTTGGTTCTCAATCCACAAGCGGCCTCGGGGATCTCCTGTTTTCCTCTCCGTGCTACAATATTATCCACAGCCCCCTGAAGTGATTATACAGGGCTCAGTGCTCAAAAGGTCCAAACTTGTTTCTTTCAGTAAGCGCTCGGAGCTCTGGCTGATGCTGGTAGGAGTTACGCATCGGCACCCGAGGGGAGAAGCTGGCTTATGTCCAATGGGAGCTGGCTGCACAGTTGTCTGTTGGCAATATTTTACCCTTAGAAACTGAGGGCTAAATGCCACTCTTTATCCATCAGTGTTCTTGTATGTATAGCAAGGATTTTTCAGAGCAGAGAATCATCTCATGCATTACAGGTCAAGTGACAGAGTGCAGCAGTCGCTGTGAACTGGGGCTAGGTAAGAACATCTGGACATGCTCCAGGGTTACACCACAAAAGCAATAGCAGAGGAAGGAAGCAGGGCCATAGGATGGAGAATTTTACAATGGTTCTCTGGGTTCAAATACAGATTTTAATGTGATTTTTTACGTTGATTTTCCTGTGCTTTTGGCACTGTGGAAGTTGCCTGTAGTGAATTTTTGTGGTGAAAATGCTGAATGAGTTGCACTAAGCCATGCAAGGCTGCAGCACTGGTGCAACCCAGCATCCAATTCTACCCCTTCTGAATTAAGTGGGAAATTTGCTATCGTTTCTAACTAGGCTACAAATCAGCTAGGACATCTGAAACTTGGAGCACTGCAGCTCCTGTTTGGTTCAATAAGACTCAAGGTCCGTGCATGAACTGCAGGATTAGGTCTAGAGTAGATCATAGTTCACATCACCAGGAACGTGCTGCTTAGTGACACTGTGCGAGCATGAAATAGCCTCATTGAAGAAGTGTTGTGTGATACTTTGAAAAAGCAAAATTATAACTAGATGAGAAAAGTAGCTGAGCTTTCCATTTAAAGCAAGTATGGGAATGAACCTGTTAAGATTTAATTGAATTCTGAGTGTTCATTTAATATGTATTCACAGTCCAGCGTAGGGTACCGTAATCATTTGCTATGTGCAGATTTTGTACGATGAACTCATAATACTGAATGCATAGTAAAATTCCTTCTGAAAAGGAATTTTGGCATGCACTATGGCTGGTCTATGAATCTCAGTTTTCTTGGTCATCTAATTTTGCTGTTTTTTTAAGGACAAAAAAAAAAGGAATGTATTTGGAATTCATTTATACAATACATCTTTTGCACCTGAAGCTTCCTATTTAAAGTATGAGCTCCGCTGGATTACGACAGCTGAGTCATAAAGCCCCCTGAATGTCTGACAGCACTGCCATACTTGTAGTAAGGTGGTGCTAGGAAGGGGCTGCTCTCATTTCTTTTAATCTATCTATGTTTTTATGTGCATTCAGTGTGTTTGTATATATATATGGATATGTGTGTATATTTATATATTCACATACATATATGAAATTAAGCATATACATAACCAACCCTCTATTTTTTATAATTCATCACCAAGAAAAATTGGATTCCCAAAATTACCTTGCCCAGAGTCTGTGGGAATATGGACCTTATAATTTTTATTCAAGGAAATTTTTCAAGTCTCTTTGAAAACTGAAAGCTTACATTTCTCTTACTGTGTATCAGACAGTGTTTTAGTATTTAGCAGATGCATTAAACCTTGAGGAATAATCTATCACACTTTCATAATGTAGGTATAAATTGCCAAAAAGAGATTATTCTACATATTTCAAAAATCTGTGCCAAAGCCAGTCCCTGAGAGGTGAGGCTACTACAGAAATCACTGGTCAGTTTTAAATGCTTCTGGAGTCCTAATTTCATTTTGAACAATAGACCAATCATTATTGCTCTGGACTAGCTTGTTAGTCATGCACTGATATGTGTAATTAAATATTTCTTGAGCCCAGAGGGAGCACATTTACACTTTAAAGAGGGACTGCTAAGCTAAAAGATAATTAGCATCACATGTGAGGGCTTTGCTTAAAATATATATCTATTATGCTATCACTTCTTGCTGTGTGCAATGGCATTTACTAACACTGCTCACTTTAAAAATGGACAAATTCTTATTTTGCCAGCTAATTAGCGGTTGCCAGTGTCATTTTTGTGATGTTGCAGCTAGTAATATGAGCCCAGTTGCATAGTCACAAAAGTGATCATTGGAAACTGTGACTCTGCTGCAGGGACAATGTGGGAAACCCCTTTTCTGAGCCTCTAACGACCTCTGACCTTTGCTTGCTGATGGTTTGCATGATGATTTCTTTTTCACTCAATGAGCCAAGGGTTGGTTTGTATTACTAATCATTCTTTCTAAGTTAATTCTTCCTGTATATGTTTATATATATATTATATATATTTTCTTCAACATTCAAGAACTTTGCTTATTGATGAATTTTCAGCTCACTCTCATTAGCCAGAACTAAGAATGACATGAGACGTTGCTGCACTTTTAAATATTTTCATAAACTATATGTAGACAAAACTATGAACCAGCTGTATTGAAACCCTTTGTTTTACTGTGTTTTCTGAAATGTGTGATAATTAAAATGTTTGAAACTGTTCAATAAAACTGGTAAACATAAGGTGTCTTTCCCTAACATGCGTCTCTGGCTGTCTGATTTTCTGATAGGTTCAGTTCAAGTTTGTCACTGAAAGTACATTAGGACTTTGGTAGGTGGCTAGTCACAACATGCAAGTATAGTAGTGCCATACAGGGAACAAAGGAACCACATAAGCAGAAAAAGAAATGGTAAATACCCCTCTGTAATTATTATCTTTTAAGTAATACCTTAAGTGCAAAAACTGCTCTTCTCCTAGTGCACATGGTGGGAGGCAGAGTTTTGCTTGATAGTGGCTGTATATGTATTATGGACAAATAATTGTCCCATTTAATTTTCAAAGTCAGGTGCTTCTCAATGGCTTGCCATTTATTTCATAGAAAGGATAAAGTTATTCTATTGCATTACTTACATACGAGGAGTATAAAAAGAGACAGAATGTCTCTGTGGATATGAATTCACATAAATGAGCAGAAGAGAGTAAGGATTGTGAAAAATCCTAAATCCTAGTGTTTAAAGGGAATCATTAAGAGAACTTAATATTGTTATCAAGTTTGGTTAGAATCTTGAATAGTAAAAGACAGAATGTGAAAACCCAGTTTCCTGGGACATCATCAGCATCTCCATAGCCTGCTTGCGTTGACTTCCAAATATCCAGACTCCTTGTCAGATTTAGAAGTTTAGGCATCTTCAGGCTATACTGTAAGCAATGTTTAAAGATATATGCATGCTTTAACAGCACAGATGTTAGTGAATAGATGAAGAGCCAAGAACTAAATGATTCAGGAGGTTAGTTATGCTTTCAAATTCATAATAACATTGTTGCACAGTTGCCAAATTCTGGCAGTTCACTTCATCAGTTTAGCAGTTAGGATCCTCTGCAACACTTGGCAAAGCTGGGGACCATTGGAGTAACTGGGCATCTCATGGAGCTGCCCTAAGAAATGGTTATATAGGAGATCTTCTAGCTCTGGTAAACTCAAGCATCTCATCAAGGAAAGTGAAAGGTTTTGATTTCCTGAGGAAATGCTTTCCCAATTAATCCTTTATTCAGCTTGCCTTGTTAACATATGCACACATATTTGGTGTTTTTTTGGTATGTAACAAACTTCATATGTAAAATACATTCTAGAGCAGAAGAGGGATTTGGGATTTGGATTTTTGTAGGGCAGTTTAATTAGTTTTAAAACAATTGTGCAAGCTTTATTCTTAGACTGAGCATCTTGGTTTGCTTCGGCACTAGCTAATTCCTTCATTGAACTTACATATTGGCAGACCTGTTCTATAGCTTTGTTTTTATTGTTGCTTCATGAGCAAATTCATGAACTCATAGTTGGCTTTAAAATTAAAGCATCTTGTGATAACCTTAGTTTGGAGCTAACACATGAGACATTTGAGAAAAGAGATTATTTCATTTGCCTAACCAACACTGGTAATGGGATGTTACCAAGGATTTCTACAGCAGCAAAGCAGAAGCAAACTTTAAACAAGATTATGTATGTAACAACTGCTTGTTATATCAGGAAATTATAAACTGGACTTTTTTTTAAGGGCTGCAATATTTGCTTTTTCTTATTGCTTATTTTTGACAGTTGGCTAAAGAAACAGTATGTAATATGCTTAATTAATTTTTTGTGTCTGTTTTATTTCAGAAAAGTAAACAAGTGCTACAGGGGTCGCTCTTGTCCAGTAGTTGTTCATTGCAGGCAAGTACAATTTCTAAAATAGCTTCAGAGAGATTTTTGTGCAAGAATTTCATGTAGGTAAAAACAAAATGGGTAAATTAAAGCTTTAAATAAATCACTAACAAGACAGTAAGGTAGGCTGAAGGTAGGAAATATAAATCATCTGTTCTTTAATGCTAAATAATGTTTAGGGTCTGTTTTCCTAATAAAATTATCCTTTCCTGTGCTTTTGTAGATGTTGTGTCTTGAACTAAGAATGCATGGCTAATGCCTTTCAAATATAAGAAGTACTTTGATTCCTTCAATCATCTCCTACAAAATGATAGTGGTTCCATGCATTCCCTCCCAATTTAGCCTTTATTAGCACTCAGTTAATTTTTTTTCTTCTTCACTTGCTTTCATTGATCATGGTAAGAGGAGGGTGGTGATGGGGAGTGGAGACCAACCCACAGATTGAGTAATCCTTTAAGCACAGGTTATTTTTAGGCCTCAAACTCTGCTAGATGCAATGGAAACCTATTGGGTAGGTCAATGGAAAATTTTGCCATAGTAACATTAATGTTTGATTTTGGACATTGTGAGTTTTAAGGAGAACATTGCACTTAATTATTCAAAATACTCTTGTAGACAAGGAAAATAGAAACAACAAAGCTCTGCTAAGAGGCAGGTTGTTTGACGTGACATTCCACTTTTTGTGGGAGGGAGGAGAGGGAACGTGTTGTGTCACCAGTGGCTCAGCAGTCACCTTCCCCCAGATGCCAGGAGGCATTCTGCAGATGAAAACAGCCTGGAGCAGGCTCCTTTACTGTGCTTTTAGGAATCCTAAGAAAAGAAACATTTGACACAGAGTGAAGAGCCTTAAAGTTTCTTGTTCCTCTCTTATGATGATGGATGAAAATGTCTACCATTCGCTCAGTAGTTTTCTGTTGTTGTTTTTTTGTTTTGTTTTGTTTTGTTTTTATTGAGCTTGATCACTGCTTTGTCTCTCACCATTCAGCTTAACTAATGAGATTATGCCTTTGTTCCCTTCACAGCCATAGGAAAAAAAATATATTACCATTACCTCCCTCTCTAAGAAGTCATCTAGTAACTGAAAGAGAAAAAGCCTTTCTACAAAGACTTAATAAAAATGAAGTTTCATAGCCTGCCTGCCTATAAACAGAATGAAATAATGTGCCTCACACTGTTCTATTATTTTTCCTTTCATGTATTCTTGTACACAAATTGAGCTATCAATAAAAATAAGGGCTTAATTAATAAAACTATATACAGTCTAATTGGTCACACATGCACCTTTTAAAAGTTTGGGGGAAGGGAAAGAAAAAAGCTTTTACTTAAGGTCTTAATTATGTTTGCTAACAGCAGCTCTAAAAGAACATCACACTGGCAATTATATGTTGATGTCTGAAAGGGACACAAGCTGCATTCCCATTAGGGAGCTTTTCCACTCCCAAGGCTTGGTCTCTCATCTCTGAGGCAAGACTGATGGCACACAAAAGTTAAAGCTGTTTCTCAGGAATTGCATAATATTTTTTTCTGATTGTTGCAACTACGGAAGAGTTGAAGCAAACGGTAAAAAAGAAGAATCACTTGTGATATATAGTGAAGAAAGACTGCAGTCCATCAGTAATCAGATATATCAGTTCTTAGACTGGTGTCTCAATGTATTCTCTGGCCGCTGTGTTCAAATGCAATCCACAACATTTTGGGACAGTGTTGGATAATGTGCTGGTCTAGCTTATTCTGCAGTTCTTGAACTCAAGTGCAAGTGACTATAAGCACATTATATTTACACTTGAAGAACAAAAATTACATCCTTTTAGGGGTTTAATGTTACTGGCTTTTCCAATGTTGCTTAAAATGTTTTTATTGCATAAACACAGCTTGGCTTAAAAAATCAAAACAAAGCCCTTGTATCCATGCAGGCTAATCTTCCTTGAACAACTTGTGTTAATTCAGGGCAAGCTCTTTCTCCCCTTCTCAGTACCCTACATTTCCCCTCATTCAGTCCTTGTGTAACAGTATAACATAATGGCAGGTACCTTTATGTTGAATCTAGATGCACATTGATAGGCCTTATTTTTTCTTTTTCCCTTTCTGTTGGCAGTGATGGTGCAGGAAGAAGTGGAACCTACATTCTAATTGACATGGTTCTCAATAAAATGGCTAAAGGTGAGAATCAAAAGGCTTGTTACTTCGTTGGTACTGAAAGATGTGCTTGTGTTGCCATGACAACGTGGGGAGCAATATTCACAGAAAACCTGAGAATAAATTAGAGGCAAATTGTACTTTTTCCTGAATGTTCTTAAGTTTCATTTTCATAGTGATTTCAAACAACAAACCCAAATGCAAATGCTTTGTGAATGAGCAGATGTTCTTGTGCTGTTGAGAACTATTTGAATTTTCTAACTTTACCATTTAAATAGTGCAGTTTTTAGAAGAAGATACTTCGAGGCTGTACAATTCTTATTTAGTGGTGTCGTTAGTTAGGTCCTGGGCTGCTTCATGACTATTGCCCAGAGTATTGTCATCTACTAAGCCACAATGGTCAAGCACATTTGCTTTTTCTTGTAGCTGGCCATTGGCACCATAGTGCCTAGAAAATCTGGTACCAGACAGGTCCCCATGCACAAGGTGCACAGATTTGCACAAATTTGTCTCTTTGGAAAATTGTAGTGCTCTGTTTGCAGTTCTGCCCCTCTATGTTCAATGTTGAACAACTTATTTAACTTTCCTATACCTTGGTTTCCTTGTCAGTGAAATGTGTTTCATGAAATAATGAAATGTCTTAATGTTCGTGTTAAAAGTAAAAATCTATAGATCCTCTAGACATTAGAATCATTATTTTTATTGATCGTTATATGGTTCACAATGAGAAGTGCTTAAGATACCCTGAAATAATCTCGGTATGATACAATTAAACCAAATTTTTAATACTGACACAGTCTTCAAAAGGAAGGAGGGTAAAAGTGGGCAAGTAAACCTGACTGTATGTTAAAAAGACATAATTGTCAACTTGATATATCATACCCCTTTCCCACACTGTTTATATTACACTGTCATAGAACTGCATTTTAAGAGGAAGAGTAATCCCTGAGGTTGAAAATAAAAAATTGTCATTAGCCTTTCTAATTCTTGTGCTAAGTTCTTAAGCTACCTTGATCTGCCATTGTGTGCAATGTGTTTGTGTTTAAAGAAAAAGGATTAATTGTAATAACATAAATTAATTTATATGAAATAATAAACCTTTGATTTCTAATCACTTTATGGTTGTTTTAAACCTTCTAAAGTAGTCATATTTTTAGATTTATTTTAAAAATATACTCCACACTTTGCAGTCATATATTGCATCCACATATCTCAGTCCTGTGGGACATAATGACCTGGTGCCCCATCAGAAAGAAGAATTTAGCATTTTTTCCTCTGTATTCTGAATGCTAATGTGTCTGGTCACACATGCACATAAAGGGGTATGTTTTCTGTCCATGAGCATCATAGGGAACTTGCTCCTGATGTTAAAAGAAGTTGGCCTTCTCTTCTCCTGTGTCTGCCTTCTCCTTAGCCCTGTCCTGGAGATTTTCCAGTGGGATGAGATCAGTTTTTCATGCTTACTGGAAAATAGGTTTTCCCTCAGTGAAAGAACATGGAGATATTTGCAGCACTTTTCCACGTGACAACCTAGTCTTTGAAAACAGAAGCAATGGTATGTAGTAAAATTAATGTACATCTTTGTTAGGTGTTTGTTCAGCTCACTTCAGTCGTCAGCAACAAGAAGCTGTAATGAAAACTAAATTTAAAGTATATGCAATTTACTTGCATAAAGAAGTAAATGAGAAGTATTTTCTAGCTACAGGCTTTCAGGCACTTAAGGGAGGGTTGACTTTGTTGTAAAAGCACTGAAGAATGCCATTTATTGACTCCATTGTAGCATGTAATGTCAAATTCCATTTTAAGTGCGGGCTTAGTGTTTCACAATACGAGACAAGTCATGTGAAACTGGCCAGAGAAAGGCGTCACAGGGCTTTTTGGAGATCGGTCACCCCCATTTTGTTCTTGACCTGCTCCCCTCTGCCGATGGGGGTGTGCAACGTGAAATCCCCTGACCTGGTGCTTTGGCTGGGGTTTAAATGAAAGATCAAAGGGCAGAGCGGGCATCTCAGCCCTGCTGAGGTGGGCCTTTCCCAGGCTGTCACACTGTGCGGCCGCCAAAGGTTTTGTTCGGGCGGGAATCGCGGCCCAGCCTGTGCGGCCGGGGCCCTCTTTGTCTGGCCTGAGAAGCTGGAGGCCCAGGTTGAGGATCCAATGTTCATCAAATGATCAAAGGCCTGAAGCCCTGGACATGAAATCTTTCTTTCCATTTCCTTTTCTTAGAGAATGAATTGCACGAGTGGCAAAGAATGCCGTTTCCAAAGCTTTTATGTGGAGTGCGAGGGCTAACTTCAGAGTCCTTCAGTGCTAAACATAAAAATGTAAGTGCACTTTCAATCTGGGCCCAGCTGCAAGGCCAGCATCTAGTAACATTTCTTTCAAAAAGGCTTTTAAGGATTAAGGCCTTCAGTCTTTCAAAAAAAAAAAAAAAAAAAAAAAAAAAAGGACTTTTAAGAATAAACTTAGAATAATTTGAGTTTCTTGTTCCACTGTCTGGTTTATTAGAAAGTAGACAATAATGCATTTTTAAATCAAAGTAAATACAGGAGTACTTAGTTTCGGCAGTGGGAAAGTAGAAAGCAATCAATAAATGCCTTGGCTCTTTAGTGGGGTTTTTAATGGGGTAGATGGAGAAAAGGAGCTCCTTTTTTCATGTAATGATTTACTTCCCTACATTCTCTTGGACAGTTAACTGTAAATGCTTTTGTCATTAACAATTTTTTCCCCTACCACTCATTGAATTAGTGCTAATACTTAGTCTATTAAGCATGTTATAAATTGGTATCTTCTACTATCTCGCCTGTTGCCGTGTCTCATGTTATTTTATACGCTGAAAACCACCGGGAAGCAACCTGCTCCTAAAGTAGGGAGAAAAAAATTGAGGGCTTTTGTGCTTGACATCTGCCACACCAGGCTGACGGCCCCAAAACAGGAATGGAACTTAAAAAAAAAAAAAAAAAGAAAAGAAAAGAAAAGAAAAGAAGCACCCTATTTTAGTGCATGATAAAGGTTGGGAGGGTGGCAATGTCTCCACAGGGTCCTTGTGTCCCCTGGGCAAGGGTTTGGGTGGCAGGAGGGCACACAGAGTCCCACAAGGATCCCTGTGCCTAGCAAGCCTGGCCTGGCCCCAGCTGCCTCACCGGCCCTTGGGCCTCCCTGAGGCTCTGCACGAAGGGTTTCCTGTTGGGTGGGGGTTTTAATGAATTTCTCTGTCCTCTCCACAATAAATATAATGGCTGCATCTGTGTATTCACTCCAAATAGCTACATTAAATAATCTTATTAGGTAACTGGAACAGTTCGAGAACAACGATGTCTATTCAGTCCTGTCATTCCTGTGTCGTGTCAGTGGAAAGTTTTAAATGCAAGTGTGTCCTTGTGTTTAGTTGTTCCAGTAACCCAGCAGTGCTATTTATCATGTAGTTTATTACCATAATTATTTTTATTGCTAGATTCATAAGCAGAATGGTTACAAGGCCCTAATCCTGTCCTCATCAAAGTAATAACAAAAACTATGTGGTAGAGACAGGTCTTCTAGTAGCATACTATTTTTACATGAATATGAAAATTGTAAGAGTTATCAAAGTTACCTCCAATTTCCCTGACAGACAGCTTAGGGCAAGTTTTATTTTTGAGTGAAAAGTTCAGAAATTATGTATTTCAACTGTATGTGCGCTTTCATGATTTAAATAAGTACAGAAAATGATAATTGATTGTTTTTGTAGATAACAATGCTTGCTGGATTTTTGACAGGGACTTTTTAAAGGATGATTTCTGCTGAGAATTTTAACATTCTTAATGTACTTACAAATTTTATCTTTTGTTACTAGGGAGGACAAACTGTTTTAGATGAGTCTACTTGATATTCCTTCCTCACCCCAAATTCAAAGTAACTCTGAGCTGATCAGTTTTGGGGATTTTTTGTATGTGATTTAGAGAAAAAGTGGGAAATTTATCATTTATTGTCTTTCCTGCAGGCATGTATTAGTAACTAAAAGTTTGATATATTTCAAAATACTTGTATTAATTTTTTCTGTCATGGAAAAGAAAAAAGAAAGATTACGGGTAAAAAAAGATTATTCCTACTTTCATTCTTCTGAACTGAAAGGCTTGGATAGTGTGGATAAAAGTTTGATTTTTAGATATTAATCCAGCTAGCAGCTGTTCGGGGTTTGCTGACCATCCATTTTCTTATGTTTGAACTAGCTGGAATGAGATGAGTGAAAGGGAAAGTAAATATGAATTTTAAAATCCTTTTAAAGTATTGATTTCAGAATTCTAAAACCCAGCAAAAAGATTTGATTTAATGAAGCTGAACCAATGGTTTCTTCTCTCCCATTCAAAACCCTGGATTATAATTGATGAGCGCACACACTCTGGCCTGGGCTGGCTGTGGAGGTTATCTCTGCAAGTCCTTTCCTTGCCCCCACTACACTATTGTCTGAGGGTCTTGTGAGTCAGCTCCTGAGCAGATGCAGTTTCTACCATGACATTTTAAGGCAAAACAAAAGATTCTCTAGTTCGCCTTCTGACTCATCATGATCAAATGATTTTGGCTAATCTGAACCCTTGCTGAGGTTTTGCTTATCTGCTGTGTGGATTTAACAATCATAATGAAGTTGTAGGGTTGGATCCTCTCTGAAAGGATTTTATGAAAGAAAATACTTGCCCATATTCATGTTAAAATGGATACAATCTGCTTATTCTTCAACCTTTATGCAAAGTCTGAGAATATTCTAGTCTTAAGTGTTAGAGATCCAAGTCAAGAGCAGTCTATTTCTGACATACTCTTGGTGAATGAGAAAGTATTTCTTCAGCCCATGATACAGTTTCTCCTGTAAATTTAAAACTTAATATACTACAAGTGTCACACAGTGGTTGAGAGAATATGTAGTGTAAAGGAGAGATTTTTTTTTTAAATAGTATTTAATGTTAAAAGAGAAAAAATTGGAATTAGAATTAATTGAAATTCTTGAGAAGAATTTACAGCAGAAGACTTTAGAATGTAATTATTTTCATGTTCTAAGTTTGAATCTATTCCATCACTGCTCTTTGAGGTTTGTGGGAGTTAGATGATTATCTCTAGGAAAAAATGCAGGCCGGTAAAGCCAAAAAAATTAGCTTTTGATTTGTGTGCTATTGTGCTACCCGCAAGACTGCCTCAGTTCTTAGCAGTGATGTTAACCATAGAATTCTGAAACGTGGCTATTTCATTTTCTGAAGGAAGTTCTTAGTGTCCTTGTAAACATATCATATGTTATAAGGCCTGTTTTTCAAGTGAGCTGCATTTATGTATTGTAACTTTTATGTAATGAGTTACCCTGGAAACACAATTAGGCAAATAGTGCTCATTGTTGCAGCGTTTCCCAGTAGATAATTAATCACAATGAGAGCTGGGCCCCCAGCTACATGCAAAAGTGTAAAGGGAACGTATAGGGCAGCTTTTTACAGTCCAGGCTGTGATGCTAAGGGAAACCTCACTATTTAGAAAAAAAAAAAAAAAAAAAACTGTTAAAAATAGTATTTGTTTCCTCTGCAAAATACATGTTGATGCGTAAACTTTTAAGGTTTTTTCACATTATTGACACTGTGCTCATTGATTAATAGTTCATAAAATTAAGATAAAAACCTAGCACATTCTACAAACTCTGGTTATAAAATGAATAAGTGACAATGGGGAAGGTGGTGTTGGTTGATGTTTCTTTGTGTATGTTGTGTGGACTGTGTTTTTAGATGGATTCCCAGATGGAATATAGAGATTTCAAACAAAAGCAAAGACATTATTGATGTAATTTCTTTGTAGGTTGGTTGTTGTTGTTTGTTTTTTTTTCCTTTTATACAGTTTAGTGGTGAGGCATTACCCTAAAAGAGCTGTATTTCTGACTTCTTTGCTGTTCTCAAGATTTTATTGAAAAAGAAGTGGGACTAGAAAAGTGTGGTAGAAAGCAAACCTAATTATTCAAGTTTTGGGGCAAATGAATTGTGAAGAAAGACTGATCAGACATGGACTATTCCTTGGGAAAGGGAGCACGAAGGGGGGTCCCCATAGAGCGTTAGGAGACCCTGAAAGGAATGTATTGATGTCAGTAAGCAGCTTGAGATAGTGACTAATTTGAAAACAAGAGGTCATTGACTGAAACTAAGGAGGAGACAAGCAGATAAGGAATTTGGGCAGCATTTTTTTTCACACAAAGTGTAGGTTAGAATATCGAAAAGTGGAAAAGCTGGTCATAGAAGTACAGTACTATCAGTTTGAGAACCAGCTGGGCAAATGTTTGGAAAAGGAGGGTTACACACAGAGTGAAGAACTATTTTGTAGTTAATCTCACGCAAGTAGTCTGTAGATGATTTGAAGAGAAGTGTTTAATTGACCAAGATGGTAGTCTTCTGACTTTGAAGGGTACAAAGTATATTACCAAACTAAAGTGTGATTATTCCACAGCTTCTAAAACTGGACCAGTTTAGTCACTTTTAAGAATACACTCTGTTAAAGAACAAATCCATAGTAGTTGCATCTTTTATACTCAATCCATGTACTGTCGTGAAAGCATTACCACCTACGTGCAACATGAAATGAAAGCAATGTGAAATGTAGTTCTTACAATTTAATAGTTGGACGTGGGCGAGCTGCCTCTGAGTGCCCTGCAAAGTAAATTCTCATTTTCCAAAGGGGACTCCAAGATTTCTTAGGGCAAACTGAGGCGCGTTTTCAGAAATGTGATTTTTGCAGTCAGCATCTTAACTTTGTTCACGTTTGACTCAGCACATGGAGATGAACTGCTTTTGAGGTAATTAGCTGACATTTTGTAGAAGAGGTGCTGAAGGAAGCAGATTGTTTAGAGCTCTATAGGAGCTGACACGGGGGAACACCTATACACAGGCAGTAGCAGCACATCCTCGATCCTTGCTGACTCATCATCCCCTTTGTGTGTGTGGGTGCACGCGTGCATGCATAAATTAAATTTAGGTGCATGCCATAGTATTTTCTAGAGTGATCATGGGTGATTATAGGATATCTGCCCATATACAGAATACAGCTTATTAACTTCTATTTCTCAAATTTAGTAATTTAGGCATATTCCTATTGCTTTTAGCTTTTGGATAAAATCTAGATGTAACAGAGAAACAATTTCTGTATGGTATAAACTGTGATTTGACTTAATCTCATGCACAGTGGAAGTGAGGATTGGGTCTCACATTAGCACCCATTTGCATGCAGTTACAGTGAGTGGTTTCTGCATGTTTTTTCTGCATTGACAAAGGATATTAGCTTAAAAACTGTCATGTCAGTAGTGAATTTCTCTCCCTGTAAATCACTGAATGCTCAGAAGAATTAGTGTCCTGTAGCAGTTTTTAAAATACCAGGCTGCTCCTTTTTCATTATCGCCTTCCTTTGGATTGCATAAAGCCACATAACTTACATTTATACATACAGGTTATGTTCAAATGCAGTTTTAAATTATTAATATAAAATATGCTACCAATAACACATTATGCAATGTATACTCTGTGTGCATGTGCATGAATGTCACAGTATTTTTCTCTTCTTCACTTTTATTACTTTTAGTACTCCCTTCTCCATTTGTATGCTTCCTTTGCCAACTGGGTTTTTGGATGGTGTTTTTTCTTGTTGTTTTGGTTTGTTTTATGGTTTTGTTTGGTTTGGTATTAATAATGGTAGTGAAATTTTAATTTGGGTCTTTTTTAGGTGTATAGTAGCACTTATGTATTTTGACTGAGAGTAAAGACTGTTCATAGATTCAGATATGGGTTGGGTCCATCCCTAACTACATACACACATGCACACAGATTTTGTTCATCTCAGAGAGAGTAAGTGTTTAGTGAAAATGCCAGCCTGAATGCATTTATCTTTTTTGTTATCTTTAAAAGTGAGTCCCTCATTGGTTCTTTAGCTAATGCTCATTTCTTTCCATGAAAAGCATCAAAAGATCCTCCTGGCCAATAGCAGAATTCCAGCAGCTACAGCAGTAGATGTCTGGATAAGTACAAATAAAACTTGGTTTTGGTTTTGTAGTTTGTAGCTGTTGTTCAGCTCCCCTTTTTAACTCTAATATTTACAGGTGTTTTTACTTACTAGGAACTCAGACAATGAAAGTTGAAGCAAGAAAATACTCTTGTTTTTGTTTGTTTGTTTGTTTGTTTGTTTTTGGTTGGTTGGTTTTTGTTTTATATTACAGCAGTTACAAACCAGCAGTTACAACCAGCAATTACTCTTACAAAACATTCTTCACTTCTGTGGTACTCCCTACATTGTACTGCAGATGGTTTATCTTTTGTTTGTGGTTCCTTGGTGCTTTTTCCTTTGCCATTTCTGTTAAGGTTTCCAAACCTTAGGGAGGAAGGGGAAGGCAGCAGCCACAGAGCACAGATCTCAAACACCATTAGATTTGACAGATCCCAGCATTCATGAGCCTGAAACCACAGTGCAAAAACTCATCTCTTTTCAACCCAGGTTCATTAGAGCTAACTTTAGCCATATAAACCATTTAATGTTAAGCGTCTCCCCTAACCTAGTTGTCTAGGTCTCCTCAGTTGCTGATGGAGAATGATAAACACCTCTGGAGAATAATTCTCAGGCAAATGAATTGCCCACCAGGGCTCTCCCTCTCTCTCTTAGCTGTTGGGAGAGGAGATGACTAACTCAGATTCGAACTTCAGGGATGGCTGGAATAGATAAGATGAGGCTGGGCCTTTGAGACTAAGCTAGTTAGTAAATACTACCAGTGTGCCATTAAAACTAATGGTCAGTGAAGAAGTGGTGTTACACTCCCCCTAGTTATGACCCTTTCTTCTTTAATCAGATTGAGTTTGCCCCTCATATGGTGTGATTAAATGTTTTGCAGCAACATTAGGCACTCAATGGGGCAAACACTGGCTGGAGCAGCTATGCGAGCTGTCCTTTACAAGCTGTCAGTGGGAAGCTGGAGGCATCTAGGGCTTTGGGGGCACTGCAAATCTACAGCATAGCCATACTACGTCCAGCTGGCTTGGGCGCTAGAAACACCATAGCTGTGACAGTGTAATAGGCTGTGAGTGCTGATTTACGTTGCTAACTCTCCAGAGAGCCCACTGCTGTTTCCATATACCGTACCACAGCAAGCTGTATAGATGTGTATTTTTTGTGTATTAGGTTCATGGCAGACCTGGCTCTAGGTAGTGTCTGTCCTTCTTCAGGAGGGGTCTGTCCTTGGTTCTCCACAGTTCAGTGTCTGTCTCCTTGCTAAGGCAAAGCTGAGTGCAGAAAAGGGCCAGAAAGTGTTGTGCTAAACCCGAGAAAGCCCATTTGTCAGAGTGTTCATGTGGGGAGGGAAGAAAGGGAGCACAAAGCCGCTGTGCACAAACCTGGTTTGGCCATGAAGCATCGCTTTTAGGTGTGAGTGTTGCAGTCATCACCCAACACAAAAACGACTTGTATTCTTCCTAAATGCAGACACACAGTGATGAGACAGCTGCTTGTCCTTGCTGACACCGTATTTTTGCCCTTATTTTTTCTCTCACTTGTATTCTCACTCTTTCGTCCTGTTAGATGCGATTCTTCCCCAGCGTTCCCGACTGCGTGACTCTGAGGCTAAAAGGCTGCCGATCAGCAGCCTCTTGCAAATATTAATTGGATCTTTTTCAGCTTCTAGCAACATCAGTGGAAAGAACGGTATTAGGGACCCTTCCTTCAAGATTTTAACAAGCTGCTTTTTAATCTGACCTAACAAGTTTCTTTGCACTTTTAGGCCTAATTCAAAATCTGTGAAATGTAATAAATATCAAAACATGCATTAAGAAGGTAATATCTGACTAGAATGAAACCAAATACTTACTGCCGCATAAATAAAGTCACTTGACTGGTCATTTCTGTATTCCCCTTACTACCCTTTTTTTTTTTTTTTCTGTTGGGATAAATGCTTCTTCCCACACAGATCATCATCGTCACCTTAAGAAGAAATGGTACCAGTACTAATAATCCCATATTTACAACTGCTTGCCATGACTCATACATCATATATTCAGCTTTGGAATCACTTTATGATCAAGGGGATCAGAAAGAGGGCTGAGAAAGGTGCAGAGGGTATTGAAAAAACAACAACAAAAAGAGTATTTATCTCAGTCCTCACCTCTCTACTATCCAAGTAGCTTGTAAACGGATTTACCTTTATAACAATTAATTAGGTAGGAAAAAAATGGATCATTTTATAGATGATGGTGTGAAACATAGGGTGAATTTAATGATTTAACTAAAGTGATGTGGGAAGTCAGAGTCTCAGGCTGGGAGAGAAGTCAAATGTATCTAAACATAGCACCCTAATGACCAAGCTACCATGTAGGTTTCACAGTAGCAGATTTATAGCCATTCTGCAGACTTATAATTGTATCTTTTTGAGGATATGTGCCTGTAGATCTGAAAGTTTTTCCCGGCTAGAAAAATCCTTTTTAATGTAATATTTATGAGTGATACATATTTGTGAAACATTCACAAAGAAAACTCCTCAGTTTGGGTAATTTAAAAAGAAACCCCCCACAAATAACTGCTTTGATGAAGTATTTAAGGATCATTTTATTTTTATAAATATACAGAAAATTCAGAGCATCTAGAATCTAAAATATTCCTTTTAATATAGTGCTTTAATATAAAATTCTATCAGTTTCACAGAATCTGTGCTGCACTTTTCATCAGTAATGAATAAAATAGGATTTTTGACTTTGCTTTCAGTGCAAGTATATTCAAGCTTATTACTTAAAAATAAAATCTCAAAGCTTGCTTCAATTAAGCCAAAATTTTCAATCTTATATTTAACAAATGCTGAATATTATTTTAACTGGGAAAAAAAATCATTGTGCTTCCAGGTGCACGATCTCTGTAGTTTCTTAATCTCAATAACACTTTTTAATGATACACCATCATCATTTCTTCCCAGCTGATATGTTAAAACACATTGCACCTCTCTACAAACTTTGTCACATTCCTGTACCATCATGGTGGCCTCAATGCTGCTGCAATGTGGAAGGGATTATCCTCCACCGAGTGCTTCTCATGTGTCTTGTGCCTTTCAAAACTGGTCCCCTGCCATGTTTAGGGGGAGGAGACAAGAGGAAAGATTTCATTATTATAGTAATAAAGCTAACATTAGGTAATTCGTAATAATTTTAAATATTGCGAGCTGCTGATGATCACCTTGTGGAGTTTATTGCAGCAGTATTTGGCTAGCTTGTTTTTTATTGCATGAGGAATGGGAAATTCAACTTTTTCCGTGTTTTCATGACATGCTGGATACTCCACTCGTGCGACTGTCTAAGGGCAAACACTTTAACCCCTTGAGGTCTGCTAATCGGGAGCACCAGCTGTTAAGTGCCAGTGTGCTTCCTGCATTGGTGCCTGCGGGAAGAGTACGGGTTAAAAAGGATATGACCCTAAACTTCAGAAACCGCTGCTCTCCTTGGGGGCAAAATATAATTCAGCTTGCATCTTCTCTTGCTTTCTCTCCGTGTATCCATGTGGTTCTGATGCAGATTGTTGTGCACTCACTGTGAATGCTTAAAGCCTTGAGAAAGATGACAGTTAATTGGTGAAGTTAAAATCTGCCTTGCACTGGTATGGAAGTGTTTTTGTAGGTATTTGCTCAGCTAGCTCACTGAGCTGCTGAGGGCGGGGGAAAGGCTATGAGCATCTTGCTCACAGTGAATTATTGCAAACGTGTTCTGTGTGTTTGTGGGTTTTTATTTTGTTTTGTTAAAAAATAAAAAAAAGGGATTGCATGGATGATTTTTTACATTACTACCAGTACAATGTTACTTCAGCCTCACTCTACATTACAGTCTTCCATTCATTTGAAGAAAGCAATGAAATTCCATGTGAAAAAGGAACCTATCACAAACAGAACTCAAATTTAATCCCTATAGCATAAAATACAGTTAGAGGTGAAAAGGCAACTATTATTCTTTAAATGCTCACCCTTTATCCCCCTGTTATTTTCTGAAACAGTAGCATTGTTAAACAAACATACATATTGGAGGGGCAAAAAGATAAAAAATCTTCTGGTTTGGACATATTTTGTGTTTTCTTACAATTTTCTGCAGAGCTGTCCAGCCTAGTATTTTTAACCCCTCCTCTAGATTATTTGCTGCATGATAATAAATTAATGTATATTAATGAAAGTCTGTCACTAGACTTCACAGTTCAGTAGCCTGAGGAAAACATTTCCGGTAGTGGGATATCCTTGTAATCACTGGGGCAAATTCTTCCTGCTTTTACTCTAAAACATTATATCAAATTTAGTTTGTATGTGGGGTTTCCAGATAAGCAATGTTTAAAATACCTTTGTAGCGTGTGAATATTTTGGGGCCATCTCAGTAAGAACATGGTTTGACCCTAATGTCCTTAGATGCAATTTCCCTCTCTCCAAGTGTCGTGTAATAATACATGGTGCATTCTGTCACCTGAAATGGCTTAAAAGCATAAATAAAGTATTATTAGGTACTAGAGAATGAAAACATGTTATACTGTGCTGTTATACTCCCAGATTAAAAGGAAAGCCTCAGCATGGCAAAGATGTTGAATTTGTTGCATATTGCAATAAAACAATTCAAAAGAGGGTTGAAAGCTCCGACTGCAGTCAAACACTGAGCTCCCATCATCTGTGAATGCAGGTTGGGCTCAGGCCTCCCTTTATGCCTCGAAAATATCTTCTTTCTCTGCCTCTTGTCACCAGAGAACTTTCTACAGACTACTGCACACAGTGGAAGGGAGCTGAATTTACATAATATAGCAGCAATCTAACATAAGTTTGAATAGAACAAAAAAAAAAAAAAAAAGCTGTCATCACAAAATGAGGTTTAATAGTGGACTTGGAATATATACATTTAAACTCATTTGTTTTAGGCACAATAAGGGAATAGATGGAGAACATGTAGTTGTGGATGCGGAAGAGGAAGAGAGGTTTGCTAATGTGGAGGGAAAGCAAGTCAGGCTGGCTTCATCCTGTGTTGTTGATTTCATCTTTTTTGCTGTGAAGTTCCTTGTTCCAAGATATTTTTCTTCCAAAACAGCTCACCATGCTTGCAGCACTAGGTTTTGGTGATCAGCTTCTTTAGGGGCTCAGGTACTTCCCATCATCAGAGTATCAAAGGCATGCAGAAACATTAAAAAAAAAAAAAAAAAAAAAAGGTAGCAAACCGATCTTGGCCTTTGCTTTGCCTTGCCTCTTTGGGCAAAACCATGCTTTGCTCACTTTTTGTTTTCTATTAGCTGTGGCTGTGGACATCAGAAGGGCTTGAGGGTGCCATGCTAATCACAACCCATGGGTTTGGGAACAATGATCAGTAAAAAACGTTGATTCAGATTTGTACTGGCAAAACACTTCAAAGCAAACTTCCCATTAAGCACACTGGCCCACCAGGACTATTCTCATGTTCCAGTGCGAAAGCATATTGCTTTGGTGTTTTGCTAAATCAGGGTTTTATGACCAGGCATTGTTCATACTATTAGGCGTGTCATTCTGTTAATGATGATAAAAAAGTAAGCAGCAGTTCACTAGTGAACGCCTGCAATCTGCATCTCCAAGATGGAGGAATTAACTCTTTCAAAGGCAGGCTCAGGAGCCTGTCTGGCCAATAAGGAGTGTCATGAGGTCTTGTCATAAACCTTTTCCCAGTTCCTAATGTGTTAATGTGTTGTCCTGAGGCTACAGGAGTTTCAAATAAAGAGCATCCCTCGCTGGAGGGGGAACACAAGTGTCTGCAGCCACAGGGAAGCCCACGTGACACACGAGCATGCCAGCTCCATTGGGAGAATCTTCTCCAGGTTCATCCTTGCAGCACGCCACGGAGGCTCGTACAGGACCACAATTAACCTTGTCCATGGATGTCAGTGTCTCATATCTTAATTTCTGAGAAAGAGAATTCCTTTTATGTTGAACCAAGATGATTTTAATTCCTGGGAATTTAATGAGGCCACTAGTAAGGCTGTAAAGCACGTGCGGTACTCATATTGCTCTGCTCCCATGGAAAGCTGTAATGGAACAGGAAATTCCTACCTAATTTGTGCGTGTGTGAGAACAAACACTGAAATGAGCTACTGTGTTACACCAGTGCTAGGGTTTACAAAGGTTCTACCTTTACCGATGATTTCCAGATGAATTGCAACTCTAAAACCCACAACACACTTAAGGTATAATTACTACTACTACCACTGTTTTTAGACTTTAAAGCATATGTTGGTATGTATTGTGGTCCATTGTAAGGATGCGTTTTTTGTTTTGTTTTGTTTTTACTTTAAAAAAAAAAAAAAAGTTTACTACTTTGTCCAGCACACTTTCCCATAAATTCCTGTACATTGTATGGGGGGGTGGGGAATGGGGCATGGGCAATGTGTGATGCCTCAAACCATGGCAGTTAGCAAAAATATCTATATCAGATACCTTTTCTAAGTTGTCACTGTTATATTTACTGAATGAATTCATTCCATTTCTGATACAGCTGAAGAACGTATTTTCAAGGAGGCACTTGCTATTGATTATCCTTCTAGAGCTGCCCTGGAAGAATGTGCAGACGAGGGCAGTAGGGGATGGGGGAGTGGATATGGGGCAGTCACACCATGGTCAGGGTGACCCTCTGCCCACCTGCCTGATGCCTTGGCACTGCAAGATGTTCTTGCAAGGCGCAGAAGGGGACCAGTACGAGAGAGCCAAACTCTAACTCCTCAGCAGTGAGGGTTTCCAGCCCTGCTTCTACTCTTGCAGTTCATACAGGGATTGACAGGAGGAACCCAAACTCTTATTTTCTCTCAGTCCCCTCCAATAGCATGTATCTGGTTAGGCACTCAAGGAAAATGAGGGGGAAACATCTCAAACTGAAGAGGAAATTGAGGAGGAAAATGGCACTGCACTGTCCCCTTTGTTTCTCCGGGTTATGATGAGAAAGATGAGGACTCACTTTGCTCTTCACAGATGATGTTTTAGAAGAAAGTTCCTCCATTTGCACTGAGGCAAGAAGCCAGTCCCCACTGCAGTTAGGCTCTGCCTGCCTGTTTCCTGCATCCTGGCCTTGCTGTTCAGCACTGGCCAGACACTCAAAGTAAAACCTAAAGAAAATGCCGTGGGTTTTGCTATCTCAAACAGCACTCATGCAGCAAGAGGCTGCCAGGTGCTGAGCTAGGTCTTTAGCTGCAGGTGGCAAAAGTTCACCTAAATCTTGTTTTAACGGCATGAGTATTTGCATGGGTCGGGCCTACTCTTAAAAGTGGCAAAGGGGCACTTGGTGGCATGACCACAGCAGCCCCTGAGGTTCTGCTAAATATATTCTGCTCTAGGTACAGGGGGGTTCTTAAGAATTTGTTTTTCTCTGGCTTTTCATGAATTAATGTTAATAAAAACTGCCCCTACGTCTTATTTTTCTATATGAACACAAAAATTGCAGCTGCCTGCCAAGTCTGTTGAGAGATGGATGTAATAATTTTCAATCGGACTGTTAGCCCAAAGGGAACCTGATAGCAAGAGATTGACAGATGCAGCATGGATTATCTTGTGCTCTGAACTCAGCCCAATTTGTGGTTTGTTGCAGGTGCTAAAGAGATTGATATTGCTGCTACCCTGGAGCACTTGAGGGACCAGAGACCAGGCATGGTCCAGACAAAGGTACTGTCAATAAATCCACCGGGATTTTAAATACATTAAAGGTCTTTCACAGTAGTTGTTTTCATGACAGAAGAGAGAGGGTATGACCTAATTTAACACAGGTCGCTTGCTGATTACTCTGTTTGGCTTCCTACCAACTGAGGTTTATTTATGCTGAAGATTTATCTAGGCTACTTTCTTTGGTGTTTACTGCTCTTTCTTGTAACATCTCCAACATCTATCTTGATTACCATATATGAAGGGCAATCAAGACAGCACTGTATAGTCTACTAAGGAAAATGCGTACGTGAAAAAAATGTTCTTGCTTAAATCCTGAATATGGATTGTTTTATTAGAGCATCTCTGCCTAACTGTGCATGTAATATTTTTAAAAGGCTTCAACTCATTAAAGAAAGTGTAACTGCTGATGCTTTTTTCTGAAAAGGAAGTTTTGAATTAAAGAAAATACAGTTTTGAGGGAAATCAAGTCATTTTTAGTATCACTGAAGAAAAAGCTTATGCCATGCCTAAAGCAATGTCCTTTATGGATGTAGCATGGTGACTGCATTTATACCCCATGGTGAGTTGAATATCTTACGCTATAATGACTGTCAGTTGTAATAGTCTCGAACTTTTATGTAATTTATAACTTTTAAAGATAGCTGATATTGTGATTGTAGTTCCTTACATCAGGAATGAAACTTTCTATTGTGATTCTCAGTGACATGTGGAATATTTTGGGTATTTGCTGCAAGTTAAGAGCTTCAAATATGACAGTAAAGAAACCTGTTCATAACATAGAGGCCAAATAAATCTGAATATGACACTGTAAAATACTGAATGAAAGTTATAACCCCAAACTGAGTATCCAGAACGATGTGACAGCACTCTGTCTTGGTCAGGCAGGAACTGATAGGAACATCTGCAGCATTTAGGGAGTTGCAGTTGCTGAGGGACAAAGGTGAAATAAATCTGTTTTGCAGGAATCATTGGCTCATAACTTTTTCTGAATCTCTTCTTAATCATTTTATCTTCCCACTAATATTAGAAGTGATGCTGCAGAACAAGGGAGGGGTGGGGAAGGAAGGATTAATTATTATTTACCAGTTAAGTAAGTGCATGAAAAATTAAGATGAGCCAGCCAAAGCTAGCTAAGCTTTATTAGCAAGCAAGACAAAAAATTGCACAAATCTTTCTTCTGCTTTGATTATTCAGACTGAGAAAAAAAAAAAATGGATATAGCACACAGCATCCAATGTCACATATATTTATTCTGTGGAAAGATGCAAGTCCTGAGCTACTCTGTAAATGCATCCAATTTATATGGCAGCTCTGTAGAAATACAGAGCTCTGATTCTGATTTGTCTCTCAGTTCAGAGAAATTACAGTTTGTTGCCTTCAACAAAAGAAAAAAAAAGCATAGCTCTGGTACCAAAGAATGAGGTTATGTGAACAACTTCTTTTACTTAGCTCAGAAATAGTTACCCGAGTCCCATGAAAAGCTCACTAAAGACATGTTTCTCCCCTCCAAACATTTATCTGGAAGAGCTCCAGAAAGGCAAATGTATCCAGTGGTTTCACCCAGGATGAAAAATTTTCTCAGGATATTGCTTATCTCTCCTCTTGCTCCTTCTTCCATCATTGTCATTTTCTCAAAACCACCCAAATATTCAAGCTAATGTCTTGCAAATTATAAATATCTGGTTACATGCTAGCAAGGCACTATCCCCAGAGAATTTTTCTGACGGATTTAAACAAACCCCTGTGCTTTCCCAGCTGAATACAAATGAGGAATATTAGACTCCTGGAGTAATTTAAAACAATGGATTAAAAGTCAGGTTAGAAATGCCAATTACAGAATATCCCTAGGCAAAATAAACACCAACTTACTTTAGCAATGTTATTGTGTTTCCAGCAGGCAGCGCTCCACATTTTCAATAAGCATGTGAAAGATTTGTTTGCAACATTTTGTCTTCTGGTAGGGATCTTTAATTCAAAAGCACTGTATATAATAAATGGTAATGAAATTATCATAACGACATTCTGCATTTCTGAGAAGCATAATAGAAGGTTTGTGGTTTTGTTATTTTTTTGCAGGGGAATTGTAAAATAGAATTGATATGCCACATGTGAGAGGAAAAAATAATGAAGGAGGAAGTGTATTCTCTGTGATGAGAAAAATATTCTTCATTTTCTTTTTCTCTCTCCTGTATCTTTCCATGTGCAATCTGTAATGTTTAGCTGAGGTTCTTTATTTTGGCATATATGCTGCATGCACCTACTGTGTTTTCCAGGGAATTTTTATTTGAAGACTTAATGAAATGAAGCTTTTTTCTTTTTATCTAAATATATTACTTCTAAATATATTAATGTTGCCTCTGCATTATAGGTGGACTGACAACACGATGTGCCTGCCCAGCTCTGTCTTCTAGGCAAAGCCTAGAAATACCTAGATATTTCTGTTTCTGATAGCCTAGATATCTAAGTCAATCTTGTATATGTGAGTAGTGCATGTGAATGAGCTGTACAAAATATCAAACTAAGCCTCTTTAAAATTGCTATTACGTCTATCTATCTGTGGTTGCTCTCATGCAGTGGTGCGGGAGGGGTGTGAAGGCTTTTCTTTGGAGGGTGGGGACACACATCAATGGGAGCTGCACAGTCTGCTGCTTGCCTGTGTGTATTGTGCAGAAAGAAGGAGGGGGAAGAGCTCAGTTGCACCATCCCAGAAAGACCAAGTCCTCACCTCGCCTTCTTTGTTGTCCCCTTTATGGCAGTTTCACAGTCAGGTTTGAGCTCTGGCTGTAAAGATGCTCTGATCAGCCTCACTGATTTAGGGTCACGCCTAATGAAAGGTGCTGGACTCCACTGAGCTTGTCTCCAAAATCCACGTCTGAAATTGGGAGTTGCTGTTAATCAGTCCAAGTCCTCATGTGGCATAGCAGCTTCTCCATGGTGTAGTGATGCCCTGTGGGGCACCCATCAGTGAGAGGCAGAGTTGCTTGAGGTCCCAGGTCTCCAGGCTGGCAGCTCTTCACAATGAGGTGGACATGTGTCGGACCAACAGGGCTTAAGGGCAGATTTCCTGAGCGAAAGACTTAAGAGTTATTTTCAGCAATGGGACTATTATTAAAGTATTGTAGTCCCTATATTACAAGCTTTTCCTCGCAGTAAAACACTCGGATGAAGGGCACGTTAGACAGCCTCACTGCCATGGCACCAGTTTGGTTCTGGCATGGCATGTCCAGATAAATGCCTCCTTTGCCTCCTCTGCCCTCCAGCTACTCTCACGCATTCGGTGAGAGTATATTTTGATTCTTGCTCAAAATATAACTGCTACTCCTGGATGGCCACCAGCATTTCCAGCGTCTCCTCTAATTGCAGAGACCTTGAGGCAGGCACAGGCAAGCGTATACACCATTTTCTGTGCCTAATGAGGGTGAGTCCTACTCTTTAGGGTGAATTGATGTCTGATTGAAAACTGCTGGATGCAGTCCAGCAAATGTGCAAGGATGCCACTTTGACAGCACCAGGCAGAGAGCAAAATCCGTGAACGTTGGTTTCTCTGAGAAATTATTCTCAGTTTTAAACTTCTTTTTCCTCTCTGGAACTGTGCTTCATGTCGCTTCTCTCTGAGGCATCTCCACACAGGAGATTATTCTGAAGTGGGGTAAGACAGGGCAGAGAAGAGTGGTGATGTAAAGCAAGAATTAGAAGTCAGCCATTTATGAACTACAAGTTGTTTACTTGTAATTTGTTCTCTCATCCTTGCTGCAGATTTCCACTGTTGCAAGTGAATGCTATTAATCCAGTAATCAGCTGTGGGGTTGGCTGCATCCTGCAGCTGTGTGCCACTGCTGCATCCATACCTGCGTTCTTCCTACACAGCCCTGGCAGCTCCTGCTGGAGGCACCTGCTGGACCATTCACTTCCTAATCGGAGGCACAGAGAGCATCCCAGCAGCGATCTTTGCAGGGTGTATATCAGACCTCGATTCTCAAAGTTGGTTCTTCCAACGCTCTTAGCCCCCATTGGCTTAAGCTGCTGGAGCACTTCTAGAAAATCTCAATAGTTTTGCACAGTCCGTGAATGGTATCCTGAAGTTGCTTATACTCCAAGTAAACCATGCACATTTCTTTTTCACTCTGATAAGAAACAACCAGAAAATCATCCTGTCAGATATCTCAGTAAGCTAAATTTCTGAGAAGGATTACTTGCTTAGAAAATACACCACCTGTTAACCTTGAGGAAGTAAAGCTCCTTTGTCCTTCTGTAGGACTAGAGAGTTCAAGAGCATGTTAGGGACACACTTAGATGTTGTGGCCATGCCTGCCTGTGTCCTTCACACCTCTGTTAACCCAGCACAGAAATCTGTTAGTAAGTTTGGTTTTATGCTTACAGTAAATTTGTAGCAGAAATGTTCCCAAATATTCCCTAAGCAGAAATAAAGTGGACTAAACATTGCTAGGTAATTTGTGGGTGCAGAAGAGTAGTTAAAAAAAAAAAAAAAGGAGAAAAAGAAAAATAACGGGTAAAGGAAAAAGCAGACATTGTTTTATATGGTAGATATAATGTGAGGAAATAGTTATTTAGCTGATTTCTGCTAGAAATAGTCCTGAGAGAAGCCAAAGACTCTCCTTTGCAGCATCTCACCTGTTTCATATCTCAACTACGTTAACAAGTTTCCATCTTAGTGTCAGAAGGAAATGGCTGGTGATCAACTACTCCCAAATGCTTCTGACCAAGCAATCGCAATACATCATCGTGTCCCAGTAGCTTAGTTTGTGCTACCAACATTTTTCTCCATTAAAATGACTGGTTTCAAGATGCTGTCAAACATGTTATATAGCATCAATAATCCCTAAACATTTCACTCTTTTCCATTGCAGTGTGGAGTTCATCCTGCATATTCATATTTTCAGCAATGTCTTGAGGATGCTCGGCTGCAGAACAGTGCGCCAGGCTGTCGGAAATTTTTTTTGTTTTATTATTCAGTGTATGCGTTTGCTCTCTCCGCAGGAGCAGTTTGAGTTTGCTTTGACAGCAGTTGCAGAAGAAGTGAATGCAATACTCAAGGCACTTCCACAGTGAGCAGCTCGTTCTCCCGGAGGTTCCCGCAGGATCCATTCCTCGTTTCCTCATCCTCGGTCCCTGTGAATGTTCTTGAACACCATGACCTGACCTTAACTGTGTATCTTCTGTTGTAACCACATAGTGATAGGGTCCTTACAAACTCCTTTAGCTGGTAAAAGTTCAACAGTTAGAAATGTGTATTCTGTTTTTTGGGTTTTAAAATAAATTTTAAAAAGTACATTGAAGCCTCGGATTAAGTGACAGAATAGACCATCTAATTCCTTTCACATCCTGGAAGCCCTGAATGTCACTCTCTGAAAGCACACATTCATGTTCTTAATAGCAAATATACAGTATTGTGGGTAATTAGTGCAGTCAATATAGTCTCAGAAAACAGTGTTTTGTTATATTTTGGAACTCCTCAAAGGCTGAACAAGAGTGGGGGGCCTGAAAGGGATGGTGATTGTTCCTACACAATGCCGAGTGAGGGCACGAAGCAGTGCTGAGGGTGTGAGTAAACACAGGTCCAGGCTCTGGCAAAGGGAGCTTGCACCTTCTCATGCTGGGCTTTGGCAAGCAAACATTTTCTTAACTGTTGTTTACTTTTCAGCTTTGTGCTGTGAATGGAAGAAAATCTGAGCTATAAGTAAATAGGCCTTCACAGTTGTTGCAACTGGGGAGAACAAGCTGGTCACGTTAATGGGAACCTGGGGGACAGTGAGCACGGCAGCTCTGGCCGGGTACCTACAGAGTGGAGCAGGCGAGCGTAGACGCACTTCCAGGCATCAGGTACATGTCCAGAGCTGGTATGGACACAGATTCTTGACTTTATGGGATTACTGAGGAAGAAAATGGGACTCTCCTCTTTATATTTTTGCATTTCCCTCTGTAAAGCTGTGCTGTGCCATCCTTTTCAGCCAGGGAAGTATATTTCTATAAAAGCCTGGCTGAAAATGCAGAATCACAGGTCTGCATTGTATGATCCTCATTGCATTTGTCTGAGCCAGACATTTGTTGCACCTTTCTGCTCTTTCCTTGTTCTGAATGATGCCTACTTTAACTATTAAGGGATAAAGAAGCACACAGTTTGAATATCAGAGATTCTTGTGTTCTCAAAATCCTAATGCCTACTGTTGTGAAGTAATGCTAAAATATGTCTGTAAATGGCTTGGTTATGCAATTCTGCTTATATGAATTCACAGTTTTAGTTGTGGCACTCTGCTAAAGGGAATGAAACTACTGATGGCAAGTACTCTTATTTGTTTGAATGTAGGGCCAGAGAGTAACATTATCAAATGTTCTTAGGTGATATAGGCTCTGAATTTCATTTTCAAAAGTGAACACTTGGACACTTTTTCATACGCTATTCTACATTTCTGTGATTTAAGAATTTATTTTTTTCCAAAATCTTGACAGTGTTGTATGCTTGAAACTATATTAGGCTAATTGATTTACCTCAGCACTGGAAAATACAGAATTGAATTGAATTTAGGAAGGGGGAAGCCTTTATAAATTTATAATCAGTGAAATGTTAAAAATGCAATATTGGAGAGTTTTGATGGCACAGAGGTAACAGGCATCTATCAGAATCAACCATGTTGCAGTTTTGTGTTGTAGGTGTGAATATTGGTGATTTCTTCTTTTTAGCAATTAAAGAGTTATTAAAAAAAAAAAAAAAAAAAAAGCAGAAAACTTGTTACTTTTCTCCATACTTTTCTGTATGCTTTTCTTGGTATGTGCTGTTGCTTAATTTGTGCATCCCATTACTACAGCAGTACAGAGCAGTTACTGCAGATGCCATCATCCTCTTAAGTACACATACTGTACATTAAGCCACATGTTTATTTTATGGCCTAAGCATTTTAGAGCTTTCCTAGCAATAACTAAAAAAACTAATGGAGTATGAATGAGAAAATTGCCTTTTTCATTTGATAATTTAGGTTTAACAGGATTCTTTTATTACTTTAGCTAACACAAAATTGCAGATCAGGGCAGATGAGATCTGTTTGAGCAGTATCAGCAAGTGTTTGAAGTAGATTTACTGTGAGCCATGTACTGCATCTTTCTGAAAATACAGGTAGTTATATCCATACAAACAGTCCAAGGACTCAAAATTAGGGCATCCTAAGCCAAGCCCTCCCATTGTCAGATAAAATTATTTCCCAGTGCAAGATGCTGTACCATTACCTACTGCCAATGGGATAATGGGTTTTTAGCACAAATTTCTGCCCTGGGATTCATTAGTGTTCGCCTTCTGACCGTCCCTGTGCATACTACAAACATGGCTGACGAGCCGTTCGTTTGCACTTCAGGAATATTTTTTAATTGTTCTTTTGCAAATATTTGCATTTCATAATAGCAATTTCAGGGTGATCCCTATTAATTCACAAGCAGCTGAGTGTGAGACTAAAATATTGGTCTTCAGGCTTTGGAGTTTATCTAGCGTAAATTAGAGGGCATTAATCTTCCCCAAGGCTAATGGGGCAGGGATGTATTGTTTTATTCATACTGGTAGCCTGGTTTACACAACAGAAGGATGCAGTGTTACTTAGAGGGTTGGGATATCTCCCACTGAATGTCATTGACAATCCTGTTATTTCAGCCATGTTTTGCACAGTTCTTCCACAAAAAGGTGCCAGGCTTATTCTGTTGAATGTAACTTACCTCGCAGATTATTTCATCTGTGCAAGTAGGATATTGTTGATACCTCTCACTAAATGCCCTGCTTCTGGGGGTGAGCCTTTGCTGCAGAGCCTACAAATGAAATGTTTCCGTTGCACCAGGGTGATCCGGAGGGGTTTGACAATCCATTTTCTGGGAGATGCCAAAGCCATGGAAATACAAACCTGATGAACCCCAGAGATAGATTTCTCATGCGGGGCAGGTATTTCTTTACCCTTCTCACTGCAAATGGGCAAAGGATGTTGTTCAGGCTGCCCCAGGCCAATTAACACTGGAGGTGGGACCTGCCCCATGTTCCCTCGCAAGTGAAGTTGAGCAGAGCTTCTTCCTGGAAGCCAAGATGATAAAAGAGCCCAGGGTCAAATGAGACCCACACTTCTTCCCCGTTCAATATTCTGCTTGATCTTTAGTAAACGGATTGTGATTGAAGCTTGTGCTGGTGCCTGATGCTCAGCCATAAACAGCATGTGTTTAATATTGACTGTCCTCGTGTTCTTGATGAAGACAAATTGAATCTACAGGTGCTGTTTATGCAGTTGAACTTTTTAATGACATTTAAGAGGGGAACTGCAGGAGGATGATTTAACCCCAGTGCTCAGTTTCCTTCCTCACTATTCAAAGCAGAGGGAAAATAACTTCTCCCACAAGCATGGCAGTGAGCATGGCTGGTTGGCACCAAGGATGGTGGTGGTGACTGGACCATAAACCCATGCTTACGTAGTCCCAGAAGGTGTCAACATGTTGGATGGGGAGGTGGTTGTCACCAATTGTCCTCTCCAGTCTTCACCCTTCCCACAACATGACCAGAATTTGGAGGGACAGAGGGAAAAGACAGCACAGTTACCCAAAGCCCAGATGTTTGGGGTTTGGCACTTGCCAGGGGGAAAGCAGCGTGGGTTTTGCTGTCAACTGCACTTGTTTCAGGCATGAATTCTAACCATTGCCCTTGACCATCATTTGTGGGGGAACCTGGTGCAGCCTGGGTAACATCCAGTGGAAGTCCTGGGCAATCCTGAGGGCCAAGAATGAATTGAAAATCCCAGAAAATCCCATTTCCAAATCTTAATTCAGTAGCAAAACATGCAAGATTATTTTTATAGATGCTACTAATGGTTTAAGACACTTTAAAATATTTTTTAAAATCTACACCAATGCCTAAACCTTGTTCCTGTCTCTAGCACGCATGCAGAACCAATCTCCATCCATCCCCAGGGGAATGACAGTTATAGTACCTGTAAGGAGTTCATGCTTTATTAGTCAAGTGGAACATTAATAAAACCCAGCCCACTCCATAATTTCCAGAATAGTCATTAATTAAAAAAAAATGTTTATTGGAATAGAAAACAAGTATTTGATTAGCTTTGTTACAGAACAATAGCTCTCCTAATTTTTATTCTGCATATTTTATTCTTTGTTTAGAAAATTCTCTTAAGAAGCAGTTGAGATAATTCGCTTTTTAAAACTGTACAGTTTCTATGGTTTTGCTTTTTAAATGAGAATACACTTTGTAGATTTGATTATTATATTTTTCTGTTAAGATTACATTGGACATTACAAAAGCATTCCCCACCACAGTGAAAAGAAAGCTATCCTGTTGGTTTATTGTAAAAGAAAAAAATAATTAAAACAAAATTGCAGAGCTGTGGCATACTCAATCCAATTAGAGCATGACTCTTTACTACTCTTCATTTACCACATTAGAAATAAATTTACACCAGCAAGATTTCATTTGAAGCTGTTCTTGCATGCTGTTTGTACTGTATTTGATGGCATAATATTGTTTCATTTACAACCTTTTCCTTCTTGTCATTCTATTATATTCTTTCTGTATATAGTTAAAAAAAAAAAAAAAAAGAGTAAAAAAATGAAAAAGATTATACAAAGTATTTTGTTCTACCTCTGTAAAAATCATATTTGTGAATAAAGTCATATTGTCTGTGGAGTGCAGTATCGTGAATGCAGCATTAGTAGCTGGTGCTTTGCTTTTATTTGGGGGTGGGTGGGCTCCTCCCTCTAGTGCTGGATTCTGAATTCCCAAGATGTCCAGGTGGGGCCAACAAAGAGGGGCTCAGGTGTCCTGCCGACTCCATAGAGGTCCATGCTTCATTTTCTGTGAGCAAAAGAGGTTGCAGCCACCTCTGGCTGTGGTGTATGGCCTCTTACTTCCACCACTGATGGAGGTGGGGGTCATGGTGCTCCAGACAGGGAGGGGAAAGAATTTGGACTCTACTTCAGTAATCCATAAGTGTGCATCACAGAGCATGCAAGATAACAAATGGAGTATATAGTCCCTCTTTCTGTAACATTAAAGGCAGGGAGATGTTTGTGGAGAGGGCAGGCTGATGGGTCAAAACATTGTAAAATGGGTGGTGTGAGCTCTCCAAGGTTTCAGATTTAAAATAGCAGCAGGATTCACTGAAGGATTAGAATGGGTGTTGGAAAATACTCACGGTTACTAAGGTTCCCGCAAAGCATAAAATAACCAGTTTTTCCCTGGGGATAGGAAGTGATTTTTCCCATAAACACTGTCCATTTTATGAAGGTCTGTATCTTTGCATGAAGTATCTATTGTTAGCTGTTACCAGAGGCAGTCTTTAGGATTAGGCAGCCCTGCTATGGCAATTTGCATGGTGCTGTATTGTGTGCTAAAACTTCACTTGTGTTTTGAAGAAGACTCCAGATAGTTTGCCACTTACCTGAAAATAACTTGAAAAATATAAATAAACAGGAAGGTAGAAACCATCCTGGCCCAGTTCACTCCCTTACCATCAGAAGAATCATATTTTACATTCTTTAACCTTGTTTATGTAGTTGCATGTTTTTATATCTGTGCCTTTCTCAGTGTAAGAAGGTGACTTTCATCTTGGAAGCAAAATATATACACCATCATAGCTATTTTCCTGGTGGTGTAATTTAGGAGGCCTTTCATCTGCAAGATAGCCTTCTGAAGCCTCTGGAAACATCAGATGGAGGACTAAATGAGAAATACATTTAACTATGTAACTACTGGAGCATTATGTATATTCTAGGCAAACACTAAAGCTATCAGTTGTACATACATCGATTTGTGCGGCCAACACTTGCTTTTGCTTCATGCTACACAGATAAATGTAGTCTCACTTTTTACAGTGGTCTCAGATGGTAGGTTACTGTCTCAGCTGCTGTCAAGGGGCATTGCTTTGTGGCTTTTATGCTTGTTTTCGTATTTATGGCTCTACCTCAGGCAGACTGAGCATTGGCTGTTTGGGCTCAGGAAAGAGCTGGGTTTGAGTCAGCTAACACTAGTGAGTGTGAATCCCAGCAGCAAGGGGTGTGCTGTGTGAATCCCAGCACACAAGGAGCTGTGGCATGCCCCTGCTCCTAATGCCAGCCCATCTTCCCCTCAGCAACCTGGGGGCAGCAGGAAAGAACTGCCCCATCCACTACCCTGCCAGTGCAGCTATTGCTGCCCCTACACAGTAGCCGCAGCTATCTTTAGCTATTGCCATCCCCTATACAGTATGAAAAACAGAGACTTCTCACGTTATGCAAAGAACCTTGGGGTTTCATTTTTAGAACTTGCTGTAAAATTTGAGCGCTGATGGGGTTGGTATTTGTGTTTTGCATGCTGAACAAATATAAAGAGCTATGCATCTACAGGGAGGGGTAACCAGTAGGCTGTGTTTATTCTTGGTTTAGTGCTAGTACCAGTACATTGTGTGCTTCAAACAGCTGAATCCTTGGGGAAATTCTTCTTATTGCAGTGAAGTTAAGCCAAAAATTAACTTCTTCCCTTGAGAAAGCACTGGCTATCCCCCACACATGGGTAAATAAATCAGCAATACAGCAAAGAGGCTCTGTGTGGAATACCATCCTGGGAGATTTAAACTAAGTTTTGGGATATATAGCTGATGTCTCTGCCCTGCACCAGATTTTTCTCTGCAACAGATTTGACCATAGCTCTCAAAGATACATGACTGTGGTACTCCATCATTTCCAGCAGAGGTTAGAGGTGGGCTTTATCTTAACCAACCTTTGTGTATGTTTAGCTGAGACTTCTGCAAACTCATCATAACCATCCTTTGTAGTCAATGGAGGAAAATTACCACTTCTAAGGTGTAATTTATCTAATCTGGTTTGAATGTCTACTTTACCTTAAGGTGAGTCATGCTATTCACTCCATACCCTGAAACAGGGAGTTCCAAAGTTTACTGATGGTTTGGTAGAAAAGAATTTCGTTTTGATACTGTAAACCTGTTTCCTTATACATACATCAGATCACTTGTGAGAAAAAGGAAAGTCATTTCTGATTTTGTACACCAGTCATGATTTTATAGACATCCTTAGTTTATTATTTCTCAGCTTTTCCTGTACTATACCAAAGACGTTTCCTCTTACAGAGGTAGTTCCATGCCTGATCGACTTTGCTACCCCAAACCTTACCTTTTCCATTCACAATATAAGAAGGACGTAAAACTATGAGGGATTGTCCAAAGGAAGGTTATGAAGATGGTGATGGGTCTAGAGGGGATGACACATGAGGAGCGGCTGAGGTCCCTGGGTTTGTTCAGCCCAGAGCAGAGCAGGCCGAGGGGAGGCCTCATGGCGGCCTGCAGCTCCCTCACGAGGGTAGCGGAGGGGCAGGCACTGAGCTCTCTGGGGATAGCGACATGGAGCTGGGACAGGGGAGGGTCAGGCCGGGGGTTAGGGAAAGGTTCTGCACCCAGAGGTGGTTGGGCGCTGGGACAGGCTCCCCAGGGCAGTGGGCATGGCACCAAGTTGCAGGAGTTCAAGGAGTGTTTGGACAGCGCTCTCAGACACAGAGGCTGAGTTTTGAGTGGTCCTGTGTGGAGCCAAGAGTTGGACTAGATGATCCTAGTGGGTCCCTTCCAACTCAGATTATGCTATTCTTCCACGAATCTATGGTTTCTATTTCTATTATGCTTGCTCTGAAGTGCATAGGGCCCAGGCTACAGTGCACTGTCATGTAGTGATGTTTTTCTTTATCTTTTGTTTGGAATTTCATTCATAGCAATAGCATAGCAATACCAAGCTTCCTTGTCTCCCTGGCTTGCCCAGAGGTCATCATTGTGTCTTTATTGTTAGGGATGTCTTTCACAATGCGCATTTCTTTATGTTTATCAACAGCAACTTCATCTGCCATCTTCACAGAGTCATGCATTATCACAAGATCTCTCTATGACACTTCACACTTACTTTTGTTTTTATGATTCTAGATAATATGTGTCATCCACACTCTGTCACCTCACTATCACCTCCTCCTTTTTCACGTTGTTTATACTGGGGAATCACTACCACTTCAAAAACTGCCCATTTCTTCCCAACCTGTTTCTTGTCTTTTAACCACTCATTAATCGACAAAACAACTTCCCGGTAATCCCATGGCAGCTCAGTTTCTGTAAGAACCTTTCATGTGACAGCCTTTGCCAAACACTTTTAGGAAAACCAAATACACAAAATCAACTAAATTACCCATATCAGAGCACTTACTGGTTCCTTCAAAGCCTCTTAGCAGGCTTTTGAGACATGACTTCCCTCTGCAAAAGCTGTGCTGCTTCTACATCCCCTTTATGCCATCAGTTACATAGGATCTAGACACAAGGGGTTGGATGTTGCTTATTGAGTAAGACATTTAAATTAAAATGACTTCAGTATTCTCTTGGAGTTAGTGGAGCGTTGCTGAACGGACTTGAAAAGTCTTAGGAAGCTTGGCAGTTCAGCTAGTCCAACCTCCCATCCAAAGCAGTGGCAGCACTTAGAACGAGTTGCTCAGGGTTATTTCCCAGTGAGTGTTGAATATCCACAGATACAGATTCTCCTGGGTCCATTTGTGAAAAATATCTTTTGAAAACCAACTAGAAATTTACCTTGATGCAAATTGGTAGCTATGCAGCTCCCCAAAAGGAGACACCTATGTTTGGCCAGCCAAATCCCTTTCAGCTCCACCAGCAAGGCTGTCATTCACTGTAGCAGGTACTCAGACATGTAGCACACATGGAAGCATTTATATGTAAGTATCTTAATCCGTAGGTTAAATCCCACCCTCTGGGCAGGATTCAGTGCTTGTTTCTAAGTGTTCAATGGCATTGCGGATGCTGTGGGTGTCTTGCTTGGCCTCCAGCACTCATGCCAAACAGCTGAAGGTCTGAAGGCTTGTGTTCTGTTTGCAAACTCTGTGCTGATGGCTTAAATCTCTCAGGGTGCCTCAAATGACACTAGGTGTATCTGTTTAGGGAACTGAATCCCACACCATGTGTCTTCCCGTTGTACTCTGTAGCTTCTACTGAAATTCAAGGTATGGGAGGGAATTTGACAGGACAGCAGCTTCCCAAACATAACCTACCACCCTCAAATTTGCAGCAGCTTTTGAAACCCCTCATTATGCCTGTTTGAACACCTATCAGTACTGGATTAGAGGGAGAGATATGACTTCTGCAGCAGACAGTATTGTTTGAGTATACGCCAAGCCTGGGTACGAGGTGCTGCAGTGACAGCAGCAGGGCACAACTGGAGAATAGCCTTTATGCTGGGTGGCACTGAATGGCTTGGTGAACCTCGTAGCTGGTGACAGACCTGTGTGGGAGCATAGGCAATGTTCCTTTGCAGAACAAGAGTGGAAAAGGGGGAAAAGTGGCCAAAAAAAATATGGTAAAATATGACTTTTGAGTTCATGTTAAAAAAAAAAAAAAAAGTGAACAGCAGTGTTCTAGTAATGCTTGTTTCTAAATGTGGCATCCATTTCCTTCATGCAGGAAACCTACTTCATTTTCCAGCAGATTTCAGTTGTGTTGTCCAGGTTAGAAATGTTTGTTCCTGCACACGGATATTATCACAACATGTGAGCATGAGCAAGACCAGTTCTTGCAGCGTTACTGATGTTACACCTAATCTGTTGGGCAGAAGCCAAAGCGGATCCAAATCTTTGCAATCCTGATAAAAGCATTGCCAAGGCTGAAAGGAAACCAGTGCTCTCATGAGTGGCCAAAGGGGGAAAGCAAACCAACACTTTTTCCAGATTTGCTTTTTCATTACGTATAGGTTTGTTTCCATGAGCAGTAATACACTGCTCTTTTTGAAAAGGGAAGCTAACAATATCTGGTGTGTTTAGCCATGGTTGAAGGAAATGGGAGCTACTAGGATTCCTCTGAAATAAAGGACTGTTCTGCCTGTCCCATATATCTCTATTGCAAAGACCAACAAGAAAGACAACCAAACCAAACTGTTCCCAAGCCATTAGCTAGAACTTGGCCTTCATTACAGTTTTAACACTAAATGTTGAGCCTTTTAAAGAAACACTTATGTCTGTTATGTTAAGTCACCTTCTTTAAAAACATAAAGAAGTCATCTGAAGTTGAAGGGGTAAAGGCCTAATAAATCAACCTGATAAGATACTGAGATGACTCTAGAAGTATGCACTGCTGGTGTGTGTACTTACAGGTATTTCACTCTGAAATACTTTGTTACAGTTGTGTTTGCTACCCCAGAGTTTACATCATATCTTGCTGCACTTTCTTATGTCACCACATCTCACCACTAATTCTCCATTGTGTTTTCTCCTTTCCTATCTCATGAGTTCTGCACTCAGAATCCTTGAGACCTTCAGAGGGCAGGTTTCTTTCTTGCCACTTCTTTTTTACCTGTGGGGAAAGCCAACCTGAAGGCTTCCAAGCTCACAAATAAAATAAATTTTAAAATAAATTTTAAAAAGCCCTAAATTTTCCTTGCAAAGCTCTTCAGTGAGAATACCACTTGGAATCTCAGTCATGCCAAGTTCCTGCCCTGCTCTCCTCTCCTTATGCTTGACTTCCACTTGCGAGATGCCAAGTGGAGTTGGACATGGCTTGGGCCCCCCTGTCATGAATGTTTAAGGCATAAGAATAGAAACCTTGAAGATAAGAATGCTGTTAATGTGATCTCTGCAGGAAAAATGTGGATCCTTGCTCTGCAGTAGGGTTGCATCAGCAAACCCCTACCATGCCATCTGCCAAGGAATGGGATGGAAACCTCTGTTGTGATCTGCCACTGTTGTCTTCTCACCATCTGGGCATGTCCTAGTCTCTAATAATCTTGTTCTTCTCAGTAAGAAGAACACATTTTTTGTCAGTGCTGTTGGTTTTTACCCTGGGACACCTTCACAGTTCCACATCCACCCAAACTTGCTTTTCTGCAAGTAGGTAACACAACACCTAAAGTGCACAAAACCAGTGTCCACAAAGCTCCTTTTACTCCCTGTAAAAGCAGGTCTTGTGAAAATGGCAGGCACCAACAGCCCTGTCACAAATAACGGATACTATTCCCCCCATCCTAAAGCAGACTCCTACAGCTATGTGTACAAGTTTGGCTGGGTCTGACCAGCACGAGTCACTAAGATCACCACGTTTTAGAGGTTTGTTCTGAATAGATGGCTGTTGCTCTTTGTTACACTATTTCTAATGTATATCAATTAATTAACAATTTAATGCTGGCTGAAAATGCTATTATAGCTTTTACTTTTGGCATCTGTGAAAGCTCGTTTAATATCATTAACATGTTTTTTGTTGTTGATTTTGGTTTGGTTTGGTATTTAATCAGGGAAAGTTAATTGAATTAGTTTTCTGTGTTTCCTTTTAATGTACAGTGAGAGGGATGAGCAGGAGGGAAAGGAAGCACCAGGATCTTGATAAACTCCTCCTGTATGTACCTGCGATTAGGGAATGCCTGGTGCCTCTGTGCAGGTTAGATGTTCCAGCAGATGATAGATAACAGCACAGAAGAATCTCACTAATACATATTTTTGGAAACACACCAATACATATTTGCTGAATGTCTCTCTTGGGCTGTGTTTCTGTGAATCACTGCACCAAGCTCCTCAGGCATTACCTGTCTGAAGCACTTGGTGTTTAGGCATTGCCCACAGCTGCATTGTTTGCTGCATCTCTTATCCACCTTCATTCAGAAACATTAAAAACAAACAAACAAACAAACAAACCATAGTCATGCTCTGTCAGGTCATGCACAAAGGACAATTAACGCACCAGTTGTTTGTATTCACTCCCCAAACACCACTGTCCAGCTGTGTAAGTGCAGGGGCACACGCACACACTCATACTTTCCTCTCCCCATCCCATCTGCTCCCAAACACTTCAGCCTGCATTGTAGGCATGGAGGGTAGGATTTGCTTCCCCTAATCCAGCCAGCTAAAAATTAAGTGATAGTCTTAGCTAATCCTTTCGGCTTCCTCCCAAATCAGCAGACAGATAAGCACTGTTATTTAGCCCAGAATTGTTTGGGGGCTGAAAGTGGAAAAAAACTGTTCCCAGTGGAAAACACAGGCTGGGCGTTAGGTAGGCAGGACTTTACTGAAATAGCCTCTCCTGCAGAAGGAAAGCATCACAAGATGTGGAAAGACATCTCCCTGAAAGCTGCGTCTTTATGTCTCCCCAGAAAGCTGCTGTTCCCCAGCATGCCTGGGTCTCTGGTCAGCAAAAGAGCATCTCTGATGGGAGCATTGTGGTGTAGTTTTGAGCTTCTGGCAACTTTGAACTTAAGTTTACAGGATGTTCATGATAGGAGTGCAGGTGGTAGGCAGTACCTCCAGGACTGTGAACCCAAGCTGAGAAGCTGCCCTGGTGTGGTGTGAAATGGCTAAGTGGGAATGGAAGACAAACTGTCCTTAATTAAGTTAGGAACCAGATAAAGCCGCCTGAGTGACACTGTGGCCGTGTGTCCACACCAGAGACACAGGGTCACCTCCCAGCCCAACTGAGACAACATTTCAGCCAATATTACACCCGTGGTTCAACGTTTTTGTACACAATGGGGTATGTTAGGCCATGGGGGAGGGGAGCCTATTTCACTTGGTTTTCACCCAAGTTGGATCAATGAAGCTTTTTGCACCATATCAGGGTAAAATCTCAGAAAGGTGGTGGGTTATTTTTCATAGCTTGCAGTGGTCCATCCTGACCTCAAAGGCTCTGAGATGGGGCAGCAGTCTTTGAGGAGAGCAGCATCAGAGCCAAATGAGAACCTGCCCCCTTACAACCCAGTACAGGAGGAAGAAGGAGAGACCCGCACAAATGAAACAACACAGGGGATTTCTTTCCCTGCCTCCCTTCAGCATCTGATATGCTGATAATGGCACCGTTTCATGAATGACAAGAGCTTTTGCCCCTGGAGAGAGGGACATAAATTCATTAGCCAAATGAAGGGCTCAGAGGTGAGTCATGACAGGCCTGGTAATCTGATAAAAAGGAATGTTTCCTCATTAAAATACAAATGGAAAGCTTTATTATTTTTATTTTTTAAAATCTATCTTCCCCACTGAAAGGCTAGCAGATAAAGGATATTTTTGTTGTCTCTGGGAAAAAAAAAAAAAAAAAGAAAAAAAAAGAAAAAAAAAAAAGAAAAAAAAAAAAGGTATGGAAAGGAGAGGACAGGACAGGTTTGCACTTTTCACCTGGCTGGTCTGGAGATTTTATTGCCCCTATTCCTTATGTCCTTCCTCCTTCCTGTCTGCCAGGCCACTATAATCTGGTCTACTTTCCTTCCGTATTTGACTTAGCATAAATGGCTCTACTGTCTCTAAACACCTCCAGGCACTTAAAGGGCAGCAAAGTGAGTTTGTAAGGTCTAGCTCACTTTGTTTCCTGATATTATCTTCTTTTTTTTTATGCTTTGTTTACATTTGAAAATGCATTTTGTTGGGCAATCGCAACTAATGGGACTGCAAATGTTGTTAACTCTTCTGCTAACACAGTGGTTTTGTCCCACTGCAGACCATACCTTGCATACAGACGTTTGCCTCCACAAACATCTCTGGAGCTGTTATATATATATCAGAGATATATATACATATAAACAACAACAGAAAAAAAAAATGTATATATATATCAAGAGCACAGCTATGTGGATAGCCAACAGATGGATACGTGCACCTCCAGACATTTGTGCTGGATAAAATAGCGTCACAGCACTCCTACCAAGCACATGTTCACTTACTCATGATCGGGCATCTATAGCTTTTTGGTGTAGGAGACGTCCACCCCTTCGCTACCATCTTGGCTCTGCTAGGAGCTGGGAGTAATTTTGCCTGTCCCAGTTGGTGTCTCTGTGCCTGGCTGGCAGCAGTCCCTCTCCCACCAGCTCCCTGTGCTGACTCCACCAACACAAGGTGGTCCTGACTGGTAGGAAACTGCAAACCCAATAACCTCCCAGTAACCTCTCTCATCGTAGCTGTAGTTTTGATGGGTTTAAATTAATAAAAAGCAAGACAGTTAGTGCTAACGTGAAAGTCACTTTCCTAATGGATCTTCAAGGATGAATAAACACTTGCATTCCTCCAGGTATAAAATAGGGATGGTGAGGCTCATCTTTGCTAACTACTCTGAGGTTTGTATATATAGTGATCTGCAGTTAATTCTTCTCTCTCCCTTGTGTGGGTCAGGATGCAAAATACAAAGTTAAGATACCTTAATTGCTGCAAGTATTCCTGGAGCTAACATAAAAAACAATTGGAAAATTTTTAACTGGAACATTTTTTTAAAAAAAAAAATGATGCCTGGTTTCCAAGTAGCTTGAGAGTTAGTTGCAAAACTGACCAATGTCTACTGAACAATACAGTATTTGGTGATAAATTGATGGGGAAAAAAAATAACTGAATATTTGCTCTTCAAAATGCTGAACCTCTTCAAGGTTCAAAGGACCCTTCCCTGAGGCTTGGCTATCCCAAACTGAGACTTTAGCCCAGTCCCTACAGCTATTGGTCTATATAAGAAACTCTCCAATTTTACTTTCAGCTGCATAAAAATGCTGTCTAGATTCTGCACATGCTGTAGATGGAAGACTGTAGTAGAATGCCATAAAGTTCTGGGGGAAAAAGTTGCCACCTACCATAGCCAGAAATGTTTCATCACAAAATCATTCCAGCTATGGGGAGCTTTGTCCTCATGGCTGCATGAATTGTCACAAGTAGCTTTCCTACTATTAGCCTTAAAAACTAGAAGATAATTTTGAACCCAAATTAATGTTCAGAAGCTGTGGTAGATGTAACTTTAAGTATCTTCACCCTTGGAGCTTCAGTCTTTAATGGTTCCATGCCTAAGACTGACATATGTGCCCTGGCTTCTTCTCCCACCATCCAAGAAGCTTGTGTCACTTGCCACACCCTAGCAGAACCTGCCAGCAGTGGGCATTATACACACTGAGGAGTTGCTCACATTCCTAGGTGGCTGCTGGGAGGACCACAGACCAAACCGGGCTTGCATACATGCCCCATCAAGGGTTTTTCTCATTGCATCCTCCACAGGTATGTCCTGGGGACATGGGCCTTGCCATGGACACGTTGAAGCCAGTATCTCCTTTCAGATGTCCTCTCTGAAGGTGCTGGTGCACCCCAGTGCTGCTGGTGTGCTTTCACCATGAACACAAGAGATGGTCAGGGATACTCTTTGCTTCCTTCTTTTCCTTTAAGGGAAAGTTTAGGATTCATTGCAGTCCTTGCTGCCTTTGGAGCAGGCAGGAATGAACAGTTTTATTAATCCCAACCCAATACTGAGACCATCTAGTCTTTCAGAAGGGAGGCAGGTGCCTTATACTTCAAGAGGGCTGGCCTCTCTTCCCACACAGGCTGGGATATTGGACTCTTTGTCTTGTCAGCCTCTGCCTGACCCAGCCACCTGCTGAAAGCCCCGTGTGTGTATGTAGGGTAATCCTTCCCCTCACTCATCTGGACAGCATGTACTTGCACATGCCAACTCCTTGGTGAGTCCGTGCCAGCCCTCTGGCCAGATGATGGCAGCTTCAGCTGCCTGAGGCCCTCCCCGGGGAGCGTGGTGGGGAGCCTGGCCTCACCAGGGCAAGGCAGGCTGCACTGCTGGGTCACTGGGGTGGAAGAATGTATAATTTTCACAGCTCCAGTTAGGAGCTTTCAGATAAATTGCTAAAACATACCGAATGTACGTGACGGAGGACTAAAAGGTAAAGCTCTGACAACAAAAAAATTATTCTTGTTCTTTGCTCCCCTGGGCCTTATCCAGCAAATGCTTGGCTTGACTCCTCCATACAGTGCTCTTGGTTTCAGAAGGAATGTTCACAGCGTGCTCTATGGAACTGGGTCCTTATTTCATCCATCTGCATTTCTCCTCTAATTTATTGACTTCTCCAGTTCTGATGATTAGGTCAGGTGGTGTCACATGCTTCAAGTACCAAGGCCAATTAACACCCTTTCTGGGTGACCAGGATTGCTGATCGATTAAGCTGCTGTGTCCCACTGAGATTCCTCGCTGTTGCAAAGGCAGATGCGTGGTCATATAAAACACATTGAAATAGAAATAATGAAAAGCCGGGCCTGAATGACAGCCGAAATGTTTTTTCTTTCTGGAAGCAACCCAAGAAAGGGCTTATTGCACTCCTCTTCTTGGCACTTGGAAAGAAATAACTACTGTTATTAAAAAGAAAAGCTTTTTGGGAGGGGGGAGGAATTCAGTTCAGCAAAATAGATAGAACCTGCTAAAATGACTTCTGAACCAAACATCCCTCTCCCTTCCAGAAAAGGCTGGAAGTGTAAAATAATTGAAATAATAAAACTGAGGCTTCTTCAAAAGGTCTCCACACTGTGCACATTTCCTTCTGCCCTGGAAAAATGCATTTTTAAGAAATATTCCTAAGCTGTTTGGCTCACTGTCCTCAGTTTTTCAATACCTAAATCGAAATGGAATTAACTGAATATAAGCGCCTACATAACCCTGAGGAGTTGTGCTTGCAGTGTTTCTTCCTGGAAACCCAACCCACACCCCAGCTTGCTTCATGCTACAAGGGACAAGAGCCTGCAGGTGCTGGATGCCCTCATAATGGGTGAAGAGGATGGTGGAGACATGGAGAGGAGGTTTTGCCTGCCGAAGGTGACTCTTAGCACCACGCACTGTTGTCCTTTCCAAGAGGGAATCAGACTGGCATGAACCAGCACCAGAGCCATCCCTTGAGCATCAGTCCAGGTTTTCTCACTCCTAGCTGGGATAACTAAAAAGCAATCTACAAGCAAACACACATAATTTTCTTGGCTATATACACCTTCAAAAGAACACTGGGCAGTTGAAAAGCCAACCAACACTTCTACACAAGAGAAAGTTGGGTGAATATCCCTGCTAGCTTCTACTCTGAATCAAAACCAGAGTTCATGCATGTTGTAAGATGCCCACGCAAAGCAGGTCCAGAGCCGTGGCAGAGAGGAGAGCTGAATCACCGGATGACAGCAGCTTTTACCAGCTTTTTCAGGTAGCCGGAGCCTCAGGCCTCTCAGGGAAGTTCAGCACAGGCACAGTACCGCATTTCACCTTAAATAACGCTCAACTTTCCATTTTCTCTTTTGTAAACTGCCAAGAGATACTTCTCTGACACTAATGCAAGCTGAGCTGGCACTGAGGTTTACAGGCTCTGAAAAAAATAATTGGTGAGAATGCAGTCAGAAACGGGGCTTGGGAAAGGCAGAGCAAAGCTGGAATGAAAGGAGGCAGAGGGTCCTGTCCCCAGAGCAGGGGTCTGGGAGGACAAGACACAGAAGACATTTGCATTTGCTTTTCAGATGAAAATTGTGATTTATCCAAGGGCAGCCATTATGTCCCTGGCTCAGATTTGCACCCTCTATACCAGGCACAAACCCACCACAGGAGTCTGCTCCAAAGAGGATGATGCCTAATCAGACAAGAGAAATTAAAGTTAAGGATGGCAGCAACCAAATGATTGATTTAGCTGAATATAATGTAGAAAACCTGAATAGGTTCCCAGCTTGACACCCTGGGCTTGCTTGGCAGAAGAGCTTTCTGTGGGACAAAGTCCTGTTCCTAATTTTGAATCCTCATCCTGTGATTTGCTCTAGTGGCAAATTCAGTCCCAGCCTGAAGAGCTGGCAGGGCTCTGCCTGTGCAAAGCACTCTGTTAGCAGCACTAAAGATCTGGATATCACAGCTCCACGCATGACATAGGGAAAATGGAATTGCATTGTCCCAAGACTTTCTCTCGGGTATGCAGCCGATTTCCCTTGTGATAGGTAGCTTCTGACGCCTTGGTTTGGATGGTCTCTAATGCCAGTCAACTCATCAGTTTTCTGCAAAAAGAGAGTAATTTTGGAAAGCTGAAACATGGTCTTAATTAACATGCTATTGTGGTTAATCTGTTTTACCAATCCCTTAATAAAGAGAATCAATAGTTACAGACATCAAAGTTGATGAGTTCCCTCACAGGAAAAGAAAAATCTATAAAACATAGATGGTTACACTTCTCAAAGCTGCAAATTAAAACCAATGAGTTCCACTAAACCTTACCCCAAGGTGAACATTAGTGGTGTTTTGACCCACTGCACAGCTGGCTCCTGGGCCAAAATTTTTACAGACTTTTGAGAAGCACAGGTCTTGTGACTACTGCCATCATAACCATGCTAGCCTAAATTACACCCCAGTGCATAACCTGGTGGATCTGCAAAATCTGTAAGATTTTTCTTAGTACAGACCATCCCATTGTAGGTGGCTGTGGCAGTTATCTAGATAAAATAGTAGAAACATTTGGTCTTGCAGACTGGTTGAGAAAAATCTACCAGGCGCAGTATTAACTTGCCTTACCTGACTTTTACTGTGATTGATGAAAGTAAAATGTGAATCATGAGGTACTTAGCTGTCAAAAAATTCTTTTCCATGAAGTATAATATTTTTCAGTTTCAAAGTATGTGAGAAAGATTTATCCCTGCAATAATTTGGTGACTTCATTAAAACTCTAGAGACTAAAAACCACCTGAGACCTGGACAACTTCTTCTTGCTTTTGTGGACTGGAAACACAAGCACCATGGGCTGGAGCTTCATCCATCTTTGCAGTTGGTCTAAACCAATTAGTTCTTGAGTTGCTTGTCTGCATAGGGGTTGCTCCTTCCTCTCTTTTATAGGTGTGAGAGACCACACACATCCCTTAGTGAAATGTTCTTAAATGTTGTCTTTAGGACATAAGTCAATGAGACACTCAGCTGGACACTGCCAACAGGACAATTTTAGGGTTGAAGGGAGGAAAAGGACTATTTCAATACTGAGGAATTGAGGTGTATTGCTAGCATTCTGATTGTCTTTGTATATGTCTCATCACGTTTAGTGTTAAGCTTACACTTTGTTTTATGATTTTTTTCTCTACAGTTCTGCTAAAAAATGGCTAATAAAATACTAGTATTTCTAAGACAATCTAAATATTGGAACATGCACTGTGGAAGACAATCAGACCTCTGGCACTGGGAAAACAAAAAGCTATGAACCATCAGTTTGCACTTTCCATGTCAGTTTTACTTCTTTCCCTGTTGCTTCCCTATGCTAAAACCATTTCCACTTGCAGCTGCCAGGAAAGAGGGCTTGATCAAGCAAGCTCATCTATGGACCATCCAACAGGACATAAGGAGTCTGGCAGACCCTTTCCTTGGACGTTGTCATTAGCATGAACCCTTTGGGCATGAAATGGCTGGATCAGAGCACAATTTGCCATGAAGGTCTAGGTTGTATCAAGTACATGTTCTCCCTTATGCTTGGTACTTCTCATACAGGAATATTGCAAATTTTCTAGCCTTTAAGTTTTTGATATTTTTCTTGGAGAATAAATTTTACAGAGGTGCCCAAAAGCCAATCAAGAGTAGACTAAGGAATATTGGTTCATTATAGTAGTCAAATACCATTGTTTAAGCCTTTATTTATAGCTAGAGCTGTAGCACAATTTTCATCTGTGAAGCTGAGCAAACAGGTACTAGCTTGGTGAAGGAAAAGCAGTCTTTGGGGTCTCAGGGCCTCTGAGCAAATAGCTGAGTTGATGGTCAGAATTCTTGTTGCTGCTCACAAGGTGTCCGAGTGACATAGTTTTTCCTGCACATCTCACTGCCTGCCTCAGGGGGACACACGGGGTGGGTAAGGTGCACCACCGTGAATCCAGTTATCAAAGCAGACCCTTCACTGTACATTTCCTCTTATCTCTACTTCTGTGTCAGAAATGTTCTCTTCCAATTTTCTGATAAATCCTGACTGCTGCCGGCCTGAAGTACTGATGTGACTTTTTACCTCTTGAGTACGTCCTTCCCAAAGTGATCTTTTTTACTGTATTTGTATAAAGATTCCACTTCTGTGTTTTGTTTTGTGTTTTGTTTTGTTTTATTTTGTTTTGTGAAGCTTCAGTACTTTGTGCCTTCATCATGTTATTTCCTGTGTTCTTACATAGACTGATGTCATCTTGACTGTGTCTGAACAAAAAATGGGCTAGCTTGCAGGGCTGTGTTGTCACTGGGGAAATCATAAATGTCCAAAGTGAAAAAAAAAAAAAGGAAAAAAAAGAGTTAGGTACCATTCCTCCTGACACCAGGCAACCAAATTCCCATAGGGTTTTTGTAAAGCATCCCCCATAATATCTGTTTCTCTATCTGATTAATATCTGTTCTTTGTTTAAAAATAAATCTCTCATTCTTTCCATGTTTCTAAAAATATTCACACTTCTAGCTGAGATGCTGCTAATTGGTGACATCTTTGTATTCTGAGTCTTACTCATTCCTCATCAAATAGAAGAGTCAGGCTTCAATGATTCTTTGTGTTGGTGTTAAAAGCTTCATGCACTGGATGACATTCCCCATCCTATGCAAAATAGAGATTGTGGGTTTTTTCTTAAGGTGTATGAGATTTTGAAGGTCATTTTCTTACTATGGCTCTTGCCCTGCCTTATTACTGTTCTCATATCTTCCTATATTCTTCTTATGGCTTCCTCTGTGAGAAGAAACTGCATATTTTAAAGGCCTGTTGGTGAAACAAATCACATCTGTGAATAATTGTCCTAATCCAGTGCTGTAATTTATGTGGGCAGGATGCAGATCCACTAATTCCATTAGGATTCAGTGTGTGGGACATTCCTGTGAATAAACTCAGGGAAATCAATGACTTCTGGAGGGTTAAAAATATTGACAAGAACAAGACTTGCATGTAGGGTGGGAGTGACAGCACATACAGGATGAAATCCTGGCCCTGCTCATGTCAGGGATGGGAGTTTGAAGTTGGTAGTTTAGATTCCCCTCATGGTTCGTTGTTTTCTTCCCTGCAAGTTTTAAAGACGTGTAATTATTTGCACAAAAAGAACAGGACTGGCAAATTCAATAAGGCAAGTTTTTGATAAAGGTCTTTTGTTAATTTAGTACCAGTGTTGGAAAAATATATATAGCCTTAGGTTGTTGAGATTAATGAAGCACATTTTGGAGGTGTCCTGGACTGGATGCATTAGCAAATGCATCTAAGCCAAGAAAGCATCAGCTAAGAGCAGTGCAAGATGTTTGACTTAGGAACTCCACAGCAACTTAAGAGCACACAGAGGAGCCAGAAGTAAATAGAGCCACAGAGCAACGGTGATGCAATGGGCTGTTCATTGCTATGGGTTGAGCAGGTACGGATCACCCTACGTGGAAGGAGAAAGAAAATGGTAAATCTCTCTCTAGAAGTTGCCTGGCTGACATTGCCTCCGTACAGTAGAGCATGGATGAGCAAGCCACCTCTCATTATCACTTCCATCTCTCATGCTGGGTTCTGTAGTGTGATAAAGAATTAGGTTTAGCAAATTAGGTAAGGGAAAGGGAATTTGGAAATGACACCCCTGATGATTGATGATACTAATAAGTATTGTATCAAGGAAATCCCCTTCCTCCATCAAGCAGGGCACATGCACACGCAGCCCTTGCACACCAAATATAAACATCACTGTATGCAATATATATTGAGGTATTTAGAGAAGGGGAAATAAAAAATGTACATGGCAAACTTTATTCATACAATATCTGCACAATGCAGCTAAATATACATACACTATGCATAGAAGCAGAAACATGCAGAGAAGCACACAATTTATATGCACAGAAATATGTATATTTTAAAAATTCTACTGCACACATATCTCCTTTTGCAAAATAGATAGCAGGACAAAACCATGACAGATGATTGTTAATCTTGTGCTGCAGGAAACTCTAGTTCAGCTCCCTGTTTTTGCTTCATTTGAGGCAAGATTTGAACCTTTCCCCTGGGGGGAAGGAGTTCTGCAGAGGAATTCTTTTTGCTTCAGCCTGTTCATTCAAACAGGGAGAACTGGAAGTAGGTTTATGGTAGGATGTGGGAGGAGGAGGTGTACTTTTCTGCTTCAAATGATTCAGAGTAAATTTTGAACCTGCCTGTCACACATCAGTGCTTTAACCACCAAGCTGTGCTGGGCTAGGATGTATACAGACTGGCATATATAGAAATGAATACATGGACATACTTGTCCTTATGCTGTCTGCTGGGTGAGCCACATCCCATTTAACCATCTTCCCAAGGTGTTTTCAAGGCACTGGAGATTCAAGTGGAGAAACTCTCACTTTGAGGACCTATCTTCAGGTCCTCTTTTGGCTTGAGCTGAAGCCCCTAGGTGCTGCTTAGCTATAGGCAGCATATTTACTTGGGCACCTTGAGCACACAAAGAAGTGTGTGGCAGCTTAATACGATTTTAGTGACTACAATAGCACCTATCTGGCAGATTTGGGTGCTGAAGGATTCCTAAAAACCCTTTGAAGAGCTGGACCTCTGTTGCTATGGTGATAAAAACTGTATAAAAAGCTACATGGAACAGAATAAAATATTGTGTTTAAATAGATCCGCAGAGATCTACAAGTTTATTTCTTTTTTAGGTTTCATATCCATGCCTACTGATGTGTGCCTACCATAGCTTCAATCTGCTTCTTTAGGTTGATACACGGGATTAGGTGAAATGGCAGCGCACTCTCTGCTCCCCGTGCAGCAGGCAGCCCATACAGTCAAAGACTTGTCGTGCAGTGAAACCTGGAAATGCTACTTTTGCCCACTCATGGGGAACGTGTTAATCACATAGGAAGCAACTGGTGAGCAGTGCTAGTAGGTATTTGAAAGGTGGTGTAGACGTGTATGTGTTGACAGCAGACTTCTTTGCTGCAGACTAAATTGGGGGCTATTGCTACATGGATGACTGCAAGTGTGAGACTTCGATATTACTCACTCCCAAACCCAGTAAAAGTAAAATGAATGCAGACTTCTCTCCTTAGGGTATTTCCTTCTCTCTTCCTAACATTTTAATCCAGAGCACCACCACTGTCGAGAGTCGGATGGGGCTCCCCTACACAGCAGCTCCTCAGTCTCTATAAGAATCATTTCAGAGCATAAAAAGACTTTGTTCTGCTGACAGCTGAGAGGCAGCTTTTCTCCACTGCAGCACGCAGCATCTCCTTCCAGCAGATTTCCTTCTGAAATTATCCCCAGCTCTTTGTACCATGACGGGAAACTCACAGTCAGTCCATTCATATGTAATGGTGAACATGCAGCCCTTCATTTTATACCAGTTTATGGATGAGATTCTTCCAGTCATCTGCTACAGTGATTTTTTAGATAACACTTTTGCTCTTGGAATTTTTTTTTTCTTTTTGTTCTAGTCTCCTGGTCTGACTCTGTCATTTCAGAAGCCTGGAATTGCATTTGTGCTACAGATAACAGCTACAAAAATTACCAAAATTTTCTAAATCACAGAATCAGAAAAGGTGATTGGAATGGATCTCTGGATGTCTCCAGTCTCCATCTTCCTACTCAGCTGGACAATCACCCACACACAAACAGTTCCATGGCTTTGTATAGCTGAGACTCACAAATGTCGAATCACGGAGGTTGCACAACCTTGCCACTGAGCTTTGCTGCTGCTGCTGTGCCCTCCTGCTGAAATATGTTTTCTTAATGTCCAAACTCAAATCCCAAATCACAGTGTGTGGTCTTTGTCCTGGCACTACCAAGAAGGATTTACATTTTCCATCTTTGTAGCTGCCCAACAAGACATTTTAGTCATTAGTCTGTCTGCTAGTCTCTTCTCTGCAGAGGCCAAACAAGCCCAGCTCCCTCAGCCTCTCCTTGTGAGCCACAAGCTCGCAGCCTCAGGCCATTTTGGCAGCCCTCCATCAGGCCCTCTGCTGCTTCTCTCTGTCCCTCTCCAGCTGGGGACCCAAACCAGGCACAGAATCCCTGATGGGACCTCACCAGAGCCCAGTACAGAGGCTATCTGCTTCCTTCTTTCTTCAGTCTGCTGACCACACTCCTCTTAAGATAGCCCAGTAGACTATATTAATACCCCTTATTTGCAGTGAGAGCTCAGCACTGGCACATATTCTGCCAATATTATCTCCCTCCAGCAGGACCTCTCCAGCGGGGTTGTGGCTCAGCCACTCTATTCCCAGCCTGCACCCGTGCAAGGCTTAATTCTGCCCAAGATGTAGGACTTCACTCTTCTAATAAAGCTCCTGAGCTTTCTGTTGGCTCCTGACCTCAAGCTGACCAACATCCTTTTGTCTTGAGACTCCTATCCCTTTGTTTTGAGACTCTGACATCTATCGTATCACACTCCCGTTTCTTTTTTTTCTCCCCTGCAACTCTGTTGTGCAAAAATGTGTCACTGCCTAGGCTGTTGTTGAAGATGATGAACAACCTGAATACATGCGGTTATTCCTTCCCAGGTGCAAGAAAAAAAAAATTCTGCTCGGGAGTAGCTCTGCAGAGAAGGACCTAGGGGTCCTGGTGGATGACAGGTTGACCATGAGCCTGGTGGCCAAGAAGGCCAATGGGATCCTGGCGTGCATTAAAAGGAGTGTGGCCAGCAGGTCAAGGGAGGTGGTCCTCCCCTTCTACTCTGCCCTGTTTAGGCTTCACCTGGAGTACTGTGTCCAGTTCTGGGCTCCCCGGTACAAAAAAAGACAGGGATCTCCTGGAAAGAGTCCAGCAGAGGGCTACAAAGATGATACAGGGCCTGAAGCATCTTCCCTATGAGGAAAGGCTGAGAGACCTGGGTCTGTTCAGCCTTGAGAAGAGAAGACTGAGAGGGGATCTTATCAATGTTTACAAATATCTTAAGTGTGGGAGACACAGGGATTTGGCCAACCTCTTTTCAGTGGTCTGTGAGAACAGGACAAGGGGCAATGGCCACAAAATGGATCACAGGAAGTTCTGAAAAAATAAATAAGTAAATAAATAAATTAAGCCCTAGTATCTACCCTGAGGGACTCTGCTTACCAACCAGTCATCAAGCCATTAATGACCCGTCTTTGAGCAGTGACAATAAGTTGTTTCCCTGAACTGCGGTAAGGATCCTGTGAAACTCTGCCACTCTCACAGCTAAGTCCTCCTACTGTCACCGGGGAGAGCTTCAGGACAGAGGGCATCAACAATGTGGGCAGCTTTATCATTGAAGGACATGAGGGCAAAGGACATCAGGGTGGGATTATGGAGATTATGAAAGATTTTGTAAGCTATCACTGGACAAATGATGAGTGTATAGGCTGCTGTGGCCACATTGGAATCACTTCTGTGTTGACCAAGTGCTAATGTATTTCTGCTTTCCTTCACTAAAAGGGAGTAAAAGGGCTTGCCTTGATTCATAAATTGACTTACAAGCTCACACCACAACTAAACCTCTTTGAAGCTTAAGTTCTCAAGATGTAGCACCCCTAAACCACTGCTTTATGAAACTGTGTGGCACCTAAAAATCTGTGGGCATCACAACCTCAAACATCAGTTTTCCTGAGGCAACTAATGTTGTATTTTTGGACATTCCCAGAAGTTTCTCAGTTTTAACAAGTCTGAGCAGTTCAGCATCTATTTCAGACATGACTCCTGTTGGTATCCACAAATTAGGCATCTGTCTTGCATGCAGGGGAGCCTAAGCTAGTAATTCAGGAGCAAAAGAGCAGATGATACACAGAGAGAAAGACAGCAAATAACCAAAGAAGTCTACTGTGACAACTCACTGCCAGTCCCCTGTCAGTGTCCCTGCAGACCTTCCCTTTTGCAGGATATTGGCTGCCTGTGACATTTTTTCTTCATCCAGCATTCAAATTAGAGTGATCAGAGGCTGACCCGCAGAGTTTAGTTCATCATGAATTTTTTCCTACTGATTACATAAATAATCACAGGAAGGAAAGTGCCTTTTACATTAATACACAATTGCACAAGCTTCTGCAGGAACATAAGGAGAAATATGTTCAGCAGTCATGCCATGCTTCAATTGTCTTATTAATTTTGTGAGTCTAAAGGCTTGTCATCCACAAAGTGACAAAGTTGTCTGTTTAACTTAAACTCGTCTTGATTTTGTAACCTATCAATTCATTTGGAGTGCATGGATAAACGTCAGCTTTTAGCATTGATGTTCCTCAGGATTCTCATTTCACCAGGTTCTGGAAGAGTCTATGAATTTTGTACCTTTTTATTTTTAATTTTTATTTTTTTGAGGGATTAATGGCAGAGTCATGAGTAAATTCGAGAGACTGAAAGAAATTTTTGCTAAAAAAAATGTGCAAAAGCAAAGAGATAGGCAACTTGACATGCCAATCAAAACTATGGCATCAAGTAGAAAATGGAAGTGGAATTGCCCAGAGAAATGTGATGAACAGACACAGATTTATGAAAACATGGCAAGGGTTAGGTTCTCAGATGGCCGTGTTCAAGAAAATATGGAGACTGTAGTGTAAGGTCAGAATGATCTAAGACTGAAAAGTCTGCCATTTGGGTTATTTGCCTCATGTTTGGTCTCACAGGACAGATGGGCAAATGCAGCACAGAAGTTTTTTTTTATCTCAGTTAGCAAAATTTCTGAAACAAAACCTCCCAAATTCATCTTAAAAAGGGGTTTCCCAACAGATGATTGAAGGTCTTATGAAAGAAGATTAGAGCCTTTGTATGGTCATGCAGTTGGGGCAGCAAACAGACAAAATGGGTCAAAATCTCTAATATTCACCATAGATGTCTTTACACTTCCCAGAAATTAGCCTCTACACCTAGACTCTGCAACCACTCAGCCAGCTGGCATGAGAGCCCGAGACACCTTTTGAGCACTCTTTCATGTCACTGTGGTAGAAGTTTCCTCTGTTCCCTTCTCTTCTGGCATGGTCATGCAGCCTGCTTATGGCTGGCCAGAGTCTCTTCGAGCTTCAGATCTGTGTTCAGCATCACAGCTGGGCCCTGCTGCTACCACAGCTAATTAGAGTCCTGCAGGTCACTGCCTTCATGAAGATGTTTTTGTTGTTCTGGTGCTGAGTACCCTTTTCCTTTGCTAGTGGCACTTACCCTGCTTTCAGCACAGAGCCTTAAAGCTCCAAGACACCAGTGGAGACAGACTCTCAGTACAACAATTAGGCTCAAACACAGAGGGAAAAAAAGTCCATGTTCTCTTGACACAGCCAACACCACTTGTTAGGTCTTCTCTCTCCCCATCTCAGATTGCTTTGTGGTATGTGCAATAGTAGCGTGCTCTCATTAAAGCATTTGGGTCCAGTTTGTTGTATCCCTGCTGGACAGGGAGCTCTGCTGGAAGCAATGACATCTATTCACCTCCAAGGTGAAGTTTCACAGGCAGGTAAAGAAACACCTGGGTTGTCACTCACTGGAGGCACATAAAGGAAAGTGAACTCTGGTCACTGTGATCTTAAAATCTTCATCAGGACGTTTAACATCAAAAGCCTGTGAAGATCCAGCCCAACAGGTAAATGTTGTACCCTCCCAGCGAGTGTTTGAGGTATTCTGTTAAGGATATTGCACTTATCTGCTGTATTTTACGTCATGAAAATGGACACTGACTGTTGCATTTTGAGAACAGGTTAAATCAGCCAAAGTGTGGCAAGGAAAGAGAAGTTCTCTATTTTCCGAAGAGCCTTTAGATTTGCAGCGAACATCCAAAGAGGAAACGTTACAGCAACTGTAAAACAAGAGACTTTCTTCTGTCAGCATATGGATTAGTTTGATGACAATACTGTTATCTGCGTAGGTAAGGAATAAATCCCCTTCTCAAAGAAACGCTGTTTTGCTGATCGACCAGTGATACTTATCAAGAGTTTTATTGCTGAAGCATCTAGAATTAGATGCTTTGTGCTTAATTTTCAGGGGAGATAAGAATCTTTCTGAATAATCAAACTATGTGAATATGGATTGCAAATAGTGCCAGAGCCTCTGGAACTAGATTCACCAGGGTGTTGGAGGTGTCCAAGTACTATTTTGTGTATTAACTTCCAGACCAGCTATCCTCCAAACCTTCTCAGTACCTAAATTACATAGATGCCTGGGCTCTCCCTTCCCCTACAGGAGTCCCTATGGCACCTGAATTTCTGCTGCTGCTGCTCCCTATCTCAGGCTCACAAATCAAACATTCCCCTGCTTGCTGTGCTCATGGGACCTGAGCTATTCCACGCTGCAATAAAGACATAAATATTCATTAAGTTGCAGGGAACAAGAAGCCGTAAGGAGCCGATTCTGCAGCCTTGGAGGCTGGATCCCTTCATGGGGGGAGAGGCAGCACTGGGGCCTTCATTCTCTGAATGCTGAATTACATGTGCAAAGATATGGGTCCTACAAAATGGGAAAATGACTTTTATAGGATTGATTGAGACTGCTCCATCCTGCCATACCCCACTGGGTAGAAAGTCTGCAGAAAGAGGGGAGATCCAGCTGTGAGTTTCTGTCCCAGATCAGGCAGAGTAGGCATTTGACTCAAGGTGTTCTCCTCACCATTGAAAGAAGAACTGCAGGAAGGGTGTGAGAGAAATGGTGTGAGCACAGAGGGGTGTTTCACTGTGTTTTGTGAGAAGGTGCAGGGAGGCAGAGGAAAGCAGCTCCAAGAATAGTTGCAGGATCCCCTTGTCTAGGTAAGGGAAAATTCATCAGTGAAATGGATGTCAAGCAACTCAGTCATCAGATTGTAGGGGAAGATCCATCTATACAAGCCCAAATGGCAAACTTTACCAACAAAAAGTTTGTCTTTTAGGCAATTAAGTGCTTTCTGTGAAGGGAGAGGAGAAGAGAAAAAGAGGATTTACATTTGTACTTAGAACATAAAACTGCTGTGAGTATCCTAAGCTGTCCTTGTAAATCCAGCCCCAGGTCTGTTGCTTGTTTGTGATTCCAAGTTAATGTTTTTAACCACTTGCTCCTTCTCTCTAGGATTTACCAAAAATAGTAAAAGAATAATAGGGCAAGAAAAACGTAAGATCCAAGCACCCTATGGGGCAGTGTCAGCAGCACACAAATGATTGCTCCCTCCCCTGACTGTACTGCAGGCAGTTATCAGTATCAGCTGAATCCCCCGTCTCCCTTAGTGTGATAGCAGCTAAACAAAAGAGACCAAGCGGATCCCGTTGCTCGAGGTTGCTCGAGCTACTTGGGGCATGGACTTGCCCCGTACATTTACCAGTGCAGGAAGCGCTGCTGCGCCTGCATCTCCCCGGGTGAACCTGCAGCTGGTCTGCAGTCCACACCAAGTGTCTGTCTGTCTGTCACTGCCTCTCTCTGCTTCTCTTTTGGATTCATAGGAAATATATTCCTGCCTCTTTTGTCTAACCTTTGTCTTCCAGTTTTTTGTCTGCCTTGTGAATTCTGCCTAATTAGGAACCTTTCAAATTCCCTTGTGGCCTCGAGTTTTCTCATGCAGAATTTGGAATTAGAGCATTTTTATGGCTGGTTTTCAGGGCCAGGGCCATGCTTTTAAAGCGATATAATAACAATTAATAATATTTTGCACTTCCATAGAGTTTTATGTTTTTGTTGTTGTTGTTTGGTTGGTTTTGGTGTATTTTTTTTCTTTTCCTCTGGGGATCTCAAAACACTTTCTAAGTGGCAATTAATTAAGATTCAACGTTGTGAGGGAAGGAATGTGTAGGGACACATTTCTTTTCCACTGTAGGAATGCAGCCATCTCTGTGGTAGACAGCAATAACTGGTTTAAGACAATTAGTGCAATATATTGAATACCAGACAACAGTTTCTAGGACAGAAAGTGAAGCAATACAATACAAAAGGGATTTATACAATCAGACTGAAATGACACTTTAATTTTAGCCACAATGCCAAGGTTAGTCCTCCTCCCACCCAAGGCCAGAAATGCAGCTTTGCATGTCATAGAGAAAGAAGCAGCCCTGCTAACGGACTGAAGCAGGGCACTTTCAGCCTTCCAGCCTCCACGCAGACCGTGCTGGGACTCGGGCTTGGTCCTAAATCAAGAGCAAATAGTGCCACCTACTGCACCCTCAGCTCCACCAGCTCAGGGGTGACTGCCCAGCAGATGCATCACCCACGCCTCACATGTGAAAACCGGCGTGTTTTCTAAGCAATGTATACACAGTATGTATATACACAAAGAGAGACAGACAACAGAAGAGCTGCTATGCCAGAAAAGAAGCAAACTTTGTCTTGTTTACTGATAGCACTTTTTTATTACGGTGACAAGAAAAGACACGAACATGGACCAAAGCACCAGCTGGAAGCTGTGTATTTTGAGGCCCCACGGTAGCTAGCAGTCATGTCTTGCCTCTGCTGCCTTAGTCTTCAGAATATTAATGAAGGAAAGAGTGTTTGTTATTTCCAACACTCCTTCTCCTTACAAGGATAGTATTAATGATATAAGGAAGTAAACAATTCACTGAACCACAGAGCTCTAACAGTTATTAATTTCCGAGGAACTATCCTCACACCAATCTGGGAACTGGAACATTGGAGAATGGTGCGAATAAATATAACACATACACATTCTGCCTTACAAACATCAGGCACTGGTCCAGTTTGTTAAAACTGTTCCTTTGCAACAATCACAGATTTGGGCATTTGACATCTAAAACCAGCCTTGGCAAAAAACATCTAAAAGTCTTGGCAAAACCCAGCACTGCTCTTGTATGCCTGACGAATGCCTAACCTGGCTGCTGCCTGGTTCTCTCTTTATTGCATGGCTTGGCATGAAAAGACGAGGTGGTGAATGCTCTTGACCAGGATACAGGGTGGTCTGCTGGTCACAGCACTCTGGAGGTCCTGGAAATGGGAGAACATTTCCACCTCCGGTTGAGGAAAGCAGCGAGATGGAGAGATGGATATTCCCCCTCCTAGTTCGGTGCCCTACTGCCACATCATTCAAAAAATGAGAAGTGGCACCACCAGCACTAGATGCCTGTCTTTAGGAAAGGGGAATAGAGTAGATTTCAAAGGCATGAAGACAACTAACATGGCTTTCTCTACTTTCCTTATACCTCACAAGTCAGGCAGACAGAAGACACCTCTGCAGGTTTTTATAGTTGCTTATGCCTTAGCATTGCCTGGAAGAGATTTAGGTGGGTGTTTCCCTCCCTTTTTCTTCATCCCAGGCTACTAAATTTCAGCCATGTGTGCAAATTAAACCAGTTGGGTTCTGGCTGCTGGCGGTAGTCCTCACTGCCCCTTTGAGATTATCCCAACAGGTCTTTCTGTGCAGAGCCAGGGGGACCAGACCTTAGAAAGCTCTGCAAAATCCAGGTGGAAAAAGTACATTTGGGTATCAGCTCTCTGATGAGTGCAGAGCCAGCTCAAGGCTGATCCTTACTGCAGGAAAAATTCGGTTCTGCAAAAAGCCGGAGAAAAAAATGCAGCTTTTGAGGAGGTTTATAGGAAGGAAAATGGGAGTCACCATACTGGGGAAAAAATCACTTTTCTAAGTTCTCTTTGAGCTACTGGACCATCTGCCTAAATGTTGTGTGAGTGGAGAACTGGAGATGCTGGACCTTCTGCTGGAGATGCAGAAGGAAGACAGGCCTGGGAAGGAGAGCAGGACTTTCTACTTTGATTGTTGCTGAGGAGGAGGAAAGGGGGGAGCTGACCTCTAAAGTAGTAATTGTTGGCTCCTACAGTCTCTGTAGCTGTGCAGATAGTGACTGGCCAGACTGGGACCAGGGCAGTGCTATGCCACATGCCTCACTCCGGTCAGCAGAGCAAGGCAGCCTGCCAGCCCCTGCTGCTGCAGGCACCCACCAGCTGTGCCTGTCCGTAAAGGTGGCCCTGCAGGAATGAAGACTGAGGGGTAAGCTTCTATCTTGGAGCACAATTTTTCCCAAAAGCTTTGTCCAGGAGCCAAGATTCATCTTGCTGGAGCCCTATGGAGGTAAGGGACCTTCCCAAGGAAGCTTCCCAGCACACTGTGGCTTCAACTACCACCACCTGAGCTTGCGTTATCAACCTGTGGGGAAGGGAATTCATTTTTTTTCTGAAAGGCAATGGCTGGTTTCATTTTCTTATATATGAATCCACATTTGATTGCAAGATTTGTACACAGTACTGAGCACAGAGGCCCTAATCCTCACCTAAGCCCCTGGGTGTGCCTTTACTACAGGAACAAATAAAAATAGTGATTGCATTAGGTATCCATTCATCAAACTGGGGATGTCTAAGGATGCTGCCTCTTACTGTCCCTCTGTAGTGCATAATCTTCCAAAACAAAAATAATTTCAAATAATAATTTAAGTTTCAGGTTGCTCAAAGCCAGATACTCATAAGGGTAGGCTGTCAACTTTCTAGCACCAATTAATGTATTGATAAAGCTTCTGGAGTAGTGACATTAACAGCATCTTCTTACAAAGATACCTGCAGGTAATATCAACCCAATTACTATTGAATCTGAGGTGGAGGAACTGGCAAGCCTGCCTTAACAGAATTACCAAGATACATTGAATTATTTCTACCAATATGGAAACTAATACAAGAGCGAAGCACTGAGACATATTTGTCTTTGTTGAGCAAAGCTGAAGCACAGATGTTCCCCAGGCCATTCTGGCCCATGTTGGTGATATATTCAGAACTCTTGATGTTTCAAGTAAATACATCCTTAGCCTCACTCCCTCTGCTGTCCTTACTGATATTCATTAAAGAAACAGACCCTTAAAGTGAAGACAGACCCACCAACAGAAAGGTGATTTATAACTGAGACACCACAGCCAGAGACTTAGCACCAAGGTGGAACATCAAAATAAAATGTTTTTACGGAGATATGGATTTACATAAACCATTCGTCCATTTTCAGTCCCGCAGCAAAACCCATGTGGCCAAACCAGTGTTTAACATCCTTTGGACTTACTCCAGTCAATTCACAGATTCAGCTTCAGGGTGAGGGGAATGGAGAATGTGATCAGACAGGAACAGTCACAGGGCGTTGTAGTCTGAACAAAAGGAAGGGATGCTGGACGAGACAAATGTGGATGTGTCCATCTTACGTGGCAAATGGTTCTTCTATCTCAAAATATTAGTGTCCTATTTAAAGAGAGCTTTTAAAGCCCTAATGTGCCCCAACCACTTTTTCAATTAATATAAGTATATACATGCATACATGTGCATGTGTGTATATATATAAATGTGTATTTTTTACTATTAAGTGATCCATTAAAGAAACCAAGGAGCTAACAACACACAGGGTGATCAATCCTACTCCGAGATGTTGCTTTCACTCTTTCTCTTGCTTTGGTAGGTTGTTATATTGTGCAATGATGTCTTCTCACTGTTTTCTCTTAATTATCCCTAATTCTATTAAACAGACAAACATCAACTGCAAATAATTCATGCTTAATTATGCAGTGTTGGTGGTTGATACAGTATTAGCATCAGCTTTTCTTTTAATATTTTGGCAGCACACAAATGAAACTGTTACAGTGTTTAAATAGCCGCTCTCACAGTAATGGTCATGAATCCATCGTACAGTAGCCTCACCTCCAGGCACGGAAGGCCAGCAGGGATGGTGAAAGGGAGCAGTTCCCATCCCAAATGAGCTTCCAGATGCCCTTGCTTGATATGGATGTGATGGCAGGAGGCTAGCAAATGGTTGCCAGGTGACCCTGGAGATACGCAGGAGGCGCCGTCATGTAACACAAAACAATCACTTGCGAAATACAGCAAAAATTCTCTGGGTTTTGTCATCATTATTATTTGTAATCGCTTCTGAGGATGGAGAAGCCTTGTCAGACCAGATGGGGCCAGCATATATAATGAATGACACACTACACTGCACAGGAACCAGAAGTAGCTGAGAGCAATAGGGTCCCTAGACTGCCAGTATTGCATTAGGGGCAAACAGATCCAATTGGAAGATGGTAAAAGATGTGGCCCTTTTCCTGAAGACACTGCAAAAGTGCCAGACAATGGGCAGCATTTTTTGCTTGAGAACACAAAAAAAAAAATCTGGCATAATTTCATATATCAACCACTGGAGCCACAGGGAGCAGCTCTTTACTTGAGCCATGGTAACTCGTATGGGTCCTCCAGGAATCTAAGATCTCAAGTCTGGCATTGTATAGCATATGTGCCACAGAACCTGTGATTAAAACGAGAATAATTTGTTCAGTGCTTCCTAGGTGTAAAAAAACTTTGTGAGATGGGATTTATTTTGCTAGGTGCTTTACTTTGCTTTACTGTCTTTTCTGCCTAGCACATTTTCCTGCCCTGTTACACAGCAGCTAAACCAGATCCACGAGCCATGTCCCCATTTCAGAGGCTAAAGTATACCTCAGGGTGGCCCTAGGCTTCATTCTTTCCCTTGGCAACCTCCCATCATTTACCAATGTCCAGGCAATAAGAGGCACTGAACCAATTCCTAGGCTGGATGACAGTGGGCCCAGAGGATGGTTTGGAAGTAATGAGATAGGACAGGTCTTTTTCAGGGAGTTGGTCAAGCTATTCCAAGCAGATTCATACTTGTGTTAATTTCCAGGAGTAAATGCTGCTTGAAGACATTGCATTTGCTCAGAATAGGACTAATAAGCGGATTTGGTTCTTAACCCATTTGGTTCATAACCCATATACCCTACCAAACGAAACATGCCAGATACAGTTCTCCTTCCAGGCCCATCCAAAATACTTTAAATGGGTGGGGGAAAATAAGCCTCAAGCCAGTCCTGGGCCTGCTTGGAGTGGAAGCTGGATTAGGCGGTCTCCCATGGCCCACGTCTGTGTGAACGACTCTGGTACTGTGTGTTGAGGGGTAGAGGCCTGGGCCCTGAGAGGCCCCTTTCAGAAGTTTTGAAGCATCCAAAAGCTCATATGGCCAAAAGTGCCAGGAGTACAGAGATCCTTCTTTGCTGGCTTCACACAGTGGCCAACAAATGAATCGGTGAAGAGCTTAAAACAGCTTCACAGTGCAGAAGCAGCTCCCTGCGTTAACATGGCTGAGTCATAAAGGCCAGCGGCAGCCTTCCGCTAACGCGGGGCTGGCACAAAAGCTGAATAATGAAGGGAAGCTTACGCTGCTGCTGCTGCCTTTACTCAGGGACTTGTTTTATTCTTGCAAGCTCTCAGCCAGTCACTATTCATGCACAGGTGCAACTATAAAGGGGCCAAATGTGGAAGGCAGGGTGTGACTAAGCCCAAAAATGAGCGACACGAATGCATTATTCATGCAGACAGCTTACAATGCTCTGCGATTCCTTTCTTCAGAGCAGATCACTCCGCTATCAACATCAGCTACAAGATTCTTTGTTTCTGACACCTGCCTTTGTGTCTTTTTTACCTCAGAAGCGAGGTGACTGTGTGTTTGCATGAAATGGCTGCTTGGGCCAAATTTCCCAGCAATGCTGGGTGGCTCCCTGGGGCTATAAGGGAGCAGCATGGGCACAAGTGGCAATGGGGTCCAGAAATCCTATGCCACCGGTCCCTCTGAGGACAGGAAGGGGTGTGCTGTCATGAACTTTGTTAGAAATATGTATTAGAGTTACTGGTTAAAAGGGTGGAAATATATTTAAAGGGTAGAACAAGGAGAGAGGAAGAGGCGGCTAGAGAAAGCAAAAAGGGAAGGTTAGGAAGGGGGAGAGAGAGGAACTTCCAATCAAGACAAAAAGAGAGCTTGAAACTTGACTTCGTTGTTGAAAATAATAGGGTTTTTAACAGTTAAAAGGTTTTAAAAGGTCATTATGCATTTAGCAGCAAAAGAGCAATATGAATTTCTAAGCAGCAACATCTGGAAGATCAAAAGAAATCATACTTCAATCAACATGAAAATCTCTGCTCATTACACGCAATCATATTTAGTTATTAATAGACACCGGCTAGACATTGACATTTTACACATTTCATCCTATGATGCGCCAGGGACACTTCTGGCATTTAGTTTATCATTTTCATCAGTGTCATGGAAAGAGTGACCGATATGACCCCAAAAAATCTCACACTGTCAGTCATCGTAAGTGAATTTATCAACACATACGAAATCGGAATCCACATGAGAGTTTTAACTGTTTGCATACTAAATTACTTCATTCTTCACGCTTCAAAAAAAAATTCCTTTTTGCATAATAAATAATGATAAGGGGCAGCGGACAATTATATAGGTGGAAACAATATGCAAAATACTTAGAATTCAAATTTGTTGTGTGAATATATCCAGAAGTTGCTTAAGTAATCAGCTCAGAGGCTGTATTACCCATTGTTAGAGGTTAATACAAAAGCTCTTCAGTTTATATTAAAAGCAGACCAACTTAAACTGTAATTGGCACATGTCCTGTTAGTATTTTCTTTTTGTTATACATCTTCCAAATGGTTCAGAAACACAAATAGGTCAATATTAAAATTAGCTGGTCTGTTGTTTTGATTCAAAAAATGAAAAAGTCTTTGGGAGGAAGGAGTCGGTCCCAAAATAGCATTGACATCAACATGAGCACAAAAGAAGAATGTTGTAAGCCAGCAGCACTCGCCTAAACCTCTGCCTTGTGGTGTGAGAGGGAAGGCTCGTAACTGGGAATGGCTTGCTCAACTGGCATATTCGATTTCATGACTGATTTTTGTGTGTAATAATTGCATTAAAAAAATAATGAGAGTGGGTTTCTTTCTAGTTTTACCAATCACTATGGCAAACATGCTGAGACGCTTCAGACAGAAATGTGATTTTACTTCTAATGACAATTATTTTTGGACTGAATTGTAATTTAGTTCGTTAATTAGATCTGTCACTGCATTTTCTAACTCAGTTATTGCATCCTTTGATGATTTTACCAGAATTATACTTCTATTTCTGCCACTTGCATTCTATGCTTTAATAATTCTTCAGACAAATATGCTAGGCGGTTGATTACATTTTGTGGCAGCAGTAATGTAAACCCTCTCCTGTGTTACATTGATTCAAAAATCATGCTGATCACTGAACCAACAAGCCAGGCCAATGCTACTCTGAACAAGTGAACTATTCAGAGGAATTCAGCCAGGAGCAGATTGTGGACATGCTTTTTAGTTATTAAATTGATATAAACATATACAAGCAATCATAAATGAAAACAAGATTTTTTTTAAAAAAAAAAAAAAAAGCACTTTGAGTGTTCTAAAATTCATTTGGTTATCAGCTAAATGAGATCTCATCTACTGAATTATTTCAAAGCAAGTTGACATGGGATTACAATTTATTAATGATCTGGGATTTTTTAAGATCTTGACATTTCTATAGCTTTAAAAATGAGAGTGTTTTTATGTGAACTATAGCTTATTGCTGACCTAGACCTGTGGGTGTAGTTAGAAATTCACTTTTGGAATAAAGACAATGTGATCAAAACAGTCGCTTTAAAAAAATCTTCAGCATTTTCAAGCTACCAATTCCTCAAAGCTTCTCTGCATATCCAGACATCTGCCAGTCAGGTGCTGTGTGACGCGGACTACAACACATAGTCCTGATTCTGAAAATACCCACCACTAAACATAGCTGTTATGGCAGCAAGCAACCCCACGAGGCTGTGCTAGGCTGTAATTTCACTGCCTGCCCTGAACATGAGACAGCCTGTAGCTGCTCTGAAGCAGGGGCAAAACAGGGAATGTTCACTATTTCCCTCTCTTTTTGCTTGCTCAAGGAAGAAATATCTGCTTTACTTTTTGTGGAATTAAAGTGCTTCTTTTGTCACTCTTCTCTAAGAGAGAGATCATCAAGCCAGAACTCAACTTACCTAGTTTGCCTTCTATCTTCTTATCCAGTTAAGCCTCATGCCTAAGAAAACGTATTCGAAACAAGTTTTTTTTTGTTTTGTTTGTTTGTTTTTATTAACCATATTCTGTGAGATTTTTAAGATAATTCTCATGTTTATTGTTGATTTTTTTATTTTTTATTTTTTCAAAATAACTGTGCAGTGTCCTATGAAGACATCCTCTGGTATAGCATTCGGCCATTTGGCTCCAGGGATGCTGTGAATTTCCTTGTAGTGCACTGCAGGACTTCCAGGACACAGGGACCAGCTCATCACTTCCCAATATTCTTCCTTCTTCATTTCATTTAATTCTTCCAGTGTGCCCAATTTTCAAACCACTAACTACCAGCACAGGGTAAATATATTTGTAATTATAACAGTTCTGCACAGACTTGTAATTATTTCTCTTAACCTCCATGGACTTCCTTTCTGTAAGTGGATCATTTCTGGAAATGTTGGGCTGTGAAACAGAAATGGTTATTGCTTGAAAAGGCTTTAAAAGACACAGAAAATGGAGCAATGTTCATGTGCCAGACCAGTGCTCAGAAAGACCTTGCTGGAGTAGGAAGGAAACACTAAATGAATACAGCCCTGAGAGGAGGCTGTGCATTATTCTAAAACCCAGGCGCTGAAACTGAACAAAAAATTCTCCTTAAATCCTCTTTCATATGTTTCTCAATGCTAAAAGCACACTTCAAAATAAATAGACCTAATAATAGTAGATAGGAATCTGAATTGTTAAAAATCCCAGGGATCCGATTAAAAATAGCTAAGAATTCCTGAAAATGGTGCTTCGCAGACTGAGGCACCCAGCCCAAGCAGGAAATGCTGGTGGGGATGAGCTCATGAGCTTGGAAGTGGAGCCCCAAGAGAAGATGTCTGGGAATTTCTGTCTTATCGTCCCTGTGGATTTTTGTAATGCCATCATGGTTTAATCTTGGCAATTTACCTCCTCTACTATAAATGTAGTTAAGAAATTAATACAGTGTTCACTTGTGTTTTCATGGACAAAAGTAGGGTTTTCCAAGGCATAAACCCACCCTACTAAACATGCCATGAAAAATATTGATACCTGATGCCTACTCTGTTGTATGGAGGGGGGGAAGAAGGTGACAGTGGTTAAACAGACACAACAGAGAAAGTTAAAGCACGCAGACATGTGGAAAAGGTGTGCCATTTGGCCAATTATTGCAGAATTAGACACTCTGAAGAAAACAAAGCTGTTAAAAGTATGAAGCTGTAGGAGCACCATATGAGCAGGGCAGGCTGGGGGCGGGTTTGAAGGGAAACATCAAAAAGAGAAATGCTGATCTTATAACTACTACTATTTATACCTACTTGTAACTTTGCAGAAAACAGGTGCAGAACTTTAGGTTTAGGACAGTAAGAGAGCTCTTGGCTTCTAGTGATGCCTGGATGTTCCTTGGTTGTAGTGGCATTCTTGCCTTTGTCCCCATGGTTGCTTTTCTCCTGCATGCTCTGCCCCAGCTACTGGTTGGTGACGGCACCACATTGACCACAATCCAGTAAGAATTGGATGTGGTCTTCTCCGGGAGAGAAAAAGGTTCTGGGAGATCCTGGGGCATGGCATCATGCTGGGTCAGTAATTGAGTGGATGAGGGGAGGAGAGGGGCAGGAGCAAGAGGGGTGTCAGGCAAGCAGGAAAGCAAAATGTTTGACTCTTGGCACAGAAACTGCCCTGTGACATCGGTCAGGATGCTTGTGGAGCAGTGGGATTCGTGCAGGTAAGAATTAAAACCAGGCTAATGGAGGCCTGAAGCAAGGCAAGGTGGGCTAACTGTGGGAGGACTGTCAGGAGGGATGTAGTCACTCTGAAATAGAGATGCCTCCGCACAAAACTTGGAGCAGCGCAACTCATTCCAAAACAGAGTCATGCTGCTTCCAAAGGGGTTTAATTAAAGCAGAATCAAAATGTCAGCATAAAAAAAAAAAAAAAAGAAAAGAAAAACAAACAAAAACTTTTGTATGAGGACACAAGGCAGCTGATGCCAAAAAAAAAAAAAAAAAAAAAAAAAAAAAAGTTACAGGGCAGAGGAAAAAAAAAAATCCATGTTGCCAAAGCCCTTTCTCACTGGAGGGAATTTCAGCTGAATGGCTGCCACTGCCGGCAGCTGGAGTCGCAAAGCGAGCAGGGGAGCAGTGGGGTTCTCATTCTCTTGCCTTGCTGGCCGAGGGCTGGGACAATCCAGCTCATTATTTTCAAAGGCACAGCTCAAAGCAGTAGGTCCGGCACTTGCTGGGCCCACATTAGTCCATTTACAGCATTTGTCCTAGCCCGTTACCAGGCTTCTGGCAGGGATGGGGATAAAAACGGTGTCTGAAAGGATGCTGGGCAAATGGCAGTGCTGAAAAGCACTCCTGTTTTTGCTGTTCGGGGGGAATTCGCTGGGAAATCCAGCACAAGGCAGCGTCCAACTGCAGTGGGGAGGGAGAAGTTCCTCGCCACGTCCCGCGGCAGGAGGGCTGCAGGGCATGGGTTGCATAAAATCTGCTGTTGCTTCGACCCAAGTTGGTGCAATTCTGCCAGTGAACATTAAGGGTGGGTCTATGGGCATCCACGTGCACTTGTGAAGTCAGAGGAGGATTAAGGAAACTGATTTTGTGGTTGCTGTTACCTTACACTTGTGTGGTAATACAAGTAGTTCCTGAGCTGCAATGCAGCATCAGCCTTTACTTCCCTCCATCCATGCCACTACCACGATTCTTGGTAGCAGCTCAGGAGCTGGTTTTAGAAATTGCACCTCAATGATAGACTGGGCCAAGTCAGCTGATGGCAAGAAGAAACTCAGAAAACCTGCCACAAAGGTGGTTACTTTTGTTAGCCATTGGTACAGCATTCCTAGTCCACAAAAAACTGTGAACAAAATCTAGCAAAATTTTTTCTTTAGCTGAGAAATTTCACCATGGGGCAAATGTTCATGGCTAAGTTATAAACCCAATGAATTGACAATGGTACACAGGAAATGATAGAAAACCTATATTATAACAGTGCTATTGGGAATCCCTTAATTCTGGTAGATGTTTTTCACTTTGTCCTGTTATGGCTCCTTTCTTCCCAAGCTAGAAATAAATATAAGCTAAATGGAATAAAAATGCCCACCTAATTGTGCAGATGCATAGTTAATTAATCACTTAATTTAACCCACTTAGCTTCAATGGGAAAGAAATGTAATCTGACAGACAAGGCAGCAATATTTTTTCTATTTACTCTGGTGTTTGAAAACATCTACATGTTAAAAACAGTGCCTACACACAAAGGATTGATGCTAATCTTTTTGCTTAATTTGGTTTTAAAAAGATTTTATAGCATTTAATAGGTAAAGTATGCACCCTGGGTAAAAATAACAGTCCCATTAAGCGTCTGGTAAATATTAACAAATTTTATTAAAAACAAATACATATATTTGTGGATAGACAGATTAGAGAGCTACTTAGCTGTGAAAATTTGCTTTGGGCTGAAACTTGATCAAAAAATTGTGTGCTTATGGCTCCAGAGTACACATTGCTCCAAAACATTGAACTGTGTGCTTCATTATACTTTAAATCTAAGCTTCCTTGTGTTAATGGCTCTCCGGTACGCATTATCATAATGCAGCATTAAACAAGCCACGCTACGCTGCCTCCACAACGCGCTTCTGTCCGGCAGTGGGGAGCCGGCCACTGGGGACTGCTTTGGGGTCCCCTAAGGAACGAGGTGGCACCTGAGCCTCGGCAGAGCCCCGACGTCAAGCATGGCTCAGCAGGTTGTGCTCGCATGGCTGTGCCTCCTGCTCAACACAAGCTTTGTAGAGATGGGGGCCAAAAGGCTGCTCAGTCTGTCTCAGGCAGGAAGGTAAAACTGAGATTTTTGCCTTGAGGATGAAGGAACGGGGTCAGATTGCTGGGTCTGTGGGCACCGGAGGGGATTTGGTGCTGGAATTACTGATGCTGATCCTGCCAAGGGTGGCAGTGAGCACTCCTCCAAGAGCTGTGCTTCTCTCACCCCAAACAGGTGCTGGGACCCTCAACGCCGTGTCTCACCCCAACCAGTAGCCCTGCTGGTCTTGTCTGCTCTTACAAGTGGTCCTGCTCGAGGAAACTATGGAGAAAAGCTGGGATGCACTCAGCACACACAGCACACAGCTCTACGCTGCACATGCTTTGCCCTGGCAGGGTTGGGGTGGTTTACAAAACAGAAGAAAAGGCAGGATATGACTGTTAGGAGGGTTAGCAACGAAACCCCACACTCTATATTCATGGAAGACTTTTAGAAAAGACTTAAGGAAAACTTCCAAGCAAAGCTCTGTGAGATTACCGATGCGCTCAGACATGAGTATGGGCTTAAATCTTGGACTGGGTCCAAAGCTGTAAAGAAATTATATCCTTAACAATGTAGACTGCGTGCCCCTCCACAAGCTATATTGAGCTACTATATTTGGGGACAAAACTGCCACAGCAAAATCTCTTTTTGTTTACAGATGTACACTCACTCATACATGTATATATATCTAAACATATGTGCATTTATATATGATATATATAAATCTACCGCCTAAAGACCTTAAGATGCTTTCAGCACAACCTTCATGACTGAGACCATCTACTCTGAGCTTTATAGGTAATGGATTTCTATCTCACTGGTAGCTCTGGAAAAATGTCATTGAAGTTATTGTGTCTCACTCCAAATTGGCCTGCCAGTTATCAGCAAACAGGGAGATATTTTTAGAATCGTTGTAGCCGGTAAAACAAAATGCTTCATTTGCCAAAATAATTTAGTTTCCTTGTGATATAAGCATTTTAAACTGTTTTGATATTAATTTTCATACCATTTCTAGCTGAAATGTATTTTCTGATAAAAAACAGGGAATATACCACTCTGATGCTGTTAAAAAGAAGCATACTGCCTATGAAATTGTAACAAATATCTCAGTGAAATAAGTGTATTCTGTAGACTTAATATCATGAAATCTTCCAGGTTCATCAGAAATTTTAAATAAAGAAGTTCTCACAGCTCTGTATTTTTGGCCCTGGATGTGGTTCATATCTTAATTTTGAAGTTGTAGACAGACTGGAGGATGTTTAAGGTATGTCCATAGTCCTCCAATTTTTGTGCACAATTTTCCATCACCAGGCGTGCTGTTGGGATTGGAGACCATTAGGGAGGGAGCACATAAGTAAGGAATGGTATTTAGGCTACAGCAGTCTGGGAGATGAAATATTTACTTCGGCAACGAATGGGAAAACCAACCCAAATTAACCATGGTGGAAAAAAAGTGGAAGGAGAACCGCTACTTGTCTGCAGTGGAGCAAACTGCTTTGCTGAACGTGCTTCTGACATGAATGGCCATCTCATGGCCAAGAAATGCCTGTAGGTGTGCTTTATCCAGAAGACAGCTCAGCAAATGAAGCAGGTGAACAAGTCCTCCTGCCCGTCCGCTGTCCAGATGAAGAGGCTGGTACCTGTGTGCTGCCTGGGAGCGATACCTGGCCTGCGGGTGGTGGAGCAAATCAAAGAAAGCCTAAAAATTGCCATAGCCTAAACATATAGCAAGAGAATTTAATGAACATTGAGATGAGAAGACAAGCATGAGCACATAGAAGAAACCCTGGGCAGTAAATAGCATGAGCAGAGAGGCCACGCTGTGCTATGATTTGTTTAATGGGAAATACGATGGGTGATGGTGGAGGAAAAGGTCTTAATCCTCGGTGAGGCATGAGCTTTGCACTCCGAAAGTCTTCCTTGAGAACTAAATTCATACTGGCTCGAATATGGGCATGGTCACACAGAGTGACAAGCGGCTGAGTGGCTGTAAACAAAAGGTAATGATAAATGACACAGCACCGGGCCGCCGTGTCTGCGTGGCAGTGACGGCCAACGAGATACCATCGCAAAGAGGCTGGAGCTGTCACCGCGACGGCCCGGTTTCATTTTAACATCTCTGCTAATGATCTGGAAAAGGCAGGAGAAACGCACGGCATTTCCTGTGTTTGATTTCCAAGGGAAGAGGCAAGGCTCTCACCTGCTCCTGGGAGACCCCTGATATCAAAGCACCGTCCTCCCCCCAACCCCTGTCTGCAGCGAGATGGATAGCGGCGAGGCTGCGCAGGCGATTGTTTGAGAAAGCACCCGATGGTGGAGGTGGTGGCAGCAATACAAAAGAATATGTAGCAATTATCTGCCCGGTGAGGGGGCTGTCCGGGAGCAAACCAGCTCTTGACGTAAGCAAAATGCAGTAAAGCTGATAGATAAACCCGTGTGTGTCGGGGAAGGGGGTGTTTTCGATAAACCTGCAGGGATTTTTGCTCCAAATTGTTTTAAATATCCGTGATATTTCTTCGGGGGATTTCTGATCGCCTCCTTTCTGTTGTCACTGGGTTCATTCACCCCACAGAAATGTGAGTAGAGAGAAAGAGGTGAGACGGCATTCATTCCCTGAACATTGAGGTTTTCGGGGACAAGGGGGGAAAGAGCAGCAGGAGGAAGGTCTGAATGGGCAGAGCAAAGGAGGAGCAGAGGCGGAGAAAGGCAGCGGTGCGGCTTAGGCAGAGATCCCACCAAATATGCTGAAGCCAAAGGGAAAAGGATCATTTCCATTTTGCCTTTCCTAAAAAGATGGAGGCAGGAGTGGCTCTGCCACATCCTGTGCACCTTGCGGCCAAAACTGGAGCAAGGCGGTGTAAATGAGAGAGAGAAAACCTCCAGACGGGGAAAATGGAGGAGATGGCAGACAAAAGAAGTCACAAGTAACCCTTCATGCTGGGGGAAGGGATAATCCCTTCATGCCACAACAGGCCCAGGGGGATTGGGATTGCTTTGGTCCACTCCTGTGGCTAGTGGAAAGGGGGGGAGGAAAGCAAGCAAGCTCTGCTGGGTTTCACCTATCCAGTTTCTGACTCCTCTCATTCATAGAGAAGATGGCTTTTAGCAAGCTGCTGGAGAAGCGGATCCTCTAACCACTCCCCTTATTTTTTTATCACTGCTGCTGTATTGCGTAGGTGGTGCTATTGTCAGATGCCGAAAGCCATCAGGATTTGAGGAAGAAAGAGACGAAGCATGGCAAGGAGACTGAAAACAAATGATTAATAATTTCTTTAGGAATTCAGAAAATTGTGCGGGTCTGCACTTCTGCCTGGGTTTTGGCAAAGTGAGCACACTGCTGCCCTTTCTCAATTTTCCCTTATTTCCTTAAAGGTGTTTTGAAAAGTGCTTTTTTTTTCCCCTTTACTGCTGTGCAGTAAGTCAAAGAATAATATCCCCGTACACAGGGGAGTCCTGCCATTTCGTTGTGATGTGCACAGGGAAGAATGTCATTGCTGAACATCAGCTGAATGGTGAAGCTGAGAGGTGGGGGGATGTTCCCAACAGCCTGAGTCACATCCTCAGCGTGTCACTGCTGAGCTAACGACGAGGTGAACTGGCACTGTTTCATGGCACTTGGATTAGTTATTCTCACATCTGCCCCAAAACGTGGAAATGATGGACTTGCAAGTAAAGGCAGTTTGTATGTTTGGACGAGATACCTGAATTTGTGGGTGATGTTGGAGTACAAATAATTAATAAAGATGACCAAGAGAATGCCTAGAAACTGCTTCAGTCTTGGAATATCAGGCGTCAGCATGCAAAGGCCTTTTAAACAAATCCTTTCTCATTGCCATCATAAAATAAAATTGGCCCTTGACTCTTTAAAAGCTTGTTTCCCTCAGCTCCGAGTGGTATAAATACAATATGATTTCATGACCGTAGACATGCGGTGCTGTCCAGAGCAGGCTGTTCTGTGTCACTGAGACGCCAAAATTTGGCTAGCAGAAGTGGAAACACAGCAGGTAAGAACCCAGCAGAGGCAGGCTGATGAAACTGCTTTATTCTGTTCTGTGCCATGACCCATGTTACAGCAGAAAAAATATATCAGATTGCCGTTCTCTCCCTACGAGCCAAAAAGAAGGGAGAGTTGTTGTGCCTCCCCGAGACACAGTCATGACCCCAGGTCAAGAATCACTGACACCGTGGCCTAATAAAACTCTTCTCTTTGACTATGGCAATCAGATCACGCTGGGAAACTTCCACCTCTCTTGTCATAAGAGATTCAACAGTCAAAATTCAATCCCATTCCTATTCAAGGGCAAAGATGCCACTGGCATCAATAGGAGCAGCACGGGTATGAAAGAGTTCAGATGTCAAGTGTGTATTTGCAGAAACTGATTCTGCTGAAGACTATGCAGATATTATTATGCTGCTCTCTTCCCCATTGCTCTCCTTTTCTATGATCTGAGGCAGAGTGCCCGCAGAGGACACAGATGCACTCCATTAGATGTAGAGTTGAGTATTGTTAAAAATATCCACTCTAATACCAACTACATATTTACTCCTTTGTAACCTCATCAACTGTGACACTATATAATTACAGATTGTTCAAGAGTCTTGTCTGCCCACTCAGTGCCAAAATGAAAAACAACTAAAGAAAACATAAAAAGCAGACCAGAAAACTGAGCGCGAGCCCTCCACCATGTTCCCAAGAGGCTCAGGAAGCAAATAAGCACTCCACATCTTAAGGGAGATAATGCCACCCTACAGCATTCTCCTCCTCGGCAACTCTTTCACTACACTAAAGTTGTTAACAGAGGAAAACAGCAAAACGTGGGAAAGTAAAGGTTAAATGGAGTCAGCATGGATGAGTCACTTTTAATGGTAATTCTTATTTCAGTTGCACAAGTTTTCAAAAAATATCTGTTTTATTTGTGTGTGTGTGTAATGATCTCTTCTCTCACGTTGTGCTGGTGCACAGTGTTATGCCAGGACCACGCCTAATGTGCACTGAAGTGCACATCCCTGATGTGCCTGATGATGTCCCTGTGTGTCCCAGACCTCAGACACTGTCCCATAATCAGACCCACCTGGGCAGAGCATCGCCCATGCAGAGCTCTGCTGAGCTTTGGGAGCTCTGCATGGATGAGGCAATCTTCCTACGCAGATCAAGGGGGGGGCTTGAGAGACAAAATAACAAACAAAAGAATAAAATGCACTGTGAAATACTGGGTAATTTTTTTAAATGTAATTTAGCAGGTGTTTAGTTATTACCCTCAAAATAAGGCACAAACGTTTTTGTGACTCATATTTGAGCTTTAGTTACATTCTCTCTCCATAGCTGTAATTTAAAACATTTGCTTCATCCTGGGAGAAAAAAAAAAAAAAGAAAAAAAAAAAAAGAAAAAAAAAAAAGATGTTTGAAATAAATCACTGCTGCAAAATGTACCCCTGTAGGGTACACACAGAAACTACAACACCAGCAAATGTTGAATTCTGATCATGGCTCCTCCTTGGGGAAGAGCTGCACTCACCTTCTTATTTTGGCTCCCTTGTTCCTTCTACTCTAAATGCTTTGATCTGGTCAGCTATAAATAGTTTATGTTACAGCCCCACAAGCTTTCTGCGGTGGGACAGTAATACGTTTCTGTCCTAATCTAGTGATGTCTTACACTGGCAGCTCTATCTTGATATTTTCATAATGTAACAGTTAAGCAGTAAATGAATACTTGAATAACTGGATGGGCAGGATGAGAAAAAAATTATGAACAGAAGATTGACGGTGAAATGTTTATTATTCCTTTATGTTTGATACAGACTTGCTAAATTAAGTGGTTGGGATTTTCTGTGAACCCATTCATGGTCGTTTGGCCCCTTTATTTTTGCTGGAGAGCTAAGGACACCTAACACTGTACAGAATGCTACAGGTTATCACTGCTAAAGCCAATGCTCATTATCAACCACACACCTCTTTATGAAGCACTTTCTACATCTGCAAATGATATAAAGTGTGAGATCTCCACTGGCAGGACATGACCTCACCAGAGCTTAGCTGATTTATGGCAGATGTGGTCTAAGACAGGGGACTGCATTGCAAGCATTACCTCCCAGAATTGTAGAAATGAGCTGACAGGCTGTTTGGGCGAAGGAGAGAGTGTCCAGCAGAGATTTGCTTTGCAAGAGAAAATGTCTGTTTAAAATACACGAACAGTGATCAATCACCAGACAATTCCTTTTGAACCTTTCTTCTTTCTTTCCTAGATAATTTCTTTCCTTTTCCCCATCACTTGCTAGAAGACAGCATTGGTTTCCAACCATGCAGCACGTAGAAGAAAGGAAGCTCTGTCAGGGAGATGTGGGGAGAGCAAGGGTTAGGAAGTGCTTTTTCAGAAGCAGAACCTCAGGTAAGTTATAGAATTACTCTATCAATTTATATAGGTATTTACTTGTGGAAAAGATACCTAATAATGGGCTTTCAATCTTGTTGACAAAAGCTTGAACAAGATTGAATGGCTGGAAGTTGAAGTTAGACAAATTCAGCCTTGAAACAAGACGTAATTTTCTGGTAGACAGGGTAATTAAACACTAAAAGATTATCAGTGAAGGTGGGGATCTCACTGCTGGCTGGAGGTTTTAAGGTGATAGCAGACACCTTCCTAAAAGATGTGGTTCAATTCAGCCTCAGTGGGGGAAAAGGATTCCCTTTCTCTCTCATGCACAATTGGCTGGGTGTATGTAACTGGGGGGTTAGGGATATTTTATTTTATTTTATTTTATTTTATTTTATTTTATTTTATTTTATTTTATTTTATTTTATTTTATTTTATTTTATTTTATTTTATTTTATTTTATTTTATTTTATTTTATTTTATTTTATTCGAAATTGCAGACTAGCCATCACAGACAAGAAGGCACCAAACAAACTGGATCTGTATTCTGAACAGATACAAAAAGATGTTCCTAGATACCTGATAAGTATTTCTGGCTTACATGCAGAGAATCATATTGATTGGCAGATTTAAGATTGGAAAGATTTTTTTCGGGTCAAATTGGAAAGAAGTTAGTTAAAAGATGGGAGAAGGTATTACTTTCACTAATTGTGATCAATTAGGCACGTCCCATTTAATAAACTCATTGCTGTGGCCTCGCACATACTTGGCACTACAGCTTGCTCTTTCTGCCCCATGCCTGTAGCACACAACTGTTATCCCCGAAGACATTAGGGCTTTAATCTAAAATCGTGCTGCACTGAGTAGATTGCATTGTGCAGGATATCAAGCTAGATGATCTTATGGTTCCTCCTTATCCTCGAGGAAATTACTCTGAGAAATTAAGGCTCAATGTTGTTTCCATTGATCACAATATGAGTTTTGACACCAGCGTCAACAAAATTCCTATAAGTTCAAAGCTAACGTAGGCATGACGTGAACACGCCAACTTACTTTGCTAATGGCTGTGAGTTCAAGACCTTCCTGAGAAGCTCAGACAATACACAATGCAGCAGCCCACTGTGTCACACGGGATTTGCTGACAGGGAATTGGGGCTCTCGCTCACAAATAGCATTAACTATTACACATTAATTATCTGTGCTACTTCTATTCACACAACTGGTATCAATGTTTCTGCAACGTGGGCATTTGCTCCTTATGAAACATCCAGAATTCTGCTATTGTGGCCTTGTCTACAGAGGAATCCTACACACCATGGAACTTTTTTTCCCCAGGCCATTGTGAGATGCATAATGGCAGCTATTTGAAATCCGGCGGAATTATGGGATATGGGGACCATATCCAAAGTCCCATTATCCCTCTTATGTCATTGTTTTATCTCAGTTTGGGATAAATGGCAACATTTTGACCTATTCTATTTGATCATCATTCTATTTGATCATGGACAAAACAGTGTGCTGTGTCACTATGGCAATCATTGCAAATATGCAGTGGTTTCTGGAGATGCATTAGACATCTCCCTACCGGCTAGCTTCATCTTTCCAAGTCACCTACCAGTCCACCGAGCTGCTTTTAAAGCAGTTTTTGTGGCTATGCTTGCAGTGATCCTACCACCAGCTGCTGCAGGAGTGGGAAGGAAGGCCAGTAACCAGTTGCTTTGGAATAACTTTTTCTGTCTTGTTCAGAAAAAGGCTCTTTCCGAGCTCAGGAAAGCATGGTTGTGCATGGAAGAGGGTTGTGCAGCAGACAGGAAAGATGAGCATGGCCAAGAAGTTTTGAGATGACACACAGCTCTTTTGAAGAAGACAAATGTAAAGACAATGAAAAGAAGGCATTTACATTGAAGACAATGCAAACATTGATAAGATCCCCTCTCAGTCTTTTCTTCTTGAGACTTTTCAGTCTTGAGAAGACTTAGAGGGGATCTTATCAATGTTTACAAATATCTTAAGTGTAGGAGACAGTGGGATTTGGCCAACCTCTTTTCAGTGGTCTGTGAGGACAGGACAAGGGTCAATGGCCACAAAATGAATCACAGGAAGTTCTGCACCAACATGCAAAAGAACTTCACGGTGAGGGTGACGGAGCTCTGGGACAGGCTGCCCAGGGAGGTTGTGGAGTCTCCTTCTCTGGAGATATTCAAGGCCCATCTGGATGCCAAACTGGGCAGCCTGCTCTAGGGAACCTGCTTTGGCAGGGGTGTTGGACCCGATGATCTCTGGAGGTCCCTTCCAACCCCTACAATTCTGTGTTTCTGTGATTCTGTGAAAGTGAGTTTTCTGAAGAGCTTTAATGTTTTCAGCCCATCGTGACAGCATGTTGTTTTGGGTCTGGTGATCCCAATGTGCAGCCTTCTGGGACATGGGCTCATCTCAACCTGAGGAAGACAGAATTAAATATAGCAGGTGAATTACGTGCACAAAGGGCTTGTTTATCTCCATTGTCTGGGCTCACTAGATCTGCTGTAGATGTCTTATGTGTAAACGTCTAACCTAAGATGAGATAAATCCCATCACCATGAAGGGGAAGGACTGGGTCCCTATTAGATTGCACTGTAGTGGCTTTACTTCATTTCACTGCTGACACACAGAAGGATGAAACAGGATCAAATGTGAAACATTGCCTTGCTCTAAGAAACAAAAACCTCTGTGGCACCAGCAGTGTCTGAGCCACTCTGATCTCTCTTCCCAGTCTGTATCTCCCAATATCCTCCCATCCAAACAGTAAAAGTGTTACAACACTTTTGTGTATTATGACAACTTTTAAACGAGCAGGCCTCATCAGCTGGACCAGTCTGGCTAAGCTTCTGGACTTTATACTAGAAGATTTTTTTTCCTAGAGCTCTATCAGAAATATGTGAGCCATATTCCATCATATGTAAGTGGCATGCATGTTGAGAAGTACAAGGCACAGTTTTACATCAGCATTTTTCCTCCAGTACAAAACGTAGCATTCAAGGACTAAATTTTCCTTTTAGGATCTCCTGAAAATCCAAAGAGATAATATAGACATCAGTAACAGAAAGAGTCAAACCATGCCATTAACCTGTAAAATGCTGAACAATCATTGCAAAATTCCTTGTATTTCACAGCAGACTTGGCGCACATCTACAGGCCACACACAGGAAATTAAGGTACAGAAAGTGCCATGGCCCTAAAGTTAAGGGGCCAAGTTGTTTTGCCGTCATTCCAGGGAGGATATCAATATTCCTCTAATTTTGCAGCACCTCACTGGGGGCATTGTCTCAAACCGTATCCATGCATATGGTGTTGGTCCTCTTTAATCAGATCCTCAGCCTCCTAGTCACATGAAATAGCGTCCCCTCTGCCATGAAAGGGCTGCCTATAGAAAGGTTTGTGAAGCTGTTAACATATCCACCTTCTTGTCCTATTTCTTCAGAAGTCTTGCCTGCCAATTTAGCCTTGTAGGAAGAGGTTGGACAGGTGGTAAACAAAGCACACTCACCACCCACCATCTAAAAGCTCCAGCAAGTCCTCCAAGGCAAGGGTGTGCAAGATGGAAATGGGCTTGACACAGGTGCTATTAAATGCTGTTGCAGAAAAATAAGGGGTGAAGGAAGATCCTTGCTATCCTTTAAAGTTAAAAACGAGCAATTGCCCGCTATTTTCTACACCTTCAACAGTCGTGGCACTGAGCCTATGAGCAGGATTTTCACTGAAATCCCAGTCTTTAGCAAACCTGAAGGGGAACTTTGCTCTTTCTAAAGACAGTATGTTTGGGAAAACTCCCAGCAGCCTCAGAGAGGTGAGCCCAAATGGGACGGGTTTGCGTCTGGGAACCTAGACAGAGGCCCAGGGATAGATTAAAAAAGGACTCACCATATCCCTGTTCATACTAATAACAAGAGCTGCCTGTCTTAGGGTTTGCTAACAGAGTGTTCCCAGTGCCCTTGACCTGAAACTCACTTTGCTTTTGACATTTCCTGAGCAGCTGGCATTAAACAGTGGGTTTCTTTATCTGGGCTGCGGTACTCTACTTTATCCTTTGTTGATTCTCATCAGCTTCATCACACCATACAATGTTTGTGGATTAATGTAAACTCGATGAAGATTATTGACGATATAAACCAGTTGAAATTACAGAAAATGCTTTAAAATACAAAAGCATTGTTGTGAAGAATATGCTTGTGCTAAAGCACTGTTTTAGCATTGTTCTAGTTAAAAAATGCAAAGCTTTTGTGTTTGCAGAGTCCTTAATAGAAAAGGATCCTTAGAAAGTTTTTATTTTTTTTCAAAGCAAATTGAAAAAAAAAAAAAAAAAAAAAGCCCTGTGATTTTAAAAGTAAGAAACTTCTGCTGAAATAACAGCATTGAAAATTTTCAAAGAGAAAAATATAACTGATATTTTTAGTGGACATGTATTTGATTTTTTTTTTTTCAATTAGATGGTACAGATATAAAGAAAATAAAATACAATTCACTTCCTCACTTTCCTTTGTCATAACCACTCCTTCTTTCTGAAGACTGCCTCATGGCCATGGCCACACACCAACCTCCCACTCATCACGCGCCAAAAAGTTCCCTTCCCTCATTCAGCTCCTTCCCTAAGAGCTGCTGCTTTTGTGAAAGCTTCCTGAATCACTTTTCTCCCTGTCGATGGCTCTGGACCTTCTTGCACTCGAACTATTGTCGCTATTGTCTGGTATGTATTGTATCCATTTGAGTCAGATTGTTAGGTCCATACCGTAAAGGCCTCCAGACCCTCCTGCACCCCTCAGCAAACAAACACAGCCAGGTAACTATAAAATCTTAACCAGGAAAACTCAGCCAGGTTCCTCTTGAGGAGTCGCTTACAAAATGTCCTGGGAGAGTCACAGGGCTTGCTGGAGTTGAGGTCTCTCTGCTCAGCAGGTTCAGGCACTCTTTAGTGACATTAGGACCAATTCATGAAAGTAGAAGATAGACTGCAGACATCATTATGATGCTTGTTTTTTCTAAGACTTTTCCACAACCTGGCAGCACAGCCTCCAAAAGAGCTAGGCCACATCTGTTTGAATTTCTTGTGCTTCCTCAGTAGAAGTCATGGAGAGATACTAGGGCCATTTACAGCACTGGAAGTATGTATGTGCTTAAATTGCATATGTGCTTAAGTCATTTGCTGCCTCTTTGCTGACTGTTTAAGCTATTCCAATCTCATGGTGCATGCTCCATTTATAAAGGTGTGGGAATAATCATCTTCCAATGGGTTAGGAATAGAATATTACATATAAAAATAAAGATCTCTAAATGAAAACTTTAAAACACAATTATTTGGTTCACAAAAACATGACCTACATTTCCTGCAAATATAAACTCTTAATGTAGTCTTCATTTTAATGTATGTTGCACAGAACCGTTGTCTCTCACATACACACACACACAAAATCAAATTTAATACATCCATATACACAAATGTTAATGCTCTGTTTTCAGCAAACTGCATCTCTCAGACATTTCTGAGCTTTAAGCACCATTGGGTCTCTAATGGCACATCTATAGCTTGGATTTTTTTTATTTTAATGGATTTTGATGAATGCCCTGTCAGGAATGGGTGGGATAGGCAATGCAGTTTCTTCTTAAGCATTTTCTTCAGTATAAAACATTTTAATAATAGGAAATAATAAAAGGTAAGGGGCATCACAATTGAAGCTTTTAGGCCAGCTGATGGCCAGAGTTAAATGTGTTTTCTACATCTGTACACGGTGTTTCACAGACTTTCTTCGTTTATTATTTTTTCAGTGCTCATTGGTTTTTACACAACAGAACATTTTGTTTAATAATCCTAGAAATAAGGTATCGTTCTACTCTGAATCACAAGAGGGTCAGATATATTTCATTTTTGTCTCAGAACTCTCACTTAAGTCATTTACTTCTCCCTGAGGAAGAACCATGAACCAGTCAGGATCTGAGGTGTAAAAAGCATGAATTCTACAATACAAAAACTGAAGAATTTCATCTAATTGCCTATTCATTTCCTTGCTGAGTAAATTGCTTAGTGTGCGGTCACCTTAAAAGCAGGGCTTTTAGGGGACTGGGGCCAACTCTTCCCTCACATCAGTCATGAACCTTCAAGGTACCAAGAGCCCCTGATGTGGTCAATATTTGGACAGCTGAGGATGCCCACACTTGGCTGAGTCTGGCCTGTGTGCTAATGTATGGCAGAATTACACATGCTTACATCTAACACAAAATAAGGATCGGGCTCATTGTTTTCCCTAAACCAGACAAATAGTTTTTCAATTTATATTTGTCCACAGAGGCTTGACACAGAGAGGATTGAAGTCATTTGTCATGAGTAAGAAAAAAAAAATTCTAAACTTTGCTTAGGCACAAGAGAGGTGTCTACTTTGATACCAGTATTCATTAGGTATAGGAAAATATAACAATTTCTGTAGCATAACATGCCCCATACTTAGTAATAGACAAAGATTGGGGAAATTAAATGGATGGTAGCAACCTGTTTATTCAGGTGTAAAGTGTGAGATGCTTTGTTTGCACAGGGGGTCCAGCTGGGGAGTCATCTGCGGGCAATAACAGTGGCTTTGCAGTGGTGAGGAGCAGGCATGGGGGAGACGGGGCAGTCACAGAGCGCCCCTCTCCAGCCAAAGCTGCTGAAACTATTAGTGACAGCCTGAACTATGCAGGCAGGAGGTTCTTAAGTTATATTTGGGTAAAGGCATCGTTCATGAGGCAAGAAAACCCAGGGAACTGCCCAGCCTGGCTGCTCGACTCCTCTGACACCATCGCGCTCCGAGGGGACAATTTCCTCTCCAACTGCTAGAAAATACCACTTCTGCTGTTTGTATCCCATTTGGTCTCTGAACCAAAGGAGGGGGAAAAATAATACCCCAACGGGTCACAGAGTTCAGTGAAAATCCTACAAGCTTTTCCTGAACAAATAACAGACAGTGACCTCTGGCCCCATCTTTGCATAAGAATTAGCATCAGTATTCAGGAGTCACCGCCGCGACTGGGGACTCCGCAAATGCCAGATTCTGATTTAAAACTCAGATTTTTTTTTATTATTTTTTTTATTATTATTTTTTTTAAGAACCCAGAAGAAAAAAAAAAAAAAGGGGGGGGGGTGTCTTGCAGCTCATCTGCATTACAGATCAGGCCTCTTTGAGCGAGCCACGCATCCATAATTCATTACATGTTTCCTGCAGGGCCTGGAGACGGCCCAGGCCCTAGCAACAAGAGGCATAGCAACGGCAGCCGGCCCCAGCCAATCGGCGGGCACCTTTCAGGCGCCGCTCAGCCAATCCCGTGAGGCAACAGAAGCGATGGAGCCGGCGCCCGGCGGGCCCGCGCGGTCGGGCGGGATTTTGCGCGAGGCGGGGCCGTTAACGGCTCGCCCGGCGCCTGACAGGGCCGGGTTGGGCGGAGGTGGGGGCGAGTTTGTTTTGGGGAAAATTGGGTGGTTTTTCAAAGCCTGTCCAACCAAACCCTAACAGTATAGTTAGAGTGCGCGCCAAGTGTGTTGACGCTAAAAAGTGTGGTGACTTTTGATCAGTGGGGCGTGGAATAACGATTGGTTGCCTTTAATTGTAGGCAGGAGCACGTATTCTAAGGCGTTTTTACCTCGAGGATGACTTTTCTGAGGAAAAAAGTTGTGTATATACCTAAGGCAAACCTGTTCTGAGGAGAAAAGCTATGGATATACCTAAGGCAAACCTGTTCTGAGGAGAAAAACTACGGATATACCTAACGCAAACCTGTTTTGAGGAGAAAAGCTATGTATATACCTAATGCAAACCTGTTCAAAGCTCTTCCCTAATAAACATTTTCAACTGCAAATACTTGGGTAATGTAAAATGCGTGATTTCATGCTCTTGAAACAGTTGATTTCTGTGAAGCAGAAATAACCTGCTACTACTAATACACCACCACTGCGAGATGTGCTTTTGAAAGGCTCAGCTTAAAAAACAGATTTTTTTCCCTGAGTTGCACCCTCCAACAATAATTACTGCACAGCGACGTTGCCCTTCCTGCTAATAGCTCCTCTTGCCTCGTGTGACACTGCCATTGTTCTGCTCTGACATACGGGAGAACAAAGCAAAAACGCAGGAAGTGGGGACGACGAAGAGTTGCAAAAACAACCAAAAAATAACGGTGTCGTAGAAGCCGTGCTTGGAAACAAAAGTGCAGAAAGTGTTTTGAGCCTTCCCACGTGCAGTGCATTCACGAAGTTTTAAGTGCTGTAAAGCCGTAGTACTGCTACATGCGTAAAAATGCATGATTTCCTTTCTTTGAGGGGGAGGAAAGGTACTGAGCTTTGTGTAGATTAAATAAGAATGCCAGAAAAACCTCCTTGATCACTAAAGGCACAGGATGGTGGATTATTGCAGCCATCATGTTCTGTAAAATAATTCTATTTTTTCTCAGAATGACATAGGTAATACTTTTTTTGCAATATTTGTATTTAACGGAAATTTTAAAATACTGCATATCCGTGTATACGCAGGTACAGAGGTCTATAAAGCCTCGTATAAAACTGTATCTGTTATCGTTTATCTTTGGGGAAAATGAAAAGCAATCATTTATCCAAACCTGAACATGGCACTTGAAGCCACAATACCGCAGGTTATCTAGGCAAGCGTTTCACCCTCAACCTAAAAGCCGATCCCAAATTCCACTCTAATGCATATGTTGCTCAGATAGTGAAAGCTGAGATTAGAAGATTTGCTATGGATGCTTCAAAGCACATTTTGGGACCCAGTGCCCTGTATTGAACTTTAACAGATGATGCATAAATTGACTAAAGCCATGAAGGCTGCCAAGGGAAGATTGAAAAATACATTTCAATCTACCCTCATGTATTTTATAAAATGTTGCAAATGACCTGCTTTGTCAAGGCCATGCCTTCTGAGATTGCACAGTTGAAAAAAATACCTTATCACTAACTTTTGGGGTCTAGCAAATGGCTGAGAACTCTTTATCATTCATTTCTTTCAACAAATTAGTAGGACTAATTACGATGCTTTCTGTTTAAAAGTGGTTGGTTTTCCTTTGCTTGAAGAGAAGACACTGAAGATTTTTGCAGCAGTGTCTTGCAGCATTTGAACCTGAAATCAAAATGTTTATTTTACCTTAAGAAAAAAACAACAACAACAATTAGACGCAATGAGTCTGAAAAATAATTACTGGCTGTAAATTAAAATTTATATTTTTTTCCCCTTGCAAGAAGGATCAATTTAGCAATTTCATATTTTACTTGCAATTAGACACAAATGAAGACTTGAACATCAGGCCTATGACTGTTCATTAAAATCATTTAATGAACCCTGTGGTCTGCATAGTTAAAAATAAGAAATCGCCTTCCAGGATGGTTAAGTTGTCCCATACCTTTATCCTTAACTTTGACAGATTCAGTGCAGGGCTGGAGGCTTGCTCCCTCTGAAAGGCAGTGTTCTCTAATGAGCTGTTACAATCACACAACTTAAGCTAATGAATTTCTTATCCTCTTATGCGGATAAAAGTTTCTGGTAGAAGTCAAAAGATCTCAGCTTTTTAAGTGGATTTGTACTTTGCGTTTGGGGAGGGAGGGGAGGAAAGGATACTGCAAAGACTGAAATTCGCTGTGTTACTCCTAGCAAGGAACACTGCATGGCAATGACTTCCTCAATGAAACCATCACAATTAATAAAGGATCCCGGCATCCTCAATTTGAAGCATGGGACATTCCAAGGCAGAGCCACAGATCCGCGGACATGGGTGAGAATAGGAGCTCCAGCACCCCACTTAGATGCAACAAAGCATGCAGAATAATGCTTCACTTCTCTTTGCAAAGACAAAGTCCTTCGTTCGTTCAGGGTTTCATCTAAAGCACTGATGACTGGCATCTGCCCTCAGCTCCACGATGGTGAGGTGCTGTAGAATAATAATACTGCACACTTCCACAGAGATCCTAAAGCATTTTGCAGCCATTCACTGCCCAAGCTTCACGGTGTCATGCAGATATATTTCACTTAGGGAATAAAAACTACGTTGTTCCACATTTAAGCACTGCTACCTCTATGGAGACAATGCATTATCTCAGGGGCTGGATGGGAAAGTCTTGAATGATTTCAGTGCACTGACATGAGCAAACTGCAGTCACACTGCCAGGGGTCAACATCCGCCTTAAAAGAAGACGTTCAGACTCCACAGAAGAAGTATGAAGGAGAAGGGGGGGGGAGGGAAGAAAGAGGGAGAGGGAGGGAGATGGAGGAAGGAAGAAGGGAAGAAAGGAAGAGAAAAAGGAAGAAAAAAGAGAGCAAAAGAAAGGAGGGAGGGAGGGAGGGAGGGAGGGAGGGAGGGAGGAAGGAAGGAAGGAAGGAAGGAAGGAAGGAAGGAAGGAAGGAAGGAAGGAAGGAAGGAAGGAAGGAAGGAAGGAGACGAAAAGGAAAAAGAGAAGAAAAGAGGAGAGAAGAGAAGAGAAGAGAAGAGAAGAGAAGAGAAGAGAAGAGAAGAGAAGAGAAGAGAAGAGAAGAGAAGAGAAGAGAAGAGAAGAGAAGAGAAGAGAAGAGAAAAAAGAAAAAAGAAAAGAAAAGAAAAGAAAAGAAAAGAAAAGAAAAGAAAAGAAAAGAAAAGAAAAGAAAAGAAAAGAAAAGAAAAGAAAAGAAAAGAAAAGAAAAGAAAAGAAAAGAAAATGTCTTGATTCCAATTTATTCTCCCGTAAATGGTCTTGGGCTTCTCCAAGAGGATCTCTGAATCTTGCTAAGCAATTCACGTGCAGGATCTGAGTACAAGTTAATTTACACTGACGAATTGGTTTCTCTGCTCAGCCAGTCTTGTAAGCATGTAGAAAGTCTGTGGGTCTTCTGTGAGCAGCTCGCTGTTCCTGTCATTTAAAACAGTGAAGGCTGAAATTTTAGAATGCCTGTATGGTGCGGAAGTGCACTTTCTACTTTAGTCTTAGGGCTAAATTCTTGTTCCAAGGTGAGCAGCTACACAGTGCTTATTTCCCATGGCTCTGCTTTAGAGGTGGCAAAGACCAGCTCGTGGACTTCAGTGGGAACTGCAAACCCAAATTCTGATTAATTTGGCCCTAGGACATGAAAGAATCAGATCAACTGTGAAAACATAGCTCTTGACGAGGGATCTTAATTCCAGATCAGCTCCTTAAAGGTATTCCCAGAGACTCATTCAAAGATGGAAGCCTGCTCATGGCACAAACCAAAGCGTGTGAAATTCAGCCATAACACTTGCACTGATTTCAAAAGATTTGGGTCGGGCTCTAAAGGGGTCCCCTGCAGCATCTCAAACCCCAAACATCAGGCAGGAGAGCCATTTTTTATTGTATCCTAGTTCTGCTGTGTACACAGAGGTCAGTCGAAATTTCTCTATGGATTTGCAGCTGCTCTGGGCAGTGCCATCACGACCCCCAAACGACACCAAACCTCCACTGCAGCATTTCCCTTTGATTTGGCTTTTAAAGCTTCGTTCAACCAATACTACCATGCCCCGGGCAGCCTCCCTGAACATTCCTCAGAAAAGAAAACTGGGAACGGCCCTTTTGTTATTGTTTCTTTCCAAAAGGGGCCTAGGTAGTGACTTGTGAGCTGCCTCTACACAAAGCAGAGAGGGGAAGAAAAAAAAAAAAAAGAAGAAGAAATAATCCCTCCCGCCCCCCGTGCGCGAGAGAAAGCCGGCGCGGCGGAGAGGGTGTGCGTCCGCAGCGAGAGCACGGCTGGGGCAGGGGCTGACCTCCGGCTGCCGACCCGCCACAAAAGGGACCGTGGCATTGACACAGCCTGCCTGCTCTCCTTCGGAGGGCACAGATTGAGAGGAAGTGACCCTTACTGCCCCGCTCCTGCGGGGGACCTTGTGAAATAACTGTTGCTCTTCTCTTCCTTCCTTTCTTCCTCTGGCGGGGCAGAGAAATTAAGGCTGAGAAATCCCTTGCTTTTATTTTGTCATTAGAGCCAGGAAAAAAAAAAAAAAAAGAAGAAGAAAAAAAGAAGAAAAAAAAAAAAAAAAAAAAAAGCTTTTTCCTTGAAATGGGTGAGCAAGAAATTTAGAGATGCTGAGTTTTCACTGTTCACTTCTGTCCTGGGAAACGCAGGGTGCTTCCAAAACCAGACCACGGCGTTCACAGGTGACAGAGGGAGGGGGCATCAATTCTGTCACTGAATGCGGCTGTGTGAGTCCCCCTTGCTTTGATTTCCAAGGAGACCCATTAAATGATCCCTGCAGCTCCGTTCCCAAGAATTAGGAGCAGGCTCCATTCATCGGGAGGTTCAGAGCTGTTCAGCCCCACCACCTCATGGCATCTGGTCAGCTCCTTGAGAAACCCAGACCTGCGTGTAGAAAAAGGAGGACCCTGAGGATGGAGAAGGCTGATTTTGGGAATGGAAAGGCAGCAGGAGCAGTTAGGCCCACTTCTCAGCTGTGTCAGCAACCTCAGCCCATCCCTGCTGAAGTTCAAAGGGTGCCAAACCTCGCAGGCCTAAATAAGTCGGCTCTCTGAGGTGACCATCTCACGCCCAGCCCCGGCTCACATCTCTGTGCCGCTGAGGGGCCGTAGGTGAAGCATATGGACCCGGTTGTGCTGCTCCCTCTTCAAAGCAGTTTGAAATGGCTCTCAGCTGCACTTGGGGTGAGTCGGGGAGGGAGGGAGTGACCTTTGGATTCTGCCTCCAGAGGGAACCTGAGAAAATGACCTTTTGGCCCTTAGCTCCGCAGGGGCTCGGGAGAGGTCGGGAGGAATGACTCTTGGTCCAATCTCGCTCTCCACAGGGGCTAAGGGGAAAAAAGAGAGAGAGAGTGAACTCCGGGTATACGCGATCACGGGAATTTTTGTCTCCTTCTGAAAGAGGGGCATGTTTACTTCATAGCCCCTGTAAGAAAAATAACCTGCCACTGAGAAACAAGCGACTCCATTTAAAGCAAGAATGAGCCTCAACTCGGTGACCTAGAAATCAAGGCGGAAAGTAAAAGCTATTAAATAAATAAATAAGTAAATAAAATAATCAGGGATGTCGTGCAAAATCAAGGGGTGCCCTCTGAAGAGGTGTAATCAAGGCTCTGAGCCATCAGTTATAATGGTTTTGATTAAAGAAAGCTGTGCAGAAGTAATCTATTTTATTTTTAAATGGCCTGATTTTCCCTACTCGCTTGGAGGCTGAACCTAGAACAACTTGAAGGAGGACATGAAATGTTCAGTGAAAAAAAAAAAAAAAAGGCAGGTGAAAAAGCATGCATTTAATAAAACGGAAAACTCGCATCTATTTAAGTTGCTTCGGGTTTTAATGGCACACATTAAAATTGGCTGAAAATAGCACTGCTCGGGTAAAATAAAAACATGAAAGACCTTCCAAATCCTGGCTGATAAAGCCCCACCGTTCTGCATTCTTCCACAAAACCTGCGGTGTAATTATAGGAGCACTTGTCACGCTGAGCCGGGGATGGGGCTCAGCACACGCTGCGTACCTAGAAGCACAGGGGTGTTTATTTGCTCTGTGTATTCTTCACAATGTAAAAACTGAAAATAAAAAAAAATCCATCCTGGAAACTTCGTATCTATTAACAATTTTGAACTTCTCGTTTCCATTCTAGCCGAAAGCCTCTTTAAGTCTGGAAGCCTTATATAGGGTCAAACACATTGCCTTTGCTTGATAAATAAAGACAAATAGCAGCAAAGGACCTCAAAAGGATCACAGCTGGGGTGGGAGGGGAGGGAGGTTTACATTTTCTTCCTCAAGAAGGTCAGGTGTTTATTCAAGCCTATCCGAGCCTTTTGAACAGAGCACGGGCTGCGCTGGAAATCTCATGAGAACAGCATTTCCTGGAGAGCAGAGGGGATAGCTGTCTTCAGAACAGCCGGCCTGACACTGCACAAGGTGTACCGAAATACAAGGTGCAGAAACGTAGCCTCTTTCCAAAAAAACAAACAAACCAAAAAAAAAAGAGATTATGAGTTCTTGTAATAACCTATGTTGTGGCAGCAGGAATAAAGCATGCATTATTTCCTACCATTTATTGTCTGCCCAGAGCCGTGAGTTCTTCCCACATGATGTATGTGTTGGAAATGGGGGTGCTGCATTTACCAATAGGGTTTGGGGGGGTCAACATGCATTTTTTCATTCACAGTGTTCTTTAGGAGAACTACAAAGCGTTATTATCACTGCTCGACTCTTTCTCATTTGTTTTCACATTAGTTAAAACAACCTGCATAAAATATTGGAGAAGCAAGGGGAGGCCAAAATATCTACAAAGCGAGCCACTTTGATTTGTAAGTTGTGAGTTTCAGTGGATCAGGTCACTACTTAAAACCAGTTCCTTGTCTTGTCTTAGACAAGAGGTGCCTGTTTGCCCTTGCTTTCATTTTGACACCTCTTGATGCTTCAGGTTCACATCTGCTTTATTTCCTCATTCCAAGCTGGACACGCAGACTAATATTCACAGAAATAATTACTTTTTTTTTTTTTTTTTTTTTTTTTTTTATGAAAAACCCATTGTGTAACATAGCTCTGTAAAAATGTCAAGAGCACATTTGCAACATTGCAGAGCTGCTTAAAAGCTGCGTGTCTGAGCCCTCATTTGGGGAAGATGTTTGTGAGCAAACATCACCCAGGTAAGCAGAGATGTTAGTGCCCACAGCCAGAGCTCCCTATGGAAGGACTGGGAGCTGGAAACACTGCTCTCCCTGAAAAATACCCAAACCCAGACAAATCTACAAAGTGTAAATTTTGTTTGGAAATTATCTGTGGCCTCAGTGAATGGGCAAAAGCTTACTGCATCCTCCAACCCCAGCTCATAATTAACATTCGATTTCCAAAAGCGTGGCAATCTTGTATGTTCTTTTCAGTAACAGCATGTGTTCTATATTCATAGGAAATCAAAGTTGTATGATGTTTACATTCCCGCAGCACGCTTCGGAGAACAAATTTAGCTATTCAAGGCAGAGCTACTTTTAAATAATATTAAGAAAAGAAGAAAGTCATGGAACAGGGGACAAAATGAAGATACAGCCCTCACCTGTTAAAATTACTTTCTCAGTGTGCCATCTGTTGCCTTAGGTTGTAGCGTCCAGAAATGAAATAAGCATTGGTCTGAAATAAAGCTGCTTAACCCTTGCCTGTATCTGGACCATCCCTTCCCCAAAGTGGGACCACTCTCCCCCACTATTTGGGAGCACCCTACCCGGCAGTATCCCCTGCTATCCAGGAGCATCCTACTCGTGCAGGACTTCTGCTGGGAGGAGTGTGGGCAGGTTTGGTGGTTGTAGACCTCTGGCAGCTCCCTGCAGCCTGGGACATTTTTCTTTTTACATTAGCAGCCATCAGGGGAGAATTATCGTGGAGGTGGCCTTTGCTTACCGGCCACTGGTTGGTGAGCGGGTGGATTGCTGGGTGACTCCATGCGCCGAAGCAAGGGACTGGAAAATCCTGAACAGGAAACTTAAGATACACAAACATAAAACACTTGTGTTCACCCTGGGCTTCCTTTGCTTCACCAAGAATATGGATATTCTTAGGGGGGGAAAAAAAATAGAAAAAAAAAAAAAACTGTTTCCCAGTTAAGGCCTCATAAATACGAATGTACGCAAGTAGGAAGCAGAACAGAGCAAGCACATTTGAATCTAAAAGTGTCCTTGAGAAGACAACATGCATGCATTTAACATCAAAACTATATCCCACTACATCCCTTTGGCATAAACTACATGTTCCCACCTCCCAACTTCTAGGGAGCATGGAAAGAACACTGGAGAGATTTTCTGAGGAACCAGAGCACAGAGTGGATGGCTCCTGGCCTGAGCAGGGTTCAAGCTGGGCTGGGCTTCTCATGGCTAACTCTTTCAGGTTAGAAAATCTTAGATCCTTTTAGAAACTTTTTTACAAGATATTTATATATTGATATGTTGCTGTTCTGAGCAACAGTTTAGGGTGAAATGCTCCAGTCATCATTTATAAGGCCTGTGGTACCTGAGGTACTTTGGCTGCTGAACCATTGTCCTTCAGAAGAAAACCTGCTACTTTAACCATGCAGAGAAAGCTGGATAAAAGTGCATTTGTCCAGAAAAAAATAGATCCTTTATGTCATTTCCAGGTAGGAGTTGTTTAGGTAGTAGGTAGAGGTCTCCTTTGGAAGAAGATGTGCAAAGCAGAAGAAAAAATAGTCACCCTAAAGGTAAAGAGTCACTTGAAACAAGCTGGAACTCATCACCTGATTTCTCCCACTGACAGTACAAATGCACCGAGCAAGTCCCCACATTTATGAAGGACAGAAGAAGAGCCAGGTGTGTCACATGCAAAGTTAGGACCTGGGCTCAGCAGATGGTTCTCCAAGTGCCCTTGGTCTGTTCATGTGAACTCTTCACAGGTCACACACGGCTCCCTGCAGCTCACGTTCTGTGTAGGAGAGTTGCCGTGAATCAACTGAATTTTTACCATTAAGGAATAAAAAATGCATTTAGTCCATGAAAAATGTATTTGGACCATTATTATTAAGTGAAAGAGGTCAATGCATGGCTGAAATCCATGCCTTTGAAACCAGTGAAGTTCTTTCTGCTAATTTCAGTGAGTTTTGGTTGTAAATATATGTACATTTGTATGAATGATATGGAAAACAACCAGAAAGATGGCTGGAATCGTGGGGGGTTATGGTTGTATTTTTATCCCTATCCTGCTGTGATACAACTACAACCAATAGTTGTGGTTGTATTTTTATCCCCACAGGGACTGGTTGCCATGCCTTTAGAACGTATTTTTTGTCAAAATACCACAAAGCAACGCATGTGTGCTGAAACTCCAACGTCTTACGTATGTATTATGGCACATATTAACAGAAAAGGGGAGGGGGATCCACTGACACATTCTGATTAATTGGTTAACAGGAGCTCCCGCGTACTCATTACAGCTATTCAGCCATATCACTTTCTAAATCTGAAGACACAATTTTATCGGAGAGCCCATATGGCTTATCAGGAAGCTGTGCATATAGAAAAGTACCACAATCCCGAACCGAGATAATATTTATCTAATAGACCATAACAGCTTGGAAAGAGTCAATATGGTCTCTCATTTGAGCATGCATTTTGCTCTGCATTCTACCTATCCAAACACAAGGCATTTACATTGCAAGCTATCTGCCTAGTAAATCCATTTTCAGGTAATTCTTGTAACAGTAGATTATTATTATTTTTTTTAACGGGAAAGATTATAAAGATCACTTGAACGTACTGTAGCCCGGGTACTAATTTGGAAATGACTGAGTATTTGCCTGATAGATTGTAATGGACTCTGATGGAGCTGTTGGCTTTTATCAGCTAACCCCATATTTTGATAGGTAAGCAAATTTGAAAAAAAAAAAAAAAAGCAAAATATTTGCAGAACAATCAGCCGGGCTGCTGGGTCTGACGTGCAGCATCCTGCCTGCTTTGAGCCACCGGGTGGATGAAGGGAGCAGCCTGTCTGCTGCCAGGGCCCAGGGCTGGCAGGAGCGAGCCGTTACTGCAAATTCTCTCTTATCCTTTTGACTCCGAAATCCAGGAGTACGAAGAGCACCTTGCTGGGGGTTAATGGCCGAGTCGGAAGCGAAGAGGTAACCTTGTCACCTCATCCCATGCAACTCCGCAGAGAATATCCTACGGTGAAGTCAGGCTCACCCCGAAAGTCCTGGGTGCGTCCCTGGCTTTGTGTTCGGAGATCCTTTAACACTGCGGTTAAATAGGCTTCATCTTCCTCTCCCTCCATATTTTATGTTCTGATTTCTCTCTGCTGGAAAAGCAAAGGAAAATAAGGAGAAAAATGGAGAGAAAGGAGGGAGCTTTCGAATATGCAAAAATAAAATCGGCAATAAGACACTGCTTAGCTTTTATTTCAGTGTTTTAATACTGTTCAAAGTGGAGGATCACAACCTTTTCAAAGAGCACACAGGTTTTCATGAAAAAGGCATTTAAAGATGAACTTTTTGACTTTTTTTTTCCTTTGGAAGGCCACATTTTGGACAACCAGTACAACCAGAGGACAGTCAAGGAGAATTAGATCTTCCTGAGGATGGACTGCCCAAAATCAAGGAGTGGATCCTTGACATAACCATCTCTGAGAGCCCACACGAAGAGGGCTGAAGGTGTCTGTCGCTTTCACTGAATGTAGAGGGACCCCAAGTGGCTGGTGTAGACATGTGCCTAATTCCTAAATGCTTCAAGTTACAGATGAAACCAGCTTTTTCCACTAAATCCTCTTACTGAAAAAAAAAAAAAAATGGAAAGGCAGCCAGGCAGTACCAGCCTTTCCAGTACCTTTTGATAGGTTATCAAAGCAAATCTCCCCACATGCCAATGTTCACAGCCCTTTAAGTAAATTGATTTCTGTGTTGTGTTTCTGCCATCTCCATGTCATTTGGTGGCATTTCCAGAAGAGGCAGGAGGTGTGGACACTGAGTGGAACAGGGAGAGACTTTCTCTGTTGCAACCACACAGAGAGCAAGGACTTTGTGCAGTAGAGTTTTGGTAGGTCTTAATGCAACTGTGCTTAAATGGAGTTATTGCACTAATTACAGTCATGGTACATTTATGAAGTCAGCCACAGAGTGATAACATAAAAATTTGGATAAATAATGTAAACTGAAATGCAAACTTCTATCAGATTTCACTTTTCTGGAGGAGTGTCAGTAAAATGGCAGCTGACATAGTGCCAATGAGATGGTATAATGGAAGGCGATACTTAATTTCCTTGAAAATGCATTTAAATTTGATTGTTGAGGGCTTGTCATCAGCTGTTAAGCAGATAGAACAGACATCGAGATCCAAATCCTTCCTACTAGCTAAATAAATAAACACAATCTGGATCCCATTGAAACTACTGACGAAGCAAGTTACAGTGTGCTAGAAATGACAGTGGCAGATTCTGGCAGTAGGTATTTCACTAATGACTGCAGCTTTGCCTAAATTTTTAAGAGGATTGGAGGGGAACCTACAGAAGAATAATGGACCTATTTCTGCCTTGCTATGTTTCGCAGATCTTGGAAAGTGAATGAGGGGAGAAAGTGGGCCTTCCCCCCGTATCCTCTGCTTTTGGTGATGTAGGATGAGGACACCTAGGAAGCCCCGAGCCTATTAGTGTGCATTTTGCATGTGTGCTACATTTAATTTCCATTGAAATAGTAACACGGAGTCAACAGTGCATCTCTCTGAGGCTTCCTACATACCTGTATGTCTTGTCTATACCAGCCTCACTCTTTGCTGTTCCTTGATTCCTGCTCTTATCACATCACTGACAGTTATGTCTCAAGAGTACTCCTATCCCAAGTCTATCTCCCACTGTCTCCTGTTGTGGTCTTCAGCCTCGTGTGTAGCTTTTGTCTCGGTAAAGCATTTTTTAATCATAAAATAAATCTAAATGTAGCCATCATATTATGCCTGTTTTAAAGAGGAGACATTTCAGACCAACACCTATGAAGTTCAGGAAAGCTGAATGCTTGGCATCAGGGAGAGCTTTCCACATTTGAAGCATGTATTGAAGTGCTTTCCAGAACCAGAGCCCCAGTCGTTTCTGTGCCTCAGTTTCCCCATTATCGCTGAGGGAGATGCCATTTACCCACACCACAGTGGCTCGGTGAGCTCCCACTGATCAGATGCCCATAATGTGCTTGGAAAAACACCATTAACTTCTCCAAAGGTCTGAATCGCCTCACTTTAATTTCAATTGGTTTCATTCGTAACCTCCAATGTGTTGTTTTTTTTTCGTTACAGAGTGTGTCTGTGCTTGATTTCTTTACGGGTAAAGTCAAAATGCATCAGGAAAGTTCCCGAATAACAAAATGCAGCACTCCAGCCTCCTGGCATTTAATTATACTTGTGTGCCCACTCCTGCTTCAGTGACTCTTTCAGAGGTTCCCACTCACATCTGCAGCTAAGTGGGCATGTCTTAAGGTGACAGCTTGAGAACGTATGTTCAAGTACATATATGAGTGTATATACTTTCCCAGTTCTCCTTTGTTTCTGCCACCTGCTCGGTGATGTTAAAATCACACGCTTGCAATTTAATCCCCAACATGCATTGTTAGGGTGTTTCAAAATAAAAGCATCGCTCACCTGCCTCCCTCACCTCTCACAGAATGTCACACGCTGCTTCCCTGCTTGCTCACCCTCATTTCTGATTTGACAAAGGGCTCTCCTATAGCTGGAGATCCTCTTCTTTGGCCATCTCTTTGTCATCCCAGTGGAAGCATGGCTCCTGACACAGCATCACAACCTAGCTCTAAGCTGACAGTTGACTATGAAACCTTTAGATCCAAATCTGTGGATCTGTGGCAAAAACTTTCCTTGTAAGATTTTATGGAGTCGCATGGCTCATAACACTCTTGCATTTACCTGAAAAATTCCGAGTCCCCTCAATACTGTCAGGCTCCCAAAGTTTAGGGCACTGACTCCAGCAGGGCGGGGGGAAGCCCATGTTTCTTGGCATACATTTTTAAATCTGTTTGCTTCAGCCACACTTGTGCTTCTTTTGTGTTCACTTTCTCTGAATATTCATGTGATTGAATTCTGTTTTCATTAACATTCACAGAAAGTGAACCTCGGAGCTGCACATATATTTGCAGAAGCAACGTTTTACATTTGCACACTTAGGTATTCATAGCTAAAAGCGCTCACTCAAGGAACAAAATCACTACCATTTCACCAGCCAGTCCCATGCAAAACTGTTTATTACTCACAAAGAACTGATTTTTTGATCCAGCTATAGAGATTTCTGTGCTTGCTCACCAAAAAAAAAAAAAAAAATAAAAAAAAAAAATCATGTGTTTAAGTAATCCAAGAAAATCACTACTTTCTGTAGATTTGTGCAAGCAGAAGAAAAGCTTAGACAGATTATGTGCTATGAAGTATTTGCTCAGAATTTGGATCCTCCTGCCACAAAAGTGCGACCTCTTGTAGACGTTAGCAGTATAGAAACTCCGACACACAGCTGAGCAGAGACAGGCTTTTCAGCAGATACGTTACACATCCACCTGACACAGTTAATTAAAATGTCACTTCTATAGGAGGAAAGGGAGATGAATGTGAGCCAAACAGCTGAGCAGAGAATTTTGTTTTGCCGTTGAGCAATTCACTGTAATTTTGTTTAAACACAGGGTGTGGGTTTTTTTTTTCTTTTCTCTTCCCATTGTATCAATCAATATAAAACTACGAAATTTACCCTTAAAAAATATAAAAAGCTAGCATATTCAAACCTGTTTCTTAACAACTTCCCACGTACTGATCTTGAACTTTTCCATCTATTCAGTGCTGTGTCCTGGCACCCTAACAGCAGTGGAAGACCCCTTTTGATTTCAGTGGGAGTTACAACAATCTTGCCAGGAGGGTGTTTAGCATCTAGTGCTGTACTAAGTGATGATGCAGGGTTAAGTCATCCTTTGTCGGGGTGTATGAAGTAGCATGTGGTTTGTTGAAAGCATAGCCTAGATGCTAATGCTCCATTGGCACAAATGTCAGGAGCATGTTGCTGATGTGTGTTGATGGCGCAGAGCTGGGAGGTGATCCCGAAACAGAGAAGATTTGGTACAGAAGGAATTTCATCATACTTTGGACTGGAATAGCAGAAGATGAAATTCATTCAAAGCGCAAAATACTGACTGATGTGCCCAAATCACCTGCTGCAAAGTAGGAGCTCATCATTGGGAAAGGACTCAGAGCTCATGAGCTGATGGTGGGGCAGCTGTGAGCTGCCAGCCTGGGGCAGTTGTGAGGCTGTCTTCAGCAATGTCAGGGGTAATATCTCCAGGAGAGCTACGGGTGGATAACCTTGATGTCATGATCTAGCGCACTGACCCAATGACTCAGTGCTGCCTTAAAAGTGGAGACATTACTCTCGTATCCTTTCCCTGAGCACCATTTCTACTTTTCCTCAGCCCCTTCCCATAGTCTTCGGCCTGTGAATCAAGTCTGCAAAAAAAAAAAAAAAAAAATTGTTTTTGTGGCATTAATGGGCTGAATGCAATTGCAGAGAGATCCAGAGAGACCCAAATCTCCCCCATGGTAAATGACAGGAGTATGTAGCAAGGAGCAGAGCCTGGGGAAGGGGAAAGGAGTAGGTCCTACTGGGAGCTGCCTGTTAGATAAGTGCATCCCATTTGGGGACAGCTGCTGAGATAGTGTCTTTGACTAAGGCTTTGTCTGAGTAGGAGCTCATCTGAAACACTGCATGCATGGTGATGGTCACATAGGGATGATATCTTTCGGTGGTATCTTTGCAGAGCACCCAGGGACTGTAGGGTGTTCAGACCTCCTCACTGCCCTTCATAGAGACTCTTGGGGAAGTCAGAGGCTGGGACTTGCTTGCCCGTTGAAAAATTTATACTGCCAGCTGAGAGCCTTTGTGAGAGACTGATTCCTAGAAAGCAAAAACTAGATCTCTAGTCTGTGATAGCAACTCCTCAGCAAGAAGCCCTGCCTTCAGGGATGTCTCAGGCTCCCCAGAGTCTGGCCTGACAGCACACAAGTGCTGCAAACACCATTATACAGCCCTTTTTGTAAACCTATTACATTGGGTTTGTTTCCCTCTACTGAAAAGCTGGTCCAGAACCCGATTCCTCCACTGGGTAAAAAATCTTCCAATTTCCAGCTAAATGTATTTAAGACCAGTGTACACAGGGGAACAAGTAAACTCAATGGTAAAACAAGAGAAGAGGCAATTTGCAAGATGTATGGCCAGGCTCTTAGTTACAATGTTGAGAGCAAATGCTCACAAGGAAACAAACAACAAAAAAAAAAGGCACAAAAGGCAGATCTACTCAGAGATGGCAACCGACCTTCAGCACCTCAACTCCCCAGTAGCCTTTTCAGCTGCCAGACCTGGGAATCAAAAGCCCCAGAGGGACTCTGCCTTCAAAATGACTCCCCAGTTTCCATTTCTACTCCTATACGGGTGTGGTACCAGCTTGAGGAGCTGATGACCTGGTTTTTATCCCATCACCCTTCCTGGGCATCCCTTCAGCACCTCTCACCCTACAGCCACTTGCCCATCTTCATCACAGAGGCTTTGGCACATTACAGAAATGGAAATTACCCTTAGGACTCTCTCAGGACCCAAACCTGGAGCCTTTCATCCTTTCCCATGCAATCACACTGCAGTAGCCGTGCCACGCAGCGTTGCCCCACTGCAGATACTCCTCTACTGCTGTGCCAAAATCTGTGGTCCTCAGCATCCATTAACCCATTATGGCACGGTGGTGAGGAGAGCAGGAACAGGGGGAGGCTGGGCAAAACACGAAGGATGATCAGCTTTCTGTCTTCCAGACAGAGAACGAGGAAATAGGTCTGGAAAACAGAGCTGGAGGTGGAAGAGGAGGGGTATGAGAACCAGATGATTTATGTGCGTGTGTACATGAGAGAATGAGAAGCAACGATTCAACCTGGTAATTGGTTTGGGTTTTTTATTGATTATAAATTGAAATTCCAAGCTGTAATTAATATCCTGAGCCTGAACTATACCTGTTGTACAGAGCTGTGAACACATCTCTATAAAATGTCACATGAGGCAGTAGCTAGACATAAATTCTGTGGTGCTCAGGATTTCCAGCATGTTGCTTTCTGTAAAGACCCTCCATTGGTATTAAACATGGCCACAGACATGGCCATGAAATGCTGCTCTGAGACATCTTTCCCAGCACTTTTTTCTTGTGGCCCATTTTCCCCAGCTTCTCCTTGGTTCTTGAATAAAGCGGAGCAATCATATGTAAAAGTAGGTTCAAGACCACTGATGCTATTTTAATTTCTTTGCTTTTGTCATAATTCAATGTTTTTGTTTTGCTGATAGATTTTTACCCACAGCTGAGAGTTCAGATCTGGGCTTGGGACCGGGTGATTTGGGCAATGCAGTGTTTTGAGTTTGTGGGTGAGCTTTTTTATAGAAAATTCCTCTGACTTGACAGGCCTAAAAAGGGGGCAAAAGCACCCAAATGCTTTTATCTGTACTCTTACACATGACTTCAACAATAATATAATAATTTTCATTTGAAAGTGCACTAATGCCATTTTATTGGGCAACTAACATAATACAAAGGAGGGGATGAAATGGAATATTTGTGGCTGCAGAGACAGATATCATTATTCAAGGGTGGAAGCATGTGAAAGGGTAAAGGGGGTTTAAAGAGATACTCTTTTGTTGTACTTAACACTGATAAATGACATACAAGTCAGGATAACAGGGCAGAGCTCCTGTCAGGGAGACAATGATAAATGTGGAGGCTGGGACAGAAAGGTTCACTAAACAGAAATCTGTATATGACACGTTGTACGTGTGATAGACTCGTCTGCATGGTCTGACTAATCCACAAAGCGCTCCTCCCTGCTCAAATTGTGGCCCTCCAGCACATCTTATACAATCACTGGGCTCGGGTTTGTTTTCCCATTTTCATACGGCAGCAGAGATCGATCCCCCTTAATCAGTGCAACACGCAGGGCTAAAAACGGAGAGGAAAAATGTCCTTATACAACTATTATTGATATTTATTTCAAGCTAATCTTTGATGGCATGAAACAAAAAGCAGTCAGACCTTATTTATTATTACTGCTGTCTCAAAAAAATCTTCCTTTTAAAAGGATGCCCAGCATCAGCCAGTTAAGAGCAAGACCCATTTAAGAGAAAACAGAATCCCCAACTATTACTTCTTCGTGAATAAACCAGGATGTCTGTGCTTCATGCGTTAAGCTTCACACATCCCCTGCTCCCAAGCACCATGACCCGTCCTCCTCACATGGCCTCGGCATCAGAGAGGAAGACGGACAACAGGAGGCAGCTCCAAAAGGCATTCACGTCCTCAAGAAGCAATTTTAGCAGTTCACAAAGCCCAAATTCCAAGAACACGTTCATGTAACATTCACTGCACCCTCTTAACCGATGAGTAAGCCTCGCCCTTTCAATAGGGGGAACGTGCATGAAGGGCTAAGCGTGGTATCAGGTAGGAACACAAAGGAAGATTGAATGAAAGTAATTCAGCAAGATTGGTGGGAGATTGGAGGCTGATGGTCAGTCCCCTTTGGATTCCTTTGAGCAGACAGACGTTTTTACTGGCATGTGCTGGCTCTGACTGCACGCTGTGAGTCTGACAGGCACGGTGTATGACTGCTGAGCCCCAGGTGGGAACACTTTCTCCTTTACAGCAGGTTATGAACATAGCAAGTATCACCTCGTACCTTAGCTGCAGCTACCCTACAGATCCACAAGTCCCAAAATGTGCTGGCACAGCTGAACAAAAGGTGAGGCTCAGGTAGAGCATGGAAACCCAGGCTTCAAAACTTTCCTGCTTTAAGTGCAGGGGCCTGAGTCACCTGCAGCACTGTGCTGTTCCTTTCCATCTCATGTACAGACAGGAGTAACAGACACATCTGCCCCCCAGCCCACAACAGCCTCCTGCTTGATGAATTTAGGACTGGGAAAGAGGTTGGGATGAACCCCGCCTTCCTTCTCTGGCACTGTGCAAAGCAGAGAAAGAGAGGCAGCACCACACGAATATATGTTCACCCTTCTGCTGAAAACACCCTTCTTCCAAAGTCTACTGGGATTGTGGCAGGGACCAAAGATGGTGCTGTTTAAAATATTTTATAGGGAAAAAATGCTGGAGGCTCTCCATCTAGGGAGATGTTGGGCTTCCCCTTCCAACCACTCGCTAAGTTCAGGAAAGCATCCTCCAACCTCTTCAGCAGAGGAAAGAGGGCAGAGAGCACCTCTGCAACCCCGCAGCTGTGCAGAAATCCCAGGGAAGGATCACTGGATGGGGATGGCCAGCCCCAGACCCCTGCTGTCAGCTCCCAGCATGGCAAGTGCACAGCCTGTGGACTTCATCCCAGCAAGAGCTCCATCCTGTGTAGCAGGACCAGGCAGCTGGGTGCCTGCAGAAAAGCTGCGGGTCTGGGGGAGACGCCTCCTTTTCATCTTGAGAAGAAACGAGCTCCTTAAATGGTGGCTTGTTTGGGACCACTGCTTTATAAAATCTATATTTAACGTTAATACAACAGGACCTCGGTGCCACAATGACACACTGGCTGGGAGGAAGGGGTGTGCTGGGTTTTAGCGCGTTTTTTCTCCTCGCTGCTGCTCAGTAATGCTGGCCCTTGCAGGGATAAAGGTTGTTTACCCGCCTGTGTTTGCACATTTACCCAGGCTGTTCTGCATCATGTCAGCAAGCTGCCAGGGCCCATACTTTCATGAAATGGTCAGCAAAATACCGCAGCAGGTGTATGGGGTCCCCTCTGAAGCATCCATTTCCGTAAGGTGTTGCCTTGGAGCTGCGGCTAAAACTGGTTCAGTCGAGGCAGATTGATTTGGGGAGGAAAGAGGGAGAAAGGAGAAACATAGCGTGTTGCTTTCGGTCTTAACTCGTTACCTTTTGTAATGCAAGTAACCGCATCTTGATGCAGAAATCTGCTGCCAGCCCCTGGAATCAAACAGTGCACTAAAATAGCAGGCCTCACAGTCATGACTTTAAAAGTATGTTTATTACAAGAGTTTCTCAATTAAATTCCATTTCTACTGCTGAGCCTGAATATTGATTTCAGGGTAGAAAAGTTGGCCCTTCAGGACAGAACGCATGAAAAATATGCTGTATTTCCTTTCCTTTACTATTACATTACTGTTCTTGGCGTTAAAATAGTAAAAGGGAAATTTTTATTAAATGTATACCTTGTTTTTTTTCCATTTTATTCCTATATTTTTTTGACAAGGAAAGGAAGAACTGCAATAAACTCCAGAGGGATTTTTTGAAGAAGAAAGTCTATTCAATAGTAATGTAAAATGCAAATTAAATATTTGTTCAGTGTTTAGTTATTCCTCAGAGACCAAAAGAAATTCTTTGTCATGACCTCCGTGCTGACCTTCACATCAAATTAGAAATTTTTGGTGTTTATGTGGAACTGTGCACATTGTCCCTATAAGCAATTGTAAAGAAGAAATGAATATTTTACGGCGGCTGCAATTTGTTTCAAGGATCTGTATTCATTTTGTGCGATAACTGTTCACCGAAGACTACAATTTACCTTTTTACAATTTCATTTAATGATCTGACATTTGAGACACTTCCTAATTAATTCTGTCTCTGCCTAAGCCAGCTGTGATAAATATAACCTATGCATACAGGATTACGTTGTTGTCTTTAGAAAATACATCCCATAAGAAAGGTGACGCTTCCATGATAGGACATTCATATCAGCCATATCATAAACGATGAAACTCTTATTGTTAATCTGAAATAGCTAAACAGCTAGTGTGAAATGCTACGCCAGATGAAGGTGGAGATACAGCCTGTTTACTTCTCCACCAAACATTTTTAATGGTAGAAGTTGCACAGAAATGGTTATTTCTGAACGTGGCATTTACAGGATGCTTGTTTACAGAAAGCTTGCTGCCTGAAGTAGTTCTCGTATTGAACACGTTAACACAGGAGCGGTCAACATGAGGAGATTTGGCAGGAGAGCAGTGAGTGTAATCCCCTCCATTACACAGAGTTAACATCTCAGGAAAGGACGGCGCGAGGGCTGTGTCACATCGCTGGGCTAACCAGGGCATGCCGTGGTTAAAAAAGTCACCATACAGAGATGGTTGGCTGCAAATCAGTGATGGGTAAATCTTCCAGGGGCTTTAAAAGCAGCCGGGGTGACAACCATTGATAGCCACAGGTCTACCAAGAAGAGCAGAGTCTTTGTTAACTGTGCCCTCTTAGCTGTGGAGCTCACTTACTAACCGGATAAAGAAGCATCTTTAAACCTGGCAAACACTTCTGGATACTGCCCTAAAATTATGCAGTGCAACATCAAACTTCTTCCTCCCCTTTTTACCTCCATGTAAATATTACACCTTTTTTTTGCTTTGTGTTCAGGAAAATTAAACAAGGAAGGTTTTCCATACCACAGATGTGTGGGTTTTATTGTTGTTTTTGTTTTTATATTGTTGTTTTTGTTTTTATCAATGAGCAAAAATCTCCAGAATAAGATTATAACAGATCTTGAGCTGTTCATTATTCGCTATTATATGCTATAGATCATGCTGTAGAGGAAATAGCAATTAAAAAAAAAAAAAAAAAATCTAATAGTCTAATAGTTTTAAATTGCTGTTTCTATAGTGACTTTCATAAATATTCTTTAGAAGATGAATTTAGGTACTGAGGAACATAAATGTTTCCCACCTTCTATTTCAGACAAAAATTGAATCAGTTTTGCACAGAGATATGCTTTAGACACGTTTGGCATGTCATCTCCAGATTGCCACTTTTTCTGGGTGATTTGTATTTTTACAGGGAAATAGTGGATGGGCTGTAAATATTAGTTTACTCAACCTGGAAGAAATTGTGATTTGGCAAGATTTGGTTCATAATAACAGGAGTAGACCTGGTATGGAAAAAGGAAATTCTGCAGCTGCAAACTGGACTCTGCGGGAACTTCATGAAGTCCACACTGTGTGAAGTTTTGAGCCTTAATTCTAGTCCAAAGTGATATAAAAAGCATTTTTCTTTTATTTCTTTTCCTCCCATGTCTGTAGAAATAATAACTTCAGGTGAAGTTAAATTTTTTCGTTTTTAAACAGAAATCCTTTTGAACCAGCAGAACAACGCCTCCGGTTGGAGCCTTCCATTTGAGAGGGAGCAGCAGTGAATGGGCGCTGGAAGCCTTCACACAGGTTATGGCTGGTTTTAGTTTTGTAGTGGAGGTGTCCCTCCAGTGGCTCCTCAAAAAAATGCAGCGATAGGGAAGCTGGTGTTTAATCTGTGAAGAAAAAGGTGTTCTCCCGTCTCGCAAAGCTAAGGACACTCCTTACTACCTCAGGAAAAATGTCAATATCAGCTGGAGAATTAGGTGAAGATGTCAACACTCACATCTCCTAACGGAGTTCAGAATATCCAAATGACAAGAAATTTAGGCATGTTCTCCTCTTTAATGAAAAGCATTACTAGCCTTCTTTATTTACCCTATTATATATTTACATCTTCTCAGTTCTTGGAGTCTTAATAACAAGCCCCTAAATACATGTCTTACCCCAAAGAGTTTATAATCAAAGTGTAAGAAAAAATAGACAGGAAATGTAGGGAATCATGAAAAATATATATTATTTAGCATAATACACTCTTGTAGTCTGTGTAATATCAAAGGTGGCTTTTTTCTTAAGCCTTATGGCAAAGGAGAATTTAAATAAGAGCTTTGAAGGCAGGTAATGATGTAGCTTTGCGTCTGTTTGCAGCCTGTCTCTCCCAGGCCCGAGGGCCTGATGGAAGAAAGTATAAGGGTGCTTGTTGGAAAATTTAACGAGTGGATGATGGCAGCCTGGCAGGGAGTAACCGCCTGGACAGGCACCGCAAGCTGAGGCATTAGGTAGGGAGTCAGCCAAGTTGGGCCCTGAGATGTAAGGCAGGAAACCTATATTCAATGTTGTTGAGGAAAAGGTCAGTGATGGCCTGGAAAAAGGAAGGCAAGAGGTGGGGTTGCCTGTTAGATAAGTCTGCAGGCAAGAACCACGGGGATTTCAGGAATCACAGCTCAGCTAAATGCCGGCTAATATGATGGCCAAGTTGGGAGTCAGATGGTAGGGTTATCACCTACCAGGGTTAGCAAAGGAAGCAGAAAGAAGTGGTCACTGGGAGGAAACGTTAAAAACCACACCAAAAGCAATGGTTACCCAAGACTGGATACCCAAGAAGACAAGCCAGAGTTTTAGTCTGGACACCAAAGATAGGGTTCAGAATTGTCTAGGTTGGTCTTATGTTTGGTTAGCCTAGGTTAGTGCTTAGTCCAGGTTTCTGCCAGGGTGGCTGGAGTTTAACGCCTATTTAAATGAGGCTCCTGTCATCAGACTGGAAGGCAAATCAGCTGCCAAGGTAGGTCAGTACCATAGGATGAGCTCAGACATTCCTGGGATTCAACAGACTATGTTGACTAAAGCTCCACTGGCTTCAAGAGGTGAAAAGACATCAGGTTCCCATGGGGACACCTCCCTGCAGGTGCTTGCCACCCAAGGAATTCAGAGAGGCATCAGCACTGATACCTGATTTTGCAGAAATATGGGGATCAAGTCCAGTGATGCCCCTGACAGGGCTGGAAAGAGAGCTGAGGAGAGAGCAAATGGACATATAGGAGGGAATCAGTAAAGGACAATGCCTTGCATGGAGCGGGACCAATTCAGATTTAAACATTTGGTCCTGGTTCAGCAGAACATTGGCTATGAGAGGCATTGAACATTTGTTTATTTTTATAATTTTGTGTAGCCTGAGTGAAGTTTTTTGGAGCTCTAGGTAGAATTCCCCAAAAGGTACTTTCTTTTTCTTTTTCTTTTTTATTTCATCTATGGGCTAGCTCTAAAACAGACAATGTAAACCAGAGACATTGTGTTCTCATTCTAGAATGGCCCATCACTGACTGGGGAGAGAAATTTCATCCACAGTTTAGCAAAGCACATTGTGAGTAACTTAAAGATTAGTCCCTCCTAAAGCCAGGAAACAATTCCCATGCTTAAATTCGTGTAAACAATTCATTTTTAACTGGAATCACAGAAAATTACTCATTTAAGTACTGACAGGAATCAAAGCATCTCTTCCCTAGCCTCACTGACTTTCACAGCACTTAAATTTTTACCATTTAACATTAAAATATAAGTGCCGCGATCTTTATTTTTGGATGTGGTTTACTTTGCTATAGAGCTGCTTAATTCTCTGCCATATCTGGAATGACATTTGCCATGGATGTCAGCCAGTAAGTTTGTGAAAGTTTTTCTGGTTCCCTGGAAACCTTCCCTAACATCCCACCCGGCCTAGAGTTTAGACAATGACACATCTCAGTGTTACATACTTCCCATGCTTCAGTTCTGAAAGGATTTTTCCCCTTTGCATATGAAGAAGATGTGACATATCCTAGATCGGCTTTTGAGACATTCTTGAGATGCTCGAGATGCTCCATGTTTAAGAGAAATATTTATTTTACAGTTTGCAGCCAAGGGCAGCTGGCCTGGCTCAGAACCCACTGACTCCATCGGGAATTGGCTCCGGCTGATATGAGCTGCCCGGAGCCTGCCAACATGTTCATGAGTGACCGAAAGGGTAAACCTGAAAACTGGAGGAATTGTTCTAGCGGCTAATAACAAAATGAGCTTGTATAGATAACAGACAAAAAAAAACGATGTTTGGCCTGCAATTTTAAGAGGATTTACCTTCGCTCAAGCTGTAAACGGTTTAGAGCAGTGCTGAAATGCAGATCTGGGCCCCAGTCCAGTATTCCCTGGGAAGAGAAGAGGAGACACATACCAGTATCACTGGGGACCAGGCTCCAACCTAAGCGACCCAACTGAAGACTAAGCAGCCCCTGTGGCAATGCTTTTCAAGGGACAACACTTGAAACAAAAGGCCAGTCCAACAATTATAATAGGAACCCAAGTTGTTCCACTGGAATAAAAGAAAAAAAAAAGTGTAATAACTAATAATAGCATAATAACATTCTTCAGGGTCTCTCTCCATGTAGACAAGTCTTCCAGTAGTTCCCCCAGGCTATCAGAGAGACCTCCAGCAGATTTCCAGATTTTTTGCACTGCCTCCTATTTGCAGAACAGCTGTTTCTTCCAAAATAAGTGGGACTTGCTCCTGCTGGCATTATCCCTTTTACACATAAAATAACATGGGTAGAACAATAGCAAACAGATGTGATATATGATATATCATAAAATATAACAGCAACATCTCTCTCCAGCCCAGGAGGGTTGTTTAATTTATCAGTTTTAACGAGTGTTCAAGCAGTTTATGACACATACTGATTCGTGCAATCTAAATGTAGCTATGTCATTAATATCATATAAATCTTTTTAAGCAAGAATCTATGCTTTCACACAAAAAAAAAAATGGTATCTGTGCTACACCAAAGGCTCATGTTTCATCAAATAAATGCAATGGGGATTAGGCTAGTGGTTTTAAATACGATTATCCTATAGTAAAAGCAAGTTTGATGCTTTCTAATATTAGTTCTACTCCTATGCTCTGTCAGTAGGAAGGTGCTGAGATCATGTGAAGAGTGGGTAGCTCCCATAAGAAACCTAGCTGACAGATTGGTGTTTGGGGGTGTCATGCTAGTTGTGTGATTTTACTCCCCATTTTTGAAATCTGTAACCAGTCCTTAGTAATAAAGGCTACACAAAACACATATTACAAGTAAAAAGAAGAGATGACAAGGGACTTGAATAGAGTGGTTTCCAGCCAAGGGTCAAGGTCAAAGAGCATTTTGATAGCAAAATCAGCAGCCATTATTTTGATGCACCTATGTTTTGTCCCCAGCCATACGTTACGCTGAAATAGCCGTGTATACATCACTAATGGCTATTTCAGAACCTATGAGAGCTTCTGGCAATGCTCCAAAAGTGAGATACAAAGAACAACCCACAGTTGGGAACTGGCAAATTTCTGGTTTTCTCTTAAGTTTATAAAATATGGATGGATTTTCCAGGGGCAAGAGAGGTACCAGTAAAATATTTCCCAGGCATCAGAATTATTCGCCAGCAATAGAATCAAGTAAGGTTTTACTGGTCTACAAAATCCCAGTCAAGAATTTTTTAAACAGGAGAACTAGGCAAGGTGGGAATTATGGCCACTTGACTGAAGCGTGGATATGGCCTGAAGGATGTTGCATACCCTGGAGGAGCCCCCGGTGGAGCAGGTGGATGTGGCCTGGAGGAGGCTGCGGCCCATGGAGAGCCCCCGCAGGAGCAGGCCCCAGGCCGGAGCTGCAGCCGGTGGAGAGGAGCCCACGCAGGAGCAGGGGGGCTGGGGGGAGCTGCTGCCTGTGGGGGACCAGTGCTGGAGCAGATGGACCCCATGGGATGGAGCCGTGTGGGAGCAGTTGTTGAAGGATCAGTTTGGGAAGGACGGCATCCCGTGGGAGAGACCCCGCGTGGAGCAGGGGCAGAGAGGGACTGTGAGGGAGCAGTGGGGATGAAGCGTCAAGGACTGACCACAGCCGCCAGTCCCCATTCCCCCATGCCACTTGGTGGGAAGATGCAGAAGAGGGTGGATGGGGGGAAAGTTTTTTGTTTGTCTTTGGTTCTCGCTGCTCTCGTCTGTTATTAATTGGCAGTAAATTACATTAATCTCCATATGCTGAGTCTGCTTTGCCTGTGACACTAATTGGTGAATGATCTCCCTGTCCTCATCTCAACCCATGATTTTTTTATTTCATCACATTTTCTCCCCCTTTTCCTTTGAGGAGGGGGAGTGAGAGAGTGGCATGCTGGTGCTGAGCTGCTGTGAAAACACTGCAGATGTTGAGGGAAATCTCCACGGAGAAAGAGAGGAGGCTGTGGGTTTAGGACACTGTCAAGTTTAGTCAAGGAACAGCGGTGGCTGAAGGCTGGGCAGGTGGACTTTGAGCTTTGGCATTGGAATTGCTTTTTTATCTCTTCATGCCCTACCCATAGGAAGGAGATAACACTTCTCCTCCAGCTGGTGATAGAGTGGCAAGAAAAAAATTGTCTAGAAAATGAAAGGGAGACACTTGTACAGTGGCAAGGGTTTTATAGCTGAAAGTAAGGCAAAGACACATTATCTCAACAGTTCCCGAATTTGAGTCTGAAAAAGAGAAGGAAAATTGTGTCTGTCCTGGAATGAATGGCTTTGAGAAGAGTGAATAGAAAACCTAGAAGCAGACACCAAATTAAAACCATTTTTTTTTTCTCTTTCTTTAGGGGAAAATTATTTAAAGACAAAAAGCAGAGAGTAGGAGCTGAGCTGAGTCACGGTGTGACGATGAAGGACCAGGCACCAAACACACAGTGCACCAGCAGGTCTGAAGACAGCCAGTTGAAGGTGCCCAGTTATGCTGCCCTGGCCTCGTTTACTATAAAATGACAGCAGGAGCCTCATAATAGGTAAAGCAAGGGATGAACTAGATGGAGGTGAGGTTCTGAAAGCTGTCACTTGCCCAAGTTAAAAAGCTGATGTAATAAAGAAGAGGGCTGGATTTGGATGGAGCCTAGAGAAGAACGTCCCTGGAAGGATCTTGTCATAGAAGAAGAGGAGCAGAGCAACAAGGTGGCTTGTGACAGAGCTGAGGGCCATCCAGGAGCAATAAAACTAATCCACTCCTCATGATGCTTAGAGCCACCTACACACTTCAGGAAAGACCCAGTTTGAAAAGCTGAAGGTTCACTGAGAAGAAAAAAAAAATGGAGTCTTAATAAGGATTCATTTATTCATAGTTCATTAACAATTTCCCCAATTTCTGGTACTTGTAAACAGAGCGGCCTTGTCCTACAGCGACAGGCAGGCAGTTCGGTGCCGCACTCTCCCGGCGGAGGCTGTGCTAATGTGAGTGCTCTCAGAGCATGCCTGGTATTTTTGGAAGCCTAAGCAGATTCAAAATAGCTGAGCGGTGATGTGTTTGGAATCAGAAGCCCAGGTCAGAGGGGATTAGGAGGCTGGACTCGTGGTAGCAGGCCTCACAATCCCAAGTAGTTGTTCTGGGTGTTTTACCCATGCCCCACCATCAGCCTGGATAATCTGCTTGGTAGCCCCAGAAACTAAGCCGGAGGCAAAATACAGGCTCTGTGAGGCAAAACAGCCAGGCTTAAGTTTCTGTGGGAGGCCTAGTTACTCCAGCTCAGTTTTCCATTTTGCTAAGTGGTCATTCAGAGGTCCTTCATAGCAGCCCCTTCATCTCCAGCTACATCCTTCCCTTCTTCCAGCCATGCCAGCTCATTTCCAAATTCAGCAGCATGGCACATGGTTCACAGGTTTAACCAAACTTCAAAGGTTTAACCAAAGGAAGAAGTGTTTCAGACTGACTTCAGGGTCAATGCACCAAGAAGAGCAGATTTATTAGTTAAAGCTGATGGACCTAGGGTCTGTACTTACTTTAGGGTCTGTTCTGAATATATTTTTTCTTCCAATATTTACCACAGCTGGAAATGAAAAAGAAAAGAAAAAGAAGACAAAAAAAAAAAAAGTAAAAAGAAGAAAAGAATAATAAAAAAAATACTTTCTGTTTAAGTTGCTGTAAAAATCCAGTCCATGCATGCTTTGATAGGAGACAGCCTAATCCTCTTCTTGCTTGAGTGGTCTCTCCAATTTCTGCCGTGGAGCTGACAAGTCCCCTTGGGTTTATGGTGAGGGATTTTTTTTAGACGACGACTTTTTTTTTGCTCTACTGATTTTACCTCAGGGGAAATCACTGAGATTTTTTTTCCACAAGAAATAGCTGCTCCTTATTTATTTAGATAAGCTATCTAATTCCATTAAAGGTAGCTGTTTTGGGGGCCTTTTTAAACATTCTTCCTTTTGCTCTGGATTCTTGAGATCTTACAACATCTTTTTACAAAACTAGTTGGCTTTGACAGTCAGGGTTACATTAGGCTTGTCTAACAAGTGGGAAAATATACTTAAGGCCTTCACAGAGGACAGTCACAGGTCTGTTCCAGTCCAGTGGGACTCACATCCAGCATGCTGGGGGCAGAGCTGAAGGACAGCCAGGACAGAATGGGATACATTGCTTCTGCACCAACCCATGCCCCAAAAATGTGAGTACCTCCAAAAGGGCAGGTTAAAAATGCAGGAGATAAATAATGGAAGGAGTAGAATAACATTCCTGTGATGGATGTGCTGAATTTTTTCTCTAAATCAGGAAGATTTCTTCCTATAGCCCTGCTCTGTGTCACATCCCGGAGTGGCGGACATAGCACAGGAGCAGCTGGATAAAGACTTACAGGCTGAATTGTGCCAAAGGGCAGAAGTGTTGCCATAGCAGTTCTTCCAAATACCATTTAAACTATTCAGTTTTGTTTTCTCTTGACAAACACGGGATAAACTAATTACATTATTTTGCAGATAGGAAGTGAAATAAAGCACCTTATCTCTGGGAAAGCCCTCAGCTATGGCTGTCACTGTACAAATACTTGCACTGCAAATACCATTAGGCAGAATGGGAGGGTAAGCAACCAGAGCCACCGGCAGAAGGGTGGAGCACAGCACTCAGCTGATGTCCCCACCTCCGTTTCTGGTGCCCTCAGATTTCAGGGAGAGAGAGAAATGTGTTGTCTTTATATTGGGAGTACAGTGGAGTATAGGTTGAATTCCATTTTTATAAACTACAGGATTGTTTAATCTGCACTGCCCACTGTTATTTCTCTGTGTGCTCATCTTATGAAATGGCATGATTGAGGTGTTGCTCTGAAGAATTAACAAGCTAAATGGTCTGAACGAAGTGAAAGAGAGAGGGATTAAATTACCTTATTTTATACACAGGGATCAGAGAGAGGCTGGCTGGTAACCATTGTAAGATTGGTTCAGGAAGGTAGGTGCAGAGTCAAGACCTGCATGCAGATTCCCTAAATCCCAGGCTACTCTCATAACCATGAAAGCCTTCTTCTGAAGTACAGAGCTAGGCTTGTAATATGGCCATGTATCATACATCAAACCACCTTCTGCCTCCAGCCTACCCTCACTCCAGCAAATTTCCACCTTTGAACTTCGTATCTGCAAGGGCTGATTCCTCCAGTAAAACCCGTGCTTCCAGATTAATATATTGCAGCCCCAGATGCCCAGGAATTACAGAAGACCAGAAGGATTCTAAAGAAGAAATCATGACAGACTTTTTAGAAAGCTGGTAAATATTAGGCTAATGTGCTGGGAAGTTCAGGTGTATCAAAAATGGGGACGAGATAGCTTACAACAGAGAAAGCTCTTGGCTGATGCCAAAAAAAGCGTTTTAGTAACAGCTTCAACTTGACCTAAAGAGTCAGGAACACGCCATCTTCTTCCTAAGGGAAAAGCAGAGCACTGCTTTATTGATGAAGTTGGGAACCTGACAGGAGTACATTAAGCTCAGTGGTGCTAAGCACCTTCTAGGCTCATAAATGATAGCAGGATTTGAAGGTTTACTATGTAAGTATCCAAATTAACTAATCACAGTAAAGTGTGCCACATTTCCAGTAGTACAAATTAGCTGGGTAAGGCTGCTTTAAGGTAATGTAGGTTGATGGAAATTCTTAACCATTGCACTTGGAAGGATACATCATGATTTAACTCATTGAATATCTATACATTCCAGTGCAAATAACACAGTAACTGCTAGGGCTAAATTAAAGTTTGTTTTCCATTCAGAAAAGTACTTTGCACTCTACAAGGTATAATTCAAATAGGGAAACCATTTCAGGATACATCCTGATAAAGGTGTCAAATAATTTTGGCTGGATTCTGAGGCAGTAACGTTACTTCTCTTACTTGGCTATTCTGTTTCCTGATCACTATAAAATGTCCTTTAAAAGTGAGATTCAGTGTGGTGACATACATAATACTAGCTTATTTATGTTACATATGAAGCCTTAAATAGTTCCAGAATTTTACCTCAGACTGCCTCTGTTGGTATTATCGCTGTATAATCCCAGTAATGGTACTTGTCACTAGAAATACAACACTAAAACATGCAGTGCTGAATCCTGCACCAAGAGCCAGGTGAGCACACACAAATACGCCAGTGACAGCTCTGAAGCGGGACAGCAGGAAAAGCTACACCTGCAATAAGTACATCCACACATGACAAAAATCCTAGACAGAAGGGAAGAGCCTGATATAAAACGTATCATATCTGTTTTAAATTAATCTTTGGAGTACAAGAATACAGCTGTGTCCTGGGGCTCTAATTTTAGATAAGGAAACACAGCTGTGAACTGACTTTGACAGCTCTCTTTCTATATGCTGCCTCTTACAAGTCTAAGAAATAAGCCACACCAGCTCAAGACCATTTGGCAATAGTCCATAGTTTAATATTTATCAAAGTGTGTATAATTATAGCTACCCTGGCAGTTGTACTTATGGTATTTTCCCCACTGAAACCCATTACTTACGGCTAACTCATCACAAATCCTATGGTTAGTCCTGGCCAGAGATGGTCCTACCTGCTTCTGTCTCCCTGAATGGGAGCCTGATGTAAGGGCATTGCAGACAGACAGACAGGCAGGCAGTCGCTTGGACTATGCTGCTGCTGGAGGAGCTGAGTGAATGGGAGCACATTCTGTAAGAGGTGATGCCTAAGCCAGATAACCATCCCGGTTGTGGCTGGGTGTTTCTCTGTGAGATACGCTGTGGGTTTGCCATGAGATCATAACCTCCTTGCAAGCATTATTAAACGAAATTATATGGCCCCACATAATGCAGCAGATCAGATTTTCATAATATTCCCCCCTCGCCCATGAAACAAAGGACCTCTATTATGGAGGCACAAATCAGGGTTAGATCACCCCAGTGTTTGGCACTACCTGAATGTAAACTCAAAGGCCTAAAAAATAAAGGCTCTGCACTGAAGTGTTCAGAAAACTGCTGATTCCAGTGTTTTAAGACTATCTGATAAAGGCAGATGCTGTTTGTTTCATCCTCTGAGCTGCTAGGACAGAATCCATCCTCTTGGCCTAAGAAAAGGAGTTGAAAATATTCAGAAGGATGTTTAAGGTACATTTACATGTGTATATGGAGGCACGAATACTTATTTCTGTGGAGAACAATGCAACTTTCAGCTTGACCAGAAATCAGCCCCAAAGCAGAGCAAGAAGGCTAGCAGGAACAGACAGCAAAACATCTCCAAAATGAAACTTGACTTGATAGAAAATTGACTTCTTAAAATTAATGATCACCCTCTTTCCATCTGATGTACCTGCTTTCTCTGGGAACATTCATCTCTGCCAAAACACCTCAACGAAAATCTCTCTGTTTTCCTGAAAAGGTCAGTTCTATACAGGGAAGTAACTCAGAGGTGGGTCTCCTGGGTCTTTGGTCCTTTGTGTACCAGTAATAGGTCAGAGAATTGCAGCTGGGTTGGGTTGGCAGCACCTCAGGGTCCCTCGGGCCCAGCCCCTGCCCCAGCAGGGCCACCCAGAGCAGGGTGCTCAGGCCCATGGCCAGGCGGCTTTTGGAGCTCTCCAAGGAGGAGACCCCACAGCCTCTGGGCAGCCTAGTCCAGGGCTCCACCACCCACCCAGCACAGCCTGGGGATCAGGCGAATCTCCTGGGCTGTCAGTGGATCCCCAGGGGCTGAAAGCTTCCACCTCAGGACTGGGATCACTTGAGCAGCTCCAGTGTCACAGGGCTTGGGCATTGCAGCTCTCCCAGGGCATCTTCCAGTAGGGGCCTGGGGTCCCCGTGCCCAGCTGAGACGTCAGCCTTGCTGCCATGGGCTCTTCCTTGGCTCAGAAAGCCCAGTTATGGGGAAAAGCTTGGGGTTGAGCTTAAAATGTAGTTACTTGCAGGTGGTGCTGATGTATGTTGTATTCCCCCTGTACTCGGCTCTGGTGAGGCTGCACCTTGAGTACTGTGTTCAGTTTTGGGCCCCTCGCTACAAGAAGGACATCGAGGTGCTTGAGCGGGTGCAGAGAAGGGCGACAAAGCTGGTGAGGGGCCTGGAGAACAGGTCCTACGAGGAGCGGCTGAGGGAGCTGGGCTTGTTCAGCCTGGAGAAAAGGAGGCTCAGGGGCGACCTTAATGCTCTTTACAGATACCTTAAAGGAGGCTGTAGTGAGGTGGGGGTTGGTCTGTTCTCCCACGTGCCTGGTGACAGGACGAGGGGGAATGGGCTTAAGTTGCGCCAGGGGAGTTTTAGGTTAGATGTTAGGAAGAACTTCTTTACCGAAAGGGTTGTTAGACATTGGAACAGGCTGCCCAGGGAAGTGGTGGAGTCACCATCCCTGGAAGTCTTTAAAAGACGTTTAGATGTAGAGCTTAGGGATATGGTTTAGTGGGGACTGTTAGCGTTAGGTCAGAGGTTGGACTCGATGATCTTGAGGTCTCTTCCAACCTAGAAATTCTGTGATTCTGTGACGTACGCAGCCAAACAACACCCTCTGTATAAACACACCAGAAGTTTAAATGACCACTAATGCAGTGCTTACCTGGAGTAAACCAAGAGTTGAGGGGACGTGGAGACCACATCTCATTAAAAATGAATGAAAGAAAGAAAGAAAGAAAGAAAGAAAGAAAGAAAGAGAGAGAGAGAGAGAGAGAGAGAGAGAGAGAGAGAGAAGATGAGGAGGTCCCTAAGTCCCTTTGCTTAAAAGAGACACAAAAAAAGAGAGGACCCAGCAGGTAGGTAAGCTGTTTATTCACCAGTTCTTCAAGAAACATGAGACATTTTCAGCACAGGCAGCAGAGGAAGAGGACCCACATTTGTGAGATCTGGGAGCAGAAGTCGCCCACATAAATTAAAAAAAAAAAAAAAAAAAAAAAAAAAACAAGAGCAAGCAGAAAAAAAATAGGAGGAAGAGCCTCACAGGTGTCCCCAAACATCTCTAAGTAGAGTCTTACACAGCTGTCAGGCAAAGCAGCTCTGCTTCCCTGCAGTTAAATTGGTCTGCTTTTTGCCATCAGCACTGTGGAGCTTTAATACCAAATCCTCAGTGCTGACCACCATTTCTCATTCGAGTGAAGGGAGGCGACGGCAGGTGCTCGGTGCTTGGCTTTCCCTTTCTTCCTCCTCTTCCTCCTCTTCCTCCCTCCAGCATCTCAGAGCGTGGTGCCGTGTCCTGCCCTGGCAGCACGCTCAGCTTCACACCTGCTCGGCTGCTTTCCAAATGGGCCTCACACCTTTAAAAAGATAATAGATGTTTTCTTTATCATCACCTCTGGAAAAATTCTTAATAAAAGCTGAGATTAATACATATATATTATAAATAGCTCAGCGGCACCAGACAAACAGCTTTCACACTCCAAAGCCTTATTTCAGGAAAGCAAGCACTCTGACTGCAAGACGCAGACCACTATTGATTGCCGGTCCCATAAATCACATTTATTTTCCAAATAATAGGAAGATTCATTGTTTTCTGCCAAGCGTTGTCACCTTGTAATAGAAGCCAGTCAAAGCAACAGTAATTTTCACACCATAAAAACAGTATCAAGTCTGTTCACTGAGCAGGATGAGCGCTATCGATCGGGGAGGGAGGGGAAAGAAAAACAGGAGACGAAAGCAAAGAAATTAAGTAATGATGTATAGGGTCTGTAATGAAAGGTCTGTTAACATTTCCATTATTCAGCATCCCTCCCCAGAGGCCTGCTGTGAAACATTTATAGCCCTGTTAGCAAACCCTCTCCTCAAAGCAGGGCTGCAAGGGGTTCGTGGTGGGACACTGAGGTGTCAGCAAAGGGGAGGCCGAACCCTTGCATGGTCACTGTTTATTGACACTCAACAAAAAAGCCCCAGAACATTTGACTAAATTGAGTTTTTCTGCTGCAGGGAGACTTAGGGCTAAGGGAGCGAGGGCTGCAGAATGGTCACCATCAGGGGAGGTCACAGAGTGGTGGCAGCGGGGACAGGTCTACTTCTACCTGCCCCACATGTGTCTCCGCTGTCCTTACTATCAAAATTCACCTAAACATTTAAAAATAATAATAATAATTAAAACAAACAAACAAACAAAACAAAACACCAACTCCAGAGCAGCTCACATAGATCAGATACTTGCAAACTGGCCAGCCAGGAAGTTTGCTTGCACCACCCTGGCCATGAGCATTTCAGCAGGAGGCAAAGCAGGTGGCTGAAGGTCTCAGCAGAGGTGGAGGAGACTGAGACCCATGTCCCGAGGATCCTGGCCTCCAGTAGCACCAGTTCCATCACCCACTGTGACCCATCACCTGCTACATCCCATAGACACAGTTCCATGCCCCGTGTAAGTGCAGCATCCTGAAGGATCCTGTCCGTTGCTGCTTAGTGGCTGTGTGGAGGGTTAGCACCATGCCAGCAATGCAGCCATCAGTAAATGGAACAAAAAGCTGACCTAAAATGTCCTGTGAGCTTTTCTGCCCGTCTCCAGGCATCTGTCACTCTCTGGATTAAGTCAAAAAGCACAGGGCCAGTCTCTAACCCCCTGAATTTCCAAGTCAAGCCTTCATACTCTTACTTCTACAGCAACGACAGGTGATGGTCTCATCACTCTTTTCTAGTCAATGTCAGCAGAAAGTAGCCCTAAAATAAAAGCAAACCATCCTCTCTGCTTGGAGAGGCAGCCTCCTCCTGATGGCTCCAGTTCCTGAGCAAGGTTAACCCATGGTAACAAGAGGCTGATGACTTTCCTGGGTGGAAAATTGAGGCAACTCCTTGTTAGCAACTTTAGCAAAACATTGCTAAACCACAGACCTGAACCTATCAGCTAACTAGCCCAGGAAAAACTTAGTAATCTCTGCATGAACCAGCAGCTGTTTCATAATTGTGCTGGTAGAAACACCTAAAGCTCTCCGGCTCTCTCAGCTGACACATCACAATAAAACATGATAGGAGCTGGTGATTCATTGCCATCGTGTTCTATCACATCCCAGCTCCTAATGCAACCTGGGACCTGCACTGCAAGTTAGCTGAATAATATTTTCCTAAGCAGTCATGATAGAAAAATCTGTGGTTCCAAGGGAAGTCATTTTGTTGAATAACCACCACCACCAAACCTGAATCCTGCTGAGAAAGAGGAGGCCTGGGGCTCAGGTGCACACAAAAATCTCCCTGCAAACCACAGCAGGGCTACCTCAGGAGCACAGCAAGCAGAGATCACCTACTGTTTGCACTGGGATGGAAACCCAGTTGGGTGAAATTGTATCTAAAGTGGAGATGCATCTGAATCAGAACTACAGATCCAGACACAACATTTGTGGGTTTGGACCCAGCCAGGCAATGGGCCAATATTGACTTTGCACTTTAAGAATCATTGTTTGATGTCCTGCACCCTCCCATCTCTGCAGGTCCTCCCTACCTGTGGCTGATACGTCCCCATGACTAAAATCCCAGCTGTTTATGATTTCCCAGATGAAGTCAGTGACCCTGGAAGCGAACTCTTATTTTGCCTTCCCTGTGCAAGATGGAAGGAATTTTGCCTTCCCTGTGCAAAATGTGCTGAAGGGCATAGGGAAAACCACAGCCCTGATTTCTACAGCTGGGAAAAACCCTCTGCACAGTGGACAAAATGGGTCAGGAAGTGGAAAAGCAATTTCAGTGCCATGTGCAGTGCTGTGGAAATTGGGGACGTGTGGAGTCGCACAGGCCGTGCCTCCAGGGACAAGTCACACCAAGACAAGGTGTCTTCCCAAGGGGACCTGACCCATCTCTCTGCTTGGCAGTGGTTGTACAGCCAGTGCTGGGCTTCCATAGGAGGTGGCAAACTGGTGGTGGCACGTGGAGTTGGGGACAGCCAGCACCTGCAGCCCAAGGAGGAACAAGTGGATGCAGGAGTTGTGCAGGGTCAGGAGCGGTGTGTCCCATCTGCTGCCAGTGCCCTGTGACACATCGTCATCCGAGGCGGGGTGAAGGAAGGTGAAGGTGTGTGGGACCATGCTCTGCAGACACCAACCCTACAATGAGCTCACACATCCTCGTTGTGGAGCCTGGGAGTCTGGTGAGGCTGGAGGCATCAGAGGTGGCTCTCAGGGGTCGCTCTGCTCTTCCTGCATCCCAGGCTTTACTCAGTGGCGTTTTCCTCCATCTATCAGCCCGACACAGGGTGGTAGCGAGTTGCTAAAATGCTAGTCATGCTTGTCTGGGCGGTCATCACAATTTATAGAGCTAAGTTTAACGAGCTCTCCTAGCCTGAGAGGACGATCAAAGCTAGTGAACGGCTTTCCTGCAAGGAGTGATTAAGCACACTGGGCCTCTTGGCTCATAAAAGAGTTAACCAAAGCCTGACAGGAGTGAAACCTGGAAGCCATGGAAAAGGTGAATGAGGCTGTGATGTTCCCAGAGTATTTCAATTCAAGGGTGGAGGAAAACAAATGGAAAGGTTGAAAATGAAGGGGACATCTCTTCACCCAAGAGACTCCTTGCTGTAGGACTTTGTGGGTATTATGCAGATTCCCAGGTTAAGAGGCAACTGAGAATATCAATGGACACAAAAATTGGGCAACAGTAAAACTCCATTTCTGGATCCAGGAGCCTCTGACCCAGAGAGTGCCAGAGCTGGGAAAACATTAGGGTGAAGCATAATTACACACTCAGCTTGTTTCTGTGCTCTCCCCCCCCTTGGCATCCACCATTAGTCACTATCAAAGACAGGCCAGTGGGACAGAGCTGACAAATCACTTTTCTGGGTATAAAACATGACTCACAGCAGCGGGAAGGATCTGGTGCTGGTTACCTCCTTGTCTTGCATCCCAAAGCATTAAGCCCAGGTTGTCACATCACCACCAGCACGGCAGGTTGTGGCTTGCCTCTGCTGCCAGGAGCACGTCGTGCACCTCTGGTGCATGTCCCCTCCAGGTGCCGTGGGAAGAGTCTGCCTGGTGATCCTTAATGACTTCTTAAAGCTCGGTCATGCTCTGAGTGCTCAGGCTATTAAAAGGAGCTTTTATTATCCCTTGGTCTCACGTAGCAATATGCAGCCAGCACTGCTCCACTGAGGACATTCAAACATCCAGAGCTGTCACAGGTCACACCTCCGGAATTCAGGCAGAAACATGAGTTTCATGAATTTTAGCTTAATACATTTCCGAGGTGTGTTTGCTTAATGGGTTTGGAGCAATCTACTGTGTTCTACTCTTACCTTTCATCTTAAAAACCTGGAACCAAATTTTGCTGTCAAAGTAAGGAAATTCTCCCAAGCCTAACTCTTTAGTATTGAGATAACGTAAAAATAACACTTCCCCTACCACAAGACTTCATTGTATTGCAGCCACTGGCAGCCTAAGGAACAAGCGAGCCGTTCCGCATTAACTGAAGGATGAGCACTTCCCAAACAAGGGATGGAAAAAATGATGTGTGCTATGTAAGTAGAAAGGTGTATGCGCAAGCCAATGGAAACAGGCATTGAAGAGAAGCAATCAAACACCCAGGCAGTGCAGCGAGGTCTTGTTCCATCCTTGGGGACGTTCTAGAAAATCAGTGACCACTTCCAGGCAGACGTGGAGGCGTTTTCCTGAAACCAAAGCATTCAGACGCGTTATGTTCTGGTTTTCCTCTCACCTTCACTTCTGGCTTTTGGGGTTGTTTTTGGCAACATGGGGCTTCCTGGAAGAAGGAACGTTTGGGATGCTTGATGCTGCAGTTCAAGATATTTAAAATAAGGCGAGCAGTCTCTACCTGTGAGGAGAGCAGCGAGGTAACCTAACCCCACACTTGGAAATGGCACCTCAGAGCAGCTCAGCCTCTTTGGCCATGCTTCTCCTGCTGTTTGGAGTTAACAGCCAGTGTCAGAGGGCACCAGCAAAGTACTCAACACACCTGACACTTCCCAACACCCCACCTGAGCCCTTTCTGCTAGAAAAACCTGTGAGAAGTCCAAGTGTGCTGACACGAGGCAGCTGAATCCATTACAGTTTCAAATATGAGCATTTATTTAATTGGAGGATCACTTTAAGTGCCCTGTTTTAATTTTAATCGGTGGAGAAGAAAAATTCCTTGCCCTGCTTGCAATTTTCAGCGCCACAGGTAGCAATGAGCAGAGTTTTGCAACTAATGATAAAAAATCCCTTCAGACCAGATTCCAACCTGCTCACTGGGAAAAGGAGAATTAAACGTACCCAATCATGGGTGATTGTACCAATCCCTTGTCAACATGAAAGGAAGGGAGTAAGATGCTTCCAAGGAAAGCTAAAGTGAGGAGGAGACGAGAGCACTAAAATATGAGCTAAGTGTGGACATAAGAGACCAAGACTGCACAACTGAGGTCTGAAACACAGCGAGGACTAACCTGAGCATCCCAGGAATGAACGGTCCTGTGCAACTGGCAAGTACAAAAGAAAAGGGGGAGGAAGGGAAATTAATGCATTTCTAAGTATATAGACTAAAACAATGAAATTCAGTACAGTTACAAGCTGATCCCACCACTCCATAGGCATTGCTTTGGTGGCACATAGCTGGAAATGTTCATGAAGATGTGGGCACGTGTCACACATTTCAGGCGTTGTTGGAAAAATGGGCAGTTTTGTGCTTCCCTAACGATTATCATACATCTTATAGGCATACAAGTCTTTTCAGAAGGATGTGTTACTTCAAAGAATGCACACAAAGGATCATGAGATTGTTATGAAATTTGGGAAGAAAGCAGCCAAGCAAAGAAAGAAAAATGGAGCTTTGTCTTACCTTTAGGAGTGATGCTTACGGGTTGGGAAGCTGCCCAGAGAGGTGGGCACCAGCACTAATCAGAGACTGGGCAAAAACTCGAAAAATACATTTTTATCACTTTGACACCAACACTCTCTGAGATAATTTATTTAACATCAAAGTCTTTCCAAACCTCAGTTCAAAAAGCAGGCTGCACACCTCTAAAAGGTGTGAAAAAAACAACTGAATTCAAACCATTTTCACAGTAGCATCTTCCAAGTGAGGAGCAGGAGCTCTTATCTCTCCCCGTTTCGCTTGTTTGCGATTGTGTCCTCCTATCTGAAGATAAAACTGTTTTGTTTTCAGTGTAACATTTTAATTATGCTGTTTCTCAACTCGCTGCGTGTTCTTTGCCCTAATAATTTAACTTTCTCGTGGGATTCTAAAAGGGATTGAAAACACTTCGGGTCTGTGAGCCCAGGTGGCTGCTCTGTAACAAATCATTTTGCAACACATTTTATACATGACGCCAGGTCTGTATTTAGACTAGCTCTGTTTCCGTCCTCAGCTCTCCCATACAAGTGTTGTAGGATAGTCAGAAACCCTTTTCTACCTTTCATAATACATTTATTCACAGCCACTCATGGGCCAGCGCTATCTTTTATCGGTTGTGGTGTCTCACGCCCACCTGCATTTTTCCTGCCCCGTATCATCACGCAGCCTTCACCCTTGGCAGAGGGATACAAAGACCTCATGAGATGTGTGCCTGCTCATACACACGTGGCAGACACGGCACAGGCTGTCCTGCATCGCCCAGCATGTCACGATATCCCAGCTGACAACCCTGATCCATGGTACTCCTTGAAGCAGTTGCCCAGAAATAACCAGGCTGAAGGAAGGAATCGTGCTCAATGGCCATAAGCCCATATTTCTTAATTTCTGGGCAAGCTTGGGCAGATTCTAGGTAGTTACAGGAAAGATGATGCCCGTGATTCCTTCCTCTGAGGACTTTGTTTCCCAGGAGCTTCTCCCAAGGGAGCACAGCTGCAAGGAGGCATGCAGCGTTTTTGAGGGGGATGCTCTCAGTGAGATGGGCATCTCCAGGAGTTGGGCAGCCATTAAGGGCTGTACAAAGCTGTACAGAGTTTACAGAGTTGTACAAACTCTGCCAAATGCCAAATGCCAAAGCTGTACAAAGTTTTGTACTCTGGGGCAGGGGTACATACAGTTCACCTAGGTTCTTCTTGGGTATGGCCCCCAACAAATGCATGCCCAGAACCCACATGACGTGGCAGTGCCTACAGGCAGGCTTCACTTAAAGCGCTCAGGCTTCATAACCAACCATGAGCCCACCTGCAGGCCTCCTAATTAAGGCTCTGTCCTCCTTCTTCAGGCCTAATGTAGGGATGGGACTCAGGAATATATTTACGTACCCAAATGACGGTCTGCTCTAGCTCTCCAAGGCACATTCCTGATCTGCAGCCACGCTGTCCTGTGATGTGAGGCTGCTCACAGCACAGGGACGGCCCAGGGAAACCAGCCCTAGGCTGGCGTCACCTCTCCCTTCCTCCACCTCTCCTCCTTTTCCAAGGAGGGCACCATTTTCCCCACAACAAGGAGCTCTAATAGCTTAAAATTAGCATACGTATTAATGGGGACTTCTCCCCAAAGGGGGAAGGGCTTTAAATGGGATGCAATTCAAAGAGCTGTGCATTTCTCTGTATGATCCTTGTATGTAATGTGCAGGCTCCGTTTGATGTGTATGAGCTCCTACGGTGATGTCTCCAGCCAGAAGGAACCCTGGCGTTCCAGTATCAGCCATTTGGCATGGGGACTCTATCGACTTGCCCATGGATGTAGCAGAAGGCATCGCGTGGTGAGCTTGTGGGTGTTCGGTGAACGTGGGCTCTCCTCTTGTGCTTACAGCCTCAGCTCTAACACAAATCAAACAGGAACAGCTGGTGCCAGCTCTAGTCTACAGGACAGTGCAAGAGGACAAAGTATAAAGGAAAATTTTCTTTATTTTTAAATATTAGTAACACTGCACAAAATGAAAAAGTGGTACTTAAGTGACAGAAAAAATGGTACTCAGGCTTATTTCATATTAACCTTAATTTAAATACCCTAACAGAGTTCATGTATGGTTATATGTTTGCGTAAGATTACGTTCTTTAATGTAAGCATTAGAAGCTAAACCATTCAGATACCACAGACACCAGAATTTGTTATATCAAACCATGCTAAAATGCAGACTTGATTTTTTGTTTGTTTGTTTGTTTAGCTTCTTCCTTACACCATTATGTGTATCGCTACATACACGAGGGAGTGAGTTTCTCCAGGAACTGTGGACTTTCAGTATTGCTAGGTTTAAGTCTGTTACATCTACAACATATTGGCAAGAGGAAGACATGAGAAACAAAACCATGAGCTGATAACTCCTACCTGAAGGTTAAAAAGAGGAGGCAACGTACTGACAAGAAACATGCGGGTAAATGCTTAAGGCAACAGAATGGCTCTGGACAAACTAAAAGGTTAGGAGAAGCAATGGATCATGCACATGAGACGATTACGGGAAGCAAGGAAGTAATCTAGCCAGAAAATGTAGATTTATTTAGGACTGAAGACATGTTTTCAAAAAAAAAATTAGTCCTGCAATAAAACAGATGCAAAATGCTTTCATACGTAAAGATGCAAGTTCTCTGCAGAAAAAAAAAAAAAAAATCTTACACAGATCCTGAAATATTTTCATTATTTAAAAGCTACTCAACAGAAACAGAGAGCAGTTTTAAAGTAGCACTTAGATCATTTGTCTCTAGCTTCTGAAAAGAAAATTTTAAAATAAGGAATGATTTCACTAAATGATTCACCGGGAGTCAACTATGCTTAAAGAAATCAGCACAAGTGTTACAGAAGACGGTCATTACACTAAGTTTTTTTAAAACCAGAGGATATAACTTCATGATACACTTTAAAAAGAAGGAACATTTTAATAATAGGGACAAACCTTTACTACCCAGCTTGGGAGAAGAAAGACACAGAAGTCATTTATTAAGTCTGCATAAATTACCACATGAGAGCACGTCTCAGTCCGACTCCCAGTGACATGAAGGAACGGGATTGATGTTTAACTCTTTCAACAAGCCTGATGTTGATGCTAGAGTGACTGGACAAGCAGGCATTTGCACAACTGTCTATATCCTACAAAACAAATAAACGTTAGACTAGAGTAGTTTTAGTCCCAGGGAAGGAAGAGGTAAGAGATTCCGTAATGTTTTCCAATCGTCAAACATAACACACTTCTAACCAAGATCAACCTCGTCCAAATTCCTTAACCTGACTGGCAAGAAAGCCACTCCGTGAAACTAAAAAGAATAATATAGTGCAATTTTAGTACAGTTTTAAACATGAGTCACTTCCTTACTAGCAGTGTGAACAATCAAAAAAAAAAATATATACTCAGAAGAGTTGTGCTCAAATGTATCTTAAGTTGCTGTTATTGTAAAGGTTTTGGCATAGCAGAGAAGTCCGTTTTAGTAACTCCCTTTGGTTGACTTCTTCTTCTTCTGTTCCTCTCTCTGCTTCTGCTTCCTCCTCTTGCTGCCTTCTTTGTATCCTGAGGAAACATGGCTCGTGAAACACTATTCACAGTATTCATGGACTTTTCCCCTCTACCAAATGCACGCGTTCACTGAATGGTTTAAGGAGTCTTAAAGAAAAGATCTGGCTTTCCAATTTTTATTTTTTTTTTTTATTATCATTTTAAATCATCAGTTCTAATATATCCCTTACATAGGACAGAAAGAAAACACTGCATCTATCTTTGAAGTCTGAAAAGATCTAAGAACTTTCAGAAGACTTCAAAGCCATTCAGGAAAAGCTTCAAAATTAGAGCACATGCAAAACCGGAATAATTTTCAAAATGGAAGCAATAAGACTTACACAGCAGGAGCTACTTAAGTACTGGCATTTCCTGCCCGCAGTATTTAGAGTTACCATGATATTTGCATTTCCATTTTAAAAACAGGGAATGCTGAGAATCCTGAGTAAATAAGAAGGTGCTCAGTGTTTACCAAAATGCACTTCGTATGCAGGTCATCGGTCTGCTCATGCTTAACAATGCACCATGGGCTGCGCGCCACTGCAGCTCCTATGGTACATGGAAGCATCACGTTCAAGCAACAACCACTTGCTACGGGTTCAACAGGCACAAGCTTTCAGCCATGTGATTGTCACCCCAATATGTTCTTTTTCCCCACAGAGATGCATGGAAACCAGTTCCTGCTCTGCATCACCTCCTCTCCTCCAGGCTTGCAGCACAACACAACTTGCCTGTACAGTGCAGAACCAGCACCACATCTACCCAGCGCACCTATAAACCTAAACGCAAAGGTAGCACGCATTTCCCTCAAATAACAAAAAGCAAATCATGCCATGAGGTGGCAGGAGGGATCCTGTAGCTCAGTGATGCTCTGCCTCTGGGAACCAGCGTGGTCCAGGGAACGGGGCTGCACCAAGAGGACGAGCCCCTCGGTGAGACACCTCGGATCCAGGCTGCGAGTCAGAGGAGCGGCCAGGAAGGGCCCAGCTCTGCCTATCTGGAAATGTTTCTGTCCCCCATTTGGCCTGCAGGCAGTGGGACATGACCCTGAAAAGAAGTCACCTCACCGCAGCGCCCGGTGCTGCAGCCATTTAGCACCGACAGCAAAATTAAGGTGGGAAAAGGAAATGGTGTGAGGTCAGAGGGTTACAGTAACCAGAAGGCTTTGAAGTCAGGCTGTGGCTTCAGGTGCCTCGAGTCAGAGCTCCTCCCAAGTGCAATTACAGCCGTGCCACAGCAGAGCTGCAGTTCTGCAATTTAAGACTTTGGGAGAGCCACACTTGTTTGGGCTAAAATCACTTCAGACATTAGTAAAAGCTTGAGCATGAGAGGAAACACACTCCCTTGCAGCAAAGGAAAACTGCGCCTAGGTTATCACTCCAGCTCCTACGCTGTACCAACAGCATTACTTCATCTCCTGCAATCGTCTGAGTCAAGCGCCAGGCTATTTGTTTAGAAATTCTGCCATGAGTGATTAGCCTGCACAAAGTTAGAGTGGAAACCAGTTTTATTGTTTAAGGAAGAGAAAAGCTGCCAGTGCTTTGTGGAATTGCAAATGACGCGGTGTTTTCCCCATGCCCTGCCACCCTCCTGAGATACAGCCCCATCCTGGGGGACACTGCCTGAACATCTCAATAAAAACCACACCCACAAAGGTCAATGTCAGCCCTTCGGTCACCTGCACGCTGCCAGATCTGGGATCCCCTGGCTTTTGATTTGCTGCATTAAAAGGTGCAGTGAAAGATGTGTCCCAGAAGGGCTCAAGCATCTCTCGGCTTTCCCACAGAGGCCAACGGAGGCGGAAGAGACGTGCTGACTCCCGAGGATCACTCATCCAAAGGGTGTTATTCAAAGGGATCTTCCCTTCAGTGGAAGGGAAAAACAGCATCATATCGGCTGATCAGAGCTAGTTCACGTCATACTGATGAGCCATTAACACAGATATTTGGGAAAGGACCATTGAAACCTAACAGGTTATTACCTTCATTATTTTCTCATTTTTCATTCTCAAAACACTGTCAGCTTTTCCAAAAGGCTTCCACATACAGGCATGATTTTTTTTTCTGATGCTGTTTTATATCATAAAACTTTTTTTTTTTTTTTTTGGACCAGTCAAGTTTCTTCAAACGGTTGAGCTGTTGAAAGCAATTCTAGCAACTTTTCCCTAAGAATGCTGTGAGTCAAATGTAAATTAGGGCTTGAAATGAATGCCACATAATTCATTGTCTTCTAAATGAAACAATTCAGATGTTAAAATAATGCGGTATGAAGATATTTAGGTATTTGACAACATGGTCTCCTACCAGCTCTGGAACGATAAGGGTAAAAAGTAGAAATCTTTCAAGTGTTATCGCTGACACACAGAAACAGATTGGCCAGAGTAGGAGATAATGCACAAATACAGAGCATTCCTCAGGAGAAAACTGCCAGGTCCTTTCTGTTTCTAGCCTGCTGTGATAAATAATTTCACTCCCAGCCATTTCCCTTGCTACCCCCACCTAAGAAGAAAGGATAGGTCGAACTTTGTCACTCTGTTAGCTCCAGTGATGCTACGCTGGGTGATAACAGCCAAAAACCTCATCCAAACAATTGGAGCGGCTCCTAACAAAAATAAAAATCGGACACAGAAGATTTAAGTAACCCTTCAGTGCTCATTTCACTGGAATACTTCAACAGGCACTAATTAAAAGCATATTTAGTTGCCTTGGTTAGAAGGGTAGCCCTAAAGTCATGAGAGAATAAAATCTGAATTAGGAAAGCAGCAGCCCCAGTGCTATTTGATTAATTTGTAGTAAATGTGTCCTGGTGGGTTGCCAGCATCACAAAGTGGTCATGGAAAGCTGCCATAGCCAGTGCCCGGCTGAGCTGGCTTCAGCCGAGCAGTTTTGGTCTTGGAGAGGGGCTTTGTAAATTCCCACCCTTGGAAGTGATTGTTAGCCACCTAAACTCTAGAAATGCATGACGTGAAGAGTCTCGGAGAAGGGTGGAGGGAGAATCGGTTTCCGAGAGCTTTGTGAGGCTTTGATATTTGGAAACAGATTCGCTCAAATGCAGATAGACATCAGCCTAGCTCGGTATGCTCTTGCTTTTGTCAGCTGCCAGGAGCAGGGATGGATGAAGCAAGAATCCACGCCATTTGGAATTACACCTGCTTTACAACCTGCACAATCCCTGTCTACAATAAACAGCATCTGCTGACCCACTCTCTGTTTCATCCCCCTCTCTTCTACATCCAAAAGAACCACAGAGAGCACAGAAGCTATTCCAGCACTCAGGAAGCTGCTTCCAATGCTCAGTAGCAACTCCCTCAACCACACAGCAAGGACCCAAACAAACTGGGAAGCCTCCCTGCTGGGTCCCAGATCGACTTCTCTCCTGGCTTTCCACTTCTCTGCCATCCACAGCTCCCAAAGGCACAACTTTGTTCAGTCACTGACTTTGAAACTCATCACATTCTTGGAAGGCAACAGCAAGGGAGCTGCACACATTGAGCGATGGACCCAAAGGGACAAGAGTCCTAGGGAAAACACTCCTACCCACCCCGTTTGTAGTATCCTACTTTTTTCTGCTTTGCCAGGAGCGGTCATGGGTCTGCTCCACCTTCCTTCTGCCGACCCAGGAGAGCGTAGGAGTCAGCAGAAGGAAGCAAGGACTTCAGTCGTGACCAATGATTAACGCGCCACCTCCACCTCCTCCACTTCTTGACTCACATGGGTCAACAACAAAGGCCATGGCCTGGTTTTTATGGAAAATCTACAAAGGTGCAGGCAGAAATGGAGCCTCCTTCCACTTCCAGGCTCCGAAGCCCTGAGGCTGGGGATGGGAGGGACTCACATCTTCTGCTCAAGTCCCAGTAACAAAAATTGTTTTCAAGACCTACTAATTCTTTGCTAAGCTTGTGGCAATCCTTTCAACCTCTTTCAAACCAGGAGGCTCCAACAAGCACACAGAGCTTTAATTGGCCAACAGATTACATGCAAGGTGGGTTCTGCAGAGCATGCTATTTAATTTTCTGCTCTTAGAGGTATTTCTCTACTCATAAAATAAATTGGGATTTCAAAGTTAGCCAGCGTACCTGAGCTGGAGCCACCATCTGTTATTTTAGCCTGGCCAGATTTGCATATGCCATTACAAAAAATCACCCCAAATCACAGCTTCAGTACGATTCCAGGCATGTGACTCGATTTACAATTATAGCCCTACACCACACTTTCACACTGCCTCCTTTCAGCCCAAGCCACGGCCCAACAACCACACAACTTGACCTACTAATCCTCTCCCCGCATCCACAGTTTCTGCCCGTGCCACAGAGCATCGTGGAAGGAGAACCTGCCTTTACATACAGGGCAGTGGTGACAAAACATCCCACCCCGTCTCGGTATGCTGCTCCACTGTTTAATTATCTTTGCTGTTAAATCCAAGGGGCGAGTTCTCCAGTTTCACTGTCCAACCCTGTGATGTAATGCCACCTTTGATCTTTTAGGGGACTAAAAAGCCGTAGCAACTTTCTGGGGCCTTCCTTCACGCTTGCTCACCATACTATTTTCATTACCAATTCTGCCTAAAATTGCTACAAGAACATACCGAGCCAGATACGACCTGCTTGCCTGCTCTTAATTAAGGTAACACTACTGCTGAACAGAGTCCAAGGTTTTACTCCCACATGGCAAGCAAAAGCTTGCAAGGCTCTGCAGCCTTGGAAGCCCTTCCATCCATGTGCAACCCAGCCACTTTTTATGGGAAGCAAATGGGTAATGGGGTGATCTCCCACCAGCAGCCAAAAAAATGCACACGAAGGCAGCTCTGCTTAAGCCGAGAGGCCAATGAGCTCGTCCCCAAATCCAGCAGGCATCTTTCCACCCTGTGCCTGTGGAAGAAGGGGGCTGCTGCCACATCCCACTCACACAGCTGCGGGCAGAGAGCCGTGCTGTGGGATGTGGAGCAAGGGAGAGTTCATTCCCATCCCGCCCCGTGCTTCCAGCATTCCTCGCGTATTAGGTTTCCGCAGAAAACAAAGCAGCTTTGCTTTCCATTACATACCCAAACACAAGTATGCGAGAGAATTAAAAGGTAATTAGCCTGGATAACCAGCACGTTGATTTTACTAGTCAGTACTGCGTAATTCAGGAAATCGTGTGTTGGTGAAAAGAATGGAGACTGCATTAAAGATGTAATGAAGTTTTAACAGCTCAACTTTCCAGCAGAGGAACCCATGCCAGAAAAAAGATCAGAATTAGTTAAGCTAGTTCTTTTAAAGTGGTTTCCTCTTCAGTGATGCCAGCAGATGAAAATGAATCAAAAATGAATTATTAATGCTGTAAGTTCTAGGTTAATGCAAGCTATTTCATTCAAAAGGAAGAGCAAACTTTGCAGTATTACCTTGCAAATAATGATCTCTAGCATCAAATATTTGTCAATATTTCTACAATTAAACATTTCAGCCATTCTTGCTAGCTAAAGGTCAAAGCTCTCAAATCCATAGCAGTTTCATTAACAGCTGCAGCCCCCAGGTCTGCGCTGGCATTACCACCACTTTGGTACAGCTTGGATACCTCGAGTCAGCCAGACACCATGCTGTCTGAGAGTGCACTATTAGCAGGATCTGAATTCTTACCAAAAAATACATTTGTTTAGAGCTAGGCACCTGTTTGAGGTTTGATACTCTTTGATACACAGTGACTTCAGAACACAAGGTCAAGTTTTATTCTAAAAGGCGATTCCGAAACCAGTAACACCACGAAACCCAGAGCAAGTTCTACTAAAATAAAGTCTCAAAGATAGATGGAGAACTAGATTTAACTCCATCAGTTTTATAGTCAAAACCCACTGCAACGACTGGAAGTCCTGTCTGTGGAGAGGATTCATCTCACCCCTGAGTACTGTTCACTAGTCTGAATGAGCCAGCACTGGAGAGAGAGGGGCTACATCACATAGTCAAGATGAAACCTACCCCATGTTCCTCCACTTAAATTTCCTAAGCACTTACGAATTACAACTCAAGCATTCCCACTCCTCAAGCAGGGAAAAGAAAACCACTTCACCGCAGGTGAATCAGTAACAACTGAGAATTTGCTTTAGGTGCTAGAGCTGGGACAACCTCTGAAACAATCGCTGCCAAAGGGCCGCGTGCCAACGGTGGCAGAAACGATCTCATCCCAGGTGGAGCCGCGCCAGGGCTGAGGCCGTCGAGCTTCGCTATTTTCCACTGCGGCGAGCGGGCCTGGGATCAAGGCAGAGCAAGATGCCGCTTTCCCCAGGCCGGCCCGCGAGCGCACGGCAGCTGTCGCGGTGATAAATGAGAAGCCAAGCGGGAGCAAGCGAGTGGTCTACGTAATTACAGAGCTGGTGGAGCCGGCTGGCGGAGCGAGGCAGCCGGCGGAGGTGAACACCCATGGAGAACGGCATTGCTGGCCAGGGCTCGCGCACAAACTTCCCAGGGAGGGATTAAGACACTCACGTAGGGTTTTATGACTAACTCGACCAGTCCTTCAGCAGCCACTGTCTCTCTATCGGAGGAACAGCAGGCAAAATATTTAAAGCAACAGTAAAAAAAAAAAAAAAAATCATAGTCTTGACTGTAATCAAGTTTTCAGCCCTGAATCTTGTATACCTGTTGTATGGCAACTGACAATCTACCGGTAGGTTTGGGGATTGTGCAAATAGCTCTGGAAATTTGTTTTAACTGAAAACTTGTGTGCCTCGGAGCATAAATAGATTCACAGCTAGAAGTCCTAAGCAATGTTAAAATGGCTCCAAAAATTGCAAGGTGCATGTCAAACTCAGATGCTCTTTGGACACCATTACAAATGCTGTTATGGTCACACAGAACCTGAATGCAGGGCCAAGGTTTTGTTTTGCTAGCTACAGACATAGGAAACAAAACCTGTAACGCCTGTACTGAAAGCTCCTGCACATCAGCCCAGGTGTTAGATTCAGGCTTCTGTAAAGAATTTAGTTATTTACTTTAAGAAGATTTAATTGAGCCATGCCTTAAGAGTCTAAACTTCCAGCAACTGATCAGGAAGACGTTTATTTGAATTTCTCTGATTATTTTTGCAAGTTGGCACCCCATGCAATAAATTTAGTTAGGTTTTTTTTTTTTTTTTTTTTTGTACAGAATTCAGTGTTATATTCAAAGGCTCAAACACAGCAGAAGCTGATATAGCATTGGGAGTGTGTGTGCGCACCTGTGCTTTGGGGGACAGTTGTTTGGTTTTTTCCTTCATTTTTTGCAGCACATTTCCCATGTGCTATGTTTGCCCTGAGGAGCCCAATACATTTGTGCTTCCCAGCAGATCGGCTAATTCAACACTGCTGAGAATGGCCCTGAGCGCGGGCATCCACGTGGAAAGGCACCTTCATGTTTCGGAAGCACAGCCTGGGTTGGGTTGGCAGCACCTCGGGGTCCCACGGGCCCAGCCCCTGCCCAGGCAGGGCCACCCAGAGCAGGGTGCCCAGGCCCACGTCCAGGCAGCTTTAGGAGCTCCCCAAGGAGGAGACTCCACAGCCTCTGGGCAGCCTGGGCCAGGGCTTTGTCACCCGCACAGCAACCTGTCCTAGCACTCCTGGGTGAGCACTGACCACACGTTCAAATTAAATCAAGTGGTTACGAGGGTTCTGCTGTCCAAGATAGCCTCTGGACTACACTGCCAAAAATTACAGACTGGAAATACATCAAAGGACTAATTACTTCCAAAAATAACCAGGACTATTGCTGTGCTTCCTTGTTTGCCTGAACAGTCTCAACCCTCTCTATTAAGGTTTAGATGCCCAAAATTGCAGCTTCCAGAATTAATACGTGAAGTTGCTGAACTTCTCCTTCGGCAAGGAAGCTAAGCACAATTTAAATAAATGAACGTGCAAAGTACTGCCATTAGTGATTCTCTAAAAGGCCTTCACTTTTAAGAACAAAGAGCGTGGGCACCTCAGCAGCATAACAAAACAATATTTTCCCTGGATCAGGCCCTGAGTATCCCAGGGCAGTTGTGAATCTAGGCTACGTTGAAGAGCAGAGCTAATGCGGATGAAGGCACACAAGCGGCCATCTATTATCTACCAGGGTGCCAGCATTAGGTCAGCACACAGCACCATCTCCTTGCTTGGCTTTTGTTTTTTTCCTTTTGACTAGCTGCTGGAGCCTTTTCTGCGCATTTCTCATCAACATGTTTTTGCACACCTGATAAATAAAAAGGGGTCTCCAAGCTGCTTGTAACGCGGCTTCTATCTTGCTCTTCCACCTCATCGCTATTATAATGATAGGCATATTTGGGGGAGCTGGCAGGCTTGTGAGGCTTCAGCAGGCGAGTGTTGGTGGGCTGGAAAGGCAGGGCATGCTGTCCCCTCCGTCTGCACTCCTCGGCAAAGGCTTCTTCGTCTGCCTCACCTGAAAAAGCAAAGAAGGCAAGAAAAAGTGAGCTGCGTCTAAAATGCCACAGGTTAGCATGAAACGAGAGAGATTTGGGGTGGAAACGGGGCATTGCTGAACTCCTGGCTTTGCTGTCTGCCCACATAAAGAGGGCTTCAGCTGCACATCCCTGGCTATCCTGTGCCTGGTTCCTATCTCCTGGAACATCTGCAGATGGGGGAGTGCTGGGAGCAGAAGGCTCCATCAGCTGCCTTGCACCACACTGGGGTCACAAAACAAGTCAGCTACATACAACAGCACTAGGACTGCTGTTGCCATTTTCCCAAAGGAAGGGTGAGCAAGCTGAGCACATTGCCCAGTGTAGGAAGGGTTGGCCCTGCTCAAGGTAAAGAGGTAGGGAATGGAGGGAGAAATACCCATGCTAAGCTGGCTACAGGGACAGGGAGGGGAAAACAGCAAAAGTGGGCTCAAAGGGGCTGGGTGTTGGACTTCTGCAGCTGGAAGGGTGGTAAAGAAGCATGGAAGATCAAATGAAGATGGGAAACCAGTCTGAAGGTGCCAAATGTAAGCACAGTCCGGGGCACAAGACGGACACACACAGCAAAGGAGAATGGCCACAATGCAAATAAAACCCCAATGCCTGGAAAAAAATTGAGAGATGAGGTACTCTGCAAAACAGCATGAGTATGAAGACACTTTCCTTAGCTGCAGAAAGCGTAACAGTACCTACTAATGCTGCAAAATAAGGAAATCAGCTACCATAACACAAAACCAAACCAAGCAAAACCACACATCGAGAAGCAAATGGTAAGATCACAAATAAAAAAAGCCAACAAATGACATTCAATGGGCAAAATAAGAAAAAAAAAAACACTAAGGAAAAAAAAGTGTGTCAGATTTGTCTCTTAGAGACTTTTTAAAATTTCATTAATTCAATTACTTAAGTACTTTTAATAGAGCTGATGAAACACGGCGTCATTTTGTTTGCATCAAAAGTGGTGTGTCACATTCAGGAAGTTTTTCCTGGGATGTGCCAGGCATCAGCCACTTCAGCAGGGGTGTGTGCTCTGGGTGAATGCATGTGCTCTTAGTTCATGGCTGGAAAATGCTTTGAAGATGGAAAAAGCACCACATAATGCAGTAACAAGAGCAGGAATACCGTCCTCACGGCGCGCACTGAACCACCGAGGCGTCCAAAGAAAATAGGTTGCATCGCCTTTACCTTGCAAGCATACCCTGGGAGATGCTTCTGAGGGCATGAGGAAGAGGAGGGAAAGTATTTTTAAAAAAAGTCATTTCACAGCACAATGTGAGGCCTTGGGGAAGAGGCTAGGGACTAGCTGGCTGCGTTTTGTTTTTGCCTTGCATGGGGCACAGAGCTCCAGCTAGGAAAGGCAGTGGGTAGGAAAAAGTTCAGAGGATGCCAGGTGCCGAATTCACAGCCATTTCCAGTCTCACTTAAGAGGTTATAGGGTTTCCCACCAGCACACTACACAAACAGCACGTATCAGTCTGATGATACCGATGAAGATAAAGCCTGTAAAGTGCCAGAAATAAATAAATAAATAAATAAATAAATAAATAAATAAAGAGTAGGAAAACTACATACAGAACCCAGGCAGCAGCATTCACGTCCTGAAAAACTGCAATGCACCAGAAACAAGAGACCCCTCCCTTCCCATGGAAACCCAAACTTCATTGCTTTCCTGCTGATGTACAAAAGTCTTGCTCAACACACGCCTGAAGTTTAGTACAGGTGAGCAGGTGCAGGAATGAGAAACCCATTGCAGGCCTTAGAGCTCTGTGTGCACATCGCAAAGTCGCTCCGATTAAACCCATAAATACTTAACATGACTGACTATTAAACCAGATGCTCTGCACACACCCCGATAAATTACTCCTAACTGTGTTAAAGATCAACCTCAACAGCTTTAGTCTCATCCAGATGGCGTGAAAGGAACAGTTTAAAATGGAAGAAATCAAAACCATCTCATCCCTCGCCCCGGTGCCGGGCTGAGAGCATCGCCGCGTGCCGTGCCCCTTGCAGCCCTGCACCACCTCCATTGGGTGCCCCCACAGAACCCAGCTGCTCCCCGAGCTGAGCCTGTGGAAGTGGTGGAAAGATCTCCCAGCAAGCAGTCAGTGCTGGAGTGAAGTTACAATGAAGTATATAGAAGTGAAAGACACTTGGTGCTCCCAACTCCCTGGTTAATTCAACTGCTGCTGAGCAAAGAGCCAGGGGAGCTTGCCTGGCTTCTGTCTGACCCCACAAGAGCTGATCCCCACATAACGCCATGGACTGGGGAGGAACCAGTGTTTGTCTTGAACCTTTCCTCGTGAGCTCCCTAACCTTCTGCCACCACGAATTTGCAATTAGCATTTTCCTACGCTGAGCTGCCCCGTGTTACACCAACCACTATTACAACAACCAGTGTTATACCAACCAGTAGGCCTCAGCATTAGCCTCACCAGTTGCACATGCCACAAAACCTGCAGAGTGGCAGCTGGAGACAAACACTTCATGAACTTGGGTGACACTACAATGTCACCCATTTCTCCTCCACAAGAGTAAATCATACTCTCTGCCTGTCCCCATCACCCACAGCACAGCCCACATGGCTCAATCCCCCTCAGTCCCACCACACAGCCATTTTCCATCTCCCCTTAAAGCTGGGACAAGCTTCAGCTCAACAGACCCCCCCCAGAAAAATTCTCTTGAAGTTTCTCCTCGTTCTTGGCACAGGACAGCAGGATGGCACCACAGTGTAGCCACGTGCAATAACGTCACGCTGGCCACGGCCCAGGAGCTGAATCAGACCGGGTGCTGTGCACAGCACCAGCCCCCACCTCCCTCTCATCGTGCCTGCAGCACCCCTTGCCAGGTGATCTGTAATTTGCAGTAACTATTTTCTCCTGCTCTGCATATCTAAATATTAATGCTTAAAGGACTCAGAGCAGACAAGGGATAAAGCCAGCTGTATGAACTGGTGCTGAGCCTTATTTGAAAGGCATTTTCCCTGGGAAGGCTCTGCTGTACAGGACATCACCCCCAGAGGTGCAGGACCAGAACTGATGTTTGTACTGGGAAAGGCTCTGAGGAGGACAGGTCACGTCATGTCATGTTGTGATCTCCACAGCTGAGCTCAGAAGCAGAATACCTGCTTGAAAAGCAAATTTAGGGGGATGGCGCTGCTCCAAACAGCCCTCCCATCCCATCCCCCTTCCCGGCTCACCCTTGTGTGCAGCCCTGCAGCAGGGATCGACCTGAGTTAAAAATAATGCTTTTTCCACAGCTTATTTTTAACCCGGCCCAGCCCCTGCAGCCTGCTCCCGTGTGCCACACAAGGGCAGGGGGCAGCTCCTTCTGGCCACAAGCAGAAGGCCTGATTCACTGCTGCCAATATTAATTAAAAGCCTTGCAGTTAGTTCACTTGCTAAACTGGCTCAGGAAAGTTGTACTTCTAAGGGTTAATTCTGAAAAGGAAGGTTTCTGAATTACTGCTCTAAACCCAGCAATTAAAGTTTGGTTTTCAGGTGCGCCAGGTGCTCCCAAATGAAAAGGAGCTTCTAGGGAAAAAGAAATCAAAGGCAAGCTGTGATGCTCACCACAGCTGTAGGACATCAAATAGGACCCCGAGGGTGAAAAACAGCTTGTGGCAGCAAAATGCTGCTGCTGGAGAGGGGAAGGCAGGGATCCTTTAACCTGTCATTAACCAGCAGAGGGCAACATTGCCTATCACGAGGGGAAACGTTATCAGAAAAGTCACTGCCAACTCCTACTTATCCAGTAACGTGTGTATTTCGTGTTTAATGCGAAGTGGGAGCACGATTCCTGGGTCGGGTGGACACTTTTGGGGAGCCACCAGACACAGTCGAAGGACCTGTATTCACTCCTGGAACATGGAAATGGCACACAGGAGTAGCACAGGAGTGAGAAGGGAGACAGACGATGGTCCGGCTGAGGTGGGACAGGTAAGACACCGAGCACTTCATAAAAAAGCAGCCCTGCAAGGGCGGGAGCATGCTTCCACACCCATTTGGCTTGCACACCTGAGCCCCAGAGGTTTCCAACATGGGCTGCTTTCGAGTGCTTAAAATATGGGTTGTAACTATCAATTTGGGGTGGGTTTTGGTGGCTCAACCCCAGAATTTGCATGTCCTTCAAAGCACATGATGGAGTACTTTTTGTTTTCATCTGTGAAATGGGAGCAGCTGGTGCCCTCAGTGGTGGGGTACCACAGCAATTAAAAGCTTTTTAATTGATGACTGTGTTACCTTTTAAACATGGCTAATGAACTATGCCCAAAAGTCTGACGATGCCATAGCCTCTGTAAAAGGTTCTAAAATGGGTCAGCTCTACCCACCAAATAGGTAATGTTTGTACTAAACCTGCTTTTTATGATGACAGCATCATCACATGGTGTTAATTAATATTAGCACGTATCCTGGCTATCTGGAATCGAACTGAATTATACCAGGAATCAGCAGTAATTAACGGCAAGATAGTAATTAACAGAAACATACAGAACAAACCGGGGTAAACATCCTGAGGATCCTGAACCACGTATTAAAATTTACCATCACTTCCTGTGCAAAAGGAAGCGAGGCCTTAGTGGTTCCTGTACAGGAGGCCTACTATTTGCATGGCATTTTCTTACATGCCTAATGAAGAAAAAAAAGGATATTTTCCTGTGTTAGGAAACAAAAAGCGGACAAACTGGTTCACATCTTCTCTGAAGGAAAGCTCCAGACAGTACTGTGACTTAGAAGATACTTCCTCTGTTCAAATCTTTCTTGAATGACGGCCTTCAGAGTGTTTGAGTGCCTTTCTAACACCTCCAGACATGAGGCGATTCACCTACACTTAATTCTCTAGGGCTGCTGATGTGAAGCCACGTGCTTGCAGGGCATGACACCATACCTCTGCTTTCAGAGAGGGCTCAACATTTACTGAAAGTGTTTGGGATGGTTTTAGTGTGTGCTGCTACTGCTTCTGACTAGCAGCAATAAGGAGGGTGAACAAAAAAGCCGGGCTTGCCTGGTCCTTCCTCTTGGGACAAGGACCTGGAACCTACCTCTCACCTGTGAAGTGCACCAGAGCTGCTCCTGACTCAGCTCCAGGAGGCACCCAAAGAACAAAAAGTCACCACTTACATACCTTTATCTGTCGCTAGCACTACAACCTGCGGATAAGATCTTCGCCCTGATAACTTTTTCCACTGTTACAACAGTTCCGGTATTAATATTTACCTCAGCGGATGATAGCAGGCTTCTTCTGAGACTGAGGTCAGACACTTTCTGGGAAACCTGGTGCTTTGGAGGAACCTGAAATTCTCCTGGGGATTACCTGCTTCTTTCGTTCCTTCTCGTAGAAGCTCCACATCTAATATCGTACAGCACCGACAAAACACCAGGAGAATGAGCAACTACAGCAAAGCAAGCAGTCCAATTTGTGGGACCGAACGTGCAGCTTACTTTCAGTTTCTTTCATTTCTGTTGGGAGCAGGGGATGCTCGCTACAAGAAATCAGGTGTTTTCCAACACTGCGTGTACACACCCACACACACCCTCCCGAAATCCTGGGCAACGCTCTCAGCCATAAAAACGCTCCCTCTGCAGTACCCGAGGCTATGTTGGGCAAGTTCTTTTGATTCATTGTTCTTGAACTTGTTGCTAAATGCCAGGAAACACTGATATTGAAGTGCTTAACAGCACGAGTTATAAAATCCACCTCAGCACACGCTTCATCAGGTTTGTCGGACTCAAGAGAAACTGAAATTTTCACCGAGTTGTCTCCAGCAAATGTCACTGTCTCAGTTTGACAGTGAAAGCCTTTAAAGATCTCCCTCCTGCAACTTCCTATGGTGCTTATGAGGAAAAGCAGCCATGTTAAAATCTACTGATTAAAAAAAAAATGCAATTAGTCTGCGAAGCCAAAAGAGCCTGAAATCATTCCGAAACTATCCGGGGAATGCCGCAACAGCTGCAGAAGCTGCACCATCACTGCTGGGGCAAAGTTTCTAAAAACCATAAAGGGAGCTTACTTCAGCCCTGGAGTTTACCAGCTGAAGTACCAGATGGAGGACAACGTTGAGTCATCTCGCACAAACTGGTTGCTTTCCCCAGTTACCGATAATCATTTTCCCTCCGGAGTAACCGTCCACCTCTCAGTACCGCTGTTATGTTCAGAAAGCACCCAGAGGTTAATGGTTTGCTGTGGTGACAGACATCCTCCATGCAAAGCGCTGGGAAATATTTAGCTGAAGTGGTGCCAGAGTGCTCAGCTGGTTATGAACTAAACATGTGGGCTCTCCATCAATGCCCTCTCCAGGCACTGGCTGGGATGTCCCACCTCATCCTTTTCCCATCTCGCAGCCTGCGCCAGGCTAACAGCTGTAAAGCCCTGCCTGCAGCATCACCGGGCTCAAGCACATACCTGTTCCTACACCTGCCCGTGCTCACTTTGTAACTTTGGGGATTTTGTGCAAGGTTTCCCAGGGTTGTTGCTGTTTCCTCTGTTGTGGGAGCCAGGCTCATGCTCATTTCCCGAGAGAGGTAAAAAAAAAAAAAAAAAAAAAAAAAAAAGTTTTCAGTAAGAGGAGAAAGCATGGGAGGTGGCGGTGAAGTCACTGGGAAGTGATGGAAAAATAGGGGATGGGAGATGGGGAGAAGGACAGACTGATGAAGCCAACATTGCACTTCTATTTCTGTCCCGGCAGAGCCATGCCTGCAGCACGCCTAGGATCTGGGAAAGGGCAGGGCTCCATGCTTTCTGCTTAACACACACCGCAATCCTCTGCCCTTCTGGCTTTAAAAGCTGGCAGTGGACTTGCTGCTTGTGTTTCTGCTCCTCCTGCGCCAGCTCAGCCTGTTCCTGCACCACCCGTGCTCCCAGTACAGGCGAGGGCAGGGGAATCCCCACTGCGGTTCTACACCCGCAGCACCCAGCTGCCCCTTTCCTGCTGCTGCCACCAGCAACCAGAGGCAATGGGAGGACTTCTCGCACCCCTAAGCACTTCACACACCCCCCTCGCCCAGCTACATCCCGTACCTCAGCCCTGCCCCAACACGAATCCAGCACTCCCAGCACATCAAGCTATTTCAGAAGGGATGATTCACCACAACAATACATCAATCTGCAACAAATTGGGAAAATTAAGTAAGTGTACGCCATATGCTAATTGCAGCAGCATTGCAAGGAGGTATTTTGAAAGGAAACGTCCTCTGACAGGCTGGGGTGCCATCCATTGCTACAGCCACTCCTGTTTGATTACACCAAATGCTGCAGTCTGACAAACACACAAGAGCCTGGATTTACCTCCTCACTGCCAAAATGTACCCCTCAGATGATCTTTTAGAGCCCAGTGGTCCTACATGAAGTTTGAAGACAGAGAAAACTGCGGCCATAGCACACCCAGGCCTCTGCAGAGCTGTTTTGCTCTGTGCCCTGTATGCCTTATACAACTGCTCTCATCTTAAAATCATGATGTGGGAAAGGCAAACAGCAGCGGGTGACACGAATCCTCACGCTTCCAGTAGGCAGAGATGAGCCTATTTGTATGCTGCTGCTCAAAGTGAATTTTATTAAAGGTAAGAGACTTCATCACAAAAGAGCCTTATTCATCGTAGCACGGATTTTGAAAGGAAGCAGAGTGAGGAATGAGTTTCTCAGCTTGACATGTGTAAACACAAATTAAGATTCAAGCCTCAGAGTTTGAGCAAAGGGACTTGATTAAAAAAAAAATGAGATTACTGAAAAGAAGATGCTTTCTATACTTCTCAGGCCAAATAAAACCAGAGACAAAGTAGGTGACTTCAAGGACTTAATCTATTCCCACTTCGCTGCTGGGTCACCTCATATCTCCACCACATTTTCCTTCAAATCATGCTGCATTTTTATTAAGTTTCAGTGTTGTCTTCAGAAGTGGCACTAGGGGCTGCTGCTCCCAGGGCAGCTCTCCCCAGCACTGTCCCTACACAACACAAAGACGCAAGATGTGGACCACAGCGACCATCTCCGTCTCTCACAGCCCCTCAGAAGTCAGCCTCAGGCCAAAACCCTGGCAGGCTTCACCTCCACAACTCAGGTTTCCCTTTGAAACTGGATTTTGAAGCACAACACAAAGGCCTATAGGGAAAAACAAACAAAACAACCGCCCTAGCAGCGTGAGGCAAAGCTCGCTGCTGGAGGCAACAAAGCACAAACAGAGCTCGCTGGGCACACGGGGCCTTCTACCAGCATAGCAGAAACACGAGGCCTGCGCCATTCTCTGGCGCCCATGCCACACGGCCCAGTGTCTGCAGCCACCATCCTGTCACAGGCCCAGTGTCCTCCTCGGTGCCCTGACAGAGAGCACAGGCTTCAGGACACAGCACTGACACCTCTCGCTTGGGCTGGAGACCCTCCCGGGTGGAAAGGCCCCTCCGCTTCCCTAAGGACAACCTTGCCTTCAGCCCTCCTAGGAGGGACCGCTGCTAGGTGAGTCGTAAAATCAGCTTCTAGCTGATAACACAACTCTTCAGACAGCAAACAGAGAAAAACTGCTCTTCTATTTTTGCAACAGACTGATCTTTATCACATTTGGTTTTAATAAGGCCTCAAGATGAGGTCCTGTATCTCTGCTAGCAGCCTGCACTGCAAGGAGCATCTCCGGGGCAGTTCAGAACAAGCCATAGTTTCTAAGTCAGTTTGGTTACGTTTTATTTCCTACTGATTATCTGATTTAAATCAATCTTCAAAGACCTAATGCACAGCAAACCCAGATTGCTGTAAGAGATAGATTTTATATAAAAAGCAAACCCGTGCAATTAAACGAAAGAAAGAATCTTGCAAGTGACTTCACAAAAATGTGATGAACGACTTCCATGGCTGTTTTGTCAACACTTCCATAGTAATTTGGCAAGCGCACAAGACCGCCAAGTTTGTATTCTGATCAAGTGGCTATTAGCGCTGCTGAAGCCTTGCAGACGTGAGGCAGCTTCCCTGTTTTATATTGCATTGCCCTTGGTCAGTTTATAGGCTCCCATCTTTTCAGGTTATTCATTTGAAAAATATTCTCCCTCACACCTTGAGCCTTAACTATGACACCAAGGGTTTCACATACACTTATAAAAAAAAAAAATACGTTATATCCATCAAAGTGTAATTCATTGCTCATCCATTACTAGGACAGGGGCAAGGAAATTCCAGCTCCCAGTGCCTGCACACATCCCTGATTTAACAGAGGCACACATACAAAAAAATACCAGAACCTTTTAATTGACACTGAAAATGTCACATGCTCCTGGCAACAGGAAGTCTGACAGCTCAATAGGTTTCAAAAATATTTTATGAACCTTCACCACAAAACCCAATCCTATTTTTGACATCTTCCTGACAACAAAGAACACCAAGCAATTAGCTGGCATTCCTGCTCGATAATGACACACTAATGAGAGGTCTGAATCTGAAATAAAGCATCTTGCTGCAAGTTGACTTTCAATACTAATTTTAGTGAAATATTTAACTAGGAACCAGCACCCAGACCTCACAGGTGCCTTCACTCCCAAGTTGCACCACCTTTTGCTGTTCAACATCTCCAATTCATCAAGGAAATCTCAAAGTTTCCAAGCTATCTTCTTTTAACCCCAAAGTTAAGCTGTTCAACCTGTGCCTTAAAACCACCATAGCTTAATACAATAATTTTTTCAAAGGCCTATCGATAATAAATACTGATACACATCAACTTCTACATGCAAACAAATATACACAAAATTAGAAACAATTATTTATATGCACAGAAAGGAACTGCTCTGTGCATACTGCTCAAACTGAAGTCCTGACCAAATTAACCCTTGAGTGGAAAGCACAGAAATTAAAGTTTTCAGCTAAAAGTAACAAATACCAAACCAGAACCACGACTATAATCCAACAATAACAATACTTACAATTCTTTTGTGCCTGGAAACAGTATCATCAGTCATTTTATACGCTGCTTCTGAAGAGATCCAGGGAGAAGAGAGGATGTTTTACCGAGAGGGCTCTGTGAGCCTTTGAAGCAGAAGCAGGGTTCAAACACCGATGTTGGCATCTGCTCAGCACATGCAATGCAGCCATGCAAATCCTGGCAAGGCCATCGCAGTGGAGAGGTAGAGGTGGCACAGCAACCCCAGCACGGAGTGATGGCTGTTCATGGTCCAACGCCATCCCACCTGCCCTTTCTCTACCTTCTCATCAAACCTTTGGGATCCATGGGATGAAGCACAAAGCGCAATGACAACCATTGCTGACCACAGTCCCTGAGGCCAAAGCAAAAAAGGGGCAGGGCTGTGCTGAAGAAGCACCATAAAAGCAAGGACACTGGAGAACACCAAGTTCCAGAGGGGAGCACAGGATGGCCAGTCGCCCACGAGCTCTCGGCACAGAGGTGGGTGTTCCCATGGAAGCCATGTACCCACGCTGAGGCCACACACCAGGGGAACAACTCACCACCTTCAGCTGTCGGGACTAGCTGCTGCTCAGCATCACCTAGCTTATGGATGCACCTCCTGCGGTTCTGCAATGGCAACGAAAGCTTTTCCAAATATTTAAGTCACTTCGACAGCTGACTCACTATATACCAGTGGAATAAATATTTGAGAAGAAAAAAAAACAACGTCATCAAAACTGTTTCAACTACAAAGGCGCTTCAGTAGAACTAGCAAACCAAAGCACAGCATCCAGCAAACTTAATCCCCTTCCTTCTTGAACACCAGCAAACTCGAAACCTTCTCAGAAACACTTGCCAAGTTTGACTAAGATTTAAGATGCCAAACTTCATTTATGCCACAGCATTTCTCCTCAGCTCTGTAAAGTCAGTGCTGTTCACTTTGCAGAGCTGCGAGCATACTGCAGTCACACTGTTGTGTCAAAAGGAAACCCAAAACAGATGCACAACAGAAAGCTGACATTTACACAGATTTACATGCATGCAAGTTGGCAACCAACAGAAAAAGCCCCAGATTTTGCACTTTTGAGAACATTTCATCACTTTCCAATTAAAATTCTGACCTTGCCTGAACTCTGGGCATTGGACACAGTGTAGTAATTCTAGAGAAACAAATTTCCTTTTACAGTAATTTTAAAAAATACTAAAGAAAAGAATTAATGACTGTTTAAATGACTTTTTCCAAAGAAAAAACTGCCAACACAAGAATACTAAGCTGAAAAAACCCCTACGATGCACAATGCTGTAACTTCACCGATAGAGCCAGCACCTGCTGTGAGACGGATCTGTTCAGGGAAGCCTTCAGACACTGAATTTCCAGTGAGATGAACTGATAAATAAACCCACGCCTGTACCACAAAGACACTTGACAAGTCCCTGATTACAGTTTAAAAGAAAGCACTGCTAGACCTTGGTGTCTAAATGTATCCCAATGTCAACTGAGAATCTGTATGCTTTAAGGAAAGATATCACAAAAAAAAAAAAAAAAAAAAAAAAACATAAAACTGGAGAGACTCTGACCTCTATTAGTAATATACCATCTAATCTACATTAAGGCTGCACTTCAAGTGCTGACATGGCTACACACCATTTACAGGCCCATACACAGCACCTGAGACGCCAATAATTTGGGGAATTTTACCACCACACCCAAAAAACACAGGAGTTAGCTGAATCCGGAGCCAAAAATGAATGAATGGCTAGTTGTTGGTACAGAAGAGGCTGGAAGGTGTAAGGCAGAAACGCACCCACCCCTACCTTCTGTCAAAAAAAAAAATAAAAATAAAAAAAAAAATAAAAGAGAAAGAAATTTTCTGCAGTTGGAAACTATTCTGTCCAGGGCAGGAGGAACCTCCTCTGCAACAGAATAAATAGCATATTTAGGCACTCAGCTTCGTGATTTATTCTATGAAAGCAGTTACCAGGGATCTAGTCATCTTTTTATACAAACATTTCAAGGAGCAAAGCACACACATGATCTCAGAGCAACTGGTGAAGGAGAGGGAAGAGTGGAAACTACAGCTGAATACTCAAAGAATCTTTTGCTCTTCATTTTGTTCATCAGGAATAGGAAGGCTCAAACACCTGTGCCTCCTCTAAGAAATGTTTTATTTCCCTCAATTTAGCTTCTTGTAATCATTCCTTAAGATAGGAATTATCTTCTAGATTATTCACTGCATGAGAAAGCACTACATTTACCTCCTATTGTATGACACTTATAACTGTCTTGCAACCATTGAATTTGAGTAATTAAAATTACAAAACACTACAAAAATACTATGAGTAGGGTTCAGGACAAATTACTCAACTTTATTTTAAACTTTCAAACAGAAAGCTATCTTTCAGTTCTTCTGGGATAACACTTTCAGAATGGATCAAAAAATCAGCCAATACCAGTGTTTTAGAAATACTTGGAAATGATTTACATTTCTGTTTATTGTCCTCCTTGCAATAGATATTGTAAGTTATATACCCTGTAGTATTAGCTATAACACCCCAAAAATATAAGAATATGCATTGTAAAGTATACCTAATTTTCTTTTTCCTTAGCAGTGATAAAAAAACAAAACTTATAATGTACTTTGTCATATTCAGCCCAATTCCCTGGATGAATCGTTTTGCATAAGAACACCTGAACACCCAACTCAAGTCTTCTTGAGCTGCACAGAGAACAGAATTGCATTTCCTAACTTTGAAATAGGTTCTCTATGGGACATAGCTCAAAAATTTTGAGGTTCCTTGGAAAACATGGATACAATTACTTTGCTTTAACAAATTACAGCTTGCCACTTTTAAACAGTAAGTTGTTTTGAAGTGGTTTTCTGCTAACAAGCAGTCCGCAAACCCAAGGTGCACAGTGGCTGTATGCTTCAGTTAGAAAGGTTTCTTTCCAGGTCTACTCTTAAGCCAGAAAAGGGCTTGTACAATTATTTGCTTTTCCATTAACAAGTTTCCAGGTTACTAAAGCTTTGCTTTTCAGTTAACAAGTTTCCAGGTTACTACAGCTATGTCTACATTGGTGAAGCTGCACTGCTCTGACTCTGGTTTTTAATCAGCAAGGGGAAACCCTTACAGTTTCTACAGTTTGTACAGAAAGGAGGCTTCACAAAAGCTATCTTAAGTACTGAATATTTAGATCTCAAAATAGTTCTTCTACAGTCAAATTAACCCTAAGGTTCAGTTCAGGAGTTCTAGCACTCTCCAGGCAGGGTACCCTCCCAAGAAAATTAGGAAGGACCTACAGAAACCACATGATATTGCCATACAAGTGCTGCTGAGTTCGAATTCCAGGAGCTTGCCTGTCCACCAGCACCTCTCAGAAATAAACGTGATTAAAAATGAGTATTAACAAATGCACCTCCAAGTATATTTAAAAGCCAAGTGTCTATGGGCAGGTTTTTTTTCCACACATACAAGCCCAGTAGGAGACGCTTCTCTGGCAGTTTCCTGTTGAAATATGTTTTTCTGACATAATGTACCCTTAGGTATTTAGCATGCTACCAAAACCAATCTAATTAACCAAAAGCCAGCTTTTTTTCATCATATTAACTTAAGCTTCAAAACACACATATTGCTGTCCACTTCAGATTTAACACACACTAAAAATAAAAACTTGGAATGGTAAATTCTTTGCCCACATTTTTCAAACAAACAATCCTGTCTGCCAAATGAATCTTTGCCATAACATGATATTAACCTCTTAGCTTTCATCTCAGGACCCAAAACGAGGCGCTCTGAAGCTCTGCAGTCTGTTTTTGGTGAGAAGGGAGAGGAGACATGCAAGGACTCATGACGATTCCAAACCCAATTCCCTGGGACAGTCATCAAGGCCCTCGCCCTGGTTTCCTCTTTGTCACTGAACACCCAATTTGTCCACTACAATAAAGCAACTACTTACCTTAATAGGTTCAGAACACCTTCTCCCACTCGAATTCCTCTCTTGTCACATCCCAAACTGGATGCTTTAGGGCAACAGTCACACAGTGTCTGTGCCCTGGATGCACGTGTTGCCTATCTTCCCAGCTCCCTGCCTCTATAGCAGCTCCCAACAGGGATCTCCACACACAGCCCCAGCCATCCCTTCAACTCCTTCATCACTAAAGCATTCCCTGGTCTCAAAACCACAATAAAAATATTATGAGCATTAACGTAGGGGGAGAGAAAAAAAAAAAAAAGAGACAATCATGCTAAGGCAGACCCTACAAAGAAAGGTCTGAAGGACATTGCACCTTTCCATCTCAATCTGCTCCCCAGCCTCCTGAGTTTTCTGTTACTTCCATGTAGACCCAAACACTTGCTTCTTACTAAATCATATTTTTCAGAAAGATGGTCTTTAAGACACCAAAAGCTGGAGAAACCACTCCTCTTGGCAGGTTCTTTCAACAGTTAATCACTCATGTGTTAAAAAATGCATGTTTATTTTCTCATTTGAATTTGTCTAGCCTTACACAAATGTTTATACTCTTCTTCCAAACAAGGCAAACTTTAATAGCAGTTTATTCTTACTGTTGTACTTTTTTTTTTTTTTTTTTTAAGCAAACTAGGGTTTGGCACATCATCCTTAGGCTGCAGAAGCACCTCCTGGTCCTGCCCTGGAGCAGCACCCAGCATTAGCCAGCAGAGAAGGGGTCAGGTAAATGCCCACAGCTTCTGGATCAACTGTGGTTAACTTGTGATCAGGGTTTCTAAGAGGTAAGGCAACAGGCAAATGAAGGAAAAAGTCCTTGAAATTTACACCAACAGCACAGAACAGGCTGGGTTGGTTTCCTGCTTCTCCCTTACTGGTTTCATGCCCTGCAAGCTGCATTGTGAAGCAGCATCATCCATAACAAGCACGTTTCTTCTTGGAGCTAACCTGTACAAGCCCAGCAAAGATGGAAGTAGCACTGGAGGTGTTTAATGAAAGGAAGATTTGATGGCTGCTCTGTTTTCAAAGTCTGAAGGCGAATCTTCCTGAGAGAAAAATCTTCTAGATTTTTAGGCCCGTTCAGTAGCTATGTCTAAGACCGAAGCCCAGAAGCTCACGAGCATTACCCTTGCTTGCAAGCAATACCAGATGAAAGCAAAACAACTCCAAGTGAATTTCCAGCTCTCAGCTACTCCCCTGAACATTCACCTCCCAGTTCGTATGGAAGAATTTAAGAATCTCTTTTACTGAAACTCAGTATATGGTCAGATCCTTACCATCAAGGTACTGATGGCAAGCAGTAATAAGAAACGTACGTCCAGATTAGCAGATTAATTCTGGGAGGTGTCTGAGTACTTAACAGGGCATGCCCAAATAAATGAAGATAATGAAGTGTAATCTGCTGAGTATTATTAAGGAAAGCCTGGCCAAAGTCTTTTCAATAAAAAATGCTTAGTCCTACAATCCTGTAAGAGAAACGGGAAGAAATACTGGAGGAAATGCTGAGCTTTGGCATGTAGTTCATGTAGTTTTTCTCCATTTTCCTCCTATGAAATGGTTTCATAGATGAGTCCAAAGCAATTGTAAACCATCCATAGTCTGGCTTGCTTTGGACAGAGACCATTGCTGCAGAATATGTACTCACACAGGCAAGAAGCAGAAGTCCCCTGCTGAGTAAGACAACTATCACACCTGCATGACAAGTGCTGGCAGTTTCTGTACGGGCTTTTGTTCTGCTCAGAGTAAAGGGCAGCCTCCACCTACGTGAAAAAAGTTTGCCAGAGGTGGCAACCCTGGTGAGTTACACGAATGTCTGATAAATAAGCAATTTAACCTTACTCCATGCATCAGTAACAACGATCAACACAGACACAATATATATTTCTGGAAAAAAAAAAAATGAAAGACCACTGATCTGCTCAGCTTCTCTACCAGATGCGTTAAAGTTTCTGCAGACATATGATTTTTTTTTTCTCCAGGTAAACTCCCCTCAAATTTCAATCATGCCTGTGACTACAGCTGAGATAGAAGAACTTTATTCCAAATCTGCTGCTCTGCATCTTTAGCTATTTCGGTAACAGCTTCAGGCGACGGGGTTACAGACAGAACCAAAATCTCTCTCTCTATAACTCTCTCCTGGCCATCAGAACACGTGTCCCAAAATTTGAGCTTTCTGACCAGTCACACAAGCTGCATTCCTCACCCATACTATTAACTCATTCAAAATTTACAAGTGAGAAATAACACAGATTTCACATTTGATGTTTAATATTCAATAAAAGGAGGAACTGAAGCCTTCTGAACATACCACGTCATTTGTTATTACCAAATAAAAGACAAGCATCCTTACTGCAGTCTTCACAATCTAAGCATTAATATATAATCTGTCAGAATTCACATTCAAGTTTTTTGAAAGCATTCATCTTTATTCTCAGTGCCGGTGAGCTTGCAACTACATTTCTTTTTCCCTTTTTTCTACCAAGTTTTTTTCAAAGTTGGCTGCATTGAAAGGAATAGCTGGAAGAGCTCTCATCTGTGATTCAGTAGAAAGGATAAGCTACAGAGCAAACTAAAGCATTAAGAGTTATTATTACAAGCCTCCAAAACACATTCTCCTGATTGTCAATTTTAAGTAAAGCTCAGAAGTTATCTATTTCTACTGATTTTTAAAATGAACCCATAATACTGCAAATGCCAGCATTATTTAAAACGCCAGAACACTGAGGAGACAGTTCCATTAAATGACATCCATTTATTAAAACTTTTTATTTACCTTCTGAATTAAACATAGTTTAATCCCCACCATTACATTTTGAAGCTGACATCTGCTCAGGCAGAAGACTTCGGCTCCCTTTATGCAGAAGATAATTAGCACTTGGGCCAGCAGTGCAATCTGCCTCACCCCAAGACGTCCTATTTGGATACTTCAGATTCGGATACTACAGTATCCAGACTACCACCTAGATTTCAGACACGGTAAGCATGACAGGGGATATAGTACTCGTGGGTTTTCAATTAACTTCCTACCAGCTGCTGTAGGTAAGATAATACCTAATCCAGCAGGAAGCCTGCCAGAGCAAGGTTAGTTTTCAGAGAAGTTTCAATGACTTTTAATCAGCAGTCAGCTCACATGGGTTCAGAGTTAGATATCACGTGGTCACAGCATTTTTTTTCTTGCTTTCATTTTCTTTTCTTTTTTTCCTGACAGCAACATCTCAAAATTGTATAAAACAGCCCTCTCCTGCTCTAACTTTTCAGTAGTGCACCTCACTGAACCATCAAGTCTGATCAAGCAGCAGATCCACTACAATTAAGAACTCCAAAGGTACAGTCTGCAACACTAACAAAGTGAATTTGCTTCGTTCCAACATTACTGCAGCATAAGGACCATTTCAGCATCCTGGGTGGAAGATAAAAAGCTTTTTACTTAACCACCACTTGAAGACAAGCAATAACAAGAAGAAAACCCAAACTATCTATGTTTAGAACTATGTAAAACAAGTTTGAAGTCACAATTCAGTCCCAAAGTAAACAAGACCAGGGAGAACAGATAGTATATAAAAAGCTTTCTAATCTTATGTCAAAAAAAGCAGTTTCCAAGTCAAGGTTACAGTTCACTAGCAGGTCACTGATGTCTGTATTGCAACCACGCTGTGAGAACTTAGGCTTAAAATAAGCCTAAGTTCTAAGACATCAGGATTGAAGAGAAAGGTTTTCCAAAAACACTTTTGAAACACTTCCCCCAAAAGGCTAACAAGAATTCTAAGTTAAAGTAAGGGATTGCATTCCTGTAGAGTGCTTTTGAAAAGTTCCCGGTCATAAGCAGCATTCAACTGTAACACCACGTGAAATGCCAACAACCATCTTCGAGGTAGACACAATCTTTTTACAACACAGATTAAACTAAGGCAAAGTAGGAAACAAGCTCACCTTCCAAACAGAACAGAAGCACATTCAAGAAGAGAGTTCGGGTTTAAAAAAAAAAAAAACAAAAAAAACTTCCCTTGTCACTGGGCAATCCCACAGATGGGATAAAGCAGACACACACCTAAATACAACACAGACAAGCCTCCACTTACACCTAGAGCTAAAACATAGAGGCAAGCAAACAAAACAGCCAGACAAATACTGACAGAGAAGAATAAAAACCTTGGGCTTGTTTAGAGGCTGTTTTGGTTTTTCAAGTCTTTTCCAAGTCCTGTCTTCAGCATTTGAAGACCCAGTCCACTAATCACAAGCTGATACAGGATGTCTTACAAATGCTAGGTACACTTAGCAGAGCTTTCTTCCTTATACCACAAAACGTCTGAGATTCAACATAGAGGGTCTTTTAAGGAGTCTTTTAAGAACTGAGAACTACAATAGCTGCAACAATTTTAAAACGTGTAGCATTCCAAGGCAAAAATCTATTTTTTTTCAGTAAAGCAAAGTAAAACGGTAGCTCTCATGCAATCTGAAGAGAATTATGTTAGTGTACTGCACTGAAATTGCTGCCATGCACAGAGACACAAAAGAGGTTGCACCAAGGAAAAGCATTACAAAGTTATTGTATTCTACCAATGAACTTTGAAGCAGAGCAGGAGAGGGTAAGTGACACAGCAGGTTCAAGAACTCCATCTTATTGTTTTTTTTCAAACCACTGTAGGTGGTTTGTTTTAAAGTGGGTGGTGTCCCCAAACATTCAAAATCAATCCCTCATACGTGAAGAAATTGTACTTTTAATCATACAGTACCCATTTTTGACAGTTATCTCCTCCCACTGCATGTTTGATGTAAATCCTTTTGTAAAATTAGGAACCTTTGCTGTTATTAAGCATTTTGTGCTACTTTGGCCAAAGCTGAAGTTCAAGGAAATTTGTTGCCCTGGATGAATCATTACCAAGTGAGTCAGTTTTGTACATACATGCAAAGTACATATTAGTAAGAAATTATACAAAAGTTTTCAAAGCAACCTAATAAATGTGTTTTACAGAACAAGGGAACTCATTTCAGCAGCAAAATTACAAAGAAAGTTTGAATATATAATACATATTAGGAATTTAAAATGGATCCACAGAAAACACTGAATGAGGATTTGTTTTGTGCATTACAAATTAAGCTGGATGCAGGAAAAGGAGCTGTGCTATTTCAATTAATTCTACATATTGAAGCAGGTGGAGACTATCACACCTCAGTCAAGTATGAGAGTGTGCCAGTTTTTACATCCGGACCTGGAACTGCCAGTAATATATTTAGAAGAAGTATCCACCCAGTTCAATTGTCAGCCTGCTCAGATGCTGGTGTTTGGGTATCTGCTTACTACAGTAGAGATCTTTACTCATGGATTTACTGATGAAACTTGTTTCTTGTCTGTTTTTGTGCTTTGCCAGCTTCTTTCTGCCAAGAAAGTGCAGTGCTGCCGTTTAAGACTGCATCTTCCTCTAGCTCTGACAATAACCAGCTTCAGGGATCTCAAGGCAGAAGAGAAACCATCCAAAACACTGGATCTTCATCAAATTTACACTGTTAAGGGATTTCATTAGGGAACCTTTGAGTGAATGATCTATAGCTCTATAGTATCACACTTTTCTGGTTAAGGTCTAACACAAGCGTGTGGGTGGAAAACTGCCACTAGCAACTACGCTACCGTAATTACCTTCTTAACTTGAACTAGTTAACTTAAATGTTAACCTATAAAGGATAAAAACTGGGATTAAAATAGAAGGTAAAGATTGGAAGCTTAACATAAAAGCTACGGGTAACCACAGGAAGGAATTCAAACTCAACTCCGGATTGTCCTGATTTTATTTGAGTTGGTTAACCAATTTTGAAGCACTTTTTACAGTTTACATAACTTAAAGGAACACTAAGTGTCCTAGAAATGTAAATTAACATTTTTCATAACTCAAGACATCACAACAAAGCCAGATTTTGAAATAAATTGATTGTTTAGTTATCTGGATCAGGAGGGAACATACACGGGGAAGGAAAAACAGCATTGATAAGAAAATGCTTAAGTTCTAGACTGAGTTTGTGCTTCTACACCAAAAACATAACACTGAAGTAACAACTCTGCAAAGAACTTGAAAAGGGATGTAACATCTGTGGTCCCAAAACCGAACTATATATTAACGCCTTCTAACTCTTACTTTATTTGGTTGTATTAAATTAACGCTGAAGTAGAAGGACAAATTCCAGATATGCCAACTCTGCTGTAAATTTGAATCCTAATCTAGCAGTTTTTTAGATTGCTGGGTTTGGGTTAAATTGAATCAGTTATCCTGCATGATACACATGAGCAAATCTTTTCAATATATTTAATAATCGATGCGTTTGTTAGTACAAAGCAGATGGTGTTCAGTAAAAAGGCATTAAGTGATTATTTAAAAACACCATGCTATTTTTTTTAAACATTAAGCAAGACTAAAGAATTTGGTGAAGGCCAGATGTTCAAAGCTGGTGCACAGACAAAATTGTACATCTGTAATTTATGATATTACCCAGAGGCTGGCAGGTATTAACAAATGCCAATACTTATTTGCATGCTTCCCCTATGACATCATCTTTCACTAAACTTTGAAAATCTGGTCTTAGCTACAAATTAACACTTTGCTTCACTCCATTAATTAAAAAAAGGCATCCATCTTTTTGTTTCTGGTTGATGAGTAATGTGAGATATTTTAACCATATTTAGCTTTCATTTGTCCCTATTAATTTTGTGCAAATTTGCTCCAAAGTCACCATGTCTCAAAACGTGAGAAAAATTTTCAGAAAGCTTTTAAAAAATACTGATTTTCCTGTATATTTGTGTTCACTACAGATTATTTTTTGAAGCAGTCTCACAGTCTCAGAGCTTAAAGCCTTAGTTTGTGTTTTTTGTTTTTGTTTTTTTTTTTTGTTTGGTTGGTTGATTTTAAACAGTGTGATTTATTTTCTGCCCAGGCCAAAAAAAATAGGGCAAAAGATGGAGTTAGAGAGTCAGCCTCTGAACGCTTCTTAAAAATAGGTGCTTCAAATACAGGTTTAGAAAAGAAATTAAATATGTTTTCAGTCACACTGAAGAAAACATCTGTAAAGGAAAAAAAGGCCCTCATCCTTCAGATGGAAGAAGAAGGTGGTGGGAAAAAAAGCACCGATTTCCCAAGTTGCCCAAATCACACACAGACACAAGAAGGTTACAAATGCCATTCATGAAAGAATGCACCACAAACATCAGCATTTATTCATTTTGATATTTTTTTTTTTTTAGCAAATGACAAAAGACCCAGCTTACTGGCTTCACTTTTGTTTACCTTTTGCTTACATTACACATTTAAACATTTGTCAAAACTTACTAAGTTGTCTGCATTCATGCACAACTAGAAAACATCCTTAATTTATTTAAACCAGAAATGCATTACCAGAAATGTATTAACATCGTTCACTAGTAAATATTAAAAAAAAGTTGAAATTATTAAAAAGTTTATCCTGGAAATGTTAACTTCACAGCAGACTTAAACTACTAGTTGGCTCACATTTCAAACAAATTGGAAAAAGCAAGATTCATGCTAGTGTTAGTGTACATCTTGCCCTAGCACTACTGAAGAATCATGGTTCACCTTGGATCATAGATAATAAAAAGAAAAGTGCATACAGAAATTTACAACAATTTTAAGGACAAAAAAATGGTCCTATCGATGTGGTCCCAACAATAAACTTAAAAGTCTATGACAAATACAAGCTCCCGTGAGCTATTCATACTACTTAAGTACGGATATACAGAAAGTTGAGTTCATTTGAAATCTTCAAAAAATGTTCCTGTCAATCCTCAAATGGTGGCTGTTATAGCTTAAAATTTCTGTTAAATGCGTGCGTTGAATTACTTGTTATCCAAGCGTAGCAGCTGCTCCTTACCATTTATTGTTAGCGACCTTAACTGGCCATCTTCTTCAACTTCTACTCTCTCTTGTCCGTTCTCAACAATTCTGTAGGACAAATAACAGTTTGTCATTTCAGAGCACTGTAACTGGTTTGAAAATATACACCAGACCTAGGCTTTTAGATAAAGCACAACGGAGCACTGCCTGCTTAATACAACTGTAATTGGCAAGCTTTCACATTTAACAGTGCAGGAGCTGTAACTAGCAACCATCTGCATTTCCCCACTGATATTGCTTATTTATAGCAGGAAAATTGCTTTGTGGAAGTTTGAATCCTACAGTTTGTGCAGTTCACAGGTAGAGCTGTCAGCTTGAATTGTCACAGCTGTACTGACACTACTTACAATTACCTAGGACTAAATGTCTTTTTTATAGATAGAACTGTGCTGTCTTAACATTGCATTTTGTATCATTTGTTACATGCATAATGTTCTAGAGCCAATCACAATTTTGCTTAACATAAGACATGCAAGACAGTCTTCAATCCACTTTTAACTTGATCAAAGCAATTGAATTGGAGACCAACTGTATGATGAGTTTAGGACTAGCATGTACTAGGCAGAAGTTAAGTATACTTGAATAGAATGGGATATTATTAATAAGCTATGTGTTTTTAAGTTGTTTGTTTTAAAAACAGAAAGATGAGCAATATTTAAATTTAAAAATTCATGCCAGAAATTTTCACTGTCTTGGCATTCTCCCCTCATAATTAAAAGAAGCCACATGGATGGATACAAACTTCTCTGATAATCAGACTTAGTAAAGAGAACACACCCATATCAAAAAGAGGGAGAAAGGCTTCCTGTCCAAAGCAAAGCATTACTCAAAATTGCTCCATAAATTCCCAAATGCAGTCACTTCTCCATCACATATGGGTAGGCTATGTACAGTACCTGAAAATTCCCTTTCGAATAAATAGGAAAAAGTTTTCTCCAAAGTGGGTTTCAGTTGCTTAGTTCACTCAACAAATGAAACAAAATGAATTTTTACACAGAAATTCAACTTCACTCAAAAACTGTTTGGGAAAGCACACTAGAACAGATGTTAGGGAAAGTTATTTCGTGTTATCTCAAGTTTCCCAATTCCAGTCAATAGCTTCAATATCAACAAAAGCCAAGCATACTTCGCTCTTCTCAAGCTGACTTGGTAGGCAGCAGTCAAAGACCATGATAAAAGATGGGAGGATCCTAAAGCCCACAAGGACCTCCGCTGCAGAGTCCCTTTCAAACAGCAAACAAGATACTGCCAACATTTTTCATCAGGGCAGTTCTCACAGCCAGCCTTATGCAGTTCAACCCTCCTTGACTCTTTGGGTTTTTGTCTAAACTCCTGTCTTCTCTATTTTCCCATGCTACAGCTGCAAGCAACTCAGCAATGCCAAGAAGAGTTACAAAACCCAAAACAACTTTTCTGCCTTAAAACAAACCTCACAAATTCAAACTGTTATGACCACATAATTTAAAAGGAAATAATTATACACACATGTGTATGTGTTTTTATGTATACATATATTTATATGCATGTATGTTCAGCTATGCATTTCTATATAGTTTCATAGAAATGTATCACTCTTACCTCTTTGTAGTAATTTTTCTGCCGTTGACTATTTTAGTTGAGGTTGATACTGATTTGAAGTTACCCATCCCACTGCCACCAAACGATGTGGAGGAGAACGAAGTAAGACCTCCATGTCCCAGTGAACCAAACGAAGTAAAACCTATTGGTGAAGAAGTTCACAGGAAAAGTATTTGACCAAAACCATATTTCTGTATGACTGTGAGCTTCAAATTTATCAGCCACCGGGACTACATCCTAGCTTCACAACACACTTTGATGGCTGCATCAACACGACATCAGTGACTGATGGCATTGAACACTGGTATGAAAATAAAAACCTGACTCCAGCACTATCACCTTTTCCCATATGGACCCACAGTTCCAAATGCTGAGCACTGTCCAAAAACTGTTTGTCCCTTCCTTTAAAGGAAAGCAATTCAAGCCTGTCAGTTGAACTCAACCATTACACCATTCTTTCCGCTCAAGGTAAAGATAATAACTTCAGAGTCTTATTTTTCATTTTATCATAGAAGACTGGATGCCTTGGGTTAGCAGACAAAATAAGTTTTGTATCACTAATGTGCCAACTAAGACCCAAGATCCTTTAACAACACTGAGTAGCAGCAAGTCTCAGCAACCTCTGAGAGGCAGACTTCAACATTCAAGTTAACTACCCCTAACTCATACTTAGTACTACCGTGTTTTTTTTCCCCAGTGAATTTTCAGGACCTCACCCAAAAGCCATGACACCAATATTGAAACAGTTCAAAACTAGTTCTAAATTCTGGTGCTACAGTTCCTTTATGGCTTTAAATGCAAACAATTCTACCTCTTTGAGGTCTGTTTACTTTTCCTGAGCTTTCGGGTAGACCTAAGGTTTTTATTTACATTCAGACTTTTCAGATAGCATCCTAAATTCAAAAACATGGCCTCACAGTTGATTAAATGAAAGCAACTTTACATCAAGATGTTTTGTAAACCAAAACAGAAATTCCATGTTATTCGTGATATTTACCTGTGTCAAATGAAGGGAAAGCACTTCCAAAACCAGGGAATCCACCAAATGCAGAGAAAAATGATCCGCCGCCTCTGTTTCTGCTTCCCCTTGGACCCCGTCTGTTCCCGAAAAAGTCTTCAAAAGGATCTTCTACAAAACACAAGAGAATTAAAGAGGTTAATCTCACTGAGCGATCCCGTATTTAAACAGTTTCAATTAAAAAAAAATCCGGTTATAGTTGAGATTCTTCCTTTGAAATATGTGATTCTACTGAGCCGAACAATCCTCTAAAAGAGGCTCCTTTTGGACTAAATTCTAACTCATTTTTATGTTTACAAATGATAAGTGGTTAATCATTTTAACTATTTAGAATTAAAAAGCAGTAAACCTAACAAAAAGGCTTTCATTTTTCAGCACAAATGCAGTTGATAAGAGTTAAGAAAATAGCATGCTTCAGATGCTCACATAGCATAACAAAGTATGACAGAAGAAATCAAATCAGTATTTATTTGAAGATAAATATGTCCACTGAGTTAACATTTGACAGATTTAGAACTTTTCAGATACAGAATGACCCCTACTACACAGCAAAATTTAAATTTAACAATTCCTAGAATATTGCACACACTTATATGCACTTCCTAGTTTACTGCCCTACAAGATTTATTGCAGACCACCCCGACAGTGTCTCTAAAAAGTAACTTCCAGCTAGGTTCTATCAATAAGCGAAATATAAAAAGAACAGCCAGGGACTGACTGATGACTCATAATCTGCAACTATTTTACGTGTTTATTTTAGCACTTGCCACATTAGGCACTTCAAACACTTATTCTGAGGCACATTTAGGTAGTAAATTATGGGACACTGTTCATAAACCTACAAAAGAACCATTCAGGCCCTACCAAGCTATAGGCTCTATATCTTTCTTTATATATACTTCCATATATATACACACATATCTGTGTGTTTTTATATATATATATATATATATATATATATATATATATATATATATATATATATAAATAAAACAGACACCTATACAAGAACTTACCTGTTTACTTAAAAGTAATCAAATTTTCCTAAAGAAATATATATTACTAGGACTGTCTGAAAAATGCTTTTTACTAAAGCTCTTAAAACAAAGAGGAACATACAATTTTAATCAGGTATTATTTTTAATCAAGTACCTGTTATGTTAAATTCAGAAGAGTACAACTACTTCAACCACCCTCTCAGTCAGAATCAGAGCTCTACCAAGACGAGTACTGTACGCTACCAACAATTTTACCAAGTTCTACAAGTGGGCACTCAATATTGGAAGGTAAAAAGTTTTAAATACTGCTCAGACTAAGCTCTTCCTGGGAAATGCAGAAACTGGTGACAGCAGCGATAGAAGTATGAAAGCAACGCAAGATTCTTGTAACTGTATGACTGTTCTGATATTTTTAAGTTGCGAAAGAAAAGTTCAGAAACTCAATACTTAAGCCAGCTCTGGTATCACTTCAAAAATCTAAGCTCGTTTATGCTAAGTCACCCAGTCAACGCAGCAGTGACATTACTAAAGCAATCAATCTGATAATAAAAAGATATCAGTTACCATCTGGTTTAAATGTGAGTACTTAACAGAAGTGAAGTGTCACGATGTATTCGTGCTGAACAAATACAGCCCCTGAAGTCCAAACACATCCTCCCACCAGCAAAGATATAAAATGCCAGAACAACCAAAATAACCCTATCTTTCCCCTAGCTGCCACAGTTATCGACAAGGCAGGACCAAATTTTTATCTTACATAGAGCAGACAAACAAGTGGTAAGTTGTTTTTCGGTTTTGTTCCTCGGGCTTTGTTATACTTTTTTTTGTTTCAGAATAAGTTTTCTTCAATACAAATATGACCCATTATTATATTTAAAGGATTAGAAATTAAACAAGACTCTTGGGCATGGAAATGAGGGAGTTTGTAACCAAAAACCATAATATTCTTTAAATTGTCACGATACTTGTTTGGGAAAAAATTGTGGTATTTTTCAGACTAGCTTATCAGTTAGCAAGTAAAAACACTGCAGTTAATTGTTTTGTAGTCCAATTTATTTTCGCTAGTGTGACTCAGAAGCTAGTTATGAAGGTCATTCACTCACGTGTACAAACGATCTATATTATATTACTCCCACTGTTAGGCTTCCTATTTATAGTCCAATTTTTCTTGTTACCTGGAGTTTGAATAAAAACAAAACAACCTGCCATGTAAACTTGGAGTTTCTGATCTCCCACAGCATAGCTGCCTGTTCTGCATGTGAAACTCCTCTTCTGCACGTGAAACTCCTCTTCTGCACAACAGCAGCAAAAATGCAGGTTTTTACGGGAGATCACATAACCTCCCCTGAAATCCCTGCTGTCAGCCCAGCTCTAAACGGATTACTGCCTACTCCTAGCTACACGAAAACCTAACCTAGACTTGGGCATGCCAATTAGCCTTTGGCAACCCTACGTACCGAAGAAAGAAAATTCAGTACTCTACTTCTAGCCTCGGGTGATTTCTGTTTCCAGTCCGGACCACGATCCTCCAATGCTCTTCCAGTAATTCTCCCCAATAAATAAGATCGTTAAACCACTCCCCTGCAACTGACTGCTGAATCCTCAGCAAGAGGGATTATTTGGAGACAAGGTGGCTTTCCTGGGGGAATATTCCCCCCCAAGACTACATGTATGTTGCCAGCCATTCAGGTACAGCATGAAGAAAAAAAAAATAGTAAAAACACTGTGGAGAGAGAGCAGCAGGAGGCTTCTCCATTCAAAATGCAGCATCATTTGTTGTAACCACTACCAAACACAAGTAAATATAGCAGCTTCAATCATGCAGGCACTGTTTATGCTTTTACACAATAAATCAAGATGACAAATAGTACCACTCAGGAAAATAACATTTCAGCCTGGTAGGTCTGTTTTTGTGATTTAGCAGAACCTTTCTATGCACGACAACCTTTGTGCATAGCTAGCTTTTCTACTATGGTTCAAATGAAGTGAATACCACATATTGCCCCCCTCCTTTTTTTTTTTTTTTAAAAAAAAAAAAAGACTTCTCTTACAGTAGTCATTCTGCTGCAATTTACAATCCATACAATTTTCTTATTGGATGTTATATGCATATAAAAATCAACAGAACTAAGCAGAAAAAATAACACCTTTCTTAAAATGGAAATTACTATATAAATATTACACAACGTAAAAAGCATCATAAAACCAAAATACTGTGCCACTGTCACCTTAGAGTCTAACTAAACACTGTCTGGAGATAATCCACAGTTTATTTTAATCTGGGTATTACCAGAAGCTTATGAGAGGACAGAATATCAGATTCCATTTCAAAAGAAATGTTGCAGCACACTTCTGACATGAAACTTGCGGCACCACCAAGTTGATGCTACAGCAAGGATCAAGAGAGACCAAAAGGTAAGAGATTTTGAGGAAGCCAGCAAGACAGGCTCGTACTGGATCAACAACATGAGAGGGCACAGATTTGGGGGGAAAAAGCAAATGCTTAAGCAAAGAACGCAAAAAAAAAATATGAAAAAAATGAGACACAATGAAGGACTTCAGGACTCTTTGTCATTTGGTAGGAAGACCTACCAGTGGGCAGTTACAGAAGCCAAGTTAACATTAGGCTAGGAACACAAAAACTCCAGCAACACAAGGCTGTACATTAGTGTCAGAACTTTCAGGTGGGTTTGTTACAGGTAACGTGTTCCTAAAAGGAATCTGCTTTCATCAGAAAAATCTTTGTGCTAATTCAAACACAGCAACCATCCTGTTCCTCTGGGTAAAAGATTACATCAGCTCACTGTGTACAGCGGAATCCTACCTTAGTTTTCTGTAGTCATGGGAAAGAATTTAACCTCAAAAATCAAATAAAAACACCACCAGTAAATATCTCACTGCAGCTCAAAATGAAGTAGGTCATGATCCTCCCACCCTCAGCTCTCAGCTGTAACAGAAACAGGATTTTCTCACTCCCAGCAGCATGATCCACTTGCAGAATACTAACACAAGATGTGGTCCTGTTTGTCTTTCTTCCCTGCCTTGTGATCACAGAACCACATGACTGGTTACATTAATTCATTGATGCAAAAGAAAACACTACACATTTGTATTGCTAGCTTTCTGTTGCATCCATGAGCTAATCTGACTCAGTACTGGTGAGACTGCTGTATCTGAAAGAAAGCAGCCAGGAAAAGCACCATAGGGTGGAAGAAGGGACTAAAGGCGGCAAAACCTGAAAATCTACATCACAGGCAGACCACAACTCAGTTTGATTTAACCAATTTAATCAAATCAATCTAAGGCATTAGCTCAAATCACCAAAAGTCACTGTAAACTAACCGTGCCACATTTCCTATGAAGGTCAGTTCTACCATGATGCTTCCCTCTTCTACCATGGCAGCTGCCTGGGCAACCAGAGGGTTCCCACCAGCTGAACAGAGCCTGATGAAAGCAAGTTCAGCCAAATCACTTCTCTGCAATGGTTTCCAGTGCCACTGGCAAAGCAACTGCACTGGTTCAAGGAAAACAGCACGAGCAAGTGCCCAATGGTCAAAAGGAGCACAGGGACATGCTCTCAGTGCTACTGCTGCCATGCTGTGTCCCTCATGAAAGGGTTAAGCACATCCCAGTGCAGTGCCATCGTTCACCTCCAGAAGACTCAGGAGTCAAGATGAATTGTGCACTGTCAGCAAGAGTTCTCATATGTACACACAGCCAGAGACGTCGATAATCTGACAGTTACAGCATGCAAACGAACACTGCCCTGTAAAGACAAGCTCAGTGCTCAGTCACCACTCACTGGACGACTTGCCCAACCAAACCCTCCTTCCTTTATTCTCTGCAATAAAAGCCATGCTATTGCCTGCACTGAAGCGTGACACTGAGAAAAAGCTTGTATTGCAGATGCAGGTGGAGGACACCCTAACTGCAGGGCACTGAACAGAGTCATACTGAAAGGCTGTTCGGCCCCACGTAAGGGAGCAGTCAATCTGAACTGCACTCGCTTTTACAGCCCGCGGTGTTCCAGCAAGGAAGACAGAACAGGCTGCCTGCCTGCCACAAATTCTTTGTCAAAGGCACACTGCGAGTGACTTGATGGACCATAGCAGAACTGAGTGTAATAAATGCGGGTCTGAATAACACCCTTATGCAAAGGGCTACAGCTACATGATGTGCTAAAGAAAATTCTTGGAGTAGGTGTTCCTATCTCATCTCCTGTTTGAAAAAAGTTTCAAGGACACAGATTTGCAGAATACACACAGGACCTGGCGCTACGGCTCTGAAGCATACCCAAGACCCAGTGAAATACATCACAAGCAGCAGAAACCCAGAGGCACTTTGCATGGAAATATTTTCTTCTTTAACTACAAAGGATGCTATAGCTGCTGTGTTGATGCCACTTACTCAGAAGAGACATGGAGATGTTGCAAACACTGTTGATTCATCTGTATAGTGTTTAAATACAGACTTTCATAATTGCTCACTTCCATAAATTAGATGTTAAACAGATGGTTGCCCCAGTTATTTAAGAAACTTTACTTAGTAGAAATGTCATAGCATTTGAAAGTCTTTCTAATGATATATAGCAGAGATCCTGCATTAGTAATTTCCTAGAAAAAAAGGAAGATTCAAAACATTACCTTTTAATTCCATCTATACTGCAATTAAATAGATATTAGAGAATGGTAAGTTCAGCCCTACACAGCATTTCATATTTATCAGGCCCCTGCCCAAATGTTCAGGGATACCTTAAAAGTGGGGGAATCTTCCACTACTACTGTATGACCTGCTCACCTTGTGTCACGTCCAGCATTTGTCCTCCTCCAAGGACACATTTAACCTGCTAGCCATCCAAGAAGAAAAGAAATCAATCTTGGGGACTACCAGATTGAACTGGCTCAGAGGTGCACACAATGAATACAATTAACAAGAGGTAGAAGAAAGAAGGCATGCCTGGGACAGCCAGCAAGCTATCAACCAGCTCCTCAATGCATCTACTGGGACATTAGTCAAAGATTCAAGTTTTAAGATGCACAGAAGAATTTGGAGCAAGTCTTCCTTCCCTGCAGCAGAAGAAACTGAATGGTAGTTTCACTACTCAAGGAGCCACTGCGCTGGTTCCATCTATTCCTGGTTGAGGTGACTCCTACAATGTAAGCATTTCCTTTGAAGCTATCAAATTATTGCAGAAAAATTAATGGTTCTAAGATCTGAACCATTCCATGAATAACTATGATCTAAGACTGGTGCTTAAATACAATTGTGTGCTTGCATACCAAAGCACTGAATGCACATGCAGATCGTTGAGAATCTCTAAATACCAAAAGTCGCACATTTCTGTCAACATAATTATAAAGAGGAAAACATTGTGCAAGCTAGCTTTAGTTTGAAACCTCCGCCTTGTTCAGTTTTAGGAATCGATTTGACTAACAAATGTATTTTGCATTAGAACATCTAATCATCATAATTATCATAAAATGGGATTACGTATGGATTAAAACCACAACATGACTGGTAAATACAACCCTTGCCCTAGCAAGATGGTATCTAAATGTCAAAAAGAGGTTTTCACATTCATCATTTGAACTTGCCATTTGGAGATAACTGAAGCTGAAACATCTACCCTCCCCTGGCTCTGACTACTGAACACTCACTTTCAGTCCTGGAGATGAAGAGGTTGATGAAGCTACCCTATCCTGCTTCTGAAACTATGTCCTGAAACACAGATCACATAAAATACACTTTACAGTGATTACTGCAAAGAGAGTTTCCTGTCAGGTGAAGTCTTTAGCCTATACACTTAAGGTAACTCCATACTTTTCCAGAACTCACGTACTGCTTTCCGTACGCAGTATTACAGTTGTCACCCTGCAGCAATTCTGTTGTTTGATGGAACCAAACCACATACCATATAGCTAGCTCCTTATGTTCCTCCATGACAAATATAGTTAGCCATATATAGAAGTTCAATTCTACCTTCGGTTTCCAACCTTATTCCCCAGGCTCCCCAGGGCAGTGGTCATGAGCCTGCCAGAGTTAAACAAGCATTTGGAAAACACTCTGAAAGTGTCTGATTTTTGGGTGTTGCTGCCTTGAGCCAGGAGTTGGACTGGGTGACAACGTCCTTGTGGGTCCCTTCCAACTCAGAATATTTCATGATTCTACAATTAGAGTTTTGAATATCACTTTAGCAAGTAAGTATAACACTCAACATAAAACTCCACAGATTACGTATAGGTTTATATGCATCATCTGGTATTAAATTTGTACTAAAACACATCACGAATTCTTTCCAAACAAATGCAGAACATTTATTAAGTACCCTCTAGAAAAGTATACTGAGAAAACTAGAGCGTTTAAGCACATTACAGCTGTTAAGATTATTATCTACATCGAAAGAGACAGACAGACTTCTCTCAGCCAAAGTCCAAACTGGACATCCATCTGGAGCAGCTTAACACATTTGACCATGGCAAAAAAAGAACAAAACATGGTTCCTTGCTGAATTCAGTTGATAAGACACACAGGCATCTAATGCCATTTGACATGCCCTGAAATATCCTGCCTAGCTACTGCTCGCTGAAGGACAGTGACGTTCTGTAGGTCCTGAGCTGTATTTTCCTGGACATACGGAACTTACTCAGGCATCTCAGATACTCTAGACTATCTGACGTGTTACCACATGCCCATATGAAGCTCACTGTATACAAAAGATGACTTAACTACTTCAGGAGTCGTTTGAACTGTTATACAGGTTCTTAGGTCACTTCTGTGCTCCATAGGTGCCATTCTTCCTTTCAGTAAATTCCTCACTGAAAATCCCTTCCAATACATAATCTGTTCTTCAAATGAGAATCTGAGAAGCCTCTAAACCCAAATTAAATCAGTTCTTTAGTAGCCCAGAATCACAGTCAAGTATTTTTGCCTACACCCAAACATATTCATGGTTGTTCTTCAGAAAGCTTGGAGAAGCCATCTTTAAATTAATGAATACACCTCCACTGTCAGCGGTAACATTGGGAACCTTGCCTCACTGTGAACTGTAAAAATAAAGCAGAAGAATCTTCTTGAAAAGTTTACAACCAAAACACAAATGAAACAGCACGTGGCACATCAATAAAACAAATCAAAGCAAACAAGCACCACATACAAATTAAGTAGGGTACATTTTAAGTACAAAATGTACTAAAATGAGAAATGAATCCCTATAATTACGTGTCAACGGTTCTAATGTCAAAGGACAGTTCAAGAATAGAACAGCTATATGGTATGAAAGATTGAACACTAATTAACCAGACATATTCCAAGGCAGTACTTTGCCACAGAAATAGTACCACCACCGAGGAACCAGCACCTTTTCCGTTCTTCCAATTACACGGATTACAACACGTCCATTCGTCAAAGAGACTGAAAACTATCACTGAAACAGCTCAGTAGGAAAAAGCAGACTCTGCTGTAACACTGTCACAGCAAGCAAGCCCACATGCCTGAGCTGAGAGCTGACCTGCTGTCAAATTATCGGCTCAGGTTTGGAAGAGCACTAGCCTTCAGGCACACTTTGTAGAAGCATTCACCTGCAAAGCAGGGAAGAGAAACTTTGGCTGAGCTAATTCCAGAGCAACACATAGCAAAGTTGTAACTTAACTTTGCTCCATTTGGAAGTGTTTAGAGCTGCCTTCAGAGTATTATGCATTTACATTTGAAGCAAGTCTGAAAGGACCTCTCAGTTCACAGAATTAGTCAGAAGTTAATCAGAAATCATTCTAAAGATCTCCAAGGAGGAAACTCCACCACCTCCCTGAGCAACCCGTGCTGGTGCTCCAGCACACTGATGATCACACTCATTTCCAGATCTTCAAAGGGAGCCTCCTGAGCCTGTGCCCATTGCCTCTTGGCCCATCAGTGGCCACCAATCTGGCTCCATCTTCTTTATACAGACATTTAGAGACACGGATAAGACCCAACTCCAAGCCTTTTTATGATGAACAATGCCAGATCTCTCAGACTTTTCCTCATATAAGACACGCTCAAGTCCTTAACCGTCTTCATGGCCTTCCGCTGGACTCTTTCCAGTAGCTTCATCCCTCTTGTACTGGGGAGCCCAGAACTAGCCAGTACTCCAAGGGTGGGGGTTAACCAGCACTGAGATCACTCATCTCACCTTAAATGGAAATCCTCTTTTACTATTCTACTGTGGGGACAGTGAAGGAGCTGTATCTTCCCCGTTCAACCCCCCACCTCGCTCATCAGTATTTTATTTTATTTATTTATTTTTACTAAATGCTTCTTCCAATCCATCCTTTACTTCTGCTGATTTCCCACTGGATTCTTCCTCTAATCACTTCAGATCTGCTGCTTATCCCTAATCAGACTCTCCTTCTAGCTATCCATCTAATTCATCAACTAACCTTCTACTGGGTTAAACCTCTAGCCTCTCAAACCCTTCTCTAATCTTTTATTGTAGTCAAAAAAAGAAATGACAATCGCTGAGGAGTAACCTAAAGAAATACATAATTAAACTTTGAGCTGAATTCGCCATTTTAACTTTTAAGTAAATACTGAACACAGGATGTATTCCTCTCTTGCTGCACAAAATGCTGACCTATAAACATGCACTGAGATATTGGATGAGAACTCCACCACTTGTGAAAAAGCCTTCACACACTTGAGCAAGCAAAAGCACAAAGCCAAAAGAACGTCAGCAATATGGTAAAAACATCACTGACGACTTTATCACATATTGCTTCCTTTAACCAAATGAAGCATGTTGACTTCAAGAGCTATTTAAGTTATCTGTACCTTTAGGTGCTCCGTCTCCCAAACAGACATGTGACATAAAATTTGGAAGACTATCTAGGTTACATATGCAGCTGTTTTTATTTTGATACCAGAAAACGATTCGTGGTATACCATTTCACATTAACTGTTACAACATAGCTCTCAGTGTTAACCTACACAGTCCAGCAGCTCTCAGAACTACATTAAATATTTACACACCAAGAGAGGTCAAATTCAGCAGACTAAGTCAGAGAGAATTCCAGTGTATACTTTTTCTGCCTGATGTTATTTCCTTCTAATTTATAGAGAGACAGATGCCACGATTTCATGTGTTTTTTTTTTTTAAACCACACCTTCTGACAAAAGATAAACTGGCAATCCAAACCTATTCTATACTACCAAACCAGCTAAGAAGAAAGAAAGTAGACGGTAACAAACATTATTATATAAAATAGCAATTGTTTACCACCAATTTGCAGAGCTACCTCTCATAAAGCTGTATTAGCTATGTTTGTTTGTTTTCTAAGAGTGAAGTTTTAGCCACACTTCAGACAAACATAACTAAAACCAGTAAATTACTTACCGAAGAAGTCAAATGAAAAAGGGTCCCTTCCACCAAAAAACTCCCTGAAGACATCCTCTGGGTTACGGAATGTAAATCCAAATTCAAATGGATTATCTACATGACTTCCACCTGCAAAAAAAATCAATTACCCTTACAAATTCGTATTAACAAGGAAGTTCAGGCTGATATGGTTTTTGAATTATTTTAAAAATACACCCTAAGTTTTCTAGAATTCCTCTATCAGATATCCCTCAAGTTAATTACACAATACTTTTTAATAATTAATTCTGTTTCCAGATATCAACAATATCCTTTATAACTAGAAAAACTGTAGACAAATTCTAAATTCAATTTTTAAAATATTACAGCATATTTAGGCCTTAATGATCTGGCATTTCCAGATTCCTATCTTAGAAAGCTGCAGAAAATGGCTTTCCACCAGAACAAAGAAAACAGACTGGCAGTTATCAACGTACCTCCACCTCCATTTATTAAGCCTTCTTTTCCATATCTGTCATAGATGTCGCGTTTTTTAGCTACAAGGAGAAGTTGTACATTGTATCAGTAAATGAGCAGATTGAATTTGGGAAAAAAAACAACATTTAAACAGTATTCTCAGCTAAACATCTCAAAGCAGGCTTATTTAAGAAAGTTCGAAAATGAAACCGATAATTTTTGTTAAAGACTACCAAAGCAGCTTAGGTTCAGAAAGAGTAGGCATTAACCTTTGGACTTACCACCATTTAGTTGTAGCAGCTTAGGTTCCCTTTTATCAGGAAAAAAAATATGGAAAGTTCCAGCATGAGAACAAACCTCAGAAGGAGGTTTGTCATTAAAAAAAGAATACTGCAGTCTTCATCTTTACATAGCTACCAATCAAAGCGTTAGGTTGCAAAGCTCTGGTATTCAGTACTCTCCTCCATATAAGTATAATCTCAAAGTTGGTCAAAACTTGATGAAACAAAGCCCTGATCAATCTCCAAAAAGGAAGATTCCAGTCTCTCTGGCAAATCATCTTATCTGTTCCAGTGCTTAAGCATTCTCATTGTAAGCATTTTCTTCCTTCTATTCAACCAGAATATCCCTTGTTGCAGATTCACCTTGGCATTGCCTCTTTTCCTTTTATTGTACAAGACCAAATTAATCATGACAAAGTTATAAGAAAGGAAGGACACTTTTATATGAGAGACTACAAACTCAAGTTAATTATAACCATTGCTAGTTAAACATGGGTACCAAAGAGATGTTAAAAGAAATGCCATGGAAGCATTTATCTCAAACTGCTTATTGTTATTTTAGAAGACAGGGAAAGGCTCTTAATTCCACTGCAGATCAGCATTCCAGTATCCATGAGAAAGGGGGAAGAAAAGTTAATTCCACGTCACTGCATAAGAACAGACTGCACTGTTGGTACTGGAGAGGAACCCGAGAGTACCATGCAGACAATCAACTTATTTTGCTTGCACTTCTGTGAAAACACCAGCCAAGATTCAGTCAGGATATCTGATTTTAGATAATATTAAGCTTCACATGCTATTCCCACAGGAATCTTTTCAGGGAAAGACATTTTTGAAATTTAAATAGTATCACTGAAAGAACACAGTTACCTCAAGCAGCTGCTGAAGAGTAAAACACTTCTTTCTGACTAACAAGAAATTCAGTTTTACGTACTGGCTATCACTCACAAAGAATGGAAACTTTCAACAAATACACAGAGCAAAGCCGGGTACTTTACCCATAACACCTTTCTAGAAGACAATTTTTAAACACAGGAGGTTAACCTGCCCATCAGCAAAAAATGGCCAAAGCAGCAAGGTGAACAAACTGCCAAAAGGGGCAGGAAACACCAAGGAAGACTAGAGGGACCGGTGTTCATCTCGAAAAATATAATGTTCTTGAAACCTCAAGGGAAGCATGTCCTATGATCACCCAGTTTCAACATTTGGGAATGTAACCCCTTACATAACTATTCATCTTGCAGAAGTCTGTCTTTATTCAAGCCAATAATGGTGTCAGGGAACTTTATGAAGTCTGCAGGACTGCTGATTGCCTCTCAACTACTGGGCTCAGGATTCAGTTACACTTATGCATAAGTGATTGGTAAGACATCGATAACTCCCAATTTGGTCTACATCCAAAAACAGGCCGCATTTCCATAAGATATTCTGAAATTCTAGCAACATACTGCTTCTGAAGAATTCAAAGCTCCGTACACCAACCAGTTCTACTTCTCCCATGCCAATCAGGAATCAAAACCAAAGAAACAGGGTGTACGAGACAGCAGCTCGATAAACCAGGCCAAATTCTGAAGGGCAATCTACAGGCTGCTGCTACTTTAAATATAGCTTTCCCAAGCTCACTGGTCTCAGGTGAAATCAAGGACACTTCAGAAATAGCATATAGACAGCTGCAGTCAATTACAGAGGAAAATAATCAAAGTCCTTAAATCACTTTTTTTTTTTTTAATGATTCAGACTGCTTTTGCCAGAACACTCACCAAAATTACTGCTGCTTTTCAAGCAGAAAGATACGGGTGAACTAAAAGCTGAATTCCTGCACCACATGGGTCAGGCTGAGCAACTGTTTCGTAACAATTCAAAATACACACGCTCTCCTCAGTATCACAGTAGACTGCATTTACGGAATTCACCCGAACACAAGCCAAGTTTTCAAGCAAGTATGAAAAAATCTCAGGCTTTGTCAAAACTAGTTTACTATTAAAAGAACTAGAAACAGTAAATACCTCAGAGGTTGCCTAGCCTCTTTTGTAATGGTAGACCTCAAAGCACAAGCTAAAAACCTTTCCACCTCCCCCACAAAAAGTTTCATTAAAACAACAGAATCTGTAAGGCATTATTGGCATTACTAAACTAAATTCCCAAAAAAACACTATCACACATCCACACGCACCATAAACTCGAGGCATTTCACTTAACACTTCCCCCATATTTACGGTAACATTGGCTCTACCTCCTTAGATATGGTGAATCTCAGTAGTCACTGATACCACTTCGGAAATTTATGTAGAGAGCCTAGCACGCATGGGATTTCAGTTTCAAGAAGGAAATTGGCTTAGTTACTCATCTAGTGAGATCCTGAATTTTCAGTTTCAAGACTTCTGCTTATTCTGTCTTATCCGAAATCTTCTGTTTCTTTGCAAAGTAGCTTAGCTGGATGATGAACCAAGGTTAAAACAACCCTTTAAAACATCATGAATTTTCTCCTCAGCATTATTGGTCTCACACCTAGTACACAGAGACCTGCAGTTCAGCACCCCTTTTAAAATACCTACCGTCTGACAAAACTTCATAGGCCTCAGCCACTTGTTTAAATTGTCGCTCTGCCTCTTCTTTGTTGTCCGGATTTTTGTCAGGGTGCCATTTTAATGCCAACTTACGGTACCTAAGTGGAAAGAAATTAAACATTACTTGAAATGAAGAAATATACTGATACAAACAAGTGTTTAAAACAAGATGCTGGGAACTAAAGTATATAGAACTTCCCCAGTGCTTTGTATTTCACATCTAGACTGGTATCAACAGATTTTGCAGGTAAACAAAGAATTGTCTAACCAGATTTGCTTTATATATATACACACACATATATAAACAGTTACTTAGCTATTTTGAGATTAGGTATTCCTGTGTATCTCTGAAGATACAGCAGGTGTGGCAAAACATCCCATAACATTTCTCCATGCTTCTCCTTAGAAGCTCTGTACTACAATCAACTATGGCAAGCACCAAGGGTACTCTGCTGACAGAGATGATAAAGCTCCAAGACTACCCTGATACCAAACTGTGGCAGCATCTAACATCAGTGGCTTGACAGCTGTACCTGTATACAGTCCCTATCCTCAAAAGGAAGTATTTTAGGCAGTGTCCATAACCACTTGAAGGGACAAAACTGAACTTTGGCTTATGTTGATTTGGAGTGTTTTACATAGTCATAAAAGATTACAGTTCAAGCAGTTCAGTTGGCATAGAAGTATGTGCAGGAATTTGCACAAGAACAAGGGAGAAAAACACCTACCACGCACTAGCACAATTTGATTCATTTTAAACCCAAGCACCTAGGAGAAGGCAAGACAAACAACTTTTCTCTGTCACTTGAAACTGCAACTTAAAGTCAAACTTTTTGGTGTACTAAAAATGTGTGCTACCAAAACATTTCTTTCCAACGGTTCCCTGAAAGGTAAACAGTATTTTTTAAAATGTTACAAACACACAACCTAAAACAATACATAGACAGTAAGTCCAAACAAAGAACTGTATTTAGTTCCTTTCAGTATTCCTAAAGTGCTTTTTTTTTTTTTTTTTTTTTTTTAAGATTTTACATAACAGACATCCATTCCATCAAAACCAAAGCACAGAAACCAGACTTCACATTAAGAAAGTACTAGTATCAAACAACAACCAAAAAAAACAGTGTGCCAGGTATTTGTTAATAACTTAGAAAAAGCACCTCTGCAAAGGGAGAGGAAGATTAGATGCAGTTCAGCCACAGAAGGGGCTGTCACTACCTGTACTGTATCAAGCTTGGAGATAAATTCGAACAGAAAAGCATTTAACACCGATCACAACCCAGTGACTGACAGCATTTTCACTTCAGCAGTACCCAGGATTATTTCCCCATTTTCATAAAAATGAAGCAAATGCTTTTCTTCAGCTCACTGCTTATTTCTCAGTTAGCAAAAGGTATCACCTCTGATGACTACTACTCATCCAAGCATTGAAAATACAGTGAGGAACTGGAAGCCATGTGATTATATTTGATCCGAAAACATCTCGTGTATACCAAAGTGACACTTACGCTTTTTTAATATCTTCTGGTGAGGCATGCTTCTGCACTCCCAGGACTTCATAGTAATCCACCATGTTTCAGCAGTTGTCTTGTCCACAACAAATGGGTCTTTCAAATCCTGCAACAAGAAGAACTTGTAAATGAAGTTTGTACAGTCACACTACTTCATAACAAAACAGGGAGGAATTTAGTATCTTCTACTACCCAACCCAACAGAGTTGCTTGCTTTTAGGAATTCAGATGTTCCAAATACATACACTAATTTTAGATTGACACAGTCACTTTGATTCTAGCTTGGATTTATGTTAATTTCACTGGAAGTGTAAAGAAATGCAACTAAATGCAGGTCCTGAAACAAATGTGACTGATAGCTTTAATCACAATGTTAAGAAGAATTTGTATAGTCATCATTTTGATATACAAATTAATAACCTCTAAATGCAAAAGCCACCACGGATCATGTTCACTGTTATCTATCTCTGGCATCTATGACACATCTTAAGCACACATGAACACAAAGGGCCACATTCTTTCACATCCACTTTTTGGAATACTACTTCCACTTTGTTCCTGTCAAAAAAAGCCACATGCAGGTCTCAAAAATTTTAAATTCCCCCTATTGTTTCCAGTAAGCCTTTCCTGTACTCAGATCTTGACAGCATAATCACTTAGAAGCTAGTGAATGCCATTTATTTCTTCTGTGCTTGCCAATATCAAGTACACACCCAGGCACCATCACTCAAACTAAAGTCAGCCAACAAAGTCCAGTAAGGGAGCACTCTGTGTGTCTTAGAATGAGAGAATCAAGTTGTCTGAGGAGTCCTAAAAAACATACAAGTTAAAAGAAAAAACACTGGCTATAGTTTAAATAAAGTTTTTTTTGTCAATATCAGAGAATAGTTACAGGGAAGACAACAACCATTAATCCAGATTGCCACAGAGATTAAAGAACAGAACCTTCCTCAAAACATAAAGAGCATTTCCTCTCTTCCTGCAGCAACCTCCTCTCAGTGCAACAAGTTTCCATCCCACCACAAATTTCAACCACCTTTCCACCTTACCTCCTCTGCTGGTTAGCTGCACAAACAAAGCAATGACCTTCTCAATCACTTATTGACTCGTTGCATGCAAAGTCACGCAAATATACTCAGAGCATAACAATACAGCAATTATTCACATCTTCTTATCCATGCAACAGGAAGAAAAATTTATTGAAACCAGTTTTTCTTCCCTCAAGTCATTCAGTTTTTCATTCCAGCCCAGGCAAAGCCTCATTTTCACATTCTTTCGCGTAAGTGCTGAAAGAATCAAGCATGATACAGCCCACTAAAATATTCTGAAATTAATTCACTCTACTGATATTACATGCATCTTTCAACATCCTGGGCCACAAACATTAAAGGGAGACTTCCTTTTAAAATAAATTGGTACGTCTTCAAAATGCATTGCTGTTGTAGCTTAAAGCCTCATTAAATTTAATTGGGGATGTGGTTACACAGACATTTCCTCAACTGGCAAAGCCAATTTAAGAGATAGCCTGCCATCCTGCCACCCCCCCACCCCACCACTTACAGAAATAAACGTACAGAAGTAGCTACGTGCTTTTAGCTGTGTAGTTAACCCTAAAGTCCCACAAGCATTTAGAAGTGCAGCAGGTAGGGAGACCTCTAATTGACTCTGCCCTTTGATGAAACAAACAGTAAGGGTATGGTTAATATTGTAAGCAACGCCAAGAAGGGAAGTTGGAAGACATACATTAAAATGAACATCAAGACTGCCAATACCCACAGAGTAACAGCAGGCTCCAAAACGTAAATGTACAGGTTACCAAAAATATCCCAGAATATTTCCTATCAACTGGCCTAGCAACATTTTTTGTTTCCCAAAAGAGTGATTAGAACAGGTAGGAACACGGCTAGCAGGGGTTAAGCATGTTATCAGCCCTGCAGCCGATCGTTATGGGTCACAGCACGCACAGAACAGACTGCTTACAGAAAAGAACCCCAAAAAAAAGAAGCCAGGACGAGCCAAGCCCAGGCCTGGATGTCAGAGCCCCACCTAACAAGAGGTACTATGCTAAAATCAGAGTGCTAACAGCAGGAAGCCACAACACATAAGAACACACATCATACTGCTAAGGGGATCTTCCTTATTTTTTTCCCCCCTCCTCTTACAATTTTTTGCTCCCTCCCAAGGCTTACGCTAGCACTCCTCACGATTTTGCCAGGTATCTTAGAGGTAAAATCCAAATTCAACCTTATAATTGGAGTAAGCAAGGAGGAACAGACCCAACACACCGGTCTATATATAGACACCAGGATCCTAAATAACAGAAGCCCAACGTTGGGACCAAATAGGAGCACCAAGGCTGCATGACTCGTTCTCACTAGAGCACTTACTCTGGTGTGGATTCCTCCAACTCTAAAAAGCAGCCACCCTAAGAACAGGAGAATTATTTGTTTTAAACAATAGTCTAGGGTTTGCTTATTCTTCTGTGGGTGCGGTATTGCTCAGCTTTTACTTGTCACCAATATGCTGTGGGGAATTAAGACCAGCAACTCTCTAAAGAGAATGAAATGTCTCTGTGTTCTCCAACTCTTGCTCAACCATTCAGGCAACAGAAAGAGTATCTACAATTAATCATCACTTCTATCTGCTAATTACAATAAAGAATAAACCAAACTGCTACAACTGCAGTCACCATAAGAACATCTTCTTGTTCCCAAGAGCTTTAACAATATTTACACAAAGAAAAGTTATCTGAAGCTCCCCCTCTTCTTCCCCCCCCACTGTCCAGCTTAGGCAAAACATAGAAAACCACAAAAGAGACAAACAGATAGCATCATCTAATGTTTAGTCCCTCAAATACCTGGATTTTTGTTCAGCATTCAGTAAGGGGGAGAGGGGGGTGGAAATCACACGAACTACAAAAGGCACCTGCCTACAATCTTTCCAGGAAAAACAAACAAAGTATTTGCTCTGGAAAACAACCACCACCAACTTGTAACAGAACAGAAAGCAGCTAAGATCAACAGCTTTAAGGGTAGTAGTGACACGCATGGTGTAAAGACACCCAGATGACTCCACGAAACAAACCAGACACCTTCCTGCAAAGCAGGAACCAAAAATACTCAACTGCCCTAACCAAAATGACACGAAGAAAATCCCTACCCCAGATCACCAAACGATTCGTCTCCAAACACACAAGCAAGGCTCATTAACGAGGCACTCGAGCCTTTTCCCCAAGCCGTGAGGAATCCAGCCCACATCAGCTAAAGCTCCCTCCTCCAACCACAGAAAATCTTCAAGGCCTCAGAAGAAAAATCAAACAAACTCCAGGTGAAAGAAAATGCTTCATGGCCTTGGTTTTTGTTTGCAAGAATCTATGGTTGCTATGCTGATAGGATGCTATCAGCTATTCTCACTCCTCCTCTTGAGCCTGAACAATTCAAACAGCCAAACATTCACGTAACCTGCAAGTTTTCATATATTATGGACTTCTCAGTTCTCACAGCAGTCAGTTCTGTTCTGCCTTGCCAAGCAGGAGCCTTGACTGATCATAATCTCACAGGACAACCAACAGGACTACCTAGCGAGGCCTGAGACTGTCCTCCTAGGGTGAAGTCCAAAGCTAGACCAGCTTGGAGCTACCTTGAAACCTGTCTCATAGTCTCTCTTTACTGTGAAGCCCTCAGATTTACAGAAGACAGAGCTATAAACTTTTATAAGACCACATTACAGAGAAAAGAGATAATTTATCAGATACACAACCTCCTGCTACAGCAAAGCAGCAGCTTAAGCTAAATACAAAGGAGAGGAAAACACCTAAGTGTGAAGGTCTTAAATCAGTCAAGAGTGAATTAGGACAACAAGGGGGTGTGACCCGTGCTGTCAGCCTGGCCAGACAGGTAGCTATTTCTGGCCACGAAGCAGTGGGGCCACAAGGAGAGGCTTGAAAGATGCCCCAACAGCTCAAGCTCAGCCACCTGGGCAGAGGGAGATCCCAATTCCATGATTCATGCAAGTCACAGAAGTCAGCAACACCCTGTGTGCAGCCCTCCAGTCCCTGCCACTTGCCTGCTTTCTCTGAACACAGCTGAAGGATCACGCCCCGCCGGCACCGCTGGAAGTCAGCCTTGCTCTGACCAACCCAGCAGCCACTGAGCGATTGAGAGACGCCTCTGCTGCGTTCACAGGTGATGCACGCACGAGGCTCTCAGGGAATTACACCCTGTGATTCAAAAAATCTGGCTTTTCACATTCCGAGAGTTTTTATGAGAAAGCAGTAGGTCAGCCAGACCTGATGGGATTTTTGTGCTCCTTCAGAGAATAAGCAAGACTACTACGAGTACTACTGATGCAGATCCAGGACCATAAAAAGAATGGCATGCAACACGCACTCCCAAAGTTTTCTACTATTTTTTCATCTGATTTTTATGTAGCTAGGATACTTTTGCTGAGCTTTTTATTACTTACAGTCCAGGAAATTCAGAGACATACCTTAATATTTTCAGTCTTTAACAAACAAGCCTCACATGGAATTCAGCCACTCGATTTGCTCACAGGCTACAGCTTCCAAATGGGATCCCTGATTTGTATGGACTTGCCCACTGTGTCTCTCCAAGAGTATAGAGGTCAACATGAAAGTCCTGTTTGCCACAGAAAACACTGCACCTCAACCCTTCAGAGAACACCACACATACAACAACCAGATAAATTGTACCCAGTCCAACTCAACAACACAGAAAGCTATACCTGTCCTAAATCCTAATAAAAATGAAAAAAAGATCTTTGTCAGTTCCAGCAACAATATCTGGGATGTGCCAGATGTAACTGAACTGAGACCACGAGCAGTCCCAAGGCTCTTGTGGCACATTGTGCTAGAGCTGTACAGGTACAAACATAAAAAACCCTACACCCCGCCCCACAAAATCCTTGTAAAGTGAGATTTATGATCACTACTGAACCACAGCTTACCTTGATTCTGATGGCCGCAGCAATGCAAAGCTAGAAGATCTGTATGAAGTCCGTGGTTAACACAACTGATCTGACAAACGCATGCATTAACAAAGTTTACTTCCCAGTGCAGTGCAGACTAAGGTACATGAAAATCCTCAGTATTTTTAACTTCCACTTACTCAAGCACGGGACAGTTATCATAAAGTTTAATTTCACAGGCTCCTGAAGTATATTTCAGGAAAAATGTAAATTTACAATAATTAACTTAACAAAATGTACTTAAATAGCAACGTTTAAACTCATTACATTCATACTACCACAGCATCCCCAAGAGATGAATCTAATAAAAATCAGCATTCCAGACGGCTGAGTTTATTAATCTCATGTTTACAGCAAACATCCTGTCCCGATGTTAGAGGGCAGAGTGGATTTGAGTACAGTGACTATTGGAGTAGAGGATGCCATTCATACAAGAGAAAAGGCAGCCAGGCCCACTGCTTTACCTTGCAGTTCAGTTTCTTAAAAAAAAAAAAAAAGCCACTTGCACAGGGCTCGCCCCCTCCAGGCAAGAAGTTAGAAACAACCCTGTCTGTTCACCTCCCCAAAAAGGGGCGAGAACTACAGGACTTTCATGTTAACATTACTGGCAGGAACACAGAAAGCCTGCAAAGGCCAACGAGTATGAAACTTGAAAAAAAAAAACTATCAAAAATGGGAACAGGAGAAATCAAAAATATTCACCTGTGAAAGAAACGTAAGCTAGCTAACCGAAACTGCGAAGGGAAGGAGATTGATGAAGGCTGCCCTCACGCTCCTGGCTGATACCTGCTGCTTCTCCATCTGGTCTGCCATCACACCTCCTGTCACCATGATGAGGGAATTACTCAGGAGCACTCCTTAAAGCAAAAGGGCATTGTTCCAGAGCACAACTCAGGCGTCCAAATCTGGAATTGTGTAGTGTAAATATTAGAACTCTGGCTCCACTCCTTCCTAAAACTAACCCTAAAAAGCTATTTTATACGAAATAAAAACACTCTTAACTCATTTTTTAAAGTGTCTGAGTAGTGTTTGATGAAGCTTTTAAAAACACTGAAAGCCTGGTCTGGCAAAGATCGGGTCCAGGAAGTTTCAGCCAAAGAATCACATGCAACCAGATGATCCTTCAGGGAAAAGAAAATAGTTGAAAGTTTCTACACGCATCCCCAAAGTAGTTCTTTGAGTCATGGTAAATTCTACTTAAGTCAACCAGAGAAACAATTTTAAGTTAAAGTAAACACTAATTTCTTTTTCAGAGCAACAGACTTCATAGATTCAGATTATATTTTAAAACAAAAAACAATTTCTCCTAATCAAAAGAACTTTTTTACATGCAAGATTTAATTAAGGCTGTTCTGCAACATGTCTATGATTGACTTCAGCCTTATTATTTGAGCTCCAAGAGCCTTTAGTACGGGACTATCTATAGCTGAAGAAGCAAAGTTTAGGGCCTATAGGTTAGTACAAAGCTAAACAAAATATTAAAAGAAAATTGATATACAGAAAAATATTTTCTATCAAAATCAAGTCTAATTTCTTAGTAACATTAGCCTGAATTTAAGATGTCCACAGTAACTGAGGTTCCATGTAATTAATATATCCAATTTAAAATATCAGAATTAACAAAAATATATTACACATAAGTTGTGCATAAAGAAAAATATTTTCTATTAAGAAAAAGTCTTTTATTTTTTAAAAGATTAGCCAAAATTTCAAAATTCTTCGCAAATACAGAGCTCCGTACAATTAATAAGCCTAAAAAAAAAAATCTGTGATGCAGAAAATCTGTAGGAACAATTTATATTTGGTGTTAGGTTTATAAGAGTTCCAAACTGAGAGACCAAAAAAAGAACTGACTACTTAAAACCAAGTTTGTGAATGAAGAAATAGCCTGGAAAGCCACCAAAAAGAGCCTTTGTTTTGGAAATTCCTATGTCCAACCTGAAGACTGGGTCTTCCCCAGTATCAGTTGGATTTTAGTACTTGTTCAGAAGACACAAAACAAAAATGAAACCTATGACTACTTCAGGAATGAAGTTCATACATGTGATTTCTCCTTTACCCAGTGAAACACAAGCAGAACACTGCTTTCCCTAAGTCTGAACCTTAAGAGAAATGTGACCTCTGTTCCAATGCAGGGTTTCTTTCAGAAGCTAGCAGAACTTAAACCTACTAATATCATCAACTCCCGTAGCTTCAATGTAAACCTACGTTGAAATATACAACATATGTAAGATCCAAGAATTTCTGACAAAGGTAAGTATCTTCTTCCTAATCCTTCCATTCCATTAGAAGATCAAGTAACATTTTAGATACAGGTAGAGCTGGCAACAGTGTTTTCAGGGGACAGCGGACAAAGCCCCTCATAAATGCTATCATAGAAACGGTGCAATTCCTGTATGAGGAGCAACTATAAGCGCATTAAACCTCACTCAGCCAGCGCCAAAAATTAAGGGAATCCGTTGAATTCAGACCATCACCACTTCCTACGGTGAGGAGCAGAGCACTGACGTGACTGAGCCACAGCATCCACCTCCTCCAGCAGCAGCACAACACACGGGCGGCTGCGCCCAACGTGGTGTGACATTTCGGTCGATGCCAGGCTCCACTTCAGTGCCCCTGGACCCGCAGGCAGACACAGACACAATCACCCTCCCCCAGCACAACCCCACCTCCTGCGTGTCAAACACAGATACGGCAGTCCCGAAAGTTTTACAGGAAACAAGAATCCTATTTCTTTCCTCAGTACAGCCAAAATGCTATTAGAAACTTCCTTCGTATTGAAGTGAGGATTTATATTATTTCCCAATTCCCTGCCAACTAAAAGTTGTGTGCTTCACAGAAGTGGAGCCTTACAAGCTTTCTCACAAAGTGCAGCCAAGCTTTATTAGCAAACCACGTAAATTTTCTAGAAAAGACAGCAGGAAACAACAGATAAAAAGCTGTTTTGGTAAGAACGTGGTAAAGCTGGAAAGCACGAGTGGTGAAGACAACCAATAGGACAGAGAGCACGGAGAACTGAGCGCTTTCCTAATACAGAAAGTATTATTAGCACTGTAATTTAAATAGCATTACCAGTAGAAGTAGCAATTTAAATTTCTACTCCAACATCTAATATTAAATTTTAGTCCTAAATTCACTTGCATTTCCAACAGTCCCTTATCACTGACTGAAAACACAGCATGACAGCCAAGAGGGGGAAACCAAGTTGGACCCGCACTGGGCACTAAGTAGCATCTGGGTTGTTTAAAAAAACATAAACATGCTGAGAAGTACTGAGAGACAAGATTTGTAAATACATTTCCTCACTCATCCAAACAAATCTCCTTTGACAGTGTAATCCAGCATGCGAAATGGTAACCACCAGGCTCTCAATCACCGGCTGAACATAAAATCCATCCTAACTAGAGCACAAGGCTCTCCGAAGGAGAAACAAAAATGAAGGCCAGCCAGCAGCTGTAACTGCAACCTCAGAGAGCCATGGAGGCTTTGCCTGGTGTGAACAGCTGGACTGAAACTATGTCAACACCTTGTTCCCGGCACTTTGTGACTCCTGACATCAGAAAAAGCCTCAGGGCCTGACCACCGATACAACATCATCAGCTTCACCATTTACACATTATTATAAATTTAATTTTAGTGATGTTATCTCACTCCCATTAGAACCGAGCAAGTCCAACCTATCATCAACAAAATTCAAAAGAAAATTGCCCAATAATTCGGAGAATCTTTTCTCATGTCTTCTACCAGCTCAAGTACACAGCACAGGTTTTCAGCAGCCCCTAAGAGCTCTGATAAACTGTAATAACAGATAAAGCCTTGCTACAAACAGAAATATGTACTGGCCATCAGTAACTTCACACCTCGCTGCCCCAGCAAACGCTGGCAAAAATTGCTTAACTTTTAGGGAGCTTTCAGCTCACATTAGAACTTAGCAACGCCCAGCTCCAAAACACGGATGCCTTCCCCCACAACAAAACTTCGCCACGACTCTACTCTGAATTACTCAACAGAAAATGGAATTTAACTGCTTTAAAAATAATAAAGAAAGAAAAGAAAAAAATGGCAGATTTCGTTTAGAAGCATGCCAAAAAGTGCTCTGTGAGGGGCTTTAAGTCACAGGACTGCTCAGCGCGCCCAAGCCACGTGCGAACAGCGGCTCCCCTCGCCTCTTCGTACCCGAAACCACCACCGCCACCAACACAACGGCGGATTTATTTCCCGAGGAGGCAAAGCCGAGCCAGGATCGCGCCGCCAGGTGACCTCAACCCGTGCCGAGCTCCGAGACGAGCCCGGGGCAGCCCCTGCGGCCGGGGGACTGCTTCCGAGCCCCACCCCCTGCGCTCAGCGACCTCCCGGGGGCCGCTCGGGAGGAGGCGCCCAGACCGGCGGCCCCGCGGCTCGGCCCCCTTCAGCGCCGCGCTGTTGCTAAGAGCCGCGGGCGGGCCCAGGCAGCGGCTCCCGGTGCCGCTCAGCTCCCCGGCTCCCCAGGCAGGCCGCCCCGCCGCGGCCCGGCCCGGCCCGGCCCGGCCCCCGCGACTCACCGGGCCCGAGGCCTCCTCGCAGCGCGGCCGCGACCTCCCCCGCCGGCAGCCCGCGACGGCGGCTGCTCGCTTCAGCCGCACACACCGGAAGTGGCGTCACCCCGCGCCGTCACTTCCGCCCCGGGCCCGTTTCCGGAAGTTTCTCGAATGGCGCCGCCAGCTCTCGCGGGATGGCCCCCGGGGGAGGGGGGGGGGGGGAAGGGGGAGGCCGCGCGCGCGCGCAGCGCGGGCTCAGCCCGCCCCCTGCCGGCCGGCGGCGGCGCGGCCGGAGGGGGCGTGGCCTCGTTCTGGGGCGTGGCCTCGCTCTGGGGGCGGGGCCTCTGAGGAGGGTGTTGGGGGGGGGCGCGGGCAGCTTCCAACGGTCGTAACGGTCGCGCCCTTCTGCCCCCTCCCCTCACGGCAGGCGGGCGGGCTCCCTCCGTTCTCCTGAGGAGAATGTACAAATATATAAGTAAATAAAGAAACCAAATAAGTCAATAAATCAATAAACAGTTTTCCAGGTGTGCTGCTGGGGCAAAATAAGGTGAAAACCGGTTGTTTTACCGACACTTTTTGGAAGGATAAATTCAGACTTTGAGACGCTGAATTAAAGCCTCATCCGCCTCACGCACCTTCTTATAAACTCAAAAATCATTGCCCTCACGCCATCAGATGTTTTAGGGCCAGTTTTATCATTTTGCAGCTGGTCATATTCCGTTGTGGGCCATGTGGGTCATCCTTCAGCAGGTGGTTTGCTGGTGTCATGGCTGAGAGATTATTCTCTTCTTTTTTAAGAAAAAATACACTTTATCTGTGCTTTAAAGTGCTGTAATTTTCTTGGCCCTTACGTAAAAAGCCGGAGGAGGCATTGATTTAGAGATCACCAAGGAGAAATTAAAGTTTCCAAACCAAAAACGTGCGCTCACAAACAAAACTCACTTGGAAGGCTGCTCATGAATTTGGGGTGTCTGTGGGGGAACAAGATGAATTCAAAAAGAAGAAAGCAAAATTTGGAGTAAGACAGAGGAAACCTACAACTGAGCAAGGCTCAGGACAGCCCCGACTAAATTACAGGCTTGGTGCTCTGGGGTAAATGCTGCCTTCAAAAGAAATTTTGTTCCATGAGATTTAGTGCTAAATTGTGGTCATGGAAACAAGCCTCTAAATTTAGATCAGAGTGACAGCTAGCATCTTTATTAGTGTCTCAGCAGCAATTAGCTGTGAAGTACAAGAAATTTTTTGTCCGCTTAAAAACTACAAAGAATAGGAGGTTAGACCAGATCTTTCCAAAGGTCCTGTTGCAAACCTCTGAAGATTCACATTCCAGCAAAGTGCAAAGGCAAGCGGCAGGTCAGCACCATGTAGTTTGGGAGGAAATTATATAAAATTTTGGTCTAGACCTTCAAATATTACACGATGTGGAAATAAAGAGTTTTTCTCTCAACCTTTCATGACCAATGACAGGTGAGAAAAACGTTCAAGTTTTGTTCAGCCTTTTAAAAATCTCTCCTGTGGCAATGACTCTAGAGGTAGCACACAAAGCGCTAACTTTAATTCTTTACAGAGTCAGTTTTATAAGAAAGTTATGTCATGATGGATCCAGACTGTAAAACCTTCTGTTTATCAGGTTGAACAATGACAAGGAAGCATGCTTCTGGATGGAACCACCAGATTGAGATCGCAACACTACATCAATCCACTTGGGACCGTTCCTGCTTTACTACATTTGTCATAAGCCGGACACAATTAAATGTGTTTGTCCATAGTTTTTTTTTGAACACTGTTGGCCTAACTCTAGACTGCATAGGCCTCCAGTAACACTGTTCAGATATAGAAATAATGTTTGGGAAGGCTTAGAGACCAACTTTGCTGCTGAAGAAAGCAAGGTATGAGAAGGTGCAATGCCTTGCTCACAGCTGAGGGCAGGGCTAGCTGTATGAGATCCAGTTTGGCATTTTCTGCAGCAAAACACAGAAAACATAAATGGATATTTGCAAACAAGGATCAAGACACAAAAGATTAAGTAATTAGAAAAAATACATAAATATATTTTAGTTGGTTAACAGTTCTCTGTCTTAGAAGTAGGATGTGAATATGTTTCCTGAGACTTTGCAGAAGGGCTGATTTGTACAGCCACCAATTAAAAATATAATTTATTAGGGCAACTTTTTAACTTATTATCATTATCTGTAACAGTTCAGATTATCTAATACTGGAAATATTGCACTTCTTCTAACACAAGAAGTAATTATGTGTGTGTGTATATATATTTAGTTTGTTTATATTGTGTGTCTGACATTTAATTTTCCATTCTCTAGGTTACCGGGAAAGACAGGGGATTGCCATAAATACAGCACATGACAAAGCCAGCTGGAAGGGGTACTGCGGGGCATACTGCAGAGGTCTGGGTGAGTGTGCAGAGTCAGTGTCCTCAGCTGAACTATTCTAAATTCTAAAAGTGCAGTCATAAAACAACGTGACCCCACCCAGCCTGTCCCCACCAGACCTGAGTCCCTCCTGTGATTGTCCCCAGCTGATGGATTTCTGGGCCTTGTTCCTTGTAAGCACCAGGTGTGGTCAGCTCTGGCACTGCACCCAGACTGGAACCTGGAGCAGGAACATCTAAACAATTCTGCAGGACGCAGCTCAAAGTCTGGGGGGCTGGCACTGAGTGCTACTGGACCTCGATGGACTTGGGAAAATTCGGAAACATGAGAGGCAGCAGTTAAGGGATTTCTATTTGTATCCCAGGAGCCTGTGAGCACGAAGAAATAACTCCAGAGGCTCCGGGCTGATGTTGCCTCTAACGCAGCATCCATTGGCTTGCTCAGCCTCTGCCGAGGTATCGAGCTCCCCCTGTTGGTAAATAACCAATCATTCCATCTGAAGCCATCTTTACAAGGCGTAACCTTACAGAGACATTCTTTCATGCACAGAGGTGGGTTACACATTAACAGTAACTTTGCAAGCACAAGACTAACAGGACAAAACGATAAAAAATTAAGTGACAGCTCTCTCCCTTTTGACCAGCTTCCTGTAGAGGTTAACAGAAAAACATACATTCAAGAGTGGTTTCAAAAACATACACGTTCATGGTCTTGTTCTCCTAGTTTCTGTTTGTTTTCTGATCAGAACAATGTTGCTCGTTGGTAAGCAGTGATGGAAATGCTGTTTTCATACCACCCTGCCCAGTGCCCTGGTTGCCTTAACCCGGTGTGGCAGTGTGCCCACCTCTTGGGTCTTCAGCTGGGCAGCTCAGCCCCCACAACTTTCCAGGCTAATGGGATCTACCATCTATCATAATCTACCCATTATGTGTCCAGGCAAAGTCTCTGCTTCTCCCATATCATCCAAAGTTCAAAAGAAATATCGTGGCTATGATTATTTTGCTTTGAAGAGTAGCATTCTGATAAAACAATGTCCTATGGTACGATTCCATGAGTCATAACTGGAGTCAGCTGCTGCTGAACCACCTTTTTACCTCAAGTTGCATAGCTCAGGTACCACAGGGCAGGGCCAACCAGTTCCCAAAGAATTCATTAAAATTCTTCTGCCCCACTGTTTGATGTAATATTTAGTCACACTCGTTTCAGTTCAAAGTTCTCAGAAGTATGTTTAAGCTTTAAGATTAATCATATTTGTGTCTTACAATAGGATGAAAATCCTCAAAAGAGAACTGGCCACATCAGTGCTTTCCACACAATAGAAGGGCCCATTACAACCTCTGCATGAAAAGTTGACATGCATAAAGAAAAGAAGGAGGAACTACATCAGGTAAAGAGCCAAAACCACTTTCACTCTCATTTGAGGTAACAGTAGATTTTAGAGGCAGGATTGTAGGTAGAGGAAACATTAGATCCACTGATAGGCATAAAAAAACAGAAAAGCTTTTTGATTCAGAAAACCATCTGCAACTTTACAAAGTTATTTGCAAAATTGAAAGCAGAAGTCTTCAGTATTTCTATGGTTTGCTGCTTGCAGCAAAAGCCTTGAATGTAGTGCTAACAAGCAATAAATCTGATATTCCTGACAGAAGGGCTGGGATCAACATCCCAATAGCAAAATCAGACGAAGCGTGGTGGGTCTGTAGAAGGTGCTAGCAAACACTCAGGCAGGTCGAAGTGCTGAGCTATTGAAGTGCTGAGCTATAAATCAGAATAAACTGGTACCAAAGGATCCTCACTGCTCAAGGATTTTCCTCTCTCACCTGGGAACAAGAGGCAAAGATCAGCTTTCACTTTCATGTAACTTGAGCTGCCAGTAGTCAAGCATCCACTTTAAGCCCTTTAGACTACAAGAGAGAAGGAGGGGGCACCTCCAGGGCGTGATTTATTCTACTCACTTTGGAGACATACACATGTATTAGTAAAGAAAGAACCCAGAGCTCTGGCTCTGGGTTGCCTCCCTCCTTGGAAGTGCCCAGACAGCCACCTTACAGACGGCTGGAGGTAAGTGAGATGAATTCAGGCCTAACTGGTAGCTATAACCTAATGATGGAAACTATGTGGCCTCATTCCAGGAGGTATTAGCAATTCGCAGAGTTCCCAGATTCTTTTTTTTAATCATTTTTTATGACTTATGGAGGTCAATTATGAAAAGCCCATCAGAACACAAGAAATGCTTGAAAATGCTGCATTAGAGCGAGATTAATATTAGTTTCTTTCATGTGGTAATGGCTGCAGTCTTCCTGGCCTGCTGCTCTCGTCTGCTGCTTAATGCATCCAGTTTTTCTATTTACAGATTTACAGAATCTATTTTTGGTGTTAGCAAAGAATATGAGCGTATTTATCAAGGACTGTTCTCACATCATTTAATTATAGTAGTACTGGCAAAGTAATTCTGGAAAGTGCCACTTAATTAAATATAAGCATTAACTTTTTGCTGATAGCTTATCAGAAACAATTAGACTTGAAATATGGGCAATACACCTAATGTTTAAAACTTTAAGTAGGAGCATTAAAAGCACAAAATAACCAATTTTCATTAGAATTCTCCAGAGTTTTTCTGCTGAGCACAACCTCCGTTTTCATCAGTATGGAGCTAGGTAATCAAGAGGTTACAAGTTTATCTGCGCTCCTCTTTGTAACCAAAAGCCTGAGCAGAGTGGATGCTTTTGATAAGAGCTTGAAACACTTCAGGGTAGCTGAAGTTTCTCCCAATTCCTCATAAAGTATCAGATGCATTCTAGTGATTATTTGGGATGCACAGACAACAATCTAAGAACAGCTGTGGGCAGCCAGAGGATCTCAAAGCTTATGGCAAGTGTTTATTCCTTACAAGGAGAGCTTGATCAGCGTTTCTGTTTGTTAATTTGATCAGGAAAACGCTTTCTTATCCATATAACGAAGACAAATATTAGTTAACAGCATGTCATTTTTCACCAATAGCTGGATAGATCTAATAGATAAGGAGGTCTCAAACATCTGTACAGAACTTTGAAAGTTCTGTTTGTCTGAAAGCAGAGAGGAGAAAAAGAAAAACATTACAGCAGTAATGAAAATATATATATTCTTAATTAAAGATATGAAGGCTAGACGGAATTCATTTCTTCAGAAGGTGTGTTTGACAACATACAGCAAAACTACATAGCAGCTGATGAGAGATGTTTTTCCTAGATGTAACATTTGGGTAGGCAGAAGTAGCAAGATGATCTGCAATAACACCATCTGGCGATGCCTGTTTCCTTCTTCAGCAGCCGAGAGCTATGTGTAACTATAAACACAGGGGAAGATAGAAATAATGCAACACCTCTTTCCAGTCAAATGTTACACAAATGTTACTAACAGTTGCTCTGGGAATGCAGAAAAGAATAATCTTGAAAATAGCAGGATGTTTGAGCAAACTGTTTCTATGAACACATTAAACAATCCTGCAAACAGAATGCAGAGCAGGTAAACTTAGTCCCAGACTGGAGAGCAACAATTCTGGCAATGACGAGCGGCAATGATTTAACCATTGCACAAGAAAAGTTCATCCCTTGGCAGCATGAAATGAAGCCAGCAGGACATCTCTACGTGTTATGCTTAAGCAATCTCACTGGTGCCAGTGAGAATTCTCACATTTCTGCTGTTGACTGTCCGACACGCTTTGCTGGGTTGCACCTAGAATTGCGCTGCCAACTTTTGTTGAGGTCAGCAAAATTACAGAAGTCTGTCCAGGAAATTGCAGCTTCAAACTAGATGTTTGATAGCGTTGGTGGAGGAAGAAGCGAATAAGCATTTAGGTGATTTAACGTTAGTCCTACAGTTCTGTATTGGTGTTTAGCATCATATCTATAAAACTGAAAACAACAGACCTCCATTTTTTACTGAATCTCTCTGTTACTTTGCAGTTAATAAAAGATTTCCAAAATGATTGAAAAGACAAAGCAACACTAGAAATGAAAAAGCAAAGCCACAAAAATCTTAAATCCAGCCTTGCAGGATAAGTGTAATCTTTTAACAACTACAGACATCTACAGGCAAAGAAGAGAAGTAGCGTTTGCCTCGTCTCCAGTCACATAAGTCTGGAAGAGTCCACGAAAGGTATTTTGAAGATGCTATTCTATTCACTGAACAAGTCAGAGAGAAATAAATTTTGCATGAGGTTACATCCAATAGGAGTCAAAGGTAAAATAACACTACAAGTCAGCACCCAAGAGAAGAAAAAAAAAAAAAAAAAGAAAAAAAAAATTCATTTTGAGTCTGCAAATACTTAAGTCAAATTACTTTTTTGTCAGAATATCTTCAAAATGTACTTTTACCAAATTAAAATTAAATTCCTAAGAGCTTTTGTGCTGTCTAGAAACAGACCTGCACATTTTTCTCTGCATACCTGTACATACATGTATTTTATTACCAGTATTTTCCCTATCATGCTATAATAGTCATCATCCGCCTGTATTGTAGGATATGCTTACAAGGCACATCAAATTTCACTGTAGGCAGCAGATTCTGGCTATGATCTGCACAAAACAAAGATCACACTTGATAACTGAACGAAATACAGGAAAAAAGAAAAAAGAAAAAAAAAAAAACACGTAGAAACTATTTTAGGTTCTGTGAATTCTTTAGTTGGGTCTTACCAAGCTTCCTGTTGTGAGGTAGCAAAGCTTTGCCCACACAGAGTTGAATGTTTTCTATTTTTTTCTTAGGGAAACTCACTACTTGTATTCTTTACTCTAAAGACATGACAGAACTACCTGTATTTCAAAATCCACACCTCTTGCAAAACGCATAGCTCTTGTGAGTGAATCACTGGCCCTGACTGTGACGCAGAGTAAGGCTGAGCTGAGAGCTTCGTTTGCAAAAAAATCCTGACGCAACAAGGCAAAAATGGAAGGTCATATGTCTTTTACAGCCCAGTAAAGAAGAGAGCTTTGAAACTAAGAAATACCTTGAGACTTCAGTACTCATCCAATTCTGTACGAAGTCCTGTGCCTGGCAAGGAGTAAACCCATGCATCGTTACAGCCTGGGGGCCAACTGACTGAGAAGCAGCAGAAAGAAAATGACCTGGGGTTCCTGGTAGGCAAGGTGAATACGAGCCAGCAGGATGCCCGTACAGCAAAGAATGCCAACAGCATCCTGAGCTGCACGATGTGGATTATTGCCAGCAGGTCCAGGGAGATGCTGCTCCCTTTTTGCTCAGCACTGCCGAGGTATGTTGGAGTGCTGGCTCCAGTTCTGGGTCATCCAGTACGGGAGAGAAATGGACGTGCTGGAATGACTGCAGTGCAGCATCACAGAGATGACTGAGGTTTTGGAGCGTCTATAGTATGAGGAGGGGCTGAGAGCTGGGGTCATTCAGCCTGGAAAGGGCTTAGACTCTTTGTAGTCACAGTGGCAGAATGGAGCACTTAAAAGAGGTGCCCTGGACATGGCCCTGGGCAACTTGCTTGGGGTGGTCCAGCTTGAGCAGGGGGGTTGGACCAGGTGACCTCCAGAGATCCCCTTTCAACCTCAACCACCTTCCAGTTCTGTAACTAAAGGCAATGGGCACATGCTAAATACAGGAATTCATGTTTAAACCTAGCTGAAAACATTTCATTGTGAAGGTGACTGGCCACTGGAACAGGTTGCCCAGAGTCATGGAGTCTCCACCCATGGAGATACTCAAAACCTGACAAGGCGAGGCCCTGAGCAACCCGCTCCAGGTGACCCTGCTGTGAGCAGGGGGCAGAAGAGGCGATTCCCAGACACTCCTGCCAACCTCAGCCATTCTGCGTTCTCTGAAATGTGTTAAACTGGTGGAACTTCACAATCACTCTTCGCCTTGTGCTGTTTCTCAACACACATCAGAAGTTGTATTGGCTTTCAAGACTGACAGACACATACAGAAAAACAGGCAAGGAATCTGGGCAGTTGTGTTTTATTAATTCTTTTACCTAAATGATGAAGTGGCCTACAAGGTGATTTTTTAAATCATTTTCTGTTGATCAAACTTTCAGTACCAGGTAAGCTGAAGAATATGTGATGCTGTTTGAAAGTATTCCAAGATAAACATGCACAACATTAACTTCTTAAGCACAATTATGGAACTAGAGGTGTATTTAGCAATGAGAAAACTAGAAAAGCAAAGAAAATAATCCTAATTATCAAAGAAAAAAGAAACTACATCTTCAGAGGGTCTCACGTATGTGCTGCAAAAGAAATTCCAGAGGATTCTACAAGAAATGTTTTCATACACACTTGCTGACAGAGTACAATTCATCACTGAATTACAGCTTCTCTTGTTTTCAACCATGGAGCAAGTTTTGTTCTTCCCAAATGTTCTGAAGAAGGATTTCAGAGTGTGTGAATGTTCTTCAGTACCTTGTTTGAAAGATGCTCTGAACCAAAGCTAAACCTCGTAGCTCCAGCTGGACTGAGTGGGAACTTCAGAGCTCAAAAACTGAAACTACAACTTGTCACGTAGCAGTGGTAGCTTCAAGACCACTGAAGAGTTTACATTAGCTTCCCTTTTAAAACCGGTTCAATACTATCAAGCTCCAGCCAGAGAACACCAAATTTACTGCAAAATGAAAGAAAAGAGCATTTCTGCAAAGTTTCAAGAAAACTCAAATTATTTTATTCACAAAAGCATAAGTCAATAAAAATATAGATATCCTGATCAGTTTTACAGACCATGTTCATTTCTTCTCTCCTTTACTGACAGGCAAAGCAACGTGGAAAAAAATAGTAACAAGCATTTACATCACAAACCATTATTAACACAGATTCATGTATATGAGCAAAGGTTTTAATTTTTTGCATCTAATTATAAATACAAAAAAAAAAATTTACAGATCCAACAAAACAATCCAAGAAAAACAGCTCTCTTTTCTTCCTTTGCTTCTGTGCTGTACTGTTTTCAGTGACAGAAAGAGTCTGTGCTGTCTCATTGGCATGTAACAAATAGCTTTTGGTTTTAACTCAAATTTAGCATGAGCTCGCTGCATTGCTTAAAGTTGTTGGTTTTGTTTTATTGAATTCCAATCTCCTTTGTAGATCAAAGTAGGATGTTTCTGCTAGATTACTCAAGTGATGCCAAACACTACTACTAATAGCATCAGGAAGCTCATTTTATTTTAATTACGGAGCACCCCCCACAAAAACGAACTGAAGATATTCTTGTTCAAATCAACCTTTTCCCAGCTTAGTGTTCACTCAGGAAGCTAGAGCCAAATCTCTCTTTTGTTGATGTAAGTTCTCCCTAGAAATAAAAAGCAAGTTTTGTGAAATGTATACAGGCATGGCTCCTAGGGCCATGATGGAAAAGGGGATTAACTAACAAGACAAACTATTCCTGTGTTTTTGTTTTGTTTTTAATATCCAGCTAGCAGGACTAAATGAGCATCCAGAAAAATTCTTGATGAGATAAATAAACCAAATGCTAAACTTTTCCATTCTTTTATTCCTCTTCTATGCCTTTTAACTGTGGAGAGACGAAGGACGTGTACTCTTCCGTTATAAATATAAACCTTGACAACAAAAAGTTTTTTTAAAGTTTGCAAATTTCCTTTTCTTTGAAAAAACAAACAGAAAATGCTGCCTTTTTTCAGAGTACTGATCTAGGAGGACAAAGCAGTGATTGCCCATATGGAAGGGTTGTCTTGCACAGGAAATAACTCCAAGACCATACTGAGTACTGCCATAATTCTGATGATCAGTGATGTTTCAGGTTAGTTGCACGCAAAGTGCTTCCTGTCTCTGCCCACCTAAACTCTGTGAGCATCACAACCGGGAAGGAGTTTGCTCTTGTTTTTAAAAAACAGAAAATGAGTTTCCACGTATAAACAATTCCTGCTCTGTGAGAGCTATGAGAGATCGTTTAGACCACTTAGCTCCTCAGGACACAACCATCTACACCTCTATTATTTCTCATACTCTTGCTCCTTATTAAAATATCCAGCAATAAATCACTGGAAAGCAGGGGCCCATACTTCACCCTGACAATGCAAAAACAGCTGACAGGCAGAACTGAGAACACTTGTTGCCAAAGGAAAGTCCTACCCTCTTCTTCTTGCAGTCTGAATACTGGAAGTGATAGAACGTCGCAGCACAGATTTCCAACTGACTAAATGCAGAATGAAATCTCCAGGCTACAGCTCCACTGACCTGTGTCAGAATTTTGTACTTAATGTACAGAATATACAAAACAAGATCAACGAGTACCAGTTTCTGAAGAAATAAACAGTATTTTCAGTGAACTCAAATTCTCTAATGAAGTTTTCTACCACTGTGTGTGCGATTCTTGCAATTAGATGACTACTGCTACCTGCAAACCACTCTTCCTCCAGCCTACCCTCTGTCTAGAGCTTGTATTCACAGTGACAGACAGGAATAGTGTGCACTGTCTCCTTTTACAAAAGCAGAAAGCATACCTTACCAGTCATGCGTATGTGGCTTGACCCCAGAACAATCTCTGAATATGAGTATTTAATAAATTTTAATTTAATTATACAAAATACAAATACGACACTACCAATATAGCAAAGAATGAAATTGAAAAATAATTTCAAAATATTTAAACCATTAGGTTATAAAATAAATAATGCTTTCTAAGAGAAGTGTCCAGGTTTCCTAATTGAGAGGAGGCAGTTCCACTATTACTGGTCTCATTTTCAACCTCTTTACAAGTTCCATAATTTATGTAGAAAAATATACAAGAAAAGAATTTGGGGATAAAGAATAGGTTGGGTATGTAATATTTAACATAAATAAAAAGCCTAAAGCAAAACCAAAAAGAAAACCAATCATTTTATTTCTGTACATCAAGACTACAAATAGCATTTTAACACTTCATTTATTACCCAAATTAAGAAATTATACATTTATATGGTTACTAGTAAACATCTTAAAATCACTCCGTTTCCCCACATTTAAAGGATATTGCTGGTTACTGCTTCTTAAATATGAAATCCAACAGTTTTCAGTAACAGCACTTTTTTTTTTTTGCATAAGTGATGAATACAAATCTGATTGTAAATGTTGATGATTTAAAATATAAAACTAAAGTTCAGAGGGATGCCGTTATGAACCTTACAGTTTGAACTATAATCCCATATTTGAATTGACTGCAGTTTGTGCATGAATACCCAGCGATGTGCCTACCACTAGGGGATCATTTCCTTCCATACGAAACCACTTTTTTCCCCAGATATCCAATCATCCAATTCCATTAAGCAGCATATTCCCACCTACTTGTCTTAGCAGAAATTCTGCAGGCAGGTGGATATAAAAGCTGTTTAATCACAAAAAAATAATGAATTTGACTAGTGTCTACAACACAGGTATGGCATTTAGGATGGAAAGAAATGATAGGGAAAAGGAATGTGAATACCACAGGCTTCAAATATAAAAGATAAAGCCTGATAACTTTGGTTCAAATAATTTTAATCGCTGTTACATGTTCCAAAGTGATGACTTTTGCATGTGCTGTCTATGCAACAGGAGTCCGATATATTAAAAAAAAAAATCTGTACAGGCACAAAAGACAGAAATGGAGCAGACAAAACATGGATAGTCAGATCCATTTACGACAGTGTTCAAGTGATAATGATGCAGCCAAAGGTTGAACTTAAAATAAAATAAGCCTGTGCATCTGATTTCTCTGGAAAGCACAAAAAATATCCTAAGCATTTATCTCAGTGCCTACCATCTTGAGGGAAGGTAGTATGGAACAAAATCAGTCATACCTTAATTGCAACAACTCTGGTTTGTAAACAATTCTATAACGTAAGTCAAGATGATAGGTTACCAGTAATGAGCATTTTTATCCTCTCAGTTGTGGGCTATCTGCAAACATCTGCTTTGCTTTCATCTGAAAGATTAATTACAGGATGTTAGCCCTGTCTCATCCCAATGTGCTGCACGGTACACAACTTTATTGCCAGTTTGGGAAATTATTTATACTTGAACAGCACAAAGCCAAAGCTTCATCTTTGGTTAATTTCACTGAGATGTCACTGTTTCTTCAACGTGCTCCTTCTTCGCATAAACACCGAACAACCACACTGCAAACAGCATTCAGTATTTTGAATCATAAAGCAGTGTCAATGTAATATTAATGAAAGCTAACTAACAAACTGTGTTTAAAAATGAAACCTATTTGAGGGCATTTGATAAGACATAAGAGCTGCAGAAATGCGGACAGAATTCCCTTAAAACTGCTTGGGTATGGGTGCTGCTTATCGAGTAGGCACTGGTTCGTTCCTCTGCAGACCATCCAAGTAAGCATCAGTTTGACTCAGCTTAGTTCAAATCCAGCAGCACATTCAATGGCATAGAGGAGCTTGCTTCGCATAAGATTTTCATCGTAAAACTCGGGAAGCTTCAGCAAGTTCATGCAGGTACTGGCAGTCGGTAGCCGGTCTAGATCAGATCCTCCATTGTGAATGCAAAATGCAGGATATAACTCCTGAAAAACGCAAGAGGAAAAAAAGCACATCAAAAAAAATAAATACAGGCCCAAATCTAACCCCTAACAGCTGACTTTTTTTTCCCCCTCTTTTCCTTTCATTCTTCATGATCCCAAAAGCCCTTTTGAATCAGGTAGAACTTCCCTCTCTATCCCATCCCCATCAAAATCGTCCTTGCAAAATACAAAGCCATTTATCCGGTTCTAAGGAAAAAGAAATAATTTTTCATTATTTGTGCACTCTATTCTCCAAATATATGATGCTACAAAAAAGTGAAATACAAAATGCAGAGTAGAACTGCAGCATGCAGAAAATCCTAGTTGTATTTGGGAGAAAGAAGCAAAGGATTCCCAACCATAGGCTCTTCTTCCAAAGCCTCCCAAATGCACATGGATCCCATTTCTTCTGTAGGAACAGGAGAATGAGGAGTTCCTGTTACACTGAAGTTTTGTACCAGTGAAGTAGATGCTGAACACAGGGAACTAAGACCACTAGCAGCAATGGAAGAGGATATTCTGTCATGTTTGAGTACTGTATAACTTTTGTTACTGTGGAATGACATGATTTCTTCTGAGAATTGTACCGCCCCCCACCAGCAGGGAAGAGACTGTTTCTGTACACACAAAAATCCCAACAAACCGATTTTTGCTCTAGCTAATGAAGTGACGTGCCGTGACAGTTACAACGTTCTTCTAGTGACATTTAAAAGTATTCCAATTTTATGAATGAATACTACATGAGCATTTACTTGTCCTGTTGGAGTGATATTCTGAGGAGAAGAGGATGACTGACCAGACTGTAAGCAGAAATTTGATGAAGTTACATCACCACATAAGTTCCTTTCTCTGACATCCAAAAAAAAAAATAAAAAAATCCTAAACAAACCATGACCAAACATGCCCTTTCAGTGTTTTCCTTCTAGAGCTTTAGTTTGTTGGCATTCCCCAGATGTATAAATTCTTCATGCAGATAAGTATCAGGCCTTCCTTTTACTTCACACCTCACTACACACCACAGTATATTATCATTTTCTTTGTTAAATTCAATTGTCTGATACTATCCATGACTCAAGTTAAAGGCTCTTCTTGCCCTAAACAGATTTGTCTAAATTGATCTTTCAAGAAGCCTAAAATTTATAAATTCTAAGGCAAGCACTACTAATGACATCAGTAGATCTGTTTATGCGTTAGATTATGGAAGTATTTACACTAGGGTGGTCTAGAACTCTCAATCAAGAGGTACTTCATGTTCTCCAAATAAAGAACTACCTGTATTTAAAGCAATTCTACTATTTCTTCATAATTATAAAACCATTCAGGTGTCACTGGGATGATTCAGATGTGCACAACGACTCTAATAACAGAATCTTGTCAAACCCTGCTTATTCTCATGATGCGATAACCATGGATCTGAGGAACAGGCTTTTGTCTGTTGTATGTAATTTCGTATGTAACATTTTGTTTCAGTAAATGGGATTTGTTTTTTTTTTTCTGGAAAAGTCCATAGCAAAAAATAAAATAAAATATTTGTCACTTCTAAGCACTGCTTCTGCTGGCAACGAAGTATTCATTTTATCAAACACTCGCCTGAGGTAAAGCAGTTCTGATTTCAGAAACTGGAAGAAAAAAATCCCAGCTCCAAAGGCAGAAGGTCAATGAGATTCTAAGTTAAATTATTGTTCAAATGGAGGCCTTAAAAAGTATTTCATGGCTAAAATGCTGCATTTTTAGTGTACCTTTCAAAATGCTAATTGAATTCCTCTACTTTAGCTTTAAAAATGGAAAAATTAAGTTCTGAATTGAAATGTCATGCCAAGGGCACCAGTTGTTGCATAATTAAATACCGTACAGCGGGAAGCTGCAATAGTTTGGAAGTGAAAAGTATCATCCATTTATTATCTGACCTGATTGGAGCTTAACAATTTTCAACTGTGCTTTAATGATTTTTTCTGTAATAATCACATTTATTAAACTTATTAAATTTTAATTAGCTTTAGTAAATGTTATTTTGAGTCTGAAACTGGCAGTAAGAGTTCTATATTTTTAGAGGATGTAAAGCTAGACTGTGCTACCTGTAAGGTAGGAATGTCAAAGACATTCCCTCCTCTGGGCTGTACAGTCTGGAGAAAAGGAGTCCTAGAGTCCCTAGGCTTCCTAGAGAGGTGGTTGGTGCCCCAAGCCTGTCAGTGTTCAAGAGGCACCTGGATAATGGCCTTAATAAATCTTTATTAAGCTTTACGTTTTGGTTAGCCCTGAAGAGGCCAGGCAGTTGGACTTGAAGATCTGTGAAGGCCCATTCCAACAGAACCATTCTGTTCTGTCTTAAATCAACATGCACTAATTTTAAGAACAGGTGAAGGTTCCACAAAGTACAGCATGCAAAGCTCTAAGCATCACATTGTCATAGGCTACTAAGAGATTACTGCTCATGACAATACCAATTACCTGTTTCCTTTTCAGGCAAATATTGGCCAGCATTTCCTGGCAACCCCCTGGTTTATAGGTAAACCCATTTGAATAAAAATACTTCGGTAATCCACATACGCAAATTACAAGACAACCTGTGTGGCAAGCACCATGGAAGTAATTGACCTAACTCCTGCTCAGTGCTGCCCAGCAAAGCAGCAGTAATGCCTCTTCACTCTGTTTTCTGTTACCAAGACTTGCATGTGGCTATGCTTGCAAGCCCCTTTTACAGTTGCTTAAAAAAAAAAAAAAAAAAAATACCAATTTTTCAGCATTATAGCAATAACTATTTCACCTCCATTTTTTCCTAGCCAAATATCTTGAAGCCAGTTTGTCACCTCTCCCACATACAAACTTACAACTTTCCACGCTTGTTTTTGTTACATCCAGTTTTCAACGTGTCACTGTCAGCATTAATATTTTTCCTCCTCCATCTCTTCCAACATCATGCTAGCCACCTCAGAGCCTCTCCTGCTCCTTCCTCCCTTCCAAGTAGGGTGACAACATTTCTAGACTTGTCTTTACTTTGTTCCCACACAACCGTTTCCCAGTTCTCCCTTCACTACATGATTGCTGTGCTCTGTTCTATCCATCTTGGTCCCATCTCTCAGTTTTCTAATTTTCCTTCCCACTGCCCTGTAGAATCCTGTTTGTTGCTAATGAGACCGTGCAGTGATAAACTCTCCAGGTTCACACGAGGAAGAGAAATACTTGTAGGATTTTAAATAACCAGTCACACAAATGAACCAACGAATACCCTAGATGCATTGCTTCTGACAAATCACCATCTGAACGCACTCACTCCTCTCCTAGGTGCCTGTGAAAGAGCTGAAGAGTGCAGGTGCTGAAGCTGCCTGGCACACTGCCTATCCACGTGCTGGCAGCACTGCGCAGAACTCACTGCAGCAGCCGAAGGTATTAAGTGGAGGCTGAGACTGCACAGCGGGTTACAGGACTGTACCCAAACAAGGCTTAAATGATCACACCACGACGGTGCTGCATACCTGTACCAGCTAGTAAAGACACAGCAAAACAAATGGAAGGCCTGAAGGAGACAAATGTCAAGTGCAATGCACAAAGGGACAGAGGGAAGTCAAGGGCAAAGGGCCTTGCCTCCTTGCCCTATGTGGCACTGAAAACGCCTCCACTTTGAAATCACCCTGCAGCCTAAAACCAGCTGTTTAAGCCACCACAAGTACTCTTTGGTTACCCCTAGCAACTGCTCCACATGCTGCTGTACGATAACACACGTAGGCTTTTATCTATTTCAGATCATTCAAGCAGCAGAGTGTCTGCAATGGAGACCATTGATTTTCAATATTGGAACATCTTGTCTGTTTTCCAGAGGAAAACTGTACTGATGAAAAAAGATAAATCATCAAGAGTCTGAAAATTCTAGAATGGATTTTGTTTAATTCAGTAAGAGAAAAATGGAGGTACTACAAACATCTCAGATACGTGTGTTTTGTTTTTCACACCTGACATCTTTTATCCCGTGCCACCTCCAGCATAGGAAGGGCTTGATTCACAGATCTGAAAAAATCTTCTGGCAGTTGCCTTTCAAGTATTTTTAAAATTCTGATTTTAAGAGAAGAAAAAATGAGAATGAACTCCAAATATATTCCAAATATATTGTTTGGAATATTCCAAATATATTGTTTACACTTCCAGACTATTGTGCACATCTGAAGTCCTTGTTCCTATATAAAGTGTTAGTATCTGTCTCCCTGAGAAATCATACACACACACCACTGGGTAATAGAGTAAGTGTGGTATTTTACAAAACAGCTTTAGCACTTATACAAAACTTGCATTGGTTTCTTATGGGTTCATCTACTTATTTCACCTAATAAGTGTAGACAATTACCACTATCCACTGCTAATTAAGTATCATATCACAGTACCTTACCACGTGAAAAGTTACTAAGTACATATATTCCAACTTTATTTAGCAACTGTAAGACGGCAGCAAAACAAAACAGCTCAGCATATCCTTACTTCGAAACAATTATGTGAAGCAATGTCTGTATTTATGTTCTCAGTAAACCCAGCTTAATATTAGATTTATTAAATAGTACAACAGTAAATACACTGTTGACCACTGCACTAAAGGTGATGGTACTAAGCAATTTATTCTTTTATTTCCTTTTATTTTTTTATTTCCTTTTATTTTCTTTACTTATTTTAATTTCAAAATACATCTTCACTGTGCCTCATCCTCTCTTTAGTTTTATCAGCAATGGACAGGTTTTCTTCACACTTTAGCTTCCCTGTAAACAAAAAACTCTAAAGATAGTAGCAAAATATTTGAATACAAAGGGTAATGAGCCATGATCTTATAAGGAGGTAAATGGTAATTAGAAGGATGCACAATAAATTGCCAGCCACAAATGCTTAATTTCAGTGGTTGAATTTAATATTTTTTATAACCTAAAACATCTTTTGCCTGATTTTGACAACATTATTCTTAACTCAACCTGTTCCTTGAAACTGGTGGCAATACTGCTCCTGTACAGGAATACGAAATGAGAGAAAGGACCTTTCACGACAAAGAGTAAGAGCTTTAGCCATTGCTTTTTTAGGCCCACTAAATTTTACAGTTAGAATACAAAACAATAAAACAATGCAATGAAATATTTTTATTCATTATATCCAAGTGCAAGCATTTAAACTGTATCTGTAGTCAGGAAGTGACATTATTCTCTAATTTTAAATTCCTACCGAAAAAAAGGGCTTGTATCATAAGCTGTAACATAGACAGAAACTTGCCAAGAAATCAGGACATACCTTAAACCCCAGCAGAGGTGGCCGAGAGCAGCTTGTTACAAACTTGAGAAGTTTGCGTTTCTCTTCGTCAGTGAAGCTTTCTACAACTCTCCAAAATATTTTAATTACAGGATGGTCTGCTGTGTAGCCACCTGTAATAAAATTAAAATCATTTATAGATTGAACAGTTTTATGCAAGAAATTAACTCCTCAGAAAACCTAGCATACAATTTTGAAAGCTTGGGGAAAATATTGACGCCAAAAGGTTTACATTGCTAACCCCTCTCATTTACAGATCTCTTTGATCACTGCGCTTTGAGTTTCTCATTTGTTGTATACCCATGGCTATTAAGTCTCTCAGCTTCTTAACTGCAGTTTCCTTCACTGAAATCTTCTTATTTTTTATTAATTTTCTTTAGTTTAGCATTTCACTAGTAAGTTTGGGTTGCTGTCTTTAACTAAAGTAATTTTCAAAATCTGCAAGATTCAGGATGTTATTTAATGCATCAACTTACCTACCTTACCTTGAAGTAAGCTAGGATGTGGACTCAGGATAACCGTAGCTACTTTTTAGTATTTTTAGAATTTAGCATTTTATGATAAATGCAGAGAAGAATGAAGATACATTGCATGTCTCACAAGGAAAAAGTATGAGTTCAGGCTGCCTTAGAAATGGTCTGGATGTGTTAACAGAGGCAACCATCCCAAAGCCATTTGGGATGGCTTTATAGACAGGGCAACCAGACACAATCACTGACTTACACCCATTTTGTACCAAGATGCTCAGATATCTGGAGCACCTCTGCTATGGAGACAGGCCAAGGGATTGTTTAGCCTGGAGAGGAGAAGGCTCCAGGCAGACCTCACAGCAGCCTGCCAGGGCTGGGGAGGGACTCTGTGTCAGGAGTGTAGAGATAGAACAAAGCTTTAAACTAAAATAGGGTAGATTTATATTAGATATCAGGAAGAAATTCTTCATGTTGAGGGCAGTGAGGCCCTGGCCCAGGCTGCCCAGAGGAGCTGTGGTTGCCCCATCCCTGGCAGTGCCCAAGGCCAGGCTGGATGGGGCTGGGGGCAGCCTGGGCTGCTGGGAGGGGGCCCTGCCTGTGGCAGGGGAGGAGGAATTACATGAGCTTTATTTAAGGTCCTTGCCAACCCAAACTGTTCTACGATTCTATGAGTCAGTAAAGGAATTACATGCCCTCTAATTACCTGGCTTGAAACATAGATATAAGCTTGCAAATAAAATAAACTGCATACCTATGGCTCCCGGTATTCATAAGAACAGATCCTACAACTTATATAAAAAAAAAAAGCCTATATGACTGGCGCAGGAATAAATAAATTTTCTTATTATCCTAGCTTTTTAAAATATAACTACAATATACTCACCTGAATAATTTGTGAAAGATTTAAGGTCATCCAAACTAATAGGAACCTGGGCACCAGAAATCAGAACCTAACAGTGAAGGAAATTAAACAATTGTATTAGAGGGAAAAAGATGCCACTTAAAGCAAATGTTTTCTGCAGTTTTAAGCAGAAGTACCTGTATTTCCTGTTGATCAAACATTCGAAGCCATTCAAGGTTCACAACGTTGGCCAGTCCCTGACGGAAAGCGAGGCAATGCTGTCGGATTTGTTTGTTCAGTCTGTAGTCTGCCACCAGGTGGATGTACGCTATTCGGTTAGCGCTGGTAACGGGAATATCTTTTCCACCCGGCTTCAGCTCAACCACCTGTAAAGATAACAAGGCTTCATCTTCTTGGAAAACTTTAATTCTGTGTAACTGGAAAAACTGAACTGCAAAACATTCTGGGAAGTTATTTAAATATCTGAAGTTTGCTGGAATATACTCCAGAATATTCACCTGAAAAGTTATTACAAGTAATAAAGGCAGTTATTTTCTCTTTACTTATAAGAACACTTTGTGTGGCATTCAGTTGTCAGACCTAGGTCTGCAGCTGCAATCCAGCCGACCACCAGCTGCACTGATGGTACCAAGTGTCTTGAGCAAGCACAGCGCCCGTACAGGGCAGCCTCCTTCCATCTGAATTAGGAAAGCTCTGCTCCACTGGCTGGGCTTTTCCATTTAACTTTTGGTGATAGTGAATTCTGCAGAACCACATTATGGCAAAAGCAATGCCCACGGAGCCAAATGAGGGTTTGATACAAGCCTAATTTACAGAACGGATAAGAATTCACAGTTTCTATTGCTGAAAAGCCAAGCTGTACACATTCAGTACTTCCAACAAAAAACAACCAACCCACCCCAAACCTTGCTTTTCTGCTGCGAGATTTGAAGATACCTTAGCATAGAAGAATTTTTTATGAAAAAAGTATAAATGTACTGTAATTGCATTAAGAAATAAACCAGGATCGATGGTAAATGGTATTCAAACACGAATGACCTTTGCATATTCTACTCTTTACCACAGGAGGATAATTTTGCTGAACAGTAGCCCAATCTAAATGAATCGGTGTAGAACTAAAACGATTAAAAATCTGAAAAGCTGAGATGCGGCCACCTGCTGAATCCTTCAGGAAAAAAAAAAAAATGGTTAGTTTTCTACCCTCTGGACACTGGGATTTTTATTTTTACAACTGAGCACTTCAGACTGGGGTATCAATCTGTCTTTAGAGCAGTTAAACGCGTGAATAGCTTGTTTTGCAATAGGCTACCCAACAACATGAGCTTTTTCAGTAGTAAGAAACATACAAATTGTTAAGATGATAAAAAATGGCTACACTTTTGAGCATGCAGGCTTTTACTGATTCATAGGTTTTTAAGGCCGAAAGAGAACATTAAGATCTGTGAATATGACCTCCCAGCCAACACAGGCCAGTGAATTCTATCCAGAGATTCCTGTATTTAACTCAATAAATCCAGAGATGAGTTACAGCACTTTTTTTTTTTTTTTTTTTTTTTTTTTAAGAGAAACAGGCAATCCTAGTGTGGAAACTCAGTGTGATGAAGTATTTACCACTCTCCTTGGTAAGCTAGAACAACCGGAATTACAATGGCTATTAAAAAAATATCTTCCTTCCCACCGTAATCCTTCAACGGTAAGCTTTGTGATTTTGTTAAGCCTACAATTAAACAAGCCCTCAACTACACCACACCATTTCTGTGCATGGGTAGTACCGGCTGTGTTTATGTCCTACTCCCTGAAGGGCCAAGTGAAACAAAGGTGTCACTCTGGCTGACACTTTCATGCCCTGGCACCCCACAAGACACACATTACTTTGCTTCCCTTTGAGCGAGGTCCTTCATCAAGAACCACAGCCACCCTAGAGAGTACAGGGCAGGACCCAAAGCCCCTGCCTGACCTGAGGGTGTTTTTCCTGGTGAAGTCCACAAGGAGTATTAATAAATCATGGGACTGAAGCTGTCTGATGAGATGAGACTTCTGTGTTGCTACACTTTCTCTTCTGCTACTGCAGGTAGCCACCCTGTACAGAAATCTGCCACGTCTCACCCTGCAGCTCTACTGTCATAGTTTTTACCACTGTCACTGGAAAATCAGTCAAGATTTCATTCATCTGATTGTTATAAACTTTCTCATTTCCATTTTGAACCCAGTAGGTAAAGCTTGCTCACACCCATTGTTCTGAGTTCAGTATTGCCCTGTAGCTCATGCAGCTCCTTACCTTCCTCAGTCACACCCAGAACGTGTTACCTAAGGGCAGCAACTTCACTGAGCTTCCAAGAATCTTCTTTGCTAAGCTGAGGTCAGCCAGGCACCTGTAATCTCTTATAAAATACCCTTTTACGTACCCTAAATAAGATCAGAAAGTTCTCTCTTACTATTTAAATTCCTCTCCTCCTCAGTGTTACAGGATGAGCGCTACCAATGCTATGCCAGGTGAAGCAATCGCTGCTGACACCAACACAAGTGTAACTTGCAACCTTCTTCGCAGGTCAGCAAATAGAGAGATACCACAGATAAACTTACATGTATGCTCATGTTACAATAGCAGCATCTTCACAATGGATTAAGGAAAAGCTGTGTTCAACGTCTAAGAAAAGCTGCTTTCTCTCTCTACAATGTTCATGCCGGATATCTGAGACAAAGTATGTTCTCTTTTTGACCACTGTTTTTAGAAATCAGAATAAAATATAAACATGGAAACAAAAACTGCATTTTAAGTAGCAAACCAACCTTGTTTTCTGATCCTGATCCAGCAACACTTCTGCATCTCCTCTTCCTACCCTCAACCCTGTACTGCCACAAGTAAGACCGCAGGATTCAGTTAACTGCATTTCCTGGGGTTTGCCTGGGATCTAACCATCCATTTCCAGAGTCTATCAATGTGAGGTTTATTCTACCACCATACCATTGTTTGTCAAAGTACCATCACAGTCAAAAACAAAAAGGATTTGTGTAGCTGCAGTAACTACTGTACTATGGCACAAAGCTAAGAAGGGTATTATACAGGGGACAGCAAATGGTGAAGGTAGGGTTAGCGATAAAACTACAGCAAATGAAGATGCAATTCACTTTTCACTCACTTATTACGTCCATAATGGTTTAGAGAGTCAGTGGTATAATTACCATTCAATTTTAAGTCAGGCACATCTGTCATAAGATTTCATGTTCAGAAAGGGCACAACACAACATACTTTGTCTTAAAAGACTAGCTTTTAAGATCAGCTTGCATTTTGCTTTTATACATCCAACTTCTGCCACTAGATGGTGCAAAACAGTAACACAGGTGGTACAGGATGGGAGAGAAACTTCCCAAAGCAGGAATACTTGTCATCACCTTATGTTCTCTTCTGTAGAGCTAAGTTAAGAAAAAGAGTAAATTTCATTTCAATTTGGTTCATTATCAAAATCATGTATTTTAAAATGAATTAAGTGATATTTAGATCATGTGTTATTTAGATCAGTATTCAGATCATTCAGACAATACCACAGATTCTATTCCAAACTCACGCAGCGTGTCTTAGAATGAAGGAGAAGTATCAAAATGTACCACTTAAAAAAAAAAAAGTCTGCAAGAAAAGAAACATGGATAGAGGAATTGCATCAGATCTCTGACCGAAGCATAGATACACCTCTAAGTACTATCAAACAAAATTCTTAAGCACTTAAAGTTTTCTTGGGTACAAATTCAATTACATGCTCCTGCAAGCACATACTCCTAGCAACTGCACACAGCTTATATAAAGATAATAAAATATATCTCTGGTTTCTGCATGGTCACAGTCCGAGTGAACAGTTCAGACAAGTTACATCCACTACTTTGAGCATTAGAATAATACAGAAATAAATAAAAAAAACGGTAGAAAAATGTTATTGAAGAAGAATGGATTCAGGAGATTCATCTTCTGGCTTACTGATAATTCTCTGTTACACAAAATTGCTTTGTAATGTGATCAGAAGCAGAAAATAGCAACTCTCTCCTGGCAGACAAACTTAATGCTTACACAGACCTGGCGGTGACTGGCTTCCCAAGCTAATGAAGAAAAAGGGAACTCTTAGAGGGTGAAGTGGGAAATACTTCAGGAAAGAATAAGGGACCTGTCAGCCAGGCATTCTGGAGTATGAAGTATTTTTGTATCTGAATATTAAGACAAATATCCCTTGCAATTTCAAATAGCATTCTTTTAGGCAAAGTTAACTCTTACAAGCTTGTTTTTTTAGGAGAATGAAATTTCTCTGTTCTTTTTGACTCCAATCTTTGAAGTATCTCCCCTGTATTTTTTCCCCATTCTGAAAATATACAGATGAAGGTTTTCTTTCTTTCTGGCATCTGCCTTCCAGATAGTAGGGGCAGGAGTTCCAGGTAGGAGATTGCATTTGAATGCCTACAAATGCATTTGCCGTAAAGTGTTATAAATCTGCCTGAGAAGCATCAGCCTCATCTTAAATATTTTGCTTTTGAAAGACCTCCAAAATCACTCACCTAAGCCACTGTTTCTGAGTAATGAAACTTTCAGAATTATTTCAAAAGACATCAAAATTTTATCTCAAGGAAATTAAAAGCCAAAGAGCTCTCCTTTAACTAGTCAATGTATCTTCAGTAACAAATAGAATTTACATCTGTTTAAAAAAAAAAAAAAAAAAGTCCTGACACCTATTTCTGTATTATTTAGATTTCAAAGAAACTGCTGCTTTGTATATTAAGTGTTGCTCTGTACATTTGTATTTAAGCCCTTTATGCATAGGGTCTTCTAATCATATCAAGGCTGTTTTGATCCATGCAACCTCTAGAATCAGTGCCTGAGAAACTTTCTGAAGCACAGAATCTAACGTTTTTGAAGGAAGAGTAACAGATTTGAAACTTCCTCTCTTCCCTTGGACCAGCGCCAAACTCACCTTCCTCGTTTTAAAAAATGAAAGGGCAGGGGTGGAAGGAGGCCTGAAATAGAGGTATTTTCTTGTTATTAACCTTACTATAAGCATTTTATAACGATTTTATCATTATCTAATCTACAAGATAGAAAGAAAAATTAAAATCAATATACACGGCTACTTGAAGGCAACTCTAACCATCGGCTGAAATTCTTTCTGAGACTTTTTACTAGCTGCCATTTTATGCAGTAGATCTAACAGCTGTAATCTAGGCTGGTATCGTGGCATTAGATGGTTCTTCATCAAAAGCTAAAGCTATTTGGGTTTGGAAGGTAAGGTTGATGGCAGAGCTCCCCTAATTAGCAGGTCTAATGTGCAAATTATTAAGTACCTTTTTCAACTTCTGGTGAATGCACTTTGACAATAGTTTAATGGGATCTAAAAGCACATTACAGGATTGGAATCAATACGCTGATAATAGAATTTCTACCTCCTACTAGTGACAGAGGCAATCGAGCCCCTTCTGAATGTGTCTTTCATTGCAGATAATGCTTCTGTGCCTCAACTGCTCGATGGACACTGTCAGGAGGATAGCTATTTACAATGATAGATTTATGATGCATTTATTGGGCACTAATTTATTAGACACTAAAGTGGTTGTTTAGCTGAAAACTAGAGATAATGTACAGTCACCATAAGGAGTGCAAATTAAGCTCTTTTCCCAAAGTGAATTAGCCTTACCTTGACATAATTAATTAGTACGCAATGGTTACAGGAGCCAAATACCAGATTAACTGTATTTATCCATAGGAGGTTTATTAAGGTATCTAAATTAAATATAAGTTACTTGTTGCATTAATACACAGAAGACAGTGAAAAGAACCAATTAGCTGCATTGAACTACACTACAATGCAGTCTCATTAAAAGACAGTTTATACTCCAAGAGAACAGTGCTCTCTCTCAAAGTATAAACATCAACATAGCATCAGAATATTTAATTTATCCCACATTTCATTTGGTTACTCAGAAGTTCACAATTATATTTAACCTTCCTTTTAAAGCTAAGCCAAATAATTAAAAATCGAGTCTTCGTAATACATAGCCCTCAGAGAAATTTAACGAACGCACCAGACCTCTTGGCACAAACACACTTCTTACGTTTATGTAGCAGCAGGTAGTGCAGGCAACATCTCTGTCTTGGATCTCTTTGCATGTTATTTCTGAGATATTTCTCTTTTCTGTCTGCTTCTGCCTTACTTGCTAAGGATGCTTCTAACTTGCTTGCATGGTTGATTTTTTGAGTAGACATGTAGAATGGAAACTACAACCTCTCCAGAAAGTATTTACTAATTCTCATTTTTAATTAGAAACTAAATCATATTTGTGTTAACTGTGAGCAACAAGATTTTTCTCTGCCCCAGCAAGTCCTAGTTTATACGGGCAACTGCCTTCTCATGTGCTTTGCAACCCAGTAACCAAACGCACCTATAGCACAGAAACCGATTCCAGAGTCAGTCACTTAGAGCACACGCTACGATAAAGCACTGGCTCTGTAACTAAGAATGTACTTTCTGACGCGTCCATTTCACATGCCTTTGTTTCAAGATTGAGTGTTCTTCTAAAAACAGTGCAATTCAGAAGTTTTCATGTAGTGAGTCCAACCCAAGAAAAAAACAGCATATGTTGAACATTTAACGTGAAACATTACTTATATCCAAACTGCTGACTCTCCCCTTCAGAATGATTCAAAAACCCAGAATATGAGGGTAATATAAAATTGCAGTACAACTCAGGCTTTGGATCTTCCAAAATGAAAGGAAATGAGTGACAGAAAAGAAAGTCTGAGCTTCATGCAGTGGAAATAAGTCTTGGACAGCAAACTCGCTCTGATTTAAGTAGCAGAAGAAGAACTCAGGTAACAATTTGCAGGGCTAGATGCTGCATCTCGGTGGTGCTGCTGGTTCTGTGCAGGTGTGCCTGAGCCAACCCACCCTGGCCAACACACCACCTGAACGGGACTGGATACCCACTGTTAGTCTTGATTTCTTCCACGAGAAATAAGGCCTGAATCAGGATGCTGCTGCATGTCACAGTGTGGTCAGGTGTACTTTTTGACCCAATTATTAATTAAATACCATTAGCAAGTACAAGCAGGTCATGAGTACACAATTTTAACTCCTCAAAAATGAAAGATGAAGCCTGACAAAAGACTGAAGACATTATCTCTATTACCACAGAGGCATATTTTTCAGGCGCTGATGACATTAATTTTTTACTATGAGCATAAGTGAGCGTTAGCTTTCACAACAGAGCAAATAAAAGCATTAATCAAACTGCATAATGCAACTGCGCTAAAAACTCATACTTAAGGACCTAAATAACCCATCTTTACAATTACTGAACACCCATTTTTTCCCATCTGACTCACCAAGTGGTTCAGCCCTCAGAAAAATGAAAATGGGATTATTATTTTTTTTAACATTTTTAACATTTAACATTTCAGGACCTCTTATTTGAACAGAGTAGTAACAGCTGAAGGCAACAGCCCTTATCTCACAACAACGGGTCACTATTATTCAAAACCATTCAGATTTCTAATTCTGACTCCAAACTCAGGCAGATCTTCTACAGTTTATGCATTATCTCATTTCTGCAATTATTTGAAATGGAATCAAAGAAATAATATGAAATATTTTGTTCAAGAAGTAATCTCAGTCAACATCAATTTTTATGTATCAATGTTAGAAAATCATCACAATAATGTATTAGTTAAATTACCAGGCCTTTATGACATCTTCAAAAGTACAGTTTTTAAGTACAAGATTAGTTATTTTTCATTTCAAATAATGAGTCAGAATCCCCATGGATGCCTCACTACACACAGCACTTACAGCAGTTGTTCCTTATCACTTTCAAATTCAAAAATAAAGTAGCAGGGATATTAATGATTCGTCAGCCATACATGAAAGAAAAAAAAAGCTGTAGCTATTCGTACCTGGGCTTCCCCGAGATCATTGTTTACCACAGTGAAATTTAATCCAAGTTCTTCCACATCCCCTTCGTAGCTCTTGAGAAAAAGCAAGTTCTTGTACATTTCTGGATCTAATGAAGCTAAATGATGAATGTCAACATCAGCACTTGTCCCCAGTAACTTTGAGAGGAAAAAACTAGCAAACGGCAATTCCACCAGCATATTTTCATAAAGAGCCTAAAAAACAAAGCAATTAAAAGCACATTAGATTTTATTGTGGTATTTGCAAGAACTCAAAGTTATCGTGTATTTCCCAAATTTTTTATAACCACTCCTTTATTTGGTGCCTGAATAGGATCTTCTGGTATGGCAACAGCCCAGATATTGCATTCAAAAAAGCTTCAGCTGAATTTTGGAGTTGGGATACTTTCACGAAATACCAAGCTCCAAAATTTTACAAATTAATCATGTGGTGATTTAAAAGGTAAGGTCACAGCCTGTTGTATCATTAATCTTCTTGTCCAAAGTATCACACCAAACAGGAAGAACATCAAGTATATAGATCATTCATAAGAAAAATAAAGTTTTTTTTTTAAAAAAAAAACAACAATTCAATGCATCAGGAATGTCTTAAGAGTTATCATCTCCATTACATTCAACTATTTGGTTCTTCACAAGCAGTATTTTTTGATTTATGTCAATTGCTACATGTAAAACAAATACAGGCGAACCCTGAAATATAACTACGTAAAACCAGGACAATTTAAATTAATCCAAGCTATTTGTCTTGCATGTTATACAGAATCATTGCCCTGTATTTTGGTGCATGGTACATTACTCTTGTTTACTTCTAAAATTAATCAAAACTAATTAAGTAAATGAAAAAGACAGATAAATTCTGCTCAGTGGCATCATCAAAAGAACATCCTGATTTCCAAGCCGAGAGCTTATCACTTAGGACTGCATCATACGTCCAATTCTTCCTATGCCTGTCAAATTACTGCTGAAATCAAAAGTGAGCCTGAATTTCCAGTATTCATAAAAGAAAACCATGTTGCTTTTTTTTTTTCTATAAACTTAAAACTTCCTCAAGAGTTGTCAAAAACGCAGAAACCCCGAGCAATACCACTTTCAGCTGATTTAATGTATGCAATGCATTACATTTCAGTGTAACACAAACAACTTGGCATATTTTTCACATAATCATTAACAACTTCTTGTTGATTGGAAGAAAAAGATATAGAAAAGCTGTCAAAGAAGTAGAGATGGAAACTTTAAAGCTAGAGAGAGGAAGCATGACAACATTAGAGAAAGTTAATGTGAATAAAGGAAAAATGAGAGACCTTCCCCTTCAAAAAAATCCCTGAAATATGCTGTCTACTCACAGCCTTTGCTATTGTCCAATCTGTTTGCTGCATCAGCACCTCTGACAATGACAATCAAATCTTCACAGTACCATTAATATCACTGCCAGGCTAATCACAAAAAGCATCATCAACACAACATCGCTGTTTGTTCTCTTTATGAGCTGTTTTGGCATTACTTAATTCCTCCATAATCTGCTGCAAACTCAAAGAAAAAGTGCAACACAATGACCAAAAAAGAAAAAAAAAAAAAGAATAAACGTAGCTGTAATCACTCAGTGATATTCCAACAAAGGCTTCAAGAAAAATATACACAATTCCTTAAACTTCTGAAAGAACATTTCTATGAGGTGAGTTAGACCTTGCAGAAAGAATTGAGAATAACGAGTTCAAAGCCAAAGGGTGCATTATATTTAGAGCTATATGATTTATTCAAGGTGTAGAAGTCGAAATCCTCATTTGTATAGTTGACTTTAAAAGCAAACTAGAGGGATAAATCATTAATTTGCAATGTATAAGGTCAGTGTTTGCTGTTCCTGCATTAGTAACAATAAAGCTATTGTAATTCCTTAAATATATCAAAGCTACCCGAATTTAAAATGGAATTCCATCTATGACTCATAAAATGTAAATGCAGAGGTGTAATTTTTTACACAAGGCAGGTTTAAGCCTTTAGAGCATTTAATATACAAGGACTAATAAATGATAGCACTAAAAACTATGATCGCATCAGCTAAATGGATTATAAATTAAATTTCCATAATGTATGCAACTGAAATACAAATGTGGACATAAATCAAGGTATTTTCTAAACACAGGTTAATTACACAAATTCAAAACCTGTCTGTTTTTTATGCAAAATAATCCACTTAGCATTTTTCAAACTGGTCTTAAGTCTCAGCCACTTGCAACACTTGATCCTAGAAGCCTATCAATAATCCCTTGTCAGGAAAAAACAGCAATAGGTATATTGAAGAAACTTGTATGTTATTTTTCAAGTGTCTGTCTTTTATGAGTGTTTATTGCTAGAAATTGTGCCAAAATGATTTGAAATAAAAAGGATTAATTATAGTAGAAGCTTTTTAATATAAGTGAGTGCAGCTGCAATGCAATTAATGCAAATTGTGACGCTATCAGGAAAATAAATGCGAACAACATCACTGGCTATTTCTGTTTGCTGCCAAATAACTTCAGTAATTTACTACATTAAGAATCAATAAAAAAATAATGCTTTTCAAATGCATCACTATTAATCTTCAGGTGGTTCCAAAGAGAACATTTATAACTTCATCTAAAAACTATATAAAGCATTTTTAAATAAACTAAATTGGGCAACTTGAAAATATCTTTAATTACTACCACCCCTCTTAGCTAAGGGAGTGCAATATTGGAAACAAATCATTTTTGGAAACAGGACAAAGAGCAGTGTTTTAATTACTATAAAAGTCAGGCTAATCTAATGAAGTTTAATTAAAAAAAAAAAATCACTAAAACCGTGGTAAATGGAATTATGACAAACTTTTTTTTTTCTCTCCCCAAAGAGGTAACTTACACTATGACAGCCCCAGCACTGCGCAGAGCTGCTGAGATGTGCCCTGTACAACGGAGTGGCTGAATGAACTGAAACATTATCTGTCAGTTGGAATCTAACTTCCCAGTCAGCATGAAGTGATCCACCTACTTGCTGCTGCCACAAGATGCGATTCCTCACATTCCTGCCATCAGGAATTAGCTGATTCACCTGGGTTTGACTGCACCTTTCCTGGTCCTTCTGCAAGTGGGCGTGATGTGAAGGTTTGCTTCCTGTCAGCTCAGAACTAGATCCAGCTCACAGCAATGGGTGAAACCAGACCAAACAGCAGAGCATCTGTTTCGATGGCAGCACGACCACACAGCAGTCAGCTGCCTACGGGCTCTACCACCCTGCTGGGTACTTCTGGCACTGCAGCTACCCCAATGTCCCTAAAGGGGAGATTGCCCCCTCCCCTCTTTTCCTTTAGTGACCTGTTCTGGGGAGCTCTAAGCTACCCGATTATGAGTTTCCAACCCATTCAGCTCTCTCAACTGACCCTTCTGCAACATCACCATCCCAGAGGCACAAGCCCAGTGTGAGAGGCAGCTGGGGAAACATGACCACCTCTTATGGAGGTAGCCAGCTGTCGGGCTGACTTAGCTCCAGCATGAAGCTGCGCCCTTATAACATACTTACCCAGCACTGCTCTCCCCACAGAAGCAGTCCTTTTCTTCCCCAGCAGCCAACAAATGACATAGCTGATGGAAGAAACTGGCTTACTCATGGAGGGAGGTGACTTTGTTTGACTGTAAGTTCCTGTTCATACACTGCTTTAAGAGATCAAAGCCAGCAAGTTTAACCAACATCTATTTTGAAGCTAATCTTTTAGCAAATTTCAAGTGCTCTCACCCCTTGAAAAAGTTTCCTTTAACTCTTACGGTCATCACCTATGGGACCAGTGCCATTCTATGATGGATTCTGTGAGTTCTTGTTCCCAGCTTTCCTCTCTAACCAGCCCTTTTTTGATATTTTTTTTTTTTTTTTTTTTAATCTTGCCGTCCCATAAACTGCAGCTGACTACATAAAGAGAAAAATCCAGACAGGAAGCCATAAAGGGAACAACTGCTGGTCAAATATGACAGCAGATTTTGTTTCTAAGGGCTTGGAATATTCGCATTCCACTTTCATAAAGGTGAAACTCGCACATGGGAGCTTGTGGTAAGAAGCAGAGACAAGGCTGTATTCTGGGCCGCATCAAAAGAAGCGCAAATATCAGGGCAGGGAGGGGATTGTCCCTGCTCTGCTCTGCTCCTGTGAGACCCCACCTGGAGCCCTGTGCTCAGCTCTGGGGCCCCCAGCACCAGAAGGACAGAGACCTGTTGGGGTGGGTCCAGAGGAAGCCACAAGGATGCTCAAAGGGCTGGAGCAGCTCTGCTGTGAAGACACACTGAGAGAGTTGAGGTTGTTCAGCCTAGAGAGGAGAAGGCTCCGGGGAGACCTTACAGAAGCCTTCTGATATCAAAAGGCGGCTACATGAGAACTGGGGAAGGACTCTGTGTCACGGAGTGTGGTGACAGAACAAGAGGGAATGACTTTAAACTAAAAGAGGGTAGGTTTAAACTAGATATTTGGAAGAAATTCTTTACTGAGGGCAGTGAGGCCCTGGCCCAGGCTGCCCAGAGGAGCTGTGGCTGCCCCATCCCTGGCAGTGCCCAAGGCCAGGCTGGATGGGGCTGGGGGCAGCCTGGGCTGCTGGGAGGGGGCCCTGCCCATGGCAGGGGGTGGGATTAGGCAGGCTTTAAGGTCCCAGCCAACCCCCAACACACTACATGATTCTACGTCCATAACAAGAGCAATTGCACAAGCAACACAGTGCTCCTAGGTGACACATTCCCTGCTGCTAAAAGGCTGTGTCTGCTGAAAGGGCCAACCTGGATTTCCCAGCACTCATTTTTATTCACAGAGGCTAGGGATGCTCTTTAGGCAAAGTTATGACATCTCTAGGTAACCATTAAAATAACTTAAAAGCTTCTGAAACAAAAGGTTTTCAAATCTGCCTGTTTTTAGCAACATTTTTATGTGATTTTATTTATTTCTTTTATAAAATTCTATAAAACTTGTATTTTATATTTATATACTCTTCACCCCATATTTTCCCCACTTTCTCTAGATGCCTCACTAGTTTTGTTTGTCTGTTTTTGTTTAAACTGAATAGCTTAAAGAAGGTTTCTCCTGGTTAAATGGAAGAAGTAGTTTTTAGTTAAAGGAACTTCACGTGCTCTCTTTCCTCTCTGTGTGGAGTCCAATAGAAGACACCAGATTAAAAACCAAACAAAATAACAAAGCCTCCTGTGGTCAGTAGGTTTTGACTTCATACACAAACCACACACAGGCTGTTGGTTCTCTTTTAAATAATAATAGCTCTTTACAATAAAGCATCTAAATAGTGCCTCGCTCAATTAAAACTGATTGCAACATGGGCCAGCTACAAAACCCTTGATGCCATTCAGCAACACAGATCAGAACTCGGTAATCTAAACTGAAAAATACTCCATTCAGATACCTAAACATATCCTGAATGCGTTCATTAACCATCTGCGGTGTGGGGGAACAGGGATGGTTAAGGCAAGCAGCTTTGAGAACACAAACGTGCAGTTAGCAGCTTTATGTTATGGAAGAAAGATCTCAGCTGGAAGGACAGCTGCACGCACTACCTGGTAAGACAGGGAGAAAAATGAAACGTGCAGTCCTTGGGGTAAGTAGGACTTCGTCTTGTTTTCAACAGGAATAACATCTGACTGGGACGGTGGCAGCTCCCGCAGTTATGGTCTAAGCACTGCGTGGTCACAAGGTGCTGTTCAGGGATGTCTCAAAGGTTTAAGAAAGGGCTCTTCAAAAGGAAAAGAACTTGCCTCTTGTTTTAGAAGTGGACGAATTTCAACTAGTCATTTCTGACAGATGTGAAGACAAATTCGCATTATACAGCAGAGGTTACACAAGCATTACAAGATGCTTAATAAGGTTGTTATTGTGTAAACAACTTCACAGACGAACCAACTAAATCTTCCCACATGAGAGGCAGCTTTATTGCCTCTACTTACGCTTTCAGATCTATATTTAGTTCTCTCATTTATTATTTCAACTACATTCTTTCTTAAGAAAACTAATTAGTCATTGTTCCTACCTTCCATTAATCTTTCACAGCTCAGAACCGTATATTAAAACCTAAACAATGCTAAAGTCATATCATTAGAAAGATATAGGGGTAACAGGTTGAGGCAGTAAATGACTGGGCTTAAATTCAGTTATTTCCCTAATCAGCCCCCAAGACCGTAACCCCTTCTATTTCAGTCATTTTCAACAGTTACTATTAAATAATACTTAGCACTTACTGAGTGCAATAGATCTTCAAAGCTATACAGAACCATTAATAAAAATGATAGAAAAATAGCAAAACCATTAGAACTTCCTTCTACCACATTATTTATATTCTAGATATATTTCACCTTACTCACAAACCCTTTGAGGCCAGCAGGGCCTTTTCTACCCTAATGAGAAAGATAAAACTAAAAATATGTTACATGAAAATTAACATACACCTGCAGTTTAGAAGCACTTTCAAAGCCAGCGTATAGTAGTTTGAAGATAAAGTAACTTCTTATGGATAATGTGCTTTAAATTGAGCAAAATCAAATTGATATCGTTCCTAACAGCAATATGGGAAATAAAATTAATTAAATCAAATGCATGTCACAGAGCAGTATGGCTACTACAGAGTAGCTTTAAGTCATTTTCTCTGTTCTCTGAGCTCTACAATTGAACCATTTGTATCCTATTAGTAACGGATAATCTGGCACAATATCTCCCCTACATGACTCTGAAAACACATATTGCAGTTCTTACTCAAATACAGGATGCCTTTTCTGTTTTTAAAAAAGTAGAAGACCAAAATTCTACAGCTAGATGCATATAGTTAGGCTTCTGAGAGAGCTCTGTTCACATCCCTTGCAGCAGTGCTAACATCCTCACCTTTTAAAGCATTTTTTCGGAAGCAACTAAAGCCACGTGTAAATTGGTATTACTTTTGATTTCTCACTCGCTGGGAATCTGAAGTTGGGTAAGGCCAAGTCATAGAAGCTCCAGTGATTTGGGGTAACAAAGATTCAGATGCAAGTCAGCCTGTCAAATTTGCTGTAGTCAGTGTAAATATTCAGAATTGATTACAGGCATTAGATAAGCAGACAGCAAACTCATGATTGACTCATGAGCACATTACCATAAAAAAGTAGGGATACATTTCCAAAAACACTACTGGAGTGTATCAAGCATGCTACAATAGACACATATAGAAGTATCAAGCACCCAAAACAGAATCACAGAATCACAGAATTTTCTAGGTTGGAAGAGACCTCAAGATCATCGAGTCCAACCTCTGACCTAACGCTAACAGTCCCCACTAAACCATATCCCTAAGCTCTACATCTAAACGTCTTTTAAAGACCTCCAGGGATGGTGACTCCACCACTTCCCTGGGCAGCCTGTTCCAGTGCCTCACAACCCTTTCGGTAAAGAAGTTCTTCCTAACATCTAACCTAAAACTCCCCTGGCTCAACTTAAGCCCATTCCCCCTCATCCTGTCACCAGGCACGTGGGAGAACAAACCAACCCCCACCTCGCTACAGCCTTCCTTGAGGTACCCATAGAGAGCGATAAGGTCGCCCCTGAGCCTCCTCTTCTCCAGGCTGAACAAGCCCAGCTCCCTCAGCCGCTCCTCGTAGGAGCCTTGGAAATGCTGGTAATGCTTGGAAATGCTGGTACTTGCATAAAACCATCATTGCATCAGACTGTTTTTTACAGGACCAGTTACCTCTATAATTTATACCATGTACACGATACAAACTGCTATCAGTATCATTTGGGAGTTTCTGAGGGGTGCGAGAAGGAAGGGTTATGGTTATAGGTACCTGGGTAACTGACAATTATCAAACACTACTGAAGTTCTGTGTCTCAATTTTAAACACAATTTAATAAGAATTGAACATAGGAGGAAGCCAAATCCTCCATATTTAAATTCTAATCTCCTAAAACACTTGCTACTATGCAACTAACCTCTGGATATGCCTCTAGGATAAATCTGTACTGTAACAGCAGCGGAACTCGTCATTTTTAAAGAGAGCTCAAATAGAATAATTTCAGTAAGTATTCCAAACCTAATTGATTTAAATGGACATAGGTGTTCCCAACTGTGAAAAAAGATCAGGATACCATTACCACACACTCTAGCTGTTTATTTATTCCCTGTCTAGGAACCTGATTTAGAGGCAATAAAATGCAATCAGTACACAAAGCAGAAGCAGGAATCATCTGCTAATGGAACTTTTAATTGAGGAGTGACCACTGACATGAGGTAATTCTTTCCATGCAGAACTCCTTGCAGAGACCTCTATGCACTTTATCACAGTAAACAATCACTAACATATGCATTAAAGAAAATTTAAATACATTATGACCCAATAAATATCACAATCAATCAATACACACTTTTCCTTCCTGAAGATTTAGAGTTAAATACTGCATTTCGGTAGTCTTTTAGCGCTAGACATATATTTACAAGGTTAGTACTAACATAGCTATCTGTAATCAAAAGATAATCGTTATGTTAAATTAACAAGTACACAAAGGAATTGTCAGGCTGACAACAGTGCAGAAAACACACTCAGAATAGCTTAAATCGACATTCGTAAGGAAATAACTTCCAGAATGTATTAACTTTACTCTTGCAATTTTATTTCTGCACTATAAATGCATACTTAAAAGAGCAAGCAGCTTCCCATGGTAAACTCCTGTTTTGAGCATTTGAGATGATTCAGAATTTTTGGAGCCTAATGATCAGCTTGCTTTTAAGCAAAATGCTGAGTCCACGAAATCATTTGCAGGGTGACTGAAATGAATCAAACAAAAAGTTCTGTACAAATTACTTCCTTCTTTATATCATTATCACTAATTCCATACCTACATTCCTCGATACTAGTAGTATAAATTGTGGCTGCAGCACAAATCAATTAGAGTGGACTGATTTAAGCCAAGCCAAAGCAGATCTTAATTAAATGGACAATAAGCAAAGGGAGGCGTAGACTAAAATAAGGAAAAAAAAAAAAAAAAAAAAAGAACAGGGAAACAAAAACAAAACAGCTAGAGAAAACGAGGAAGAGTAACAGTGCAATGCCTGATGCACCATCCTACCAAGTATTTAAATCTATGATACCCAGTTCTTCTCAGTGTAGTTTTCTTGCTTTTGTTTCTCCACATACTTTTAGTTTGAAAAGGACACAAATATGTTATTGGAAACATTTGCTTGGATGTTTCAGCTCTGTACATAGATTTGAGAGTTTAGGATCTGATCTAGATCTGGCAGTGAAAAGGCTCCCATTGATTCAATCTATTTTAGACAAGGGCTCAGGATGATTAAGAACTACTTTAGTTTTTCTGCAAAATGGATACTGTAGACACCAGTAATCTTCAAATTGTACATTCTAGCCAGGAAGAATATTTTGCACAACAAATGAAATAATCACAGATCTATTCAAAGTTGAGAACTGTAACCCCTGGCACACACATACAGAAAAATAATCTAATAAATGATTAACATTCCACATTCAGGTTCTGCCGTTAAATAACTTAATTTGTTTGAACTAATTTTACCCTAAGTTTTTAAGTAATTAATTTTACTAAGATACATTTTATAGCATCTTCAATTGTGTGATTGTAACAACACATAGGTATATGCACAGAACAGTCCATTGTATCTTAAATCAGTATAACAAGCCACAAAAAGTCAGAAATAAACAACTCTACCCTTCATCAGTATAATATCCATCAGGCCACCCAGCTTACTGACCTTCCATATAACACGCTAAAACTTAAAAATTCATTGTTTTTAGTCCTTCATGCTTCTTGTGCTACCACAGTTCTTTATTCAGTTCCACAAAGTAAGGACTGTGCTCAACACAACAGCAACAACCTACCACCACATTTTGTTCTTTATGCTACCTTCCCAAACATTTAAGGCAAAGGCTAACTTTTGACAACATAGTTCTAAACCTTGTCAGAAGTCCATTTCAAGAACTACAGATTGTATTGCTTTGGAAAAGAGATTTAATATTATATTTCAAAGGTAGTACATATATTCATCAGCAGCATGAACGCATCACTCACTAATGCTCTTCAACAGAGAAGAAAACTGGAGATGGCTGGATTCACATAACCGATGGCATCGAGTGTGTTAAACAAAAATCTCTAGTGTCATAAAGATATTTTCCTAAAGGAGCAAAGACATTCCTTGGAAAACATGTACTTGCTGGTTCTTGCAGCCATTATGTCCAAAATGAAGAAGAGGAAACCATGGAAGTGATCATTCTGATCTTTCTACCTACTTCCTGACTTATTCTTATGTAATGCTATTCATATGTATTGCTAATACATCATGAAACACAGACAATTCTTACGATGTGAAATGTAAGCTGGGACAGGAGAAAGACAATACTGTATACGTTTAGATGTAGAGCTTAGGGATATGGCTTAGTGGGGACTGTTAGTGTTACGTCAGAGGTTGGACTCGATGATCCTGAGGTCTCTTCCAACCTAGAAATTCTGTGATTCTGTGATATCAGACTGAGCTTAGGTCTGAACACACTGAAGTTCAGACTGCAATTCTGCATCTGCCACTGTTTTACTGATCACTGCTTCTATTGAAATGGTTGACCAGTGCTTCCCCATTTCTGGATTTGCAGCAGATTTTCAAAGATCAGCCAGGAGAAAATCCTTCCTTCAGATTCTCAGGTGTTGTTTCCAAACTTCCCTTCTCCGGCCATGCTGCTACAAGCTTGGGCTGCCTGCCAACAAAATTTCAGCCTTCTAGTGAGCCAAGCCCACTGCGCTGCCAGAGCTGCAGCAGCAAAGTCTACATGAGGAAAGGTTTTTGGTGCTGACGTAACTACTGCCTGTGGAAAGGCAGTGAGCCAGACCAGGTGGTGACCACAGCCCAGTGCTACCTAGGGTATAAACAAAAGAACTGCCATGTCCCATCCACACCCCTGGGACTCTCTACATGGGACAAGTCCTCGCTTTCCAGAAAGGACATGCAGAATTTGGGCCCAGAACACCTCTGTCTGAACATCCCTGACTGCCCATGACACCTCTCAGGGTTCATAAAGTCACTCCTGTCCTTTCAGCAAGGGAAACTAAAGTTTCAAACCCCTCCGGTGGAGGAGGACTGCTATGTGAGGTGTGCACGGCAAGCTGAGCTTTTACATTTAAGAAAGAGGAAATAGCTTAAAAGGCACCGATGTTAAAATAATATTTACATTACAGAGCAAAGTCATTCAAAGTTGAGAAATGTAAACTTTGCAATTGTTTGATTAGCTGTTGTTTAAGCAAACTCATTTCTTTCGATTTTTTAAGAATGGCTTCAGACAACATAGGTGATTACACGATCACGTGGCATTATCTTTACGAGACCTTTTGCTCATTCAGCGATCAGTAAAAGTTGCATGGACAGGCTCGCAGTTCGTAATGTATTCAGTTCCATTTCTTCTCTAATTACAAAAATACAACCTAAGCAGTTAGTAATTCAGCAAGGGTTAAAGTAATTTTTAGATGCACCATTTTCATATGCACAGTTTATAAATATTCCAATGCTGGTCAACTCACGTAGAAGATGCCAAGCTGTTAGAAACTTCCCCATGAGAAGAAATGCCGAATTACCTGCAAGTCTATGGTACTGAAAATTAAATGCACTTGGATATTAGTATGAAGTGGTTACCAAGAGACAGAGAAATTATTGTATTTTAATGTATTTGTTTTCTGGTAACATTGAAACTTCTTGAATTTTTGGTGGCAGCACTCTTTACACACTGGTTTCCACAAATAAGAAATTGCTGTGGATGCCTGATTGCTTCCTTTGCATTTTATCTATTTTGTTTACAAAGGGGCTTTTAATAACCTATACTGCTCTCAAATAACCCTGTGCAAAGCACAAAATGGGCACATTTTTGAAAACGGGTGAGTGAGTATTCAATAACTTAACCAAGACCACAATACCGACAGGTTTTGAATCGTATGGTCGTGCCTTATCTTTCTGTTTAATTCATCAAGCTTCTACATACACCACTAAAAAGGTGTCTGTGCACCTGGGCAAGGGTAATTATTAAATAACGCTGTCAGTTCTTACCTTATGTAAACATTCTGCAAATACAAAAACAATTTATGCCTTCAAAATGTTAAATAATAGATCCTCTGATTTTAAAAAGACAAAACCAAAACTGTACTTGAAGCACTCTACAAGAGATAAAATACATTTTGCAACTTCTGTCTTTATGCTAAGATTTGAAAATCAATTACAGAAGAAAATTGTTACTTTGGCAGAGGAAACTAAAGACTCAGAACTCAGCCCTCCCCTGTTCCTAAATAAACCCCAAACATTTTTGGAGTGATGCAATTTCTCTATGACACCACAGCAGCAGTCACTTCCCTACTCCAAAAACCTATAAATACAGAAAAAAATGAAACCTTGAATATGTAAAATTGATTATAATCACAAACTTCTATTATATTAGTACTGAATACATTTTCCATTAAGAGCAGGAGTATTCTTCAAAGATAAATTTGTAGAAATGACTGATTTGGAATTTTCATTATTTTACAAGACTGGCTGTTGTAACAGAATGCATTAACACGGAATTTGCCTACAAAGTGGCAGTTCAATCTAAATCTGGCAGCCATAAAAAACAGGGATCTGTCTCAGATTTGTCAACATCCTCTTAAACTGCTTCCAGCTAGTTTAAAATAAGGACGTCTGACTGTATGTTAAATCTCTCAGCAAGTCAACAAAACGTTATGTTCCAGAATACGTAATGCAGCTAAATAAGACTAATGTTTTAAATATGCTCCATTTTACATAGCTGAATAGCCATCAATACTTTTTTTTTTTTTCTGAAATGGAACTTGTATTCCAAATTTTGCTTCAAAACTATTAGGTTTAAAAAATAGTTTCAAGGACTTGAGAAGAAACATCCTTAATTCTTAATCTGACCATAAACAAACAAACAGAATGTATTAAATGTTTAACAGTTTATTAAAAAAAAATCTAATTCAAGAGGGGACTATTAGTAATTGAATGTCCATAACAGCTAAAGAGCAAGCACTAAAACTTCAGAAAGATGCAATACGTATGAAAAACCAAGCAGAATTAGCGGAGCAATTTTTAAAAGGCTCATAAATATTGTAGATGCTCATAGCAAATTTTAAATGCTGCAAGAACTGTACCTCATACAACAAGAAACTGTTTGGTTCTGTAATCAATTTCAGAGATCACAAATTATGAAAATCTAACTCTAATCAAACTCCAAAAAGTCCCATATTAAAAACACCATAAACAGAGCAGTGCTATAGGCTTCAAGAAACTTAACTGTAAGTAAGAGGATAAACAGAGACAGACATACACACACTTCACTCAAATGGTAGTTAGGGTATGTCAGTTCCTCTACACTCCAAACTTACTGAAATGAATGAGAAGTTTGGGTAAGATCTAGAAATAATTCAGATCCAACATCTGATGGTTATTTTTCCTCAAGTCTAGAAAAATCACTATGTATGCCATCTACCCCCATCTAAAAACATTTACTGAATAATTTCAGTAATAATAGCTTTATATTATACAACACTTTTTTTTTTTTTTTTTTTTTTTTTTTTTTTTTTTTTTACCTTTCCAAGCATTCTTCCAAGAAAGTAGTAATGTCGGGCGTAAGAGTCTCCAACAAGCATCTGTGCAGCAGGGTTGGGATAAAGAAGTCCCTCATTGGTGGTTTTAAAAAATCCCTGGTTAGGGTTAAATCCCGATTTAAGCAGTTCATTCAAAAATTCTCTGAAAATTCCACCACCATCAATACCAGCTTCATCAAGACCATGTGCATTAAGCAAGTGAACACGAATGCGCTTTTTTAGGTCAGGTTCTGCAGAGGAAGGAGAAAGAGAGACTCAAATGTAACTGTCTACTTGAATTTAACTTGGATAAAAGCACATGTAACTATGGACTCAAAACATACCTATGCTAATTGTATATAAAAATATTAAACTAGTAAATAGCACTGTTGGAAAAAATCTATTACTGGCTTGAATTTTGGGATATTCAGCATGTAAAGCTCATTTTGCACAAGGGGTCCTGTTGTGAGAGACCTCAAAGGATACGATTGGAAAGATGCTAGTAGAGGGAAGAAAAATCTTACAAAATATGTTAATAAGCCCAAGATTTATTTGAAAATTCTATTTATAAAACATTAATGCAAGGTTTACCTTTCTTCTGTCTGAAGGATCATCAGTAAGCACTACATTCTCTTAAAAGGGGCTGACTGTTGAGCAACACCTTAAATAATTCTCTTTGACATTCAGATAAATATTCAGCCCTTTCTTTGGGTTACTGTCCTGCCTGCTCTCTGAAATAACTGCTTGCCCCTGGAAGGAGCAACGTGAGCACCAACGGCAAGGCTGGGGAGCTCATGGTCCTTAGCCAGCAAGCATCAAGATGTTAGCTCCACTCACTTCTCTTGTGAAAATCTCTTCTTAAATTCCAGCTGCCATCTATAATTTCTCTGTTGGAAATATGAAGTTATTTGAGGATGTGGAGGCATCAGCAAGACAGGCAAAAGATGTGTTCTGAGCATTATTTTTTTTTCTCCTAAGTCACTGAAAATTCTCTCAGAATTATTCTCACAGAAGTCCCAGAGCAAGCAATGTTCAGTCCTTGAATTATACACAGACCTGGGAAAATGGTCCTTTTTGCTCACTTCACTGAAGGCTTCCAAAGACCAAAAACACAGCTTTTATCTCAAACCTTCCATTGACTACACTTGCTTCCTGGCAAAGCAACCAATACCGAAGGAGAATCAATAAAGCCTTCTACTGCTTGATTCCACGTACAACAAATGCATGTGCTATGGATGGACAGCTAATGTCCACGAAAATCTGCAACACCTTGTAGCAACAGCATCTCCCCAGAACCACCTAGTGTCTTGCCTGCACTCTCCCATTAATGATTGCCTCTGGATCTACCAGGAATTTTCCAGTCTTTCCACAGGTTACAAACTGAGCTGGATTTTAAAAATTACCTACTAGTTCTTTACTGAAGTGAACTGCTCTGCTGCACAGAAATTCTGCTGGCTGGAAATACAGGATAGCCATTTTTAGATATAAGCATTGCAAAAGGTTCGGAATCTCATCACCATTCACAGCAAGACAACAGAATATGACTGCACTGGCAAGAGAGAGTCTCAAGTAAACAGGCATTCCCTACCTGGAGACCTATGAGATTAGCCACTGACGTTAAAACTCTTTTATATTGAAGTGTTTTATACATTTAAATATTGTGGGTTTTGGAGCCTGATGAAGAAAATCAATTGTCTGCTCCTCCACGTACTGAGGACCAGATTTATACCAAGAAAATTAGCCCTAAAACAAATTCACGTACTAAAACAGGTGAAAAGCTAGAGAAAGACACCCTCCCCCGCAAGTTAGTGCAATCTCAGAACAAAAGATTTTAGTTTTATAACCCATACAGCCACAATGCAACCGAACCATTATCTGTGGTCCACTAGGGGCTATTATGGAATGTCCTGGAAATTCCAGTACAGAAAAGGAAAAAAAAGGAAGAAAGGAAAAAGAAATGCTTGCACATTATTAAGCATATGACAACCAACCAAACAAGAACACAAACCCACAAGAAACAGACCAGTGTATTTCTGCTACTGCAAAATAGTTTTCTTCATGATCTCAGTTAAAGTATTATGAGGAACAAACTTCGAACAGCTCTTTTCTCAGTGCCAACAGAGAAACTGGATGCCTCTTCGAACAATGTCCTGTGCTCCCTCCTAATCAATTCTAGAACCTCACCTATTGCGTGATCCATCTCCCAGATCGATTTTAATCAACTCGTTCTACATAGTCTTAAAATTGCATCCCTTGCAATTTTCAAGAATTTCTTTTCTGTCTCCCACATGGTGCCTGACCTATTCCAGAACTAATATTATTTGAAAAAATTATAGTCCCAGAACACCAACTTTTTAAAAGAAGTCTAATGAAAACTTCTAACGAAGTTTTGATTGATACTAAACAGCACTAGGGAATACTATATATAAATGTGTATGTGCATACATACACACATGCACTAATACAGAAGTCTTCAGATTTCAGTGGCAAACTACCACTATGGCTTCTTTGTACCTGCAAACAGTAAAAATACACCCCAGGTACTGGATTCTGGTTTTGTCTTTCCTGAACTCACCAGGTTTCTAGAAGTACTTTTTTTCTCTATTTTTTCAGTCTCTCAAGGGCTGTCTGACCTTCCAGAATTCTGACTATTCTCTCTGACCTACATTACCTGTGACCATGCAATACATCCAAGCATCTAGGCTGTCTGACTGCAGATTAAGTCAGGGAAACATGCATTCTAAAACTGCTTTCATAGTTTAGTAAGACCACATTAAATATGATGATTACTTCATAGAAAACGTGTTTCTCAGTTAAAGCTACATTCTTATAAACAATAGCTTGGCTTGCCTGTCACTTGACCTTGTATCATTCAAAAGCTTCGACTGCAGCTTCTGAATTGTATTTTTATACACTTACTAGGTATGGTGTATAAAAACAGGGATGGTGTGGGACAACATAGCAGAGCAGGCTCGATTTCTTCTGTTTTTAATTACAATTAATCTCTCTGTTTTGAAGAGACCATTTATTGAATCATACTAAACTCATTATGATGAAACTTTTCAGAACCAATAAAGAGACTGAACTGAATGAATTGCACATGTAATTTCCAGATGATTATCCAGTGCCATCTTCCTGATTAGCCTTTAAAATTTTCCAAAACCAGAAGAATTCAATTTAAATTTAATTTAAATCTTTGATAGATTAGTCTAAAAATATCTCTTTTGTGTAGTTATAGCTTTCAACTGAGGTATTTAAATACAAAATTCTCTTTAGAAATAAAATAGTATCTTTAACTGTACCAGAACAAAGGAAACTAAGAATAAAACACAATTTTATACAAACCCAGAAAGCCAATTCCTTTTCTTCCTCCTCTCTAAACTATGTAGTTCTCCAGGAGGAACTTATGCGGCATAGCAGGTGAGATTCAGACAGTAAACCTCAAGTATTTGAGGAATAATCTTTCACATGCAAAAATACCATGTAATTAACAATGACTGTATTTTGGATGGCTCTACATACAATGGAATTTTGGCTTCCAGTGTGGCCATTCTCACACAAATTCACACCTAGGTATGATTTAAATCAACATGGTAAAATATATACTGCCACATATTGCTACTATTAAGTGGGCTGCATAGTTCTTGTATCAGCCACAGCATACCTAGCAAATCCTGCGCAGCACAGACGTTTTGCTGACACTGACAGAAAAAAGCGTTATTAGATAATATCTAATTTAACTATATAGATGAATATATAATATACAGCTGAAGATAAGTGAAAAAGAAAAGCCCCACAAAAGTAGGCCTGAACTAAGGAAAGGTGTCTTAAAGATAACAGGACTGATAGTCAAAAAGATTATAATTACTTTGTGAAAACAAGGAGGTGGGTTTTTTTTGTTTGTTTTAGCTTCATAAGGACTTTCATACCCAAGAGCTGACATGCTTGTTACATATTTGCTTACTTTCATTGGATGTTAATATACGGTGAGAATGATTAAATGTGTTAAAAGTTCTGATAACTTCAGTTTGAACCTACCATTTTCAGGAGAAAGTTTATCATAAGCATCTTCATAAATATAATTTCTCCTGATGGTGACGTTAATTCCATCCAAAAATGGCCCATCTCCTTGAACCTCTTGTTTATCAGCATAGATCAGTCTTTGAAAAATCTGTTAAAAAGAACAAAGAGAGAAATCAAGTCACTGTACAGATGTAAATATTCAATAAAACACAGTTACTGACTACTATTAGTGTCCTTTGAGTTGCTTTTGGGCGCTCACTTTAAAGTGATTTTTACACTTTGTCATTGAGCTCCAGAAACATGACACAGAGCCATGTCCCAGTGGAGGGGAGGAGAGAGGACAGACACGCAAGAACTCTTTCATTCTAGGATACCATTCTTACTTCTTTCTACATAGAGGCCCATCTACAGACATTGTGTCATTCCAGCTCCCTGTCCCTAACTTTCAGAGTTCTGAAACACAAAGTATTAAAAAAAAAAAAAAAGTCACAAGAGTATTTTGAACACACAGAGGCAATTCTCAGTACTAGCAAGCAATTGTTCATTTTGTATTGCTCAAGAACATTCCCAGTAGTAAGACAGAGGTGTCAGTATAAAGTAATATAGCACGTAGCGCTGCCTGAGCATCACACCAACTAAAGAAAACTAATGCCAGCTGAAGTACAAATTGAATTTCACACTGCCCCTTGGCAAGCCTCACAACAGTAACCTTTTAAGAGCTCACCTGAAGAGTAACTGTAACTGTGTTTCTATACCAAGATGTAGCATGGCTTTTTTCCCCTATAAGTAACAAATAATGTTCAACACACCCCCGTTATAGTGAGTAAGTGTATGTTTACTATGTCCTCTCTTGCATCTTTCCCATATTCAATAAATACTTTAGTACATTTTCTAAAACATGTAATTTCACAATAATATAAGAATCTTTCTAGTTAATAAATAAATAAATTTAATTTATTAAGATTCTCCACAGATGTTTCTGTGCATACACACACAAATCATGAAAGAGGAAAATCTGACAACAGCAGACAAAACTAGCGTAGAATAGCGTAGAGCCTCCAATCTCTTATTTGCATGGACAACTGTAGCTAGTGGAAAAGATGCTTTCCTAGTAGGAGAGCGACTCCAACCAGAAGGATTAGTGTAGACAATGCCAGACTTCCCTAAGGTGTGCAGCAAAAAGCCAAGAGAAAACAGCCATAAGCTGCAGGAAAAGAAACGCTGAATAGATGCGAAGAAAAAAATAAAATCAGAATGAGAGTGGTTAAGCACCAGAAAAGGTTACACAGAGTATGAAATCACAATCTTTGATTCTGAGCATCCTGATCAAACTTTGAAGCTATTCCTGTCTGAGGATGGAGGTGGACTGGAGCACCTCCACAGGTCCTGACCTAAATTTTTCTACAGTTTTATCACATCAAGACATAACCACCGACACAGTCCTTTTACAAACAAGGCATGAAAATATGCTCACCACCATTCTCTTTCCTGAAGCACGGCTGGATATGGTTTATTAACTACTGCTACGTAATACTAGATGGAAAGCGTTTGGGGGATCTCAGAGCAAAATTTGTCTTGACAGAGTCTGGACTCCTAAATGATCCAGTGTTCATGCATATACAAGTCCTGAAAGTAAGAACCCTGATGCATAACTGAAGCATTCACAGTGCCTTAAGAATAACAGATGGAAAATAAGCAATGCTGACTGAAGTACACACCATAACATCATCATTTTCAAGCTGACAACAGGATGGGTTATGGAACTGACAGTGAAGTACACTGAAAACTGTCTGAACAACTGCACCTAAAGGGTTAAAATCAGTGGCACAAAGTCCAGCTGGAGGCAAATCCCTAGTGGTATATCCCCATAAGTGGTGTAACCCATGATAAAATTCAAGTTACTGCTTCCCATGCAGAATCAAGATATTTGATGTAGTTTGCATTCATTGCTATATAGAGGTAAGGATCCAACTGAGAGCTGCACACCAACGGGCTGAAAGGCCAAAGGGAAAAACATCACCTGGGGTGAGTAGGGTGGAGAGCCTACCATGACACTGGACCAAGTAATTGCCTTTGAGAGTATCTAATATTTGGCAATTTGAAGTAAAAATCCTACAAAGAAGTTTAAAAAAAAAAAAAAAAAAAAGAAAAAGAAAAGGTCACATGGAGCAACTGACACTGAAACAGCACTGAGCTGCATCACCAGGCCTGTTAGAAGTGATGACAACTGGAGAGAGGGGAATTATCTCCCTCCCTTACTGCAAGTTGTTTTTAAGAGCAGCGTGGCACTCCAAAGCCATGTTGTCTCCCACTACTACACCAGAAGGACCACACTTATTCCAAAAAGCAGTTTAAGATGATCTCGTCTTTGACGTAGACCAGGAATATAAAAGCTCAGTCTGTAGCTTTGTTCTTCTCTGCAAACTCTCATCTAGTTTTTATGATTAAAAGGATGTTAACCTTCAAAATGAAAAGCCAAGTTTCAGCTTTTGTGATAAAGCAAAACAGGTTTTATGAATTCCAGAAATTTAAAATATGTACATCTTAACACAGCTTTAAGATGCCCAGAGGTTGTAGCCGGTTGATACACAGGCCCCTGCTTCAGGTCACTTCCAATTGTTTCGCTGTAATCCTTGTGCAGTGTTGCCATATGGTGTTAAGATTTTTGTGGGAACAGCTGTTTCATAGTAACCTGAAAAAAAACAGTCCTTTTCTATCAAACCTACCATTGCCTTTTTGACAGATACTGATGTACTTTCCCTACGGAGCTGTTCTTCATTCCCTTGATGGTGTCTTGTAATTTAATGTTTCCAAGACAGTTCACTGAGTGATTTTTAAGTAATACTTTTAACAACAAAAACAGTTCAAAAATGCTATAGGTTTTTAAAAATATATAATGCAAATTGAAATAGCTGATAGAACTAACAATTACATATTCAAAACCTAGAAAATATTCAAAACCAAGTACATACAGTACATGAATCTCAGAAGTTTTAAACTACATACCCCCTTAAGTTCAGCTAGTCAGCTATGAACATAAAAATTTAATCTCTAGGCATTATTTTCCTAAAATTGACATCCATCACCTCATTCTGAGTAAATTCACCCACTACACAAAAGCCTCCAGTCTTGACCTTGCAATCTGTTTCCTACAGCTAAACCAGTTAGAGCTCAGCTTACCACAAGAGGGAGCAATCACGTAGATCAGTCGGGACTGAAGTTTATTATAAACACAGTACTGCTCTCCTACCTTGGAATTTGTGCTTCTAATTTTAATGAATTTTTTTTAAATGGCAATATAAGTAGTAAAAAACAGGAAAGTAATCTAACTTGACATATTCAGTCACTACACAAACGCTGTAGAAAAACACTATGGTGTATCATATCCTTTTGTAGGGAAACAATCCATTTTCTACTTATTTAAGTGCTCTTATTACACTTATTGGGGGGAAAAAAATGAAAAATACAACTGAACATAAAATTAGAAATTAGGTACCTTTACTCTTTCTTCAAAGGGAACTACAAAAGGTAGCTCTGTCAGAATTGCAAGTTGTCGTTCTTCAGATACAGAAAGAGGTGCTGGTTCCAAACCCACTTAAAATAGAAATGAAAATTTTATAAATTTTGGAAACAACATTTTTTTTTTTTTTAATTCAAGTGACTCATTTTATCTTGTGTAAAAATACAGACATTAAAATAGTTTATTTACTAAACAGTAACCCAAAGCCTTACCTTTCTTTAAATGTTAGTTTCTACACACAACCTGAAATAAGCAGTCTAAACACATTGAAAACAAAATGCATTTAAAAATAAAGTACTCCTGCATTTTTAAGTTTCTTCAAAAGAAGAAAGTTATTTTCTTATTACTGACATTTTAATTTTTCAATTAAGAAAAAATACATCACAGAAGACAATTATGAAGTAAATCATTATTATTTTCATCACAGGAATACGTAATATTCCCATCTCAATGATCAAAAAAGTTTAAAGTTTAAAAGTACAGCACTTTGAACTACACCGCTTTCAACTACAGCATCTACTTCCAATCAAACCCCTTTTAAAAATTCAGGATTAAACCAAATGTAGTGAAACCAACAGAAAAACAGCATTTATTTCAATGAGTTTTCTCTCCTAACAGCAAGGCTACAGTAATCATGTTAAGTCCTAGTGACTACTGAAATACTGAAGAAAACATTAAGAAATTCTATAACCTGCTCAAGAAGAAAAGATTAGAAAAGAATTCAAGAAGCCCCAGCTACAGACAGACACAACTGTCACCATGCAGCTTCTCTGAACCCCCTTATACACCCATACACCTTAGAGTGATGCACAGCAGAGGCAACAATCCTGCTCTAACCTCATGGGAAGAACATCAGTTGCTGAGCACCTGTGAGTGTAAATTAATTGCAGCCCAAAAAATGGTATTGCTTACCAACTAGATACTGTGATTAACACCTACCTAACTTCAGTCCTACAGAGGGACGGGGGAGGTAACTCTAGCTTGTTTCACTTTCATCTTTAGTAACCATCTCTTTTAAAACTAAAAAAAAACCCACAAACTCTCAGAGCCTGGACTATTTACAGACTATATCACAAAACTGAGGTAACTGCTTCCTGTCAGTGCTCTTTTGTATAGGTTATACTCACAGTTTCAGTTTTTCCTTTGGCTCCTATAGCTGTGGTGCCCAGCTTCTTGCTGCCCTTCTGCTATTGGGCATTTCACTATTCATTAATTACATGTTTTGTTGGGGTTTTTGTTTGTTGTTTATTCTGCTTGTTTTCTTGTTTGTCTGTTTTGTTTTTTTTTCTTACACTCCTCAAAGCACTTTAAGCAGGGATATTTTAAGCACCAATTTAACATGACATGACCCAAGCACACCACTATACTTGATGTATATTCATTTGGGGCAGGTTCCAACATTGCAAGCCTTTGGAATCTCTGATAAAATGCTTATCTGTGATTACCCTGAGTTTACTTAGTAAACATTTTTAATTAAAGTCAATGTATTCTGCCTATTAAGCTAAGGGTTAAAAGCATTTTAAATAAAAAGTGCATGTACAGCAAAGGTAAACTACTACATGACTTTGACAGTTCAATTATTCCAGTCAATTAGTCAATTTTATCTGCATTTCTCCATCACAGCTTCTTTCTTTGAAAAGAAATATGGGATGGAGCCATCAACAGAGGGCATTTAGAACTCAGTCTGCCATTTAAGTAAATGAAAAAGCACAAATAAACATGGCCATATGTGATTCAGCAGTACTTTCACACTAATTGGCTTTAACCCAGATGGAGTCAAGAGGGCTCACACAAGTCACTTGCATGTTGTTACCTGCTTGTTTTCACACATTCATGTTTTTTTTTAGCCTGATTTCTTATCAAAGAAGGTTTATATGAACGTGGTGTCATCTTTTCTCACCATCTTCCTTCCAGCACACCTTCTGAACTAACAGCTGAATTTTTAGTTTGACAGAGGAATAGAGGATTCAAAAATATTCCCTTTTGCAGTAGTTTGCAACTGGGTGGAGAATAGAAATTCCTTTAGTGACCAGATTACAGAAACAGCAAGGAAAGATCAGTTTTTAATCATCTCTGCTCAATATGTCAATTTGTCTGCTTGACAGCCAGGAAAATTGGCATACGCAGCTCCACATAAAGCCACAGCCCATGTGCTCCTCATCCACCAACTGCCCAAACCAATAATGGAATGGAGGGAACTGATGCTATTATGGGAAGGGAGATGAGGGAGAGGCTTGGGGTACTGTATGTTTGAAGGGAAGGAGACAAGCAGACTAATAGCATGGACAGACTCTGGGAGCAATAAACGTGGAACAGGTCTGACACGGGGGAGCTGCAGATGGAGGATGCCAAGAGTAGAGCTGTTCAGAGGCGCGTAGGTCAATGGAAGAAGCTGGTGTTACTGTTATAGGTTCTGCATGAGATAGAGGATACAAGCCTATAGAAGCCAGGCAATACTTTAAAAGAAAGTACAGGTTTCCAGAACTTTTTTCTAAAACACTTGCTTTTAAAATTTTAGATTTTCAGTCGTTTACAACAGGATATTTCCAAAGAGAGAAACTAAGCTGAAAAATCTTGACAAACCCGTTGTTACCATATTAGTCTAGTTACTGGATTATCAAAATAAACTTAAGCCTTTCTAACTATTCACATAACATTTATCATTAACAAAAGTCACTGGGTTTCAGCCTTGGACAAAGCTGTTAACAATCCTGCAGAGCTCTACAGCAGCACTCAAAGGCTACAGTCTCCTGTAAATGATCCACCATATCTAGCTGCAATACTCAGGCAGATGACATCATCTGGAAGCACAGTATGTACGGACTCTCACAGACGAACCATTTTGCTGCTTAAAGGCCCCATTTTTAACTCTTTCTAAAATCTTCACAAGTATTAGTGATTTAATGGTTTACCTGAGCATAGCAAGGTAAAATTCTAAAATAGTGAAGATACAATGGTCTGAAAAGCAGAAACAGGCCATCCACACGAGAACACACACTGATGCAGTTAAACCAGTCTATGTTTTCCCTTATAGCTAAGTTGGTCCAGCTCTCTCGTGTTTCTTTAGAAGTTCCATAGTCTAGGTATTTTGAGTTATTCAAGGGAATAATTTTCTGCCTTATCCAGTTAGAGGCAATGCTTATAAACAGTAATTAATGTCCTTAATACTTATGGTACCAGTCTGTTTGTTATAGCTCAATAAACAAGTTTCTTCATAGTTTACAAGAAAAACAAACATTTTATGTATTACACAACCTTATGCATTTTGTATCTTATGCAACTGCCTTTTATACATATTCATACATATATTTTTAATCACCTATCATTTGCACACCTTACTAATATATGCACAAATGCAAGCAAAAAACAGTGGAAACTCCAGGAAAGCTGTTATACAATAAAAATTCTAAAAAGACACAAATATATACAAATAAAGTTATGAAAGATTGCTTTGCTTCTGGCTAACACTTTAATACAAAACGTTCAGCTGAACTCTATCAAAGGTACATTTTCTTTGCGTAAGACAAGCTTATTTTAACTTAGCGAAGCAAACAGACTGGTAGCATCTTACCATCCAAAGTCGATTGCAATGGTCCTATTCTTCCCATTCTTCTGACTCTCCATACATGTCTAGCAGATGGCACATAGAGCTGCGTAACCTAATAGTAACATTATTTTACAGTTAAACATTATCTAATTACATTTTAAGTATATACATGAATTGTCACGTCCAAGAGCGTATCTGAATCCTTAAGTATCTTCAATTCCAATCCTTACTCCTTATACATGTACCTTAAAGCTGAGCTGTAAAATTAACGACAACCTAATGTAACATCCATGTATCATTTAAAAATACCATCAAATGTCACTTGAAATTCTGCTTGTTACAATACTACAGAAACCAAGTTTCACATCTTGGTATTTGAAATAAATTCTCTTTACTTTAAACTGAGAATTAGAATAGCATTGCTGTTTCCTAAGCCTAAAAGCCACAAAGAACTGTCACACAGAGAAATGGCAATCTTGAACACAAGGCAAGAAAATAAGCTGTCATCAACACGGAACAGAAGAGTCTATTGCTAACTGTTCCCGTGCAAAACTTCTAACAGTTAAGACATCTAATATTTCATGGTAGTTTACCTGAGGTAAAACCATCTTAAGATACAAGTTGTCAATGATTCAAAGTGAGTCCTTACACATTCACATGAGCATTTTCTTTCGCATGCATAAGAACACCTCTTTTTTTAAGGTCAAACAATGGCATTTTGTTCAAAAACTTTTAGGAAAATAAAGTAATTTCTATGTGAATTAAGTACAACAATGCTATTGAATTTTATTTTAGAAGACAATTTTGAGGTATGCTTTCCTCTAGAAAATAATTATTTTATTTCTACTTTGAGAAATGCTTAAAATAACTGGAAAATAAAATGAATCAAAATGCTACATTATTTTCAATTCTCCTTTGTTATAAATGGAGATTAATTACAATGATGCACTGTAGAGCATGTTCTATTTCATGGAATAACAACGTGATTTAATGTAGCAGTTTCTTAACAGATTTGAGACTTCTGCATTCCAGACAAATGCAGCATTACCCCATGTTTGAAACCACATGAAATCTGTCCAACTTCAATGCCACTGATATTGTTAGGAATCAAGAGCTTTACCATTTAAACTTCAGCACCAGTAAGGCTACGCGAAAAACAGTATTAATACACTTACCTTATCTGCTTTGATGTTTTCTTGCTCTGAGAGCCAGTGATTTGGTGGACAGAAATTTCGCCTTGTATCTCTAGCTTTTAACATTTTCACCAAGTTTGTGATGACCTAGGTGTAAGAAACACATGCATCCAATAAACATTTAGTGAATGAAATTCTATAAATCAGAAACTAACCAAAAATCTTTCAGTGAAGTATGAAATCAATACTTATTCTTCACTAAGTTGTAAGAGCTTCCTTTTATACTTAAATACTTCAGAATACCTTAGAATATGAGTAAGTAATTGTGGTTCACTAGTAAGCCATCCAAAAAAAATGGCTCTTTAAAGTCTCATCATAAATTTTAAGACCTAGGACTTGGTAATCCTAGGACTACCCTTCAAAATTATACGCCATTGCCATTTTAGGGAAGTTTAACACATCATTATCAACATTAAATTCCATCTTTAAAGAAAGTAGCATGAGACCAAGTTATTTAACACTTTTTTTTTTTGCGTATATAGATTTTTGTTTCGGAAACTTAAACGCATGAATAAATGTACGTTTAGAAGACACAGGTATGTACCTATTCTTTACTATATCTCATTCCAAAACATATTCTGCAAAGTATGACAAATTTGTAAGTTTTATTTGTCCACACAGAAAAGGATTCTTGTATTTCTGTGCACCATTTTTCAAGGAAAATGATCCACAGAAGAACAGAACTTCTGCTTACCATCTCAAGACAACAAAGATCATATACCACGAGACAAAGATGAACCACACCACACAAGACAAATCTTACAGATCAACTAATAAACAACGGTAGGTACCCTTTAGACACGCAAGGTGATTCTGCCTATAGTTAATAAACTTAAATAACTAGCCAGCAAACAAATGCTGATGGTTTTAAAGGCAAGGCTCTACGTTGTTGAATCCTTTGTACTGACCCCATTTTCAAGCTGAGTAAAGGAAAGATCATCTCATCTTGAAGGAGACACCAATTTATCAAGTAAAGCATCCCTTCAAGATTGTCTCAATTAGAACAGCTCCTAACTTGACTAGCTCAGCTGTTTATACCGTACAGATCTGTATTCAGCTAAACCCTACCCTAAGATTTTTTAGGGATCCAATCTTAAGGGATCCAGTGTACCAGATTCATAATTAAAGATGCTCCTGAGAAGCACCTATGCCAAGCCTGCTGGAGAACAGATTACAAAATGACCACTTCCAGAAAAAAAAAAAAAAGTAGATATTCTTCCAGTAGTCAGCATAAGAACCATAAAAAGTTTCTACAGTGTTAAAAATAGACATGTGGTGTGGCTGGTTGTAATTTTCATTTAATGTATATACTGTGTTATAAGTAAAGCCCTTTATGGTGTTGAAGTCAGTAAAAGCCCCTTTCCAACAGCAAGTGTAAGCGTTTACCCAAAAGCCATCTACTGAAGGGGTTTAACAAATTTTTGCTTATCAGCATAGTATATGATGTTTACACCCTTGTACCACCCAACCACAAACAAGTACATTAGCTTAAGCCACTATTAAACCACTACGTTTAAGTCATTTTTTATTCACGAGGAGCTCTAATGATGAAAGAATTCTGTCATTATAATCATCAGAGTCAGAAAATGAGAAAACAATAGCAATTTAGCTTATATACATCTGCGTAACAAAATTAAGCTACAGGGAAAGTGCTTATCATGGCCACTGGGGTGACTCGGCAATTTTAGTATTTCTCTTGGTAATTACCTCCAATCCAGAAAAAAAAAAAAAAAAAAAAAAACATAGAACTATCAAACTAACAACTACTCCATCACAAACACAACTGTCACACTTGGTTGCGTGCCTTCTCCCCGAAACAGGTTCAATATATATTCAATACAGAATCAACTTAGTCCAACACTAAATAAAACAAAATTAAGTGGGATCAATACAACTTTAAATCAACAGCCTTAAAGAAATTCTCTCTGCTACGAAGAACAGCAATCTGTTTACTAACTTAGAACTAGAGCACTTGAAAAATGAATAGAAGCAAAGCCTACTCTGTAGTAACCTTGCTAAAAACCAGCCTTAATAGGCAGGTGTCAAGAGTAACAAAGAGTTTAATGGGCTTTCTGAAGGAATCTGTCTAGATACTATACAAAACACCTTTTAAGTAACAGTTAGTTGTGAATAAAAGAACACAGAAGAATGCTATTAAGAGAGCTGTCTGATTACACAGGAATTTTCATCACCATGCCCATATAAAATCCAATGCAGGCGAGATGAGTCACTGAAACTCTATGGTCGTATTGCAACTATACTAGTAAAAAGAAGGGGGTGGGGAGGTGGAATTATCTGGACGAAGAGCCTGCTAACAAAGTGTTTTTACAAGCAGAGAAAGAAACCTTAATGAAGATGAATCAAATTAGGTGAGATTGCGAGTGTTCTGAGTGCACATTTATTCTGTAGATGTAACTCCGATCTAAACTCGGAATTTGTTTGCAGAATTTTAAAAGTATATATGTAAAAAAAACACACTTAAATAAGTAACATTACAATGGTAATTTCTCTCAAATAAAGCCCCAAGTGCAATTAGCCCTCAAAATTGTAGTTCCAAGAAAAAACTGACAACTTGATTTAATAGGATTAATACAAGATTCTGATATAAATCTTCTTTGACAAAACCTGTTTTCATGTTCTCAGAAATTGAGTCCTTCTGCAGAATTTGTGACAGCTGACTACAAGTCATATTACACCAGCCATTCTGCTGAACACTCTTCACATGATAAATCCTACTATTTCAAAGACAGCCAAGCTGTGAGCAAATAGCATGTAACTGTCAGCAGTCACTCTTCTCAGGTTTGCTCTTACACTATGGCAGGAATGCATTTCATTAGACTCAGGAGCATGGAAAACATGCAAAACAAGTGTGAGAAATTAAAGCACAGATGATAGAGAAGGAATGTGCTTTTTTTTTTTTTTTTTTTTTTTTACATCTCAAACACCTGATGTAACATAAGAAAAAAATATTTCCTACTTCAACAACTTAAATTTATGATGAACTACTACAGTTTTGTTTTTAATTTTTATTTATTTATTTATTTATTTTTTAAGAAGATATTGCTGCCTGCTCCCTGACAAGAAGCTATTTGGAAGTTGCCCTCCAGAGCGGAAGTCTTCAAGATGAAGTAAACTTTCATTGTATTGAACTTGTATTTGAAATGATACCTTTCTGAAGAAGTAAAGAGAACCGTTATTACTTGGAAATATGTGTAGTGGAAATGTAAGAATATAATATAAAAATTACTTGGAAACTTGTGTAGTCCAAGTTTAGACGAGTTTAATACCTGCTAAAGTGGGCCAGAATAACTTGGGATTTTACAGCTTGCTGAAAGAGCAATATGATCAAATTAATGGGAAATATAAGAAGCTAACAAAAGGATTAAATAAGACAAACTATGTAGAATAAATAGAAGATGGCATGTTATAAATTGAATACATAGAAACCCCCCTAGTATGCTGTTCTTCTCACAGAAATAGACATATTGGGGTTTTCACTTGCGACCTTTAAATTGAAAGTTTATTTGGCAATTTAAAGACAAGTAATTAAATTAAATCGTGCAAACATATATTAGATCAATCTGTGCAAATTACAGATTCAGTGGTGCATTAGGACTGTATTCAATGCAATCAAAACATTATCAGTTACTCTCACTGCTATTAATGCTTATGCTCATAAGTGAAATGTGTTGTAAAATCAGACAGAATAGGCTGGATAGAGGCTATCTTAGACTTGTAGAATGAATAAGCATTCCTTAATTAGCCCATCAGGTTAAGTGCAAGCCTTAATGGGCCTTTCCTAAAGTCTAGCATGACATCTTTCTCCAAACATGGCCAAGAAGAAAGTTCCATTAGCAATATTAATACAAGCTTAGTTGATCATTTTCATTCAATTAACTTCTTTCAATTAAATAGATAGCTTGACAAAAGCAGTGATAAAAGACCTGAAGGGACAGCTGATGACTCGAACTGAACATTAGTGTGCGAGAGGTCGCCAGTATTAAACGGACTGTAAATCTACCATTCAATTTGGAAAATGCATTTCTTCTGCTCCCACTTCTTTAATGAGCAATTTTAGCTGACTAGATATGTTTGCTGCAGAATTTTCATGACAAGTCAAGCACTCCTTTTTTTCGGCAACAGTTATATTAGGTCTTTTTCCTGCCAACATTTTCAGCTTCTCTTAACTCATGTCTTAGGATGCCACGGACAAACTAGCAGAAATACATTGGTAGATATCCAGAAATGATGTACATTAAGTTTCAATTTGCTAAGCCAAATTCGCTGTCTCCTTAGTGTTCCAGCAAGCTCAAAAGGAGTACCACCATCGTATTCTATTAAAACCAACAAAACCAGTGCAGGCTAGTAACAATTTCATGAAGCCTCTAACACTGAAGTACCAGAGTCGTCATATAATTCAACTAGAATTGCACACCTATGTAGTGTTTTATAGGCACATACTTAAGTATCTTGCTGAACAGGATTTGAAGTTTAAATATATTCTATATAGTAACTCTTTTTTTTTTTTTAAATAAACACATTGAACAGGAAAATTAAATTAAGACATTAAAAATTAAAATAATTTGTTACAGTTATCAGAATTACTCAAAGTTTAGCGTATATGCTAAAAATCAACCTTCCCAAATCCACATTCCTGATAGCAACTGTCATAAGAGTGTAATCAGGAAAACCGAACTGTACCCAGTCTCATATATACAGCGTAAATCTGAAAATTTCATCTGTTTTGAAAATTGACTCAACTTACCTTGAATAACTGAATCCATCTTTTTTGTTCCGTCTGTATACATTGCTGCATTTCTGTATTTTTTGTTACTCCAACACTTCTAAATGCTGCAATATATTCCTCGCGAACTTCTGGTTTTGTTTCTGGATAAGCCAACTTTATGATTCCTAAGCACGCATCTCGAAGGCAGCGTGATAATATTACAAGCTCTTCTAGTGTAAAAGGCATCATTGATGATTGTCTTTGACCTACAACTACATAAAGTACAAATTTAAGTCTCCTTCACTAACTAATTCTTGATTTTGTTATTAAAAAAAGACTGATTTCCCTGGAACTCATATTCACACAAAATCTACAGCAGAGGAAAAACATCACACAGAACAAGCACACATTTATAAAGGCAATCAAGCCTTGTAACTGTTTACAGACATGGTGATTTTATTGACAATATTTTCTTACTCTCTTTTGTGACTCCTGCTATGTTATATGTTTGAATTAGTCTACATATTCAGCCCACAAGATCTTCATTCTTCACTATCTCATTAAAAGTGATCATGATTAAGAACTTCCATATCAGACCCTGCAAAGCTATGGTTCCCATGGTGCAGACCATTTTTTCACTTTTTTTCCTAAAAGCAATCATCATGAAAGAACCAGATGACAGCTGAGTGCTCAGGGGACTATCAGCAAGTCAGCCCAGAAAAGCCTTCCCCACAGATGTCAGCAAATCATTGCCCAGGGAACCCTAAAGCTGTAAATTCCAGATGCTAAGCAGTTCCCAGCAAATTGATATGGCAGCAGCACATTTGTTCTAGAATTGCCATGTTACTGGCACATGGTGAACCTCTATCTTGTATGAAAAGCAGAAGTGGACAGCCTCGCTTCTTAGCAGAGGATCACCCAGAACAAACTGGATTGCATGGATTTAGTTCTCGAAGTCTGATAGTTCCTCATTTTTAATAACCTTACACACACACAGTAAAAAACATTTCACAAAGCACTGCTATCTAGTATGCTTGAAACTCTTACCTTCTATAGGATCACCAAAAAATTCATTATCATGAATAGAAATTAGTGAATGACTAAATAAAGAACTAAAAAGGTAGAAGAGAGGGATAATTCGACTAGAGTCTTCTAAAGACATTGGAGAGCCTCTTGAAATCACCTGAAGTAGTGGCACCATAGACCTTAAAATATAAAATGCAAAATTAAGAGGCTGTTAATTAAATACTTAAAAAATTCACATTAGCTTCAGCATTCTAGTAAGAATATTCACTAACAGTTCCTAAAACAAAGTAAGGGCTGCTGTCTCAGTCTAATAATTACTATAGACCTTTCCTGCAAAATAAGGCTCATGTCACTGTAGTATTTCAGTGTCTTGAAATACATCAAGTTCGGTGTTAACATAGACTGCAGATACTTTCTGGTTTAGAACAGAAACAAAGCAAAACCGGGTTAAGTAACCTACATCTTCACATGGAAGAAATCTGTAGGTTTAATGCCTAAGTTCATGGGAACATGATTCTGCCACCATCACTTTCTGGACTAGTTAAGTATATGTGATAAAACTGACATACTTGGGAGCTAAGCATTTATTATACTGATGCTAGTAAGCACTCCAAGATCTACAAAATATCTGTCTTACTTTAAATCAAGATTTATTTACCTTTAATTTTTTTTTACAACCGTCCAATTCCTAAGATTTTGCTTGGTTTTACAAAATCATAGAACCTCTGAGGTCAATGAAGTAGGAGCTAAGTAAACATTACAGCTTTGTTTTCAATCATTTTGCAGAGTGCCATCACACCACAAATCGTTTCATTCTCTCTCTACTAGATATTCTGTTTTAACAAACACTCAGTTTCAGATGTGGTATAATACATACCCTGTAATCATTCGTGTCGTCATTGAAGATATCAAATACCAAAGATGCCTCAGGAATCTGGCATTAAAGGCTAAACTATAAAGAAGCCTGAAAGAGGAAGTTCAAATAAATCGTGTCTGCCAAAATAGCGTATTCACAAAACACAATGCTTCTATAAGAACTTTTCTGTCAAGCATTTCTCAAACATTAACAATTCGCATTTTTAAGAGGGGGTTCTTATTCTAATCAAATCTGATGAAAGCCCCAAAGCTGAAAAACAAGCATATAATCCTTGTACCTAACACGGTTTTCATTAACTCAGCAACAAACCGTATGATACAGACCCAAATTCGCAGTGTACCACAGAATTAAACGCACATTAAATAAATACAACACAGTTATTTTTCTGGGAATTTTTGAAATGCTACTGTGGAGAACTACATTACCTAATAAAGAGGTCACTTCTATGGTTTATCTGACATTAAGATACACAGAATAATTGCTAAAAGTAGATTAAAACACCTTAAAATTGATACTAAAAGCAATTATAGAAGTAACTACATAACAATAAATGTGCATATGCACAAATCAGTTCATACAGGATTGACTTTAACCATCCTATTTCAGACATGATTTGGGATGACAAACTTTTTATAGAAATAGACAATAAAGAGCTTCTTAGAATCAAAATGTCTGTTTTATCCCCTGTTGGAAGCAAGATTGATAACAAACATCATTTGAAACATTTACTGTCTTCTAGAGAACCAAACAGGACATGACCTATTAAACTATCATTTTCCTGATACTGAAGAACCATATTCAGTTATATATCCTAAGTGCTACTTTCCAAGGTCTCCTAATCACTATTAGACTAAGTAGATATTCAGGTCCATGCTGTCTCTCAGAGGTCAACAGCTCCATAATATCAAAATTTCTCATGATCAGGCACACAGGAGATAGGAGGCTAGGAAATGGGAGCAGGGAGGATGGACAAGAAAGGTTGTCTGAGAAAACATGATTTATTACAGACCACATGGATAAATTAACTATCACCAGATGGCAAAAGGAAAGGAATTTTCATTAAAATTCACATTTCATTATGGAAAAAAGTAAAATACTCAGCAAACACTTAAACATTTGGAAACAGTTTAAGCAACAATTCATTTAAAGACATTAAAACAAAAAACCTACACACCCACACACAAACAAATTTTGCATAGTGTCACATGCCTCTAGGTCTCCACTTAGTGGACCCATTTAAGCCCTGTAGGCTCTTTTTGCTGCCTTCTCTAAAGTACAGCCTCTCTCATGCATCCTCACAGCTAGTCCCTTCTTCAGGCTCTCATTCCATACACATCCACCAAGGCAGCTGTGCTAGGATAAAGGAGCACTGGTAAAAGGCAGAACTCTCCACCCAACAGAAAGGTACAGGGAGTCCCACATAGAACAGGAGCATGCAGAAGGAAAAATGAAAGACAAGGAACAAGCTTTGCAGTGCATTTTTGCTGACATACCACCCCTCTTGTTTCAAAACCTTCAGATTTTAATTCCTTGCATGTAATATATAGAGCAGTACCTTTAAAAAGGAACTGGGAGCCTCACGCTACAGAAGCTGCATGCCAATGAACATTACTAAACCTGAGTCTAATTTTACACAACTGCAGCTAACATTAATTAAAGGTAATGTTTTATTGTAAAATTAAGTTCTACTCTAAGTATGCAGAAGTTTTTTTCTGAAAAAAATCAACTGAATTTGACCAGTGAGAATTTAACTTCCTTCTAGATTCACATTATTTTGACATTTGGGTAGAAATTGTACATTATCACGTAAGGAAGGGCTGGTTATATCAAGATAATTTAGAAAAGAACAGATTTATATCCTAATGTTTAAATATCTGAATAATAGCTTAGATATCTCGGTTTCTGCAATGAAAAATTTCTTCACTGACCTTCAGTTTTCAGTTTCATATTTGAAACAAAAAGTAATTTGGCACAGTGCCATTAAGTCTCAGAGGGCTTCCAAGTAAAATCTTGTTAATTTTACAATCATCCCTGGAAATTATGTAATAGTTTCAGCAGAAATGAACAAACATTATGGACACTGAACCCATAATAATGTAATTCATTTTTTCATTCTAGCAATATCCAGCAATAATGAAGGGAAAAAAGGACAAACCTTAAGAGCTTATAATAATAACCTTTGACTAAGTTTTACCCATTTTTATTCCATACTGGTGATTCAGGCAGCCAACTGTAGCAGCTGCTACATTTTGTGGCGTAATTCCAGAAATACTGACTGCATTCAACTTCCATGTTTCCCCTCCCTGAATATCAGGTTAAATACACCATGCAAAGATGGGAGGCTGTATGATAACATCTTCTATTTAGTCAATACAAAATACCTATGAAATATGAAGCAGATGAATTCATCAATTCTAAAGTTTCCATACTGTTACCAGAAAATAAACATGAAACTGTCCCAAGCATAGAAATTGGCTTTCAAAATCAAAGGTAACAACTGTATGAAACTAAATGAATAAACAATGCAAGGATGGCTCTGAGAAGTCGTATCTTTGCAAAGGCTGGAGAAATTGCAGCTGTGCCAAAAAAAAAAAGTTACAATACTTTTGACTTCAGGTGAAAAAAAAAATAATCCACAACTTTTAGAGATCAACTGAACTTAATGTAAAGCTTGAGTGTCCATACAGTCTTGATCACTTTTTTCTTTAAAGGAACAAGAAGTACTATCAACTGAAGGGAAAAAAAAATTATCTTTTTGTTTACATTTTTATACTCTTTAACTCAGGGGTTCATTTTCATTAATTTGTACTATCCTAAAAACAAAGCAAGCAGATAAAGTTTAAATCCTGAGTTTTTACTCCTCCCATCTTCTTGTTCTGCGTTTCCTTGAAAATCTTACTTATCACCGGAGTTTGGAAGAAGAATAATTTTTCAACTAACAAAAAGGATAAATTCTTCTTATGGAAGTGGAAAAATGAACATTGTCAGCTCAGGCTACAAGACTGTTAAATTCACTGCAGAGATTTCTGTTAAATATCTGTTTTAAACATACTAAATTAAATTATATGCTCCTAAAAGTATGAACAGCCACTTACTTAGAACCTTGTTTCTCTCCATAGGTATCTCATTGTTCACAAAGGCCACATGATTTATGTGTACTTGCCAGAAAAGTATTTTGGGCACCTCTGTTTTTTTAAAAAGTGTCAAATTCCTCCTGTGCAATGGGACAGATTAAATGACCCATTAAGCTTAATTTAGCTGAGGCACCACTACAAGTTAATTAGTTAACGGCAAGATTTTCAGTGGAGGCCATAAATTGGGCCCAGTTTCCCACTGAGACCATTTAAGTTAATGAAGAGGATACAACAGATCGAGAGGAGCTTGGCGGGCTGATAAAGGTCACTGTTGCAGGGGCAGGGGCTTTTGACACCTCAGGGCTGCAAGGCGTCGCAGGTGAGGGATGGCACGCACAGCCACCCTTCGGTGAGCTGCACCTCCACCGCTCTGCAAGCTGCTTTATGCTTCTGCCTCCCTGCGTGTCACACCAAGAACACGGGGGAAAGCTTAGAAAATGTAAAAGCTTCATATGCTACGATCATGGTTTAAGAAAAATGCAAGCCTAAGAAAATTCCCTAAAGAATTATTGCAATGGCCTTATAAACAGTCTTCTTCAGCACACACGTGAAGACAGGCTGCTCGTGTTACACTAGAACAGCAGTTTGCTAAATAATTGCCAACCGCAGGTTAAACCACAGGTTAAGATTAGATGTGTTTCGTAAATTAAACCGTGCTAATGTACGGTCCCTATTAAACAGCTAAACTAAGATTAACGATCACCGTGGGCCACCAAGCAGATGGCCGATAACTACCAAGTGCCAAAGTGAGCACAGTTCACGTTGCTGGTTACTATTAAGCCCTAATGATAACCAAAAGTCTATGGGATTAAATTATCTTCCCCGAATATTTTGCAGAATCAGAATTTACTAGTTATTTCAAGTACAGCTTTAATGAATAGAAGTCTTGGGAATCTCTTCAAAATGGTGATGAGAGCTATACTATAAAATTCAAGATTTTTTAAGAAAACATTTTATTCAGTAACATCTATCAGCTTTAAACTTTATAGAGATGAAAGCCCTGCCCCTCTGAAGAGGAATACAATTCCCAATGACTGCATTGAAATCACAATTTTATTCTACACCTCCCATCTGGATTCCTGAACAGCAGCTACTCCTCAGTTTCTCTAGCTTTGTGGCCTTTTTTTTTTTTTTTTTTTTATTGAGCTCGCTTGCTTCTTTCCAGAACACATTCAGAATTTACGGATAATCTCCTAACGAGGACTCAAAGCAATGCTTTTTTCATAATCCAACTTTGTTGATGCACAGCAATTTAAGAATGCTAAATTAGAAGTTTTTAGTAACACTATTTTAATACACCACTAGCTTATGGAAAAAATAATAATAATTTCAGTCTGAAATAAATATTCTACTTATCATCAGTCCCACTGGAGCAGGTATAAAGGTAGCAGGTTAAACACAAACAACTTGCTAACTCTCGTAAATGTGAACACTCTTGCATCTACATATCATTCAGAAGGAAAACATGAGCAGTAAATACTATTTATTTTTGAGGTGGCTGTAGTACAAGTTTCAGTTCAGTTTGGGGACGTTTTTTCACACACAAAAAGAGGACACCACAGACAAAAATGCATAGATGAGACTCACAAGACACCTGCATAGAGAATATACTGAAAAAGACAAAAAAGCAGTGTTTAAAGAAGTCCTAAAGTAGATGGCACAGAGCACAGCACAAACAAAGCACCACCAAAAAAAAAAAGAAAAAAAAAAAAAAAAGCTTTGTTTACCATTTCTGCAAGATGAACCAAAAAGAACATTCAGAGTTACTGAAATACCCAAGATCAAGGAACTATTTTGCCTTACCTAAAGCAACATAACTAATAGAAGCTGTTATCATTTAAGTAAATATCAAAAGAGCAGAGAACATCCTCTCTGATAAACTCAAGTACACAGAATAATTTTAGAGTGGGGAGGAAAAAAGGACTGACAGTCTGACTTGAACACACACACACGGTCTCCAGAGTAAGGAACTTCAGAGACTTGCTTTTTCAATTCAAACTATACTGTACTCTTGGGTATCTTGTTCCGGTCTTTCTTGGTGTCTGTTCTAAAACCCAAGAAACCACCTGAACTAATGCAGTGACACCAATGTTCCTGACAGCAATTAACATCAGCATCATCCCTAAAAATCACTCAGATATACTGAGGAGCCACAAGAAGAAAAAGCATTCAGCCTTAATGAAGAAACTCTGAGTTTCTCATCTTTTTTGAAGCAGGTAAAAATTCTCAAATACGGCTTTTCAGAGGAAACAGATGCCATACTCATATAAGTAAACTTCTGGGTGACTTCTTTACTCATTGAGGATCCTTTCCACACAGTTCAGCAGCAAACCTCTAGTCAAAGCAGCAATGCATGTAAATGCAGTAATTACTATCCAAGGCAATGTACGTCTTGCAACAATAAAGCAGCCATACTAATTCAACTGCTGCTATGATCTTCAGGTCTCACATCCTGCTCTAACGCAATTAGTCTACAAAGAACTAATTACCCTAATCAAGCAATCACAGTTTCACTGACATCTTACTTCCTCTAACAGCTATAAACACCACTGGGTGAAGATAGCACCAAATTAGTTTTCTGTATCACTGTTTACAATGCAGTTTGAGTTGATTACGTTTACAACATTCCCTAAATACTTAGTTTACTACCAGCAAGTACGTACTTACACAGAACTACTCGTACCACAATAGTTTTAATACTTATGGGTCTTTGATGATAAAAGGGTCAAAAATCTTCCACTGTTAGTAACAGCTGTGTTTTGTAGCCTTTATAAAAGAACAAGCTGTTTACTTCCACTTTAGGTTCCAGAGCCCTTCCCAACAACAATTTTCAATAGGTAGGAATAGCAAGGGAAATGCTGGTTATATACTGGATGGTGTAGAGAATAAAGCAGTTTTTTGTGCTCAGCTAGCTAGAGTGGACTGTCTAATCTGTGTCACTCAAAGTTTTAAAAACAAGCTAGACAAACTTCTACTAGAGTGACACTTAACACTGCCTCTGAGCAAGAAGATGGAAAAACTACTGCTCGAGAATCTTTCCAATCCTATTTGCATGTGATTTTCTGATCACAATCACTATCCATTCAGTAGTATTTTATCATCGTGTTGGGGACTAACTTACTGGCAACTCACCAAGCAAACCAGGGGTTTACACTTTCAAATTCAGTGATCAGTCCATAAGGAGTACAATGAACAGAAAGAAAAATAAATCAGAGAATGAATCCAAGAATGAATTCACTCTTTGGTTTATCTGGAATTCTTACTTAAATTCTGAAATTCTTCTTTATTTCAGCTGATCATTAAAGAACTCGGGAAAAAAAAAATACAGTGTATCTAAATGAGTCAAGTTTATCCAGTAAAAACAATTTTACATCTGTACTACAGTTTTAACATCACTTATTTATACTTGCCTGACTTTTGGCACCATCATTCGGTGTTGCACCATTAGCGTGTGGCAGATTGATGCCATCAAGGTAAAGACCTCTTCACTAGCTGAATCTCTCCAAACCATATTCAACAGGGTATTTGTCTGCTGCTTTGTGTCCAATTTCTTTAGACATTCCTCAGTTATGTACTGAATTGATATTCTCCCATCACCCTACAAACATATCAAAGAAAAATGTGAAGTATTTTTAAAGATTAAGCATCCCCCTTTAAAAAACATATATACTTCAGAATTTTACTAGAATATGAAGATTTATTGTATGATAATACAACACGAGCATATCTGTATATCCTAGTAGTGTTCTTGAAAGTATCATACCTACGAGCCAATTTAAATCCCTAGGAGGCAAGTGTTGGATTGGAGTGTCAATCTTTTCACTCAAACCAGTGGAAAAGATTCCCTTTAATGTAAGCATGCTCTTCAACACTCAGATACAATAAAGCAAGATCCTTTACTGGCATAAAATATTCAAATAGTCATCTCTTCCCCACTGACATCATCCAGCATTGGACATGAAATACAGAAAAGGATGGCTACAGTAAGCTCCTTCACAAGCAGTATTTTCATAAAATCCATGGGTTAACAAACTTCTGGCTGACTAATACACACATTAAGCTAGTAAAAAGAAGTATGCAAAGAGAAATCCTGTCTCCTTTTTTTTTTCTTCTTTGTGTTTGTTTTGTTTTTTAACTTCCTTTCTCTATCCCGTCCAACGCAGCAAACCATACTCTGGCTCAATGAAGTATAAAAGTTATTCAAGTTCTTTTGTTGTTTCTGTTTTTTGTTTGGTTCTTTCTTTGTTTCAAGTAAGATGGACATTCATGAAAATATGGCAAAAAATTAAAGACCCACAAAAAAAACACAGAAAAGAGAAAAAATACACTACAACAAATAGTATTACATATTGAAGTTTCCTCAGAGCAAACAAAGTCATCCACACAGATGTTTGTTTTTCCTTATTTCGTTTTGATGAACCCTAAACATGGTGTATTACACACACTCCACAAGAAAAGACTTCACACTGCATTCATCCTCTGAATGTCAGTATATATTGGGAAATTATATAAAGGCCATCAATTGGTGAATTTAGATCTCTCCAACTCTGGTTGTTCAAAGCCTTGATCTGAGCATTAGGAAATTAGAGTTAGCATGGGTTCATTTTACTAATGAATATTTTACAATATTTTTAAACTACAGTGAAGAGTCATATTTATGCTACTCTCTATCATTATTATAGAAAGTAGGTATTTGGGCTTTGAAAGAAGTGCATATATTTCAAAGCAGAGCTAATTCTACAGGGTAAATACCATGGCTGAACATAATTTTCTCATTTCCGTAAGAAAAAATGAGAAAGGTCATATTGGCATGTTTCATGATATCTTAGTGTCACCACTAGGATAAAGAATGAGAGGAATACAGTCTCCATAAAATACAAAATTAAGACAGGTCAGCTGAAACTTTAAAAAAACAGAAAACAAGCTCTATCCTTCAGAAGCCACACTGCCTGTACTAGAAGATTTCTTACTATTTTCTTATTATATTAAAAAAAATGCAAAAACCTTTATTAATTATTATTAATTTTATTTGATTACTGTGAGCAACCATCTACTTTTAAGAAATAAACATGCTTCCTGCTACAGCTAACTGGAAGAATACTGGACTTAGAGTGATCATGTTTTTGCCTGTAGTTACTACTACTATAAACCAATCTAATTGAAGGAAATTCAGTACTGCTTACTGGTGTAGTTGTCATTTTGCTGATCTCTTCATCCTCATCTTCAGAATCACTGGTTGCATCCTGGCAATTTGTACCAGCACTAGACACAGGCAGCTGAGAGAGGAAAGTCTGGAGTACCCTCAAATATACAAGTAGTCCTTCCTCTGAAAGGGATCCTATACCGAATATATTGAAATAAAACATAGTTAGCCAGACCATGCTATATTATAATTTACTTGAATACCTGACCAAAACCACATGATGCTAAAGCCTAACAATTAATGGCATATTTTGCTAAAAAGGGTAAAAATGGCTAATAAATAAAGCAGATGTCTCAAACGCTTGTATCCACAAACTGTCTTTTTTTTTTTTTTTTTTGCTAAGCAACGAACTATGTTATGGAAATACGTAACACACTAACTCAAATATGAAAAAACAATGAATAGGCCATTTAGCTTTCTCACCCAAATAAGTTTCTCCGACTGTTAACACAAAGTAAAAAAGCCATGGGGCTCGATCACTTTTTCTCAAGCATCCATTTTCTGCTAATAATAGTGCATTCAGAAACAGTTCGTAAGGGAAAACGGTCTGCACATCAGCAAGCGCTGGAATGATGAAGTGGAATATCTGATCTGTAAAAGGTGCTGCCACAAACTCCTCTGTGAAGGCTGCAAAAATCTGTTGCCTAAAATGAAGAAAAGATGTCTTCATAGAAAGCACAGGCAGTATGTCTTACAACTACGTTGCAGTATGTCGTACAAGTACATCCACGGAATGACTGATCAATTTTGCAAGTTTGAACACATTCATCAAGAAGACTGCAAAGAGACATTCCATAAATTCTGTACCAGTAAACTGAATTTCTCAGGTTTCTCAAAAAGGCACTTCCTATTACATCCTTTCCTGATGATCTTATATGTAATTTTAGCCTTTAAACTTCCGATGAACTCATGGAAAACTACTCTGAAATTAAATTTGTCACTTACCTTGAAATAAAAAATTAACAAAAAATTCCTGTTTTTTTTTTTTCCCTAAAAATAAAAAATACTGTAACAAAAAACATCACACGCAATACAGACAGTTTCATTTTAGTTCTGTCTTTCCATATACCTGACTCTTTTTTTTTTTTCCACTTGCCTTTGGCTGTATCTTTATTCTCAAATACATTTTGCACACTTGCCTTCCTATATAAATCATTACTAGTGCAAATAAATCACATTGCAAGAAAAGCTAGACACTTATAAACTGTGAAACTTTGACAGTAAAAAGTATGAGAATAGCTGGTATTATTCTTACTTACCTTGCACCTTCTGGACAGGAGCTATACGTAAAGTGCAATGGTTTCAGAACATTCTCCAGAAGTATTTTTGCAATAGGGACTCGAGAAACATCTGAATACTCAATACTCGATGGAAGCTTATTGTTAATTAACAAATAAAGCGACCTGTAGTAGCCTGAAAAAAAAAAAAAAAAGTAGTGTTTTTAAAATACGGTGTTACTTGTTTTCTTTATGAAACAACATATACTTAGCATTTATAACTTTAAGGAATTCATTGCTATGAAAAGTGTTATAAGACATTTTTCAAGAGTCCAAAAGTCACATTCACATAACTAAAAGGAGGTATGAGCAATATCTTTGAAAACATCTCTGAATAAAATCATAGATAACCACATTCAAAGTCAGTTTGACTTTCAAAAACCAATCAATTCTGCTGGTAAAGTTTAAAGTGATTGATTTATTTTTTATTTTAAAACAATGACCAAACCATGGCATCTTACAGCTAAGAATCTTGTTGCCAGAATATCTCAATTCTGCAAACATCTTGCTTTAGGAGACTGAAGGAAACAATTACCGTTCCAAAACAGGAATCTCTCAGACAGTAATAAAATGTATTACCACCCAAGCTATAAAGATTTATACAGAGGGTAATCTGTCTTGCTGTCAGAAATCTGTTTTTGTCTCACTACAGTACAAATGGAATCACGTGACTTCATTCTTCTTAATCCAACTTCCTCTTGTTCAATGAACTCCTAAATTAAGACAAGTTCCACTACTACAGGAACCACCATACATAAGTGGTATTTCTCTTTCTCATTCAGAGACTGAGTTCCCGTTGTCTGGGACTGTCTACCTTGACATATAATGCAACAAATGGAAGTCCCGTAAGGAATGACTTAGCAATGCTGGTAAAGTGCATATGGAAGACAAATTATATGCAAAATCATATATTAATAAAAGCTATCTACCTGATTCTTTGCAACTTAACCATCCTAAATAATGACTTACGATAATGATAAAAAAGACTGTACATTGGCATTTGCACACAAATGATTCTTTCTGTTTTAGTGATAAACGATTAAAAAGCTGATTTTTTTTTTTTACTAAAATTTATCATTTAATATATTGGTAAACCCTCGTATCAGTTGTAAGAATGGAATATTATACTAAAAGAACAAATATAAAAGTATTTGGAAAGATACTGTTAATACAGTAAACAATAAGATAAACACAAGTACTTCTGTAGTACTAATTATGCCTACACAAGTAAAATAAAAGTGCTACAGTCAAAGTCACTTTTTGTCCATAGTAACTTCAATGTGTAGTAGTTGTACACACCCTTAGTAACAGGATAAGATAGCCTTGTCCTACTGAATATATTTTAAAGCCTACAAATACAGAATTATTACAAAAATTAATTAACAAATTGGAAAGTGCACTTTTTATATTTAATACCAATGAAGATGCTTATTTTATACTGGTTTCGTAATTTCTACCAGTCTTGCAAATGCAAACAACATCAGAAAAGCAAATAACTTTTTTCACACATCCCCAGAGTAATAAAGTTTTTTCAAGACAAAAAATAATTTAGGTGATAACGACACAATTCATTAACTTCCAGTATGTTTGCACAGGTGTAACTGATTGCCACTCAGCAAACAGTTTTGCAGATGATGCTACAAAGGAAATAAAAGCTGGGTCATCACCTCTTTGCTAAAGTGTCTCTATCTAGTGTTAGCAGGATGAAAAATCAATGCCAATGTACTATAATTATCATTAGCAGTTACAGAGAACACTACTGTAAAAGAATACACAAGGTTTACATAACTAACACTCAGAGCTGCTAGGAAGCGTCTGCACATGTGAATCCCAAACATACACGCATGCAAGCAGCTACCAGAATAAAGTTTTGTTAGGTAATATCCATCCTCAAACTCAAACAATGGAATATTGAATTTATAAATAGAAAGTCCAAAGAAATCAACCAGTAATTTCTCAAGCAACGATCTCATTACAAGCGATATATCCACTTAACGTATGGGTTAGTAAATGCAGCATTTGATTTATTAATTACGTTTTGCCTTTACCACAACATGGTCTCCAGGTATTACACATTCTCTTCAATTCCAGATCATTTCTGAGAACTTCTAGTTCCTAGCTACTCACCTTTTTGAATCATGTAGTGCAAAATTTGTTCAATTAGTGATGTCACGTAGCTGACATCTTGTAAAGCAGGCAAATACGTATTCTCAGATGAAAATACCTCAAGCATTCTCATAGGAAGTGCAACATTCAGACTGTCATCATTGCAATTTTGCAACAGCCTATGAATGAAATGAAATTGAAATTATTTACCAAGAGATTTCTCTTATTTCACCACAGAGACTTGCACATTGATTGACAAACCTACAGAAACTTTTTAAATTCATCTTAAAGTAACTTCCAACCTAGAAATTCTGTGATTCTGTGATTCTGTGATCTCTACTTGGTTTCCAAGTCTTTTCAATAATTGCATCTCTTTCTTGCATTGTTACAATAATAATTCCTGATTTTACAGTTTCTATGCATCTTGCACTCTCTTTAAATCCTATAAAATTCTTTATTTCAGTGACTTTAAAGTTTGGAAGTCTGCTGCACTGACTGGAAGCAAAGACGTTGGAACATGTCCAACAAAACATGTTGGAAAAACATGTGTTACTACCCATATTAAAAATGAAGTCAAGAAAGCCCCAGAGCAGTATGGGCTGGGAAACAACACAGGGAAACATCGTATGTTTAACTGAAGCAGCATGCCTTTGATTACAGACTTAAGTATTAAAAATACAACCATCCCCAACCTTTTAGCAAATTTCTTATGGAACAACTACCAGTAACCACAGAAGTGGTGATGATTCAGAGACGGTTTAGAATTACAACGATTTGTTACAGTGAGGTACATACAGGCATGCTTACCCTAACAATGCCCTTTCTCTCCTAGCCATCTACAAATACAGGATGTAACAGTAAAAATGATTTTGATACCACAGCCAAGACATTTCACTAAATGGAATAAAGATACTCTGACCAGAAGAACTTTTTGGCAGATGTAACTGTCATCAAGCTACTTTTTTCTTTTGTTAAGGTGTTATATACTTTCACGTTTTTCATTAACATATCATCAAAAGTTAGAACTTCTCATGAATGTTAAAAATAAAAATAAGAAATATTTTTAAAAATAAAGAAAGGGCACTCTAAATAATATTAGTCTCAAAGTAGAACATCCAAAGCATATCCCTGAATAATAATTTAACTCTGATGGTAACTTCCAATCACTGTCAGTCCCCAAGAAAACCTTCTGGTTTCAACAAAAACTTATAATGATACTGATACACGCAACACTTGAGAATACACTTAAGTCTATCAATAGGCAGAGCAGCCCTTAAACACATGCTGCATATGAACCTGAGAGTTAATGGACTTCAAGAACATTGTTTTTAAACAGGAAAAAGTATCACTTTAATGGTCTGCATATATGGTTTACATAAACCTCTCCTTAAGTAAATTTACTTGTAATACTTCACTTGCTGCAAAAAAGGAAGAAACAAGTGTCCAGTGTAATTCCTGAAAATTTCTTAGACAGTAGCATATAGAAAAAAAAAAAAATTACCTGCAACACAGCCCCAACAGTCTTTTTATTTGGAATAAGCACGTAAGTCTGTCTGGACTATCCAATTGCTTAACAAACTGAGAACTCTGTTTAATTAAATTCTGACACATCCATATCTGTGAAAAGATACACACAAGTTTACTGTTTATTACAACTAACTGTGTTTTTTATTCCAACACATAACTGTATTTCAGTCCTGTTGTATCAAGCATAGAAACAGTAGTTGTATGTAGCATATATATATATATATATATATATATATATCTACATTCCTTATACTTACAAAACTTATATTAAATTGTTCATAAATGTATGCAATAATGCTTTTGGAGAACTTACAAAACACAAAATAAGACACACGTTTTCAGTTACAGAAAAAAATAGCGATTTGTTAAACAACATAAAACACATAAGTTATTATTAAACTCCCAAGAGTAACACTGAAATATATTTACAACTAACTCTTTCAACAAGTTTCTCCGTTAAGAAAAACACCTTAGAAATTACCAGACAGGTAGGAGAAAAAAGTTGTTAAAAAATGTAACTAATTTATTGAATTGTGGATTACACAGGAGGATTCTTCATGACTCAGACTGTGTATGTGTGCATGTGTACACAAATATAAAATCTAATTTTAAGTTATTCTGTCTAAACAAAGAACAACAAAAGTTGGGATGCTGATGTTTTACAGGCCAACAAAATACAGAACTTCTAAATGAATTTACTGAAGTAGTCAAAGCTGTTTCTGCATCCCTTCTAAACCTTCCAAGTGAAATAATATTTTAAAAGTATATGAAAAAAGTCTACTACCAATCAAAATCTTTAACAGTACTCACCAGACGCTTAGAATCCTCATTCTGTCTATAGAAAAAGAGTAGCTGACGAACTAAAAGGGTCAAATCAGCTCCATTAGCGGTGGAAAATGTTCCTCCAGACTGGGCCAAGTTAGCACAGCGATCAAATTCACTTCTTTGGATAGAGTACTTTGAAACAAAATAACATTAATATATCAATAATGGTTATGAAGTTATATAGGGATGCAAAGCTTTAAAAAACTGATTTCAGTTTCCTATCCTAAGAGGTAGCAAAGTAATTAAGTGCATGCAGCACATATTCATTAACAGATCAAAGCATACACACAGAAGCACAGTCAAAGCCATGTTTGCCTTCTGTAATTCAAAGGTACACCTGGCAACAAATTTTTTACTTTTCAAGTAAAGAACATTACATCAAATATTTTCAACTAGTTTACTCAATAAATATTAGCAAATTTAAACAGAATAATCAATCCAGCAAAAAGAATCTTTTGACTCAGGCTACCACCTTAGCCTCACACACATGCATACACACAAAGCTTCACTGGCATGTGAAAGCTGCAAGTGTATAAGTGTTTTCATACACACTGTAAACACAAAAAAACTGAAGTCAGCTGTCATAAAAGTGCTCTGCATTCATCTACTAAGAAGATGAGGTTCATTGGAAGATATGAAGAGGAAAACTTGTGTTCTGTTAGGTCACAAAATACTCAAAAACCAAAGATCTCTCAATGGATTTTTATTTTTATTTTTTAACTAGAAAGCCTCTCTTCCAGCAAAACTGTTTTGCATCTTTCTCAATAAATAAATGAATACTTACTTGATGTTTTCTGTCTCTGTACCCCCTTACAAATGACTGGATTATTATTGCATTTTTCAGCCTCCGCCTTTCTTCCTGAAAAAAAAAAAAAGAAAAAAAAGAATAAATCAAAAATCAGCACTAGAACCAACTTCATTTTCTACACTTTTATCAGATTTATTTGTATTCAAAATGAAATTTAATGAAAATTAAGCACTGAAGTTCAGCAGCCAACACATAAACTGGGGAGGAAGTTTTGTCTGGCTTTAAGTTTGCACTATGTCATACAAAATAATTTTTAATACTCAGTAAGTACATAATACTATTCAAAAAACACATTTAATTTTGATTAGACAAAGTCTTAATACTACAATGTTGAAGCAATGACCAAATTCAATAATACTACTCATCTTTCTGCACAGAGCAGCTGACCTTGAAGTCCCACTTATTCATTTCCATTCAAGTAATATACCAGCATTAAGAGCCTGGTACAGTTTGGATGTAGGGAAAAAAAAAAAACAACAAAAAATAACAGAATAAATAACAGAAAAAAAGTTATTTGGTGAGAATACTGCTGTCAGAAGGAAAATTAAGCTTAATGCCTAACTGCACTTTATGGTATAAGAATTCCTGCTCGCTCCTTCAAACAAGTCATATGAAGTACATAACTTTATGAAGTCTTCCTCATTAGCTAGAAAGAGTAGTTAAAATCATCCCTTTAAGATGACTCACTTTGAGGAACTGAAAGCCAGTTTGCTTCATGTACTATTGAAAGAGCACACCACGTATCTCCTGACAACACCCCCAGTGTATCCGATCACAATAAAAATCTACGGGAAGTGGCTACTGTAATTAGGTTTCTAACAATGTCCATTTAGTTTCTTAGAAGATGAAAAGGGAAGCGAATAAATACTTGCTCATCAAACCTAACACTACAAAGCAGTTGGTGAACTTTCCAAAACACTATAATTAAACTTATAAACTCAAAACCCTTGACTTCTCATTTTATTGGGGAAAAAAAAAATCCAAATTTTATGGACAAGAACTTGAACAGAACTGACCAGAGAAACACCAAGATCCATTTCTGAATTACCATCCAATGTCTATTTTACTTTTCCTGGAAACCTCAGTTCCCCAGTCAACTAATCTGAATAAGCTTGAAAGAGCCTGTTACCTACAGAGCCTGAACCAAAGATTAAAATTTGATACGCCAGAGGATATTCTTCCTCTCTGAAGTTTCTAACAGAGACAATACAAAGTATGGGGGAAAGCAGGAGAGAGTTTCAGTTACAGACAGGCTGTCTCTTCATAACCATAATGTAATGCTTGACTAAAAGATAGACACCTTCTCATTTTCTCTAGTCACAGGCTTTATCCTAGCACACAGAACTGTGATTTAGTGACCCAGTGTTTAAGGTCACTGCTAAGGTTCTGCTACAGACGTTTTTTTTAAAGCCACAACTGCCTTTATTATCAGAAGAGTCATCCTTTAAAAATAATAACAGTAATAATATTCTCTTCTCTGAACAAAATCTTCATTCATTTTGTGAGTGACTGGTATGTGCCAAAGATGACTGTATGTGTACGCGTACATGTGTGTACACATACAGATACATGGCGCTGCATCGCCTTTGCACCAGACAGAACTGAACAACTGAATGGGTTATTTTGATAGTTGGCAAAATGGTTTTGAAGCACAACAATCTTTTTGCACTTGTTAAGGTCTCAGTGATCATAAGTGTGACTTGTAACAGCATTTTTAAATAACTGGAAAAATCCTAGCAATTTTGTACTTAAACTTGGTCCATATTTGTACATCTAGGTTGGAGAGAAAAAAGCAGTAACTGTCTGCAGAAAAGGATAAGCCCCCACAGAACCTGTCTTTAATCTAGCAAGGGTCAAACATCTTGAAAGGGGTAAACATTCTGTTTTCCTGATTAGCATGAAAACTAGACAGTTATATTTTTAAAATCATTTCTTAAGACCAGAAATGATTTCTCCTCATACCAGAAAAGGAAAGAAAGATAAAATGAATGTATTCACTTCCATGCAATAGTACTAAATTGTTTTTAGATTGCCACTTATCACTGAATCACAGAACAGCCCAGGTTGGAAGGGGCAAATTCACTAAGATGTTATGTTTCAAAACTGCTACTTTTCCTTTCAGTGTGTATTTCCTCCTTTGCTTTGTTCCAGACTGAATTATCTATGCCAGTAACATACATCACAAGTCAGTATTAAGATTTCCTAGACTCACACATCAGCCTCACAATTGCCTCTCAATTATTTGCTGATTTCAAAGCACTTTATGATGCATTCAAGCCCTTTACAGATCTGAGACGCAAACTGGGGACGTGGCTTATGGAAGGTCATCCTGGAAACCACAGCCAAAACAGGTGTAGAAGGCAGTCTGCCAAGACCAATTCATACTAACAGATTATGGGCATGGCAAAGACACACAATTTACTAACCAAACACCTAGCTTTTCTCAACAAAGATTAGATAAACGAGCATCATAATAAAAGGAAAAATTCCCTTCGCACCCAGTGCATACTTAATTACCTTCTTTTGAGATGAAAATCGCTTCTGGGAAGAACCATAAAAGCAGCCAGTTTTGTCACTTCTAGTATATTGGAAGACTACATAGTACTCACAAACTGAAACAAAGCATTCCTGAACTAAGTACAACTGCAGTGGAATAAAGTACTTTGGGCTGCAAATGTTATCACATCAAAGAAAAATCCAGTGCGCATGCAAATGCTTACAGTCTACTTTACCTCTCGTTTTCGCCTTTCTTCCTGAGTGCGATGCAGGAGAGAAGCCTTTTCCTCCTAGAAAGCAAAAAGAAAGATACTATTACACCTTCATCCAAACACGATTTAAAATTGTTCATGATATTTAATCTACACATTTGGGGAACAAAAGTTGACTGTTAACCATTTTCTGCACACAGCCTCCCAGAAGCCTGGTGACAGAGGTTACGTAAAAAGGGACAGGCAGGCAATAGCCAAACGGACTGCGCCCTGTCCAGGTTTGTGTTCTCAGCATCCCAATAACCTAGGCAAACAAAATTCATTTACAAATGGGGAAGCTGAAGCATCCTAGGGTCCCAATCCCACCAGGTACTTCTAAATGTTTAGCATTTTCCCTGCTCAGAGTGTAAACTATTGGCCCAGGTATGCACAGCAAGTTGTGGCACGCTCGAGGTAATCCCACACTGTTCCAAAGCTCTACGCTTTGTCTAACCTGAAAAAAGCGTTAAACATGTATTTACTTCTTTTCTCACAACTTGTCCAGAAAGGTTGTCAAAATAGACTCATATAATAAATGTGATGTGTTTTTTTTCTTTAAAAACGTTGAACTCTAAATGAAGTTAAAGCTACAAACTGAAACTTTCAGGAGAACGCTCTCTCCAACAAAGGAAAAGAAAACACAACTTAAGTATTCATGAAGCCTCTGAAGGACACCACCAGTACAAGAGCAAACCTGTGCGTTAGCATTTAAGCCACAACCTTAGATTTGTGCACATAAGTTACAAAATACAAACAATGTTTTATTTGCAAGAATCTCTTATGGGGTGGATCTGTGTTTTTTCCTGTGAAATACACAAAATAATTCTTTTCGGATGCAGGGTTTTCAGCTCCCACTGTACAAAGTAACATTTGAAAGTACCCTGGCACCTTCCTAAGTCCAGTCTAAGACCATATATTTTAGGAAACTACTTTTTTTTTTTTCCTTCTACTACAAAAATAATAACTCGCATTTTCTTATGGCATTCTTAGTCTAGAGAAGTTAAGAAATAATATACCCTCAAGCTGAAGACGTATTGTATCTAAATACATAAAAATAAAGCTAAATTTGGCAAACAAGCATTTTAAAAATATTTAACCACTTCTAAAACAACTGCACTGCAATATTTCCTGTGCCTATAGGCAGATAGAAGAACTGAAGGCAAAGCTCTGCACTGCTTTTCTCAAGACACAAAGGAAGTAAGGAGGTCACGATTCTCCAAATTTCTTAGGATAGAAAATACTTTAGCACAGAGCACCAAGGAGAAGAAAAAACATAGATGCAACAAAAGAATTTCAAACTAGATTTGTATTTCACATCATTTACTGGAGCAAGCACAAAGGAAAAAATCCCACAAGAAGGTTAGCCATCTTTTCCTCTAAAAACAGTATTTTACAGCCAAAGAGACCACTAAATACAGCGACTGCCCTCTAAATACAAGTTTTTTTCCAGGCGTTAAACACAGTGAAAACAAATTGTACCAAAATCCGTATTTAAGACAACACATTTCAAGCAACAGGAAAGGGGTTGGATCTGCCTGGAAACAAGTTTCTGCCATCACTCAAAAAGAAGACTAAATAATGTTCTAAACTAAGAAATACCCAAGAGACAACCTAAAATGTCAAGGCTTTTTTTTTATATAGATTACTTCTTTTCCAACAGCTGATGCCCAATACATTGTGCAAGTTAGTAAAACGTTGCTAGAAATGTTTAGTAATTATCTCAGTGACACTTCTTCAGCAGTCCTGGAGCCCTTCATCCTGCAGGCAGAGGCAGTTGAGAGCATTTCTGATTAGAAGCAATGGTGCTAAGTTTCTCCTTCCAATTCAGAGCCCATTAACAACAACAAAAAGCAACAAAACACAAAGAAAATAAAAGACAATTTACAACATGAGTGGAGAAGGGAATGATATGAAAAAGAGACAAACAGAATAAATGCAAGTGATTGATAGAAAAAAAGTAAATAAATGGCATGGGAGCTTACCAGAATCAAATAACCTAATGTATTTGGGTACAGAGAGATATAAGAGGGCAGCCATCCCTCACTTAGTGTATCACCAGCTGTGTACCGGGATCTTACTGAAGTGACCACTTCTTAAATTAATCCACTTCAAAAAAAAGACACTACAAATTCTAGTCTATGTCGTAAACTTGCTTTGAGTATTTGAAAGATAAACACCATCTTGTTAAATTAGGTATAAGAGAGGAACTGCCTTAAGACAACAAACAAAATATTCAGGTAAGTATCACCTAACATAAAAGAAATGATTACAGGTCAAATAATTCTGTTCTTGTGCAGGTGGCACACATACAGAACAGAAACAAAGGAATGCAATCATAAGTATGGCCAAAGACTGTATTCAAATTCAACGCAAGAAATGCATTTTAAACAATGATATCTCCTTGAGAGCTACTTGTGTATTCAACACGATTTCAATATCTCATTTCAGAAACTAAGAAAAAACAGTATAAATATGCAATCAAGAAGAAACCTGCTGGGGGAAAGAGATGACAGGAACTATGAAATTATTTTCTTCACCTACAAATGGGATTCTATCAAACTTCTTAAAGACAGCTTACTGCAGAGTCATCTCCGAAATCTTCCCTGTCTAGACTCACAATAAACAGACTGATGAAAAAGAGCTGAACTCAGTAGCTCTGCATAACCCAGAAGATGTCCAGTCTCTGTGGCTGGTTGTCAACACCACAGATCTGCAGCCCCGCTACTGGAAGTGCTGCACATCTGACAGCTCCCACCTACACGGGGGACACAACTGCTGCCAGCCGTGGGACAGCATTACACTACCTCTTGTCCTAGCCCCTGCCACAGCTACGGACAGCATGAGACCATGTTACAGTAGCTTCCATAGATTACACCCAGCTCACTCCTACTCCCCCCCCCCCCCCGCCTCACCTCTGTGCTGATCAAGCTATCCACTTTCCAGCTAGAGGGGCTGATGTTCTCCTTTTGGGTACAGAAGGCAGGTATCAATCCTACTCATTAAGGTAGGCAGCCAGGGAAAGAAGCATCAGTTTGTCTTCCTACCTCCAACCCTAGCTCAAAAGAAGGAGAAAGCCATTCACCCGTAACTCCCGACACCTCCTATTTTTTGGTATTCCTTCCTCCAGAAGCTTGGCCTCCAAAGCCCAGAACACACCGTCTGCTTGTTTCATGCAATGTTTTCTGTATTAACAGACCCTTTTCTGCCTGCTCCTTTCTCCACTGGTCTTTCTGCAGTAAAGACAACCAACCTCAAGCCCAAGAATACAACCTGCACTGTGAGAAGTTTTCTTCACCAGGTATGTGAGGCACGACACAAACAAGAAAGCAAAGAAACAGCAAAACACACCATGACATTATGGATAATGACTCAACGAGTAAGACAGAAGGGGAAAGAAGTGAAAAGAAGGAAGCAGATGGAGGACAGCAAACAAAGTCTGTAACAGTCATCAAAAAAATATAAAGGAATATTTAAAATGTTAAATTATACATCAGGATAAAGCTGGTATGTAGTGCAAAGTTCAAAGCTGTACCACTGCTGATGATGAGCTGAGGAGAAGAGCAGCATCCGACAGCCTAACGATGTAAACATCAGTACTTCAATTCACATTAAATACATAAGAAAAATCACATTGGAAATTAGGACTGCTTTCTTGACCTAATTTTGTCGAAATATACTGTTTTCCTGCAAAAGTATGCTTACACTACTTCCAGTGTTAAAACACCTAGAAAAAAGACTGAATAACAGAAAATATATGAATTATGCTCCTTTTTGTCCTGCATTTTTACATGCAATTGTTTCTAAACTTTCAGCACTCTTGGCTCAAAAATCGGGTCAGAAAAAAGAAAAACAAAAAACCTTTTTTTTCCCCAAAATATATTCCTAGGATTTGTTGAGTCTTAAAAACTGAAATTGAACACTCCTGGACAGCCATGTTAATCAAGGCATCTTAACTCCATGCTAGTAAATTTGAAAATTTGTCAGGTGCAAACATGAAAGTAAGCAATTGTTTTCAGGTACTGTTTAAATAGTGAACCCATTATTTAAAAACAACAACAACACACTTTGAAAGCATAAAGAAAAATGTTAACAATTGAAATACTGTTAATAAACAGTTGAGATTGCTTTGTAAAATATAGGTGATTATTTAGTAAGTTAAAAATGCTATTCTATCTAGCATTAAAATAGACCGTACAAGGCAAGACTTCTAAGAAATTTTTATGGGGAAAAAAAAAAAAAAAACACTTCATCTTTTAATATACAAAAGACAGGTACTTCTTTCCTTAAAATAAGGGTTGTGACATTTCAGTCAAATTTAGTTTGAACCACATAACCAAAGTAAATAAGGTGACCTAAGCAATTTAGAGAAGAATATTCCTTTCAACACAAGTGCTTGGTAAATTGATAAGTCCAGCTAATAAAAGGAAGATTTTGTAGCATCTATTTATAGCGAATAAATGTGGACACTGGGCAGACATCCCTCTCCAAAGTGGTTCTCAGCAGCTTTTCTAATTCCCAGTACTATTTTAGACAAGATAAACTCCACATCAATTGGCTTTTCTGAGCATTAAAAGAAGTTAGTATTTTAAAGACACGCAGTGTCTTGAACTGACCCTGGACAATTTGAATTCCATCAAACATACAGCTCTACTAGCCTGAGTAAAACACAACCAGGAGCTTGAAAAAATCTGCTCTAAAACAGTTTGTGACTCTTTACATCTCTGAATATTTAAGTCGTGATTAAGGAAGATGGTACAGAAAGCCATCTTCCAGAAGGAGATGCTTGAAAATACTTAAAATATGCCCCACAGAAGTGGCATTTGTCCAAGGAAAGTCTGGGCTCACTGAAATCAATGAGAGAGTGCTTACAAGAAAACATCTCAGCATTTTGGCTCAAACTTTACCTTAGGACTCAGAGAGCATCTGGAACCACCTCCACCACGGCAGCCACAAAGCCACATGCAGTGGAACCCGGATTGAGTGGAGGCTCGAGAGAGCAAATGAAATGCAAACAGGTTGCTTTTTAAGTTTACACCCACTTTGTCTGTAGGATGGTTGTTAAGACGTGTATTTCATATGACATTGCAGTTTTGAGTCACTTTTAATCTTCTCAGAAAGAAGCAGAAAAAATAGACCTGTAAATTCAAAACATATTTCTGCTTTTGAGATAACACTGCAAAACTGAAAACAACAGTGTAATCACTGCTGTCAGCTAACTACAGCTCTATCATGTGTAGCTTCCTTTCAAATGAGGATGCTTAGTATTATTGAGAGGAAAAAGAATCATCTAGTATGCATACATTATATAGTTTCCTATTGACACTTCAGCTGAAGTGGGGGAAGGAACACTGAGGAATGTAATGCTTAATGTTATGCTACTAATTTAAGAAAGTGCATCAGTAACTACTGAAATCAAATACAAACACACTTTAATAATCAAAGAACTTCGAGTTACAAAGACAACCATGTTAAGGAAAATTAAGGGGACTTAATCTACAGAGTCATCATTACTGGCTCATTAGTAATTTTCCACGTGTTTCCACAAGATAAAACAAAAGAAACAAGGAGACACTCACTGGTACTGGTTTCACTTTCTCTTTAATCAGTGTTAACTCATCTGTGTTAAAAAGTCTTCCTCTCCAGGAATTTCTAAAGCCATCTCATTTTGCACTGTAATTAAAAATACTTTATTTTAAACTGTGCTGGGATTTATAAAAGCATATTTTTACAGATTTCAGATGGCACAGTAAATTTGACTTAATATTATTTTAGCCATTTTTCCTTTTAAAGGCTTACAAGAAGTCATTAATTCATTTAACAACCTAAATGAATGCTGCAGCACTACAGAGCCCCTTGTACACCCCAGCACAGCCGTGGGGGTACCCCTACACATTATGCTCTCAAGGACTGGTGCCTCATATTTTTTCTTATAATTGGCAAAATTAGTAAAGGATCAACAGGTCTGACCTGACCAAATCAGGCTGAAGGGCTAATGATATTTCTGCACTATGCTACCAGGAGCCCACCTTCATGACAGAATGAGCGAGGCCCACGAGCAGCCACCAGAAGGGACAGTAACAACGATGCCAGGGCTGTGCCACGCTCACCCCTCTCCTGCCTCAGCCTGAAGGCCGAATCACATCAGCTCTCTGCTCCAGCAGAAAGCTCACCCTATAGCACCCTAAAAAAGCCTAGATTGGATTAGATCAGTGAGCTAACATCAGTCACTGCTTGCAATACAGGCAACGAACTATGAGCTGGGAACCACCACCCAGGTGCAGAAGCATCAGTTTTGGCCCACTGTACAGTGAGGGAATTGGGTTAGCTCAGTCTGAACTGCACCCAAACCAGCTCCTCAATTCATCTATTTTCTTGCCCGCCACACCACAGGAATTCTGCAACCACAGCCTCTTGGCCAACAACAAATGTTCTGTACAAAACATCCACCAATAATCAAGATGTTTGCATACGGAACCCCAACACGAGGCAAGTGTTTTGGAGGCTACCCTTACTTAAGTATTTTTAGAAGGTTTTACCAGCTATAATAAAAACTAAACCTGAAAATAACTTACCAAGAGCCTCGAAAAGCAGGGAATCATGTTTTGAAGGTGACAATAATCATTCAAAGTTAAAAATAGTAGTTTCAACAACAGCTTACTACTTTGTAAATAAGTAAAACACAGAAATAGTACCTATACCCTCACACAAACACACAACTAATGCAAATAATCCACGTGAATCAGCAGATTTGTGAAAGTACACAGAGGGAGCAGTCCAAATGCTGACATTACCATCTACTGTCTTTTATACTTACTTAAAATGTCGTATTGAAATGCTACGGTATTTTGAAAGGAATAGTCCATGGAACAGTTATTTTGATAAAATTAATTCTGAAATCCAGGACTTAGTAAGTTAGACAAAGACTGCTTTTTTTTTGTTGTTTGCTTGTTTTGTTGTTTTTTTTTTGTTGTTGTTTTCAAAAAAAGTTCAGCTGGATTTAAGTGCTACACCATCCACAATCCAGACCACCACAATGAACGTAAGATGCCCACAGTGTAAACACAAACTGAAGCTGTCTGCTCTTATCCTTCAAAAATACCATAAAACTTAGTGGTGAGAAACTACATCGGATTCAGTACCTTCAGTTAGGAAAGCTACCGGTAACATGAAATGTATGTTTAAATTACATCTCATCATCCATTTTTTAAAAGGCCTGGTTTTTTACACATTGGGTATAGTGAAGTGGGTTCTCTTTCAAGTCTGAGAACCTAAACAAATTCCTCTTTTCAAACTCATACATCTATCAACTCTAATCTGCCTTAAGTCTTTATAAATTTATGAACATGTCAGTTTGGATTGTAAGTTTTCTAACTGCCACAATTAATGCCATGACAAGTCCCGTTTTAGACAGGACTGTATTTCTGTAGTTGTATCCATCCTGGTAGGACTTCCTAAATAAAGTTAACAGTCAGAAGGCCCGAGGAGATCTAGGCACATCTCCACTACAAACATAAGCAGCAATGTCATTTGGGGTAGCAGTATGTGTGACCCATGACAGACAAGGTTCTTGTTTGTGGCTGTGGTCACACTGGCAAAACCAATCTTGCACTGGTCACGTTTGCAGAAGGTTTCTGATGTGGTCGTAGCCACTTCAGGATGACCTCGCTAGCACAGTGAGCGCTGACTGGCTGCTCAAACTGGAGTCTCCACTTTTATACCAAGCAGGTGTCACTTATGTAGCTGTACAGGTACAACAAAATTTGGGAAACTTCCCCGCATCAGGCAGAAGACAATTCCTAGCATTAAGCACCCTGCAAACAGATTCCAATGTTATTTCTGAGTTGTTTTATTCCACCAAAGGAATCAAAACAGGCAGTATTCAGCATCCAGCTAACTAATGGAGCGTCGCAGAAGAGCGGAGCTTCAACCAAGCACTGTAGCTTTGTAAAAAGATACCACCTGGGGAGGTGAGAGGAGAATGGGAAAGTTTAAAAAAGAAGTTTCTTAATCCATGCATACAAAAAGCTGAAAAGAAACATTTCACAATTCAGCCTCCAGTAAAACTGAAGCCTAATGAGTACGAAACACAATCACAAGAAGCCTGTGACAAGAGATGGTGAGAAGTCTCGAAACCCACACAAACACCTACCACACCAAACTCTGTGGTACTGCGTTTACATGAAAGTTGAGGTAAACTGTGTTTTGAAATCCCAAGTATTGCAGATTTTCTGAGAATTAGCAACTATTCCAAGGGCTTTTTACGATGTCCAGAATCAGAATGGCCAGAACTGTGACTAACTTATTTGCATTGATACAGCACAAGCACTTCAGTGGAGCAATGGGAAATCCTGAAATCTGTGGGCCAGTCAGTACAAATCTGATCGTGAAATATTATCTTTGAATTGGCTAGAGTGAAGCCCTGTGCATCAGTCTCAACTTCCTTTATCTCACAATATTTGTGCTGCTAAATTTATACCTGCATAAGGTTAATAAATTGGTCCCGTATCATTAAAAATGTATAACCACAGAAAATTCTGCTGAATTTTCATTAAGGTCTTAGTAAGTGTAACAGAAGATTTGAGTCTGTTGTTTACTTCTAGAGAAGGAAACGTGTTCTGTAAGTACCACTGTTAGCAAGTTAATGCCAAAAGTTACAATACCTAAAGCATATTGTCAAGGACCAGGACTTGTTCTGCCAATTCCTACTTCAACTGGACAATATTTATATTTTCGACCCATGTAATGCCACTGTATGCAGTCTTATGAACACAAGCATCTTAGTATAAGCATATGATTCAGATGAAAAGTTAGGTGGTTTAAATGCAGCCCTGTTACACCCTTTATTTAATAAAATATGTAAAAGACGCCAAAAAGGAAAGTTTACTGTCATTTTAACATCAAACACTGATGTTAAATTTTGGTTACCTTCCAAACTTACTGACAAACCTTAAAAGTTTCAGAGAACTGAACTTGCTTACAGTGTACAATAACAAAAACCTGAGATGTACTTTTACTCCTGTTAAGATTCAAAGGTAAGAATGAACATAGCAATTGGCTTTACACGCAATAACGTTCAATAACATGAGGAAGCAGTGTTTTAGCAGTGCACTGAAGTGTCCCTTACGAATCAGGCCACTTCTGAAAACACTCTGCCCTTTCTCTTGCTCCTCATGCTCTCCTGTGCTTGGCTAAGCGTCTGACTACCCCGTCCAATCAGCAAGACCTAAATAAACCATTTCACTCCAGCAAGACCTAAAAGAACCGCTTCCATCAATAAACGCCAGGAGATTCAACAGCCTGCTAGAGCGGGCAATTAACCGCTGCTCACAAGCTGCCTGAATGTAAACTTGGAGGAGAAAAACTAGAGCTGTGTGTGTGACCTGCCAACCTGCCCTCGGTGGGTTTGAAGCCCCCCAATGATTCGCGTTGCTGTAGGGCCGGGTGAGGCCATTCCCCACCAGCAACCTGGGGGTCAGGCCCAGGAAATTCCCCTTGTAGGGATGCTTCAGGGGTCTCTGGGTCTTTCCCCTGCTCACCTCAGGAGCCCTCCGGCGAGGGGAGCTGCTCGGAGGTGTCCCCCAGCCAAAGAAGCTGGCTTGGAGAGGGGGCGACCTCAGGAGACATTTCCTCGTCCCCCATGTCCCAGCCTGCGTGGGGCCTGATTTCGGCAAGAATGGTGACAGATAAATAGAGGCGAGGAGGTAGAAGATCAACGCATCGTGGGGAGAGGAGGCTTTCTCCTCCCTGGGAAGCCTTAGTCATAGCTGCTCCCATTTTTTGAAGGCCCAGCGGTAGGAAAAATAAATAAATAAATAAAATAAATAAATCCCGGTAACGCCGAAAGGGGGGCCAGAAAAACCGAGGCACAGACATAAACACGGAGACAGACAGGCGGCGTCTCTTACCTTCCTACTCGCTCCTCCGAGGGACACCTTGGGCCTTGTTTTGAAATCCCCTTCAAAGCTGAACATGTTTACAGCTTATCCCATCGAGAGCGCAGCCCGGCCCCCCCCCCGAGCTGACACCGCCAAGGGGGCACCGGGGGCGAGCCGAGGGGCTGCCGGCCCCGGGGAGGGACAAGTCCCCAAAAAGGGACAACCCCCCGGGCTGGCACAAACCCCCCAGGCAGGGACAGGCCCCCCAAAAAGGGCCGAGCCCCAGGGGAGGGCCGGGCACCCCACAGCCCGCCCGCCCCCCTCACGGCTCCCCGGTTCCCCCCCCCTCAACCTCCCTCCCTCCCTTCCTTCCCTTCCCCGCCCCGCGGCCTTCGTTTCCCCGCTCGCCCCCCTTTCTGACCGGCGGCTACGGCTGGGTGGAGTGGGAGGGATGAGGAGGAGAAGGAGGAGGAGGAGGAGGGAGCGGAGGAGGAGGAGGAGGGGGCTGGCGGGGCTGCTTCACTTGCACTGGGGGAGCAGCCGGCTGTGGAGACAAGATGGCGGCCGCCCGCAGCCTCACAGGCGCGCTCCCGCCGCGGGGCCGCGCGCGCCGCCCCTCAGCCCCGCCGCGGCCGCGCTTCAGCCGCGCCTCAGCCGGCTGCCCGGGGCCTGCGCCGCGGTTAAAGGCTACCCTGGGCGTGGGATGGGGGCTAAAAGATCGATGTTTTGTTTGTAGTGTGAATGTTTATTTGTTTCTGTGGGGTATGGTAGTCGTTAGCCCGTGAGGTGGGGTTGTGAACGCTGTACCGGCGCTCAAACCCACCTGAGGAGCACCCCTGTGGGGTCACACTGCAAGGAATGGGAAGAGAAAACGGCTGTAAAGTGGCATCAGCAGAGCTGAAGGGTGAAACTGCACCTGAGGCTCTGTAATCTTACATTTCTTAGCCAGATCACTGTTTTTCAACACTCCGACTGCGTCATTTCAGCCACAGAGGTGACACGGCTGAAAGCGGTAACCAAAAGCATTTATTCACTCTGCGGCTATGAGGTGCTAAATAAATATATGTGCTCAAATAAAGATGTGTGCTCAAATCCAGCTTTCGTTTCCTTTGGTGGAGATGTGGTTGGGCCCGTACTCATGAATTCTCACACCACCGTATCACAAGAAGCAGGTGGCAGAAGACGGTGCATGTGGGAGCTGGTTGCTGGTTGGTGCCGAAAATACAGTGTTGTGTCTATTCCCAAGCTGAGTGACAAGTGGAATGTTTGTTGAAATTTCTTTGAAGTTATATGATTCAGAAGCATCTAGATTTTAATATTTTATTATTACATTTTTTTATAAGGGAAAAGTGCTTGGCAAGGCTGACTATTAGTCCTGCATCTCCTGAGATAACATAGTTTCAGTATGAGCAAGCTATAAGTACTATAAGTCCTATAAGTACTGTTTACGGATGAAGGTGAGGTTTAGGGCATTGTGAAATACCACGTCCAGTGTTGGTTCACAATTTCAACACGTTGCATTTCTGATGTAATATCACACCATTGGTGTACAGTTTGGCTCCAAGAAAACGGAGTACTCTACATTGGAGGGATAGAAAGATTTTTTTTCCATGGCTGACAGCATTCTTTTCAAGTGGACTTCAGCCCCAGTAAATTTGGTAAGTCTCATACAGAAAACCAGAGAAATAATCTAGGTGTCTGTAGCAGTTAATTCACTGATTTTCACTAGTGCAGAAGCAAACTGGAAAGTCATAAGTTCATGCCAAAGTATTATCTGTAGCAAAGCCAATTTAGGGATTACCTCCTGTCAGAAGCCAAACAAATGTGAAACTGCACACACGGAGCAGGGTTTCTATAAAGCAGGTCTTCATACAGGACCAATACACGTTTGGCAGGAGTCTGTCACAGTGTCAGGAAGACACAAGACCCTCCCCTGACCTAGGCTGTTCCCTGCTGAAGAGATGATCAGTGAATGACATGGGCCTGACTGATGAATCTTTGAGACATCTTAGTGATTTGCATGTGCCCCTAGAGGCCACTGTAGGTATAATTTTATTAAATGAAGATAACTTATATAACAGAATAAACTGAATGTTTGTATTTTGAATACAGAGAATTCATGGAAGCATAGAAGAAACTGTAAATGTGTTTTCTCTTTATTTTTAGTACAAAATATACATTTGTATCACAGGGGAGAAGACATACAAGATTCAAAAAACTCACTGTCATGTAGTCAAGAAGTCAGAGTGGTGGCTGGTTTGATATTCTCAGGAAGCAACAAGAGCGGAGTTTCTCCATGATGGAAGACGAGTGGGCACAGGGGGTGACCCAAGGTAGGGCTGTGCCCTCCACAACCAGGACACAACCCCACAAGATTCAAACACAGTGGCCAGAGCCCAGCAATGGTTACAGAGCTCCAGACATGGTGAGGGATGAGCCCAGAGTGTCCAGCCACAAGCAGCAGGAGATGGAAGGTATGTCCAAGGTTCATCCAAGAGACAGGAATGGAAACAGCTCTCCTGAGTTATTCCTGGACTGATGAGTGAGTGGGGGTTCCCCTAAAGCTGGTCAGGACAATTAAGTCCTATTAGTGCATTCAGAGCCCTGATAAACATATGCCTAAGGATCAGGGAATACTGCTCTTGTATGGATGCCTGTGTTAACTCCCACCTGCCTCCCCTGCTGCAATGAAGTTAGCTCCATATGCAGTTTCCCATCTTTCTCATCTCCTTTCACATTGCACATTTCAGGAGGCTTTTTGTTTTTTCCTAATCACAGTTCTCTGCCCTTTGATTGTTCCTTTTGCCCTTTGCCAGCATATACTCACATTGCTGCCAGCTACAACTGGAATGCAGAAAACCAGTTGTTCACCAGACTGCAAACCGTTAAAAAGAATCGATTTTGAACTTCCACTTTTTTCCTTTCAATTCAACACTCAAAAATTTCTTCACTACCCTAAGCCAATATCAATCTTTTCTACCCTTTATTTGATATCAGGTATGTAAGGCCATTCTATCTGGATATGTGAGAATCACAGATGACAAGTGTTCAATTCCCAAGAAAATTCTTTTTTTTTTTTCATTGTTGTAGGACTTACCTCCCTCACCATGTTCTAAGAAAAGAATCAATATCTCTAAGTATATATGTACATACAACATTTATCTAAATACATATATCTCTATGTATTGCTCTAGAACACCTTTGACACATATGTATTGAATAGCATTTGGGTAAATCAAAGTAAGTTCAACAACATGCCTAGCTTCTTACAACAGTCATATATTTTCTTTTAGCATCCAATTTATATATGTGTTGCTGCCTGCTAAATGATTTTTTCTACCCTGCCTGCACTGAACACATGTAACATCTGACACACTTCATTTTTATGGCAGCTACATATACATATACATGCATATACGTATGTATAGTAGATATATTCATATATATATGAAGATTATTAGTTATTCTCCCACAGTCTTTTTTTTCTTGACTAAAAAAATCACTTTGCATTTTTTACCATTTGTCCATATACCCAATATACCGACTAGTTTTGATACTGTTGCTATGACTCCATCCGGGCTGATATGTTTCTTCAGGAGTAGTGACCAAAACAGGGCCCCTCTTTTCCCTATTTTTTTTCCAAAGAGTTTTACCTAAACTATTAGTAAATTTGCAATACATATGACAGAAACATAGTTTTGACAAGAAACCATATGAACTGTGAATCTCACACTTGGACATCTAAGCACTACTTTGCTGGAGCTGGGATGCCAAAGGACCATACCAAAAGTGAAATATTTTTGTTTACTTTTGCTATCAGCTTGAAGCAAAGTGTAAGTTAATAATAGCAAAAACATTCATTACCTTTATGTCCACAGAGGCATATAGCAGCACAGATAAGGACACTGCTTATCGCACACAATCCAGCTGATGAGACTTTTAATTAAGGTTACCCAACATGCTTCTGTGATGTCTGAACTGCATGGCAGTTTTCTAAACTTGCGCCACTGAGTTTATTGCAACGATAAAAATAGGATTGCGCCATGTGCTACCATCCTTGCTGTGGCTGAAGTTAACCACTGCTCGGTAACAGCTGAATGAACAGGAGCATTTCCATAGCTCCCATGTCCTGTATGTCCCTGGAGGGTGGATGTTCTCTAGGCAGAAATCTTCTGTAGTTTTGCAATTAAAATCCACATCATAACATACATACAGTGACCCAATCTCAGCATGTTTCATATCTCCTCTGGGATGTCATGTAGGTTTGGTAGTCTGTATTGCTTTTTGTTTGCAAATGGGGGACAGAGAGAGAGACATTGAAGAACTCTGTGCCTGAGCAGAAGTAAGATTAGTTCTGTCATTGGCATGGAGTGAGGGTAAGTTTTCAGAGGCTATGAAAATAATTTATTTTTCTTTTAAGTGCGTGGCATAGAAACGAAAACAGCAACACACACAAGATGGTCACATTTGTAGACAATAAGGGCAAAGTGTAATCGAGTCCACATAAGAGTGAAATTTGTTTATAGATTCTCCCATGGGCTGGAAAGAATCATGGGCCTGGAAATAGGACAGGAAAAAATTCGTGCTACATATCTAACTATTCTAAGATCATAGCCTCCTGTGCTCCCTGGTCTTCTTTTTCCTTTTTCACTGTGCATGACTTGGAGCAAAGCCATCTTCTAAAAGTAGTTTGTTGACACCTTGATACTGAGCAGAAGAAAACCAGGAATTAAGATTTAATGGGCAGCAATAATGAAAAGAAAAGAGAACTCCTTCCCAACAGCTATGAAGATCTTCAGTTTATGGTGTGCTGGGTGCTAAGGATAGCATTACTGAGGTGACATGAACTTTTAAAATTATGGAGCTACTGGTAACTTACTGTAAGTAGAGGCACACTCTGTCTCTGTCAGGGAGAGATTTTATAGTTTTTGTAAACTCTTCACTTATTAAAAAAAAAAAAAAAGAAAAGTAGTATTAAAAACCAAATGTTATACACGCTGTTTGTACCTTTTGAATGAGCACCATTTTTCATCTACAATATTTTTTTACAGTCAGACTAATCCCCAAACAATTTAACTTCTGATGCATTGTCCTGGCTCCATTCTGTGTATTTATTCCTGTTGGTATAATCCTTATTTAGACAGGGTAAGCAATCAAGAGTATATTTGGCAGTTGCTCAGCATTGTGGGATATGATGGCCAAATTGTCACCATCTTACCATTACTTTCCATTCCCTGTGCAATTATAGTAAAGTGTCCTAAACTTTTATGCTGACTTGGTGAACTCAGATGAAAATCTAAGATGCACTGACAGCACCTCGTTATGTGCTATATTTCTTTCCAAGATGCAGAAACATTCCAAAATGCAGAAATATTTTTACAAGAGTGCATAATAAATGAAGAGTAAATAAGTTAAAAATTCTTTAATTTACAAGAGATGAGTCTTGAGATTAGTCCAAATGTTTTGATAGGCCAATATCTGATTTCTAGAAATACTTTAATAAGGTTTGCTACTCATAAGGATTGATGGTGGGATGTAATTTTATTTTATTTTTTAATTTATTTACTCTGGGTAAAACACTGAAAATTAAATCTATTCTATCAGAGAAGATACTGGCAGGACTGTAAGGTAAAAAGCACTTCACTTAAGCACTTCCTTTAGTTAAACCTGAGTGCCAACAGACATTGCCAAGGAATGAAGACATTTTATTTAAAATTACACTGGCAAGAGACCATCAAATTATCCTTAACATTTTCATTAAATTGAGATACAGATATAGTTAGGGTAGTAAATCTTTTCAATACAAGGAGTTTATTCCTGAGCCAAGGCCAGATTCAGCAGTAATTGTAGGAACTATTAAGACCTAAAACCTCATCTACATTACCAAAACAATTGTTCAAGGCTTTAGCCCAGTTTTGAAAAATGGACCGAATCCATCCTGTACTACAAAACTAATCAGACCGGTGAACTACAATGATCCATTTGGATTCCAGTCCGGGGTGAGCATTTCATGTCTCGTTGGCTTGATTCAAGATTTGGGGGTTTCCATTAGAAATCCCTGAATATCTCTAGGTTGTCTGCAGTTCATGCTCCCAAGGCTCTAAAACAATCAAAGCATTGGTATCTTTCATAACGCTGACACCTTATTCCTTTACAGGAATGTCTAGCTGAAGATAATAAGGAACCTTACATCCGTAGTTTCTAAAATGAAAAAATAAAATAAATAAATAAAAAGTTATTACCCTATGGTCTCAGCTCTGTTATAAGATATACATAACAAAATTTCCCCCCAGAGCTTCCTACATTTGATTCACAGCCTTTGATTGAACAAGATAATTTATTTTAGGTATCCAGTCTTCTAAGGAGTGTAGGGATAAGGGCTTATTATAGTTTTATAGCTATAATTGAGAGCTGTTATTATGTTACTTGGCAAGTGTTAGTTAACCATAAATCCTAGTTTGTTTTCTGGATTTAAAAATTGTAAACATACTTAATTCCAATACTAGCACTGCAAAGATATTCGGCTAAATAATAAAGTAAAGATTAGGATGGTCTTTCCCAAGTCTGCCTAAAAACTTAAGTATCAATTTATTTTAATAGGAATGGAGTGTCCGTGATCCTTAAATGTCTTTGAAAGCCCAATTACCAAGAATAATTACCATCAAGTGAGCAGAAATATAACTTCATACTTACCTTTGTTATCTTTGGCTCACCTTTAATGTACCTGGAAGCTTTCCCTATATATAAGCATTATAAAAATTGCCGTTCTAAGCAAATTCCAACACGCTGATTTTATGCTGACAGAAACATGTGTGCTATGGGCCAGTACATCTCTAACTGTTGTTAAAACATGTTCCACTTCATTTCCTATTTAAATTGGTTGGAGTACTTTCACCCTCCCTTGGTGCCCGTGTAAACAAGAGCCTTATCAAAGTCAAATCTTTCTTGTGGTTTGAGGAAAACCAGACCAGATTATTTCTTTGGTTTAGCTTACCTGAACTTCTTTGTGATACACATTTATATGTGCATATATATATGGATATTTGTATGTGTATGTATATATGGGAGCATTTTCTTGCAAAGTGTTCCAGAAGAAGAATTTCAAGAGGTCCTTCATGACAAATAAAGCACCAATGATTTTTTATGGTTTTATATGTCTAAAAAAGAAGATCTCAGTACAACCTAACCTATGTTCGTTAAGTATGAACAAACACTCAGATGGGTTGCTCAGGGTACAGGCTCTTGTAAGAGTGAAAACAAGTAAGAAAACATAAGCCAACATCATGATAAGTCAGAAGATGATGAGATAATTATGAGGTGGAAGTGAACTTCAGAACCTACTGGAAACATAGAAATTGAAGGTAGCTGATAAGGTCATATTGTGAAGACTCATCCAAAAATTCAAAGGGCATAAATTACAATCTTTTAGAAAATAATTAGGAGAAAACAAGGGAGAAAATAAAAGAGAAACCAATTAAGATAACTAAGAGGAAACAATAGTGTTCTGATATTTTAAATGATTCTGAACAATTTAGTACAGCTGCCCTCTGCAGTTCTAGAATATTCTTCTGACTTAGCTTTGTGCATCATTCAAGTTATTCAGATTAATTTTCTGCATGGGTGTATTAGCTCAGTCCTAAACGAGGTGTATAGGTTCCTTTATAAACTTAGATTTTGCACCATTGTGATCCATAAATTTAGCTTACCAGAGGTTGAGTTTACGCTGCCTTAGAATAAAGTTCCTGGCTTTTACTTTTACCTACACAAATATTTCATTGAGTGAGATCAGTGTGATTGATTTTTTTTTCTGTCTGAGTATTAGGCTTCTAGTCTAACCTCTTCATCTCAGCCTCTCAACAGAGGCACTCCTGTCCTCTTCCAACCTCCTTCCTTAGACTGGGTTCAGCTGATCCCTTGCTGGATAGGAGTGTTCATTGACTGCCCGGCTGAGATGGGAGTAGGTGCTTACCATGTGCAGGGTTCGTGTTAGCCAGGATGAACTCACCCTCCTCATGACTAAGACATGCCATACAATATTCATCCAAGAAGGAGGAGCTGTGACGCTTGGGCAGACTTTGAGACCTAACTGACAAATGAGCAATAAAATTGTTTGGGATTATTCTTAATGTCAAACAAGTGTTTTGAGAAAAGAGCCAGAGGCTGCTGAGTAATTCCTGCTTTATTCAGGACTCCTCAGTGCAAGGAAGACATTGAAATACAGGAGCAAACATGTCGGAGGAGCAACAGGATGATGAGGGGCTGGACCATAAGATACAACGAGAGGCGGAAAGAGTTGGGTTTGTTCAGCCTTGAGCTGAAGGAAAGACCTTACTGCTCTTTGTAAATAAATATATTAACTCTAAATAATGGCAGGGGGTAGGGAAGGTGGAGCCAGACTCCTCAGGGAGTTTTGCACAGCTTGAGGACAAGGCTTGCAAGGAGGGAAATTCTCACTAGCTATTAGGAAGCAATTTTTCTGGTAGGGGTGGTCAATCACTGGAACGGGACCCAGACACCTTGTGACCCCTCCATCCTTGCTGACATCCAGACCTTCACTGCCCAAGGTGTTGAGCAATCCGTTGCCCCTGCTTTGAGCAGGGGGGTTGAATTAACCCCACAGGTACCTTCCAACCTCAGTTTTTTTCTGGGTCTGTGGTTCAGTTCACCTCGCTAGATAGTGACAGCGTGGCCATTGACATCTGAGCTGGTTGTCCTGGGTTCCCTTTGCCATCAGTGTTGTGACTCATCCAATATTGACTTTAAGATGAGCTGCACCAGTCCACGCTCAGTAGTATTGCTCAAGTGCTGAGATCTTTTTGATGACAAAAGAAGTCTTCTAAGCCACAAGGACTTTGTCGTATCAGTCCTTCACTCTTTGCCTCGCTTTCCCGTTTGTAAAGCAGAGATACTCCCACCTCAGTATTTCTTTTTCTGTAGTAACACATTTGTGAATATCTGAGTATCGCTCGGAGACCATGATGTTGGCTGCTATATATGGAAATAGAAAAAAGAAATAAAGTTTCCAGATGATGACAGCGCTGTGGCTGCCTCTTCCCCTAAGCAATGCCAACAATAATTAAAAAAAAGCCTTTTATCTTCAAATGTATTTCAGAGCCAGTCCGCAGTGAGAAGAGCTTCTTAACATATGAACTTTCAGATGGCTGGGTTGAAGAAAATATGGAGCTTTCCTTTAAACAATTAGAGCCCATTTTGCTAATCAATTTTTGTCAGGCTCCTCGAAACATTTTTCACGATCAGATTCCAAACTGTCTTGAACAGCATGAACTAGCGACCTTTTATCAGTCCAGTTTGGGGCACTCTGATACATCCCTGCTCAAATTAAATAAATCACAAACCTTAATTAACAAAGACTGGCATGACTGCAAAAGCAATGAATTTGTGCGCTATCTGAGAGATCACAAGCGTGCAGTAGTTACAATTAATGGATTTAATTTTAAACGCCGGGGCTCCTGCATGAAAGTGCCTGAGAAGTCCATCCTGGCATTCTTATTGCTCTTTAATTATAATTGATGTACCTGGGAAAGATGTCAGCAGTGTACATTTTAATACAGGTGATAGTCTCCCTTAAGAGCTCATAGTCCTTGCTTGAAACAGTCAATGATATGCAACAAGGTTTTGATGAAATCCAAATTTATTAGGGTTATTAAAAGTCATTAATTATTTGGCACTGTAGAGATGTAATCTGGTACTATTTTTTTAATGGACAGCTTTATATATTTAAGTTTGAGAAGTGAGGTTTATTTTTAGTTTAAAATATTTCCGTCCCTCTTGGCCCCCTTCTGCCATTCCTGTTTCTTTCAGATTTCTCTCTCCTTTTTATTTTTCCTCCTCAAGCTGAAGTCTTATCTTTCAAACAGCTATTTCCAGCTATTTTCCATGTTTTATCCAACATCAAGAAAGGTCTTCACTGCTCCACTATCACTGTTCTTGTGAGAAGCAGCTCCCAAGAGGTTCAACCAGCAATGAAGAGTCAAGCCTAAAAAATCAAGCCAGCTAACATCAGCAAAAGATAAATCCGTCTTCTGTTAAATGGCATCGAGTCCACTGGCATCGTTTGGGGTGTCAAGCTTAATCTGGACGTAAGTGGCCTGAGAATTAAATATTTTCTTTGTCCCACCATCCCAGAGGCAGCCCAGCAAGTGGGGCTGACAGCAGGGACAGGCAGTCAAGACGTGGCAGGACACCAGCTCTGCTCTCACTGCCCACTTGCCTGTGCCATCTGGAGAACAAGGGCAGCAGCTCCTGCCTCTGCAGGAGGGTACGGGGCATAAAAAGTGGCAGCAACAAAGAAGGAGGTGGACAATGCCAAAAGAAGACAGCATTTCCCCAACCCGTGTGTCCCAAGAGGAACGTGGTGAGGTCAGGTCTGCTGGGATCTGTGACCTTCTTCTCCGAGCTGGTTGGACCATGCTGCCCTCATCCCAAGGGCATCAGATCTCCCTGCAGGACAAGATTAAAAGAAGTATTTGCACTCTAGCTGACTCTCATAATTACAGCACAAACCTAATGATAACTAGTGATTCTCTTAATGCCTCAACTTCTGCCGTTATTAAACTGGAGGAAAACTCCAGCAATCAGTTAAAGAGGAAAATTAATTTTCTAGTTACAGAGACTGGGAATGGGACATAGGTGAGTCCTGAAGGCTCATAAAAAACAAAAGGCAATTAAAAAGAATCTCATATGGATTTTGTCATTTACTTTATGAAGGGTTTGTCATTGACTTTAATGCAGTCAGAATTTTCTTGATTCCTTTTACAAAAGTGTATTTCTTAAGGATGCATCATGATTATTGGGGCCTGATTCACCATTTTAAAATATTTAGGGTTGGCAATGCAGTATTTTATGGAACTATGTAACTCACTGGTATTACTATTTGGTAATTTTTGTGTATTGTGCATCACTGGAACACAAGCCTTTCTTTTAAAAATTAGACAATGAAAATTGAAGAACTGAAACAGTGTATGAACTATGTTTTGTATTAATTATACCTATCATCAGTTCCATTTTCTGTGCTTATGAGTTACAGCTACTGAAGCCAGTATCAGCGATTAATGGTGAAGAATCGACTACAAATACTTTTTAACTGAGACATGGAAACTTGCCTACAAGTTTTACTTGCTTTGCATTATCTGGTACCATTGTCTGAAGCAAATAGATGTTGTGAGAGATATGAACACTGGTTTGGCCTCTTGTGTAATGCAGGACATGGAATTTGATCCAGTTCTTCTGCAGTGATCCATACACTCTCAATGTATGACTTGAAGAGGCACCCTGCATCATGCACACAAGTTCCCTGCTAGCACAGACTCCATATGTATAATCCTTTGCACAAATTTATAGAGCCCCAGCCTAACAAAATTGGGCTTTATGAAATAGAAACTGACGGGTTTATCCTTCAGGAATTTGGCCGATCCCTCTTTGAGTCTGTTTATCCCTTTGGCCTCTGCAACGTTGTCCAAGAGCAGAATCCTGGTGCTGCATGCCTGTAAAAAAATGCTGCCTTCTGTTTGCTTTAAATTTTTTACTTCAGTATTTATTGGTGGTTCCCCAGCATCCAGAACCTTCCCCTTTTCCTGATTATTCCCTTTAGAAGCTGTTGCAGAATCTGACTGATACAGAGACTAAACCCCCTTTTTTTTAATTTCTAGCCTAACTCCTGGCCAGTTTATATCCATTTGCTCTTGCACCAGCGTTGGCCTCTTTCTTATCAGGTGGAGTGTTTATATACAAAAAAAATCTTCTTTCTGCCCAGTCCAGTTTTGCTAGGCTGAGCAAGCTCTGCTGGGTTAGGTGGCATTTCCAGAAACAGGCTGAGTCAATTCAGCTGCCTCGTACCATCGAAAGGGGCAAGGGTCTCCTCCTCCCTCTCCTGCCCATGTGTTTGTTTCCTGTGCAGTCTTGTCTTCTCTTTTCTTGTATCTCCATAATGTTGTGGTCTCATAGTAATCCTGATCTTCCTTTTCCTCAGACATTTTCGGTTGATGAGTTCCATTCACAGCAAAAGTTTCTCTTAGTTTTGGACCCCAGTACTTTCAGATATTGGATACTTTCTGAAGGATATTCAGGTTCATTTCCATATTGACAGTGCCTTTCAGCTTCTTACTATCAGCAAATTCCCATGTGTGTCCAAGTCATTAACAGAAATATTATACAGGACAGGTCCAAGGCTGGACAAGCCCTAGAGAACATCTCTGGTGACCCTTCAGCTTAAATGGTTTCTGCTTGACAGAAGTATCACTTTATCAACTAAAGAAGGATTACAGTCACTTCATGGAAATCGTGATGCAAAGCAGCCAGCTTATGCCAGACAGTTTGACTTGGATTTTTTTCCTCACCATCCAAAGTAGCTTAAACCTAAATGAGAAGAAAATTGAAAGAGGAAAAAGTAAAGGATATACAAGCTAAATATTGTTGATTTCAATGATCCTCTTGTTATTTTTGTTTGCTCATATTAAGCTTTTAAAAGGGATTTTTTTCTAATGTGGATTATATTTGGAAGTCTTCCTGAAAACTGTATATTTTAAAGCTAACTTTAAGTGTTTCAGAGATTGACTCATGCATCCAATGCCTTTAGTGTTTGCAGCTGGTGATAACGTTTTTCTGGTGACTATACCAGAGGATTTTAGGAAGTTTCTTATTATCCCTTCCCTCCACTTTAATTAGATTTAAATTATGAAGTTGTGGCATGTTTAGCATGGCTGGGAGTCACCAGATAGTATATCACAGATTATCTTTGAATATTTATTTATCTGACTTTAGAGACAGAACAACAAGATCTTGAATATTTGCTTCTTGTTAGTTGCGGTGAAGAGTTTTTTTAGAAACTGTAGTGATAAAGTTCAGTTTTTCATCTTGACTCACTGAGCTGACTTATTTCTTAGATAAAGCTCCTATCCTCAGGAGCCACACAAGCAAACAAAACACCATCTGATGCAAAAAAATATGAAATGTGTTTGTTGGCCTCGCACTGTCCACTATCTAGGACACGAGACTGAAAGGAGAACTAAATTTTACAGATATGTTTAACTTTTGAACTCAAGAAAAACTGTTTTCTTAGTTTCAGTCTGTTGCTGCTAGAATGACAGTTTTACAGGGCAATCTCTTGCTGTACTTAATATGCTTGCAATATGTCACTGCTGATCATTAATTTACTAAATAAAGTAACAACTGGTAACAATTTCCCAAGACATGACATCTTTTGTAGATTATACTTTGGTTTTAAGAATGTTAACCTCAAGAAGTCCAATAACAAGGCCTGATTTTCCATAGCATAACCTTGGTATCTATAATATATATATATATATATAGCTGAGTGAATACAGTGAAAATATAATTATATTCAAAGAGCAATTATTGCTGTACTTGCATTAACCTTGCAAGTCTTATGCTTAAAATGTCTATGTAATGTATTTAACCTTGCATTTGTTAATGAAATATGATGAGCAAATCTCCATACAAAGCATGTGAGACAATCAGGGAATCTTTACTACCTAGTGCTCATATAGCGCTCGTCATCAGGTGCCATAACATGAAAGCAAGAAAGATGGCTGCAAAAACATACAGTGTAAAAGGGAAGGAAAAACGAAGCCAAAGAGACAGGAAAATGTCGAGAACTGAAGTTATTTTTATCATGGTAGTTTATCCAGAGACTTGTCAAGATTGTACCTATATTGTTTTTAAAGCACTAATGCCAAGTTAACCATGCTTTTCATGGTTTGGGTCTAATAGATAAAAGAGAGGATGACAACTGAAAGTATTTCTTAACTTGAAGAGATAAGGTAGGGAGACCTTATCAAGAAGCATGCTCAAGATCACATGGGAAAGCAGTAGCAGAGATGGCAGACTTCAGTGTGAATTATTTTTAATGGTTGTACCTGATGACGTTGAAGGTCTTTTCCAACCTAAATGACTCTATGATTCTATGACTTCTGTCCTCTTTCCTATGAATCAGTTGGGCTCCAAAGGTTTCCTTTAGCATGGACATTTGACCTGTATGACAGAAAATGCTGTTGTTACATTTGTGGTAGATTTATCTTTTGTTCTCATTCCAATATTCAGTAGCATGACTTCATGAATCCCACATTGATTTTATTTGTCAACATTTTCCTTTTCATTGTTAACCCACAATCCCCCCAAATTGCTCAGATTACTGATGTTCAAGTGACCAAGTGACAAATAATTCTGCAATTAGAAGGAAAGAGACAGTTGATGTTATCACTGAAATGTAATTTCTAGTCACGGTCCAGTCCACACAGAGAAAATTTTGACCTGATAATGCATTGAACTCAGGTTGAATAATTTACCCAGAGGTGCTGATTAAGCCTGGTCCATGCTCATTTCTTAACACAGCATCTAGGTAATATGAACCAGGACTAGCTCTATTCAACCAGGGCCTTCTCACACTTTCTTTGTGAGCCCAAAAAGAAATGTTCTCCCATGCTCACAAGGAATGAAGTTATTGAGCAGGTCAGCTTTTACCAGTGCTGTGAATTATAAACCTTGGCCTTGAAAAGCTTTGTCAGACAAATTAATAAATGTGGAACAATATAGACACAATTGGAATGTTATTTCATAGAGTAATTCAATTCAAGTGAAGCTAGCTCTACAGAAGAAATCTAAAGGAAGATAAATTGTGTTACCTCTGTAGTGATGACACTGCTAAAGCTAGATTAATTCATAGGAGTTAATGGACATCGACCTTTCCTAATATCAGACCATAATTGGCAAATGTGATATTTTCCAGCATCTAGAAAGTTCATATTTAATATTTGAGCATTAAAACTGCATGAGATTGTTTGGCTATTTAAATTTTGCATCATTGCTGGACAGTTAGTAGCCATCTTGCACCAGAAAAAGAAAATCCAAGACTCGTCATGTTATTCATCATATGGATTTAGTTTCTATGAAAAGAAGACAAACAATTTTGGAGGCAAAGTTTAACATGAAACCATCCAAATGTCTCCATTGAATATTTCATTGGAATATACCTCTGAAGAAGGAATTTAGGTATTTTTGTACTACAAAAATGTTGACTAGAGTAGGTTTTCTGAAAATTTACAAGTGCATTTTTTGAGTAGCTTATACAATATAAGAAAATCAGTATGAATCTTTTTTTGGAGGTTCATTGTTTTTATTGTTAGTAATTATTTTTTTTTTGTCACATTTGTCCCATACTGAAGCCTCCATATAAAAAGCAGTGTTGCAAAATGTTAAAAATACAAAATTTTGGAAGCTTACTGATGTGAAATATGACTAGGAGACTGTAGCAAAACAAAGACAGAAAGTACATTCCAATTGTATGAATCTGCTAGTGTAACATCTCTTATTCCTTAGATTTGTTCATTTTTGCTTTTAAATTAGGTTTGTAGCAATAGCTGTATACTATTTTTAAATCTTGGCAATATAAAAATCTTTTAAATTTGGGAAAAAATTGAAGGTTAATTTTTTTTTGCTTTGCCTCTGCATTCTTCAAGTCATTATGAATGCTTTCACTTAATGTTCCAATTATGATTATTTTAAAAGAAACATTGTCTAATGTGACAAATGGATCCAATCACAAATGGACTTAAAATTTGGATGACTAATGGATCTGATGACAAATACTTAAAAGGCAGTCCAGCACTTCGGGTTTCACTGACATCTGCATTTAAAATAGGAATGAAATTATTTTCTAATATTTGAATAATAAGATGTCTCTGTCCCAAACTCTTACTCATAGGAAACTGAATCCATTAGCTGAAAATGTTAGATAAAGTCATTACATTATGTTCTAACCATTTTTAAAGCAGTTCCTTTGGAAAAATATATTGGCAAATAAAGTTCTTATTTGGATCTGTCTAACAGCAGAGTTTCTAAAGTCTACATGTATAGGTTGAAAAATGAGCCATTTGTAGATTATTCTAAAATCTAAGACATGGTCTATTTTAAGGTTTACTAATGTGTAAATGTTGGCTTTAGTAGAGTTACCACAGTTTTATATTGCGGAGCTTACTATATAACACTCTTCCCAAAATATATCTAATGTAAATTACTTTTCAAATTAGTTTGTCATAAAGTGTTTTTCGCAGCAAATATTGCATCACAGAATTGATTTTGTATTAATTACTTCTGATGACGCATAAGCTATGCACTGTATTTCTCCAGGACAAGTCACCCAGAGAACAGCAGAGATAACATTTTATCAGGGGAGTAACTTCAGCTCTGCCAGTTGAGTGATTCAGCATTTCTCAGACTGAGTTATAAACTTATCTCCTGCAGGGTGAGAGCCTCTTGGCTGAAGAAGCCTCTTGCTAAGGCTCCATCACTGCAGCCTGAGCCCCCACCTTGCCTTTTGTCCTCTCCCTGTGCCTTTCTGCTGGCTCCTAGAGCAAATGTTTCTGTGGGAATCTCAGCCTTCAGTTGCAGCTCAAGCAGCTCTAGACAAAAGCCTGAAATGTATATCAACAAGAACATTTGTGAGCTAGCAATCAGAAGCACTCAATTACTTATGGATTTTGTTATCATTTTTAAGTCATACACGGTCTTGCAAGAGATTTTGCAGGGTCATCCATCATCAGGGTAGGTGACCCTGCCCATGACAAGGGGGTCGGAATTGGATGATCTGTAAGGTCCCTTCCAACCCAAACCATTCTGTGATTCTATGATTTCAATGTCTTCCTTCATTCCCATGTGTGGGGTATTTTCCCACAGTGCTTAAATCCCATCTTTTCAGATTCAGTGCACTGACCTGGTGGAGCAGCCTGGGGCTGTGGTAAAGATGCTCAGCCCCAGGTATGAAGGCCAGAACACCAGGAGAAATGGATTTGACCCCACATAATGAAAGCCAAGGAAATCCATCAGCAATCCCACAGCAATTCCACACCTTCCTGTGAATGATCACAGACTCTATGGTACTGGGAGGCTGGTGCCAAAAGTTCACAAAGGCCTACCATGGCTGCTCCCATTTAAGCCATTTTAGATGTATACAATCTCTTGCTATTGTACAAATCATTCTATGGATATAAGCATTGCAAATATCATACATGCATATACAGAATAAAGGAAGAAATGTGATAAGGCAGTCTGGATATGGTCCAGGAATTACCCCTTTACAGAACAAAAATGACTTGAATATTTTTCTTTTAAATTGGGCTCGTATCATTTTTTAATTTTTTTAAACGATATTCAAGAAAGGCCTAAAATCTGTTGTATTTATGCATTTGGGGCTTCAGGACATTTTTTTTATTATTATTTTTTAGACTTTGCTAACTCCTGCCTGGACCAGAAATCCATGGTGCCTTGCAGCTAGTGAATGAACAGAACACAAGAGACAAAAGACTGACAGCTGTGAATTGGGATTATCAATCAGATGGCTTCCGCAGGACTTATTTCTGACAACCATTTCATTTCAGTCAGTGACATTTGGGATGGTGGATGTCAGCTCTCTCTTTTGGAGGCACAGTACTCCCACCCCTACAGCCGCAGTCAGAGAAATCACAGCATGCACCTTCCAAGTAATCCAGCCCCACCTAGGAAAAATAGAAATGACCAATGCACAAAATATCTGCTTATTTTAAGGCAATAAGAAGAAGAAGCCCTTCGGTTAAGAAACAAGATGAAGTCTTCAGGTGTTCTTTATAAAGACCTGTAGTAAAAGACACAAGAGGCATTTCATGTTGCTTTTAGAGCACAAGATGGAGCACCTGAGTGTCTGAAAGCAGAAGAAACCCCAAAGAAATTATAGAGGTCAATTTAACAACCAAGTCAGTTGTGATTAATACTCCATACTGTTAGACTTTCTAATCCTCATAGAGGAAACTTCATGTGACACAAATGTCTGATGAAAGATGGCCATCAGATGGAGTTTCCTCCTCCTCGCCTATAGGTTTTACATGGAGAAGATTAAATTGGCTAGCTTCACAGCCTTATTTCCTCTTAAGCTCATTGCTCCGATCACTCAGTCACTGCCCCCATTTGCTAGTATTAGAGCTAGGAAATTCCCCACAAAAGCAAACAAGAACGACATGAGAGGTCTCACAAAGCTCTTTCCTCCAAAACAAACAAATGAACAAACAAACCCTTAATAAAGATACTTTTTAAAAGTATTGAATGCATTCCTCACCAATTCAAAGACATAGAAGAACAATAGTGTAGTACCGATACTCATCCATTGCCTTCTGCCACCGTAATGCTGACCTGCAGGAGCAGGTTTACACCTCTCCAATGCACTTGCTTTCCAGTCAATGCCTGCACTTGTACACCACAAAGGAACAATGTGGGGCTTTTCCTAGCATGGGAAGGAGGCATTCTGGCCCTCCAGCCCCTTGGGTATCCATAGAATGAGAAACCTTCTGTCCTTCAAGGGTTTGTGTCCCCAACACTTGCATTCTCACTCCCCAGGATGGCAACACATATACTGAAAAATGCATACAGCTAAATCCACACCCACAGGCATTTTACCTATTATTTACTGAGAAAAGCCTGTGCTAAGAGCTGTGCCCTTCCACTGATCTCATTCTGCCTCGCCAGTGCTTCCCTCCAAAATCCTGAAGAACTCAACTGCTCTGTGTTGTCCCTGGGGCCATGGGAATATGCAAGGAGGCAAAAGGAGGCAAAAGGAATGATGTTGCTCGTGCTGTTTCCGATACTCCCGATGTCTTCCTAGATGTCTTGGATACCTTTACTCAATTTTGTGCTAAAACACAAGTTTTTGGCTTTGCAAACTCTTACTTTCAGGCAATAGAACCACTTACAATGTAATACTGTCAAATGCAATAATGCTTACAGGTTAAGCTTTACAATATCTAAAATCGTGGCTTCAGTGACCTGGTGGTCTGGATTTATTTTTTTCTCAGTTTCCCCCAGATCACATCTGGTACAGTTTCAACATTTTTTCATCTGCAAACTACATGTGGAATGAGAATGATAATAAAGTTGCAGCTACAAAACTTGGGTTGATAATGAATAAAACAGAACAGAATCCAAGGATCCGGGATGGAAAGCATTGTGACTTTGTTAGCTGAGTTTTTATACTGACTTAGTTCCCAAAAGTTTAGAAGTTGGGCCTCAGCTTAATCCAGCAGGATTTAGGTCTTTTATTATTTTTACTTCATTTTTGTAGGATTTTACAACATGAAGCTGCCACTCAAGTTTCTCAGCAGTTTGGATAACTCACACAGGAAGGGTGAGCTGCATTTTGTCTGCCAGAAAACATCCCCAATTCCCCTGACTTCAAAGAAGGCAGGGCTGGCTCCCGATGGTCTGTTTTGTTTCTCTGTCAGAAAACTCTGTTTTTCACAAGGTTAAAATACTGCTTTACAAATTCTGTTTGCACATGATGATAGTATAAGAGGGTTGGGATCTCTAGTCAGGCTGAGCGGTGTTCAGCCTAGAGAAGACATGAGGACACTGCCATCCTAATCCTGAGACCATGAGGCTGTTCTTCATTAGTCCCATCTGCCTGTGGCCCCCAGGATTTATGGCTCACCATAAGGGTGGGATTTTGGCTATATCCCTTTCCTTAGGAATGGGTACAAGGGTCAGGGAAAAGCTCAATTCCAGGATCCTTGCAATGCTGAATTACTAGAAAATAATTACATAAAGTATAAATTTAAATGTCCCCTCTCCTTAAAACTCCCATTTGTTTTGATGCCTGATGAAAAATTGTCAATAATTCCAACTGCATTCCTGAAACTGATGACTATTGTGTTGTTTCCTTGGGGCTCTTTTTTTTCTGTCCTTTCTGACCCGTCCCTATTCTCCTTCACCTCTCAGACTTAGAAGTGCTTTGTCTTGGGTTTGTATAACTCTTAGCACATTGGGACCCAACACAGGCAATAAATAGTATTGCAACAACTAAAATTAGAGGCCAGTGTCCAGTACTGCCAGGGAAAAACAGCAGGTTTTTCCATTCAAGGCATTCCTGGGAGAAACCAAAATCAAGATCCTTTTCCTTTCTTGGCAATGAGTCAGTGATGTGACTATCAAATAGAGATTCTAGGAGCAACAAAGATTATGATATGAATGCAGTTTAATCAGTCATTTTACAACAGCAACAGTGGCAATTAGAAGTGTTTTAGTACTTTCAGGTCAAGCTTAAAAATGAAAGAATTTATTGCTGCTGATTTAGAGATTAACATTGTGCCAATTAATCAATTACTCAGTATAAAGAATTGACAATTCATTGACATTCTTCTTCCAGGCTGGCAAACTACTATTTTGTAGTTGAGGATTTAAATGTATCTGTATATGTGTACGTATATGTACATGTACTTGTATATGTATATCTGAAGCTAGAGCAACAACTGTTTCAGAAGAAAAGCAGCCGGGAGGGTATAGGGAAAACAAAAATTACATTGAGAACCCTGGCAGTTTTCATCAACCTCTGTAGTGACAGAGTTATTTCAAAATGAAAAAATAGGTAGGGCATTTGATTATTGCATAAAATATACTCTGAAGCAAACATCCTGGTCTGCTGTATAAAGGCAGCCTAGGAATCACATCATCTCAGCCCTGCTTCCGCTGCTGCGTTTGTTAATGAGTTGTCTGTAGGCGTTTGGGGAGAGCAGAATGAATGAGTAAAATAACAGGGCAATTTACCTTTAACTTTCCCCTTGGGCTTGTCCATACTACATTTCTTGTCTCAAATAAAACCAACCTGCATGTTAAGTCTAGGTTCCAAAAATAACCATTCCCACCTGATGCCCTGTTTGGATGCTGGAGATCAAAATCATCTGGAGAACTGTTTCTGGCTTATACGAAAGCAGAGTCAAGCTTTGAACAGTGCACCCAGACCAGTGTTTGAACAACTTCTGAAACAACTAGCACCAAAGGAGTTCCACAGCCATGAAACCTGTGTGAGATGCCAATCTGTCCTGAGCCTCTGGTGTGATTCCCACCTAACCCCAGAGGGAGAGAGATTATTGTTTCCAGGGTGCTGAGAAACCTTTGTATTGTGGGCTGGTGGACTCATTCTGGCTTCTGTACTCAGGAGATGATGTTTCAGGAGATAAATCATCTAAATCAAAGTGATGTGGTTACTATGGCTACTTAGCACTGTGCTACTCAACCACAAGAGTATACATAAGATATATTTGTATCTGTGCATATTTGCAGGGAGAAAAAAGAAAAAGAAAGTCAAAGGCCCAAATCCCCTTTGATATCAGTATTCACACACCCACTGGAATTGTATAAATGCAATGTACCCATTTTTTGTTATTTGAATCAAATCTACAAGTAGGAGATGGAAGAGCAGAAGAGGGCTTTTGCATTTAAATAACTTGTTAATGTCTGGAAACCAAAACAGTCACAGAACAGCAATAAAGTAGCTTTTCAAATGTTGCTGGAGGATGTCCATAAAGAGGATATAATGAAAAGGACTGTCCAAATGTGCACGGATAATATAGTTAATGTATTACTTCTTTTATTATTTTATCATCTTTCATTAATTGCTGGCAACTTTCCTACAGGAGTTGGTTCCATGAGAAGGGCTTTTAGTCAAATGTCCTAAATGAAACAACCACTTAGAACCCAAGAACAAGGTTGAAACAAGGTTCACCTGGCTTCTCTAAATCACACTGGAAGAGGGAGAGCAAAATACTACAGTGGTTTTATTTTGGGGCATCCTAATGTTAGGATTGAACCAGACTCCGCTGAACGATGCCCCCAGAGTATAGCTGTGTCTGTATTGTGGACCAGGCCTGAGAGTGTTAAAAATTATTTCTATTCAGCTTGCTGACTGTTAGTTCAGCTGGACTTGGGCTTTGACCATCTTTACTTAATTCAGAAAAAAAAAAAAAAACCTGCAATATACGCTGGCCAAGCAGACTGCAACATTTTTCACTCTTGCTAGCCAAACAGCCCGGCCAACACTTAGGCACCAAGCAGGCTTGGACTCACACCTCCAGGGAGTCCTGGGCTCCATTTTGAAGAAGCAAGAATAAGGCCCGGCCACTGCAAATATTTCTCCTCAGCATTGGCTAATGAATGTCAGATGGTTCTTGCAGACACCCTGTGAGCACTTTAGCAGGACAGGAGAAGCACTACAGAGGCAATGTCTTAGAGTAGAGATTGCTGTAACAACAGGCCAAAAGGGTCCCCAAGTGAAGCAATAGGCAACAAAGACTGGGACCTACAACAGCAGATGTTCATCGAGGTCACTTTTCTTTATCTCCTGCTCACTCAACTAAGCCAGCAGAAGTCTTCTGTACAGGAATGCCCATTTGGAGCCAACTCCAAGGGGTGGAGAGGATAGATAGCATTTGGAAAGGCCTAGTGAAGGCCTAGTGCCGTGAAGTTCCAAAATATGGGCACTTCAGAAATGTAATCCAAGGAAGGGGACATGTCGTCCTGCTCTAAGCTCTGGTCCAAGTTCAGTGAAGTCTACAGAATGTGCCTACTCCATCTCAAAGGGTGTTGAATCAAATCCTTCATGCAGGAGGGTCAGGAAAACTGGTTATGCTCTCCAGTCAGGACCTCCTGAATGCTTCCTAATTTACGTTACATGTTCTAGAAGAGTAGGGCAACCTACACTTTTCCCTTCTGAAGCTGCAGTGACCATAGTTACATATCACCCTACCATCCACTTGAGAATATTTGTCTCTTCTCCCGTAACCTTCAATCCGCAATTACACTCCCAAGCCCAGTAGTCACCCCATCTGCTTTGCTAGAGAAAAATAATGAACCTGACCGTGTCAGGGATATGGAAGTCAACAATCACATGCAGATGTCATCACTTTTGATTGACTCATTTTTATTAAAACTCAGAGTCGGATATGATATTTCCCAGAATTCAACACAGCTACTTCCTTAATCGTGAGGTATCAATTTTATGTTCCCACTGCAATCCTTTGCCATTCTTCTGAAGCAAAAACTTGCACTTGTCTCTTTTCCAGCTACCAAACATTCAGCTCACCTTAAAAATATAAAACAGAAAGGATATTCTTAAATTTATGGAGAAAATATCTAGAGAGAAACCCATTTGTTGATACTGAAGTAGGCACCAAAGAGACAACTGAGCGAATGTGAAGAAGCCAGAAACAAAAGCGGATTTTTTTTTATTTTTTTTTTGCAAGAACAAATTTTCCAAAAATCCTGCGCTTTTGACCTTTAGACCACAATGACTGATTTTAATGAAATTGCTCCCAGGTTGCTTAACTATAGTTGGGGGAAGAATGAATGCATATGTCTTCACTTTATATTAATTTCTAACAGTGTGAGTGAGCCTAAAGGGCTGCTTCACTCCAAGCAGCGTGTACAGAAGGAAAGGGCAATCCTTGCCTCTAACACAGTGTATGTTGCTGCATTTAGTTAATCACTAATTAAACTACACTTAGTTAACAGGATTTAACTATACCTAGTTAAACTGATACAATGTTTAAAACAAACATATGGAAGTCTTGATTATACTGGTTGGGTCTGCACCAATTTGTAACCTTCTGGTTTGGGTCTGTTTGCATCCCTTCATGCTTGGTGAGTTTGGTGAGAGCTCAGGATTCACCAAAACTGAGCAGAAGCTTTTCAAATTATTTGCCAGAAGCAAATTCTAGTTCTAGCTGGAACCAGAATTCCAGTTCTAGCTGGAATTTTTGGCCAGAGGAACAAAAAAAATAATAATGATTTCAGGACTCATCTGCCTCACGAGGAAAGGGACTGGGCATCTCATGCCTCACACTAATGTTCAAATTGTGCAGCACTTTGGCTTGGTGTCTGGACATGTTTGAGTAAGGAACTTTGTGCATATGGGTTCCTGTATGGGATTGTTTGTTTGCTTGGATCTCTTCTTCATCCTGCTTGAGAAGTGTCAAGTAAAGATGAACAGAACTGTTAGTTTTGGCAAACGTTAACAGCTGCCAGCTTTGATATTTAACGGGTCTGTGGGGAAGACGTAGTGCTTTCCCCTGCTCTCTTCTGGTTATGCTCGCATGAGTACTTTCTGACAGTTCCTTAAACCCTGCCCAGCCCTGGTACATCCATTCCCTGTCTTGTTTTGGGAAGGCTCTTTTGATATGAACCTAGATCCCAAGGACCCAAACCTGTGAATGTAGGAAAGCATCATTGCATGTGCCTTCAAACATCATTTTCTCACTTGTCCTGCCCCAAAACACACTTGGGCTTTCTGATATCTTATGTCAGAGGTAAATGCTACTCATAAATAGCTGCAAAGGCAATTGCAGTTTCACCTGAGGTAGAATTAGGACCATTAGGTGAGTTAATTTCATCCGATCCAACCCAAACCCATAGAAACATAAGAATATGTAACTGAAATGCTTCAAAGCATGAAGTTAGCATTAATCCACAGATAGGAAAAACAAGATACAGAGCAGCCATGAGATTTGCCTGTTATTGAACCAGTCACAGATAGCTTTCACCTTGCTTACCTGCAGGCAGGAAAAAAGTTTGAAAGCAGTTTCTTTCTAAACAAATATAGCTCTTTTATTTTTTTATTCTTTTGCAAGATCATTCACAAATTACCTGGGAGCTCTTAGCAGTCACTAAGTAGTTGGGTGAGCAAGATCCAGCACATACTCAAATTATTTTTCAGGGAGTATTTGCTCTTCTTGCCATGGCGATCTTCCTGCCGATTGACTGGCAGGCAGAAAGCTGAGCATAAGGAACATGATGATTCCCAGAGAAGGTCTTTCCCATTAACAAAAATGAGGTCTCCCATTAGCAAAGATTCACTATCATGTGGCGACTCAGAACAAGGGCAGAGAACACAATCCACAGACACAAACGATACACTGACCTGACCCTCAAATGAAAATTTGAGACAAATTGAGACAAAATGAAAAGGAGACAGGGACACACCTGGATCAAGCAGCTTCTGGGAATCTTCATGATGGTTCCCGTATATTGAGGTATTACCAAATATTGGGCACTGGATCACACATTCTCCTTTTATTATCTGCCTTCTGTTAGGTGCTCATCAGGCACTTTGTTATGTGTTGCTTGCTTAATCCATAACCTAGCCACATGTTTGTGATCAATTTTTGTATTTTTTTTTTTCATCACAGATGCACTCCCAATTAGCTCCTCATTGCCACTTGCACAAAGTTGCTGGCAGGTTGCTAGTGTAGCATTAGTGGCCTAGAAAACTCTCAGCCAGCTCTTGATAAACTGCCTCTGGGTTGACTGCAGATCACAGAAAACAGGGTGGTTGAGAAGCTCTGATCTGAGCCCGGGACAAGCTGAACACACCTAAGCTATCTCTGGATGCTGCGTTTCTAACCCTGACTGTTTTCAGACTTCCATAGTTTTAATTTAACCTACATCCATGCTACAAAACTACTTTTTATTAAGAACAACAGGAGCTTTTTGGTTGCTTACATGTCATTTATTTACTGGGGGATGAGTTAGGGACGTGGCTGTGAAAAGGAGGAATTTTCTGAACACATAAAGAATATTTTTTTCCATCCAGTAAAAAAAAAGATTCCTTAGGTTATTGAGGTCAGTGACACACTCTGATTCCCCTTCCTCATCCATAGCAGCACCTTCCACTATTAATCAGACAGAACTGGAGATTTTCCACTTCGTCCTTTCAACTTGATGAGTAGGAGTGTGCAAACATCCTTCTCTAGGGATTTGATTTCAAAGCTCTTGCAAATATTTCTTTCGTGCATACTTTCACTCATTGCCAACTATTTTCTCCTTTTCTCAGCCATTCCCAGTTCAAAGTTCCCACTTTCAGCTTCTGCCTTTTTCCAGTGATCCCTGTGGTCCCAGAGTCAGTTCAGCGATCCTCCTGCCATGACTTTTCCCCAGTAAGAGAGGCTCCTTCCCACTCCAACTTTTTGCTGACTTTATTGCTTTCTTTCTGAGGAGTTTAATAGTTTTGGGGTTTGATGATTTTTTGCCCTTCTTGCCAAAATCAAAACCATTTAAATGCTCGCCTTGCCTCCCACAGTGGAAAGAACCTAGCATGTTAAAGAGTGGGTTTGGGAGTTCAAAACCCAGGCAATAGGAGGTTGCCAAAGCTTTAAAGTCATTCATCTCCAAAACGGAGGGAAAAGTGATTCTGTCATGACCTGTATTTTATTATCCATCTCATATTTGCACGCCAGGAGGACAGAAGGGACGTTCTCTCTCTCTTGGATTGGCCAGAATAACCCACAGCACTTTTTAAAATCAATTATATTATTTAGCAGGTTTTCAGCAGTTCAGCCTGGAACTGCTGTCAGATCGTAGGCAGCAGCGTAGTCAGAGACCTTGAGAAGCCCTTGGGTCCAGCCCAAGTGCAATCAAAAATACCTGTTTAATCTCTGATTGATCTTTCACTAGCCTAATCTACTAAAAATGATTTTGCTGTGTTAGACTTCAAGCCCCTCCTGCTTCTGTAGGCATCCCTTCGTGCTTTGCAGGCTGCCCAGGCAGGAGCAGTGACCTGCCCCAGCACAACACACTCTGATCTGATTTCCATTCTGTTCACCACTTTCCAAAATTCTGACTTCACTATAAACCTGGTGTAGGAAGTCTCTTGTTAACACTTTGGTTTCCTTTTGTGAAAATAAAATATACAAATATATATGTATATATATATTTAGTGTTACATAGTCATGTTCCCCCATGTTTTTTTTTCAGTACCAGAGGGTTCTGAATGGATAGGGCTACTCTTAACTATTTTTTTTAAATCTTTTTTTTTTTTTTTCAACTGGAGCAGACAATTTTGCAGAATCTGAAAGACTGCACAGGCCAGGAAGTTAGAAAGTTCAAAAGACATGCTTTCTGAAAAGCTCGGTAAGCCTCTCCATCACTGTAAAACTGCAGGTTGAACACAGGCTTTGCTTTGCTCCTGCACAGGATGCCTGCAAGCAGATCCCCTTCATAGGGGGCAGCTACAAAAGCTGACCATGGGTTTAAGAAAAGGGCTGACCTTAGCGATTTCTTGACCCCTTTTTCTTGTGAGTGGGAAGGAAATAGATAACATACCAGAGAGTGAAGATGCCTTACCTAGGAGGGCTGTCAGTCCCAGCTAAATGAGTGAATTGCTTCAGAGTGAATGATTCAGCCCTAGAAAGTGAAAAACACCTACTTATAAAGGAGTAAAAACACCTAGTAAAAACACCTATTTATAAAGGTGTTTATTTTTATAATTTAAATTAAATTTAAATTTATATTTATTTTGGCTCCCCTAAACAACGCTGCATCAGAGCCTTGGGTGACCATTCTTTTTTTACTGCTCTTTGTGCCAGGTTTCAAAGTCCTGTGTTTAGTGCAATAGGTTGACCCAATTCCACTACTGAATGGCAGCAAAGATGTAAATCTCAGCAGTGCCACTAAGGGAAACTGTCCAGCTCCAGCAAAGCTGTCCCCATCAGCAGCCCCATCTCTCTCCGTCCTACAGAGGTGACTGCTGCTGATGTGATGGGGCATTTAGCGGTAGGTGACTGTTCCACCTTACCCACCTACACAACAGAGAATTTGCTTGGGAGTTGACTTAGTTAGCAAGCCCAAAATATATCCAGATATCCACCGGTGCCTGTTTGTTTACAAAATTGTCATTGTCTTACAGCCGGGAGTTCTGATAAAGGTTAATTACTTAGATAAATTGAAATATCTATGTTCATTTACAAATGGACATAAAATGAAGTCTCAATTATTATAATTTATTTACACTGTCAACTTAGATGAAAGCATATTCAAAAATATTGCTGAAAGCTGGGGCCCTGGGGCCTGATCCTTCAAAGCCTTAACTGCGACAGTAGCTCTTGCTCCCATGGGGCAGCATTTCAGTCAAGCAAATAATGACAGATAACAACTTTTGTTTGGTGAAGAAACAAAAGCGATGTTATTTAAGAATAACGTGTGCAAATAATTCCTTCTTTGCCCAAAAGTCACACACATTTGATTGGGAAAGTCAGGAGCATTTTTGTGCTACAGTAAATTCATAGCAAATATAAATAGACACTTCCATATATTTATTGCTCCAGAGAGACTTGTAGATGGATTTCACCTCACTTACCATACCACAAGCAAATTATGTTGAAATCCTTCCAAGATCTGAGATGATATGTTTATAAATTCTCCTTGTTGAACTCTTGGCCCCAAGTAACTTTATTATAATAAAACATTTAGGTGTTTATTTTATTTTTTTAATGCATTCTGTTTACTGTGAGAGAAATGGCAGCGGTTTGTAATTTCACATTCATCGGCTAAATTTTATGCTGCAAAACAAGCATAAAGCATAAATGCATCAAATAATAAAATAACACCCCAGTGTATCAGATATGTAATGAATTTCTGCATGTGCTGTTGTTTTCATTACGCTGATTTACAGCCGTTTTAATGTACACAGTCTTCTTAAACAACTTAGAGTTGATTGTTCTGGAACTAGACTGCGATTCAAGACAAAATACTGGACGCTTGCCATCTTTTAGGGAGGTTATCAAAAACCCTCTGGGGGCAAACAATCATGGATTAAAGAGCTTAGGTTATTCAGCATAACAATGACGTTCTGTCCACTGAACCCAAATGCAAAATATGTTGGAAGCAAAACCAACACCACTGGAGCTGGAGACAGGCAAGCAGCAAGGGACCACGATGTACATGTGCGTGTCAGTGTTTTGCAAATCACACATCAACCCTGAAATCTTCATTCAGGAACTCCTGGTGTGTTCCTGGTAACTTTGCCTGAGCATATACTTCTAAGTTCACAGTGCAATTCTATGCATTATTTTTGTTCTTGTGCAATATTGGCAAGGTCCCTTCCAACAGCGGCACTCCCTTTGGTACGTGCAGGTAGAAGGACTCCCTGCTGACTGTCTGTCATGGCACATCTGTCTGACAGTTGTGCCAGCTCTGTGCCCCCAGACCTGTCTGTGCTTAGCACCTCGGGAACGTCTGGGTGCCAGTTTTCAAGAGGTGGGTGCCAGTTTCCAAGTCATGGGGATGCTTCTTAACATGTTATTCAGGGATTCTTCTCCCTGATCGAAGCGAATTTGTCATAACTGTGATTAAAGCAGATTTACCATCTTAGTGGCAAGGCTGGGGAAGCCAGGTATGAAGCAACTGGAAAACAGCCCAGGGCAAAGCCCACAAAAACTTGTGAACCTCACAACCACCATGGATTTCTCCATTAAGGGGCTCTGCCTTTTCTTCGCTGCATCACTGTCGCAGACACGCTGTCATGTAGTTCCTCTCCATGTTGTAGTTCCTCTCCATATCTCCTCCTGTTTTGTTAGGATGTCTCTGAACAACAGCCACCAAAACTGCCTGAAAAAGAGCAACAACACCTCTGGTTGATGCCTGGATCTGTCTGTTCCTGCTCAGCTCCCTCTGCTGCCTCGTTCCACATGGTGCTCAGTGTCCCCTGCACTCACCAGAGCAGCCCCAGGAGCTGCAAAAGGATAAATGCCTGTGGTGACTGTACCAGGAGGTAAAGCAATTCCAGCACCCAGCTTTGCTGCCAGAAATGTGGTTGGAATTACTGCAGCTGTTATCTCCTTTAATCTTATCTCTCTTACAGGCTCTCTCACCAGCTTCCCAGTGAGTGGTAAGGACTGTAGTAACATCAATTACACATCCATTAGCATTACCAATATCACTTTTCATGCAGCATTATCGAGATACGGATGTAGAAAACGCCAATATTTTCTTTCCCCGCACTACGTTAATCAAGCTGTATGTCGCCACATGCCCGCTCGTGGCAGAGGCTGTGGTATTTGTGCTGATTTAACATTTACAAGCCGCCAGCCTGCCCAGGCGCTGTGCTCCTCACAAACACGTGTGAAAGGCTAATGGGCTCAACTGAAAAATGTGTCTGACTCCAGTAATCTTACAAACACTTGAAACACATTAGGGTACTCACACTGCTTTGTGGACATGAGGCCTGATCCCATTCACCACCAAACTGGTGGTAAAATTCCCACAGCCTTCCCTGAGGCCCAGCTCTGCTGGGTGGGCTGAAGGCCTGCCTTGCTGGGGAGGTGTTTCCAGAACAGCAGCACTTGCAGCAGGGCTTATTCCACACCTGCTTGTTGAGCAGGAGCTCGGGGTACATGCAAGCTGCCTCATAGATACTTAAAACTAGGTAGGACTCATCCTTCTTTCCTTTTTTTACATACCACGATGCCCTTCCAGCCTCAAGCCTGGACCCAATGTTGACTTCACCATCAGCTTCTCCTTCCCACCAGCATCACCTTGCCCGCTCCCACCCCCAGCTCTCCACTCACCACAAGCAACAGCCATCCCCTTCAGCCCCATGTCCCCACACTGTCCCCAGAGTGCCACCCTCCTCTTCCTTCACCTCTCCCTGCTGCACACAGAAGGCTCAGAAAAGCAGAAGCCATGTGCTGTCCTTCTACCTCTTCATATGCTGCCATGTCGCCTTTACAGACATCTCTTGCCCATCCTTGTCAGCTTTCAGGCCAGGACTATGGTGTAGGCACGTATTTGCTTAGCACCAAACGCAGCAGGGCCCTGATCCATTGCCCTGACCCATCAGCTACCCCAGCAGCTGCTACTGCTGCTGACAGAGGTTGTAACTGAGCTAGGCCATTAGCCTTTTGTTTTCCTTTAATGAGAGAGTAATTTCTGTTGACATTGCTTGGTCTAAGTGTTGGTATCCCAGTATCGTCTTCATTTCACACTTATTTCACACAGTCCTGACACGATAACAATGTCCACTTAATCTTGCATGGAAATTCCCTTTCAGTGTCCATTGGTCTCCCCTGATTTATGCGGACACTGCTTTCTTGTGTCACTATGAACTGCTCTCCATAGATTTTCCGTGTCATTGATTTGCCATCACCTCCACAATCCAATACAATTTTCCTCCACTTGCATTTGATATTCTCGTGTTGACACCGAAGACCTGCATCACTAATATTGTATTAACATCATTCTGACATGGGAACAAATCCTCGCGCTAATAACATTTACTGATAATAACATCACCATAATGCAGTTACCAGTAATTTGTTTCCGTAGGATTCAGTCTTTGGACTTGACATCCAGACATCCTCTCCGAAGCATTTTTGTTGAGCACCCCCTGCAATGCAGTGCTCTATCTGAATGAGTAGCAAAAACTGCAATACTAATAAATACCAATAATTTGATAGATTAGATCTTCAAATATGTTTACAAGCAAATGTTTCGGTCTCCCAATAACCTACACAAAAAATAAACTTCCCATTCCATATCAGAATAAGCCTGGAGGGTTTCTCAAGACTTTATGAAAAACTAGCAGAGGATCCTTGGAGTAAGCAATAGCCCAAGGGCTATGTCAGCTATATGAGAGACCCCAAGTTCGTCCTCTCTTCTACCTGACCCAAACAGGCTCCAGATGGCTGCCCTGACCTGCTGGTCGTTCCCCATGAAAGGACCTCATTTTTGTTACAGCCAGAAATTCTGGCTCAGACCCTAGCAATCTCTCTCAACAGAATTTAATCAGTACTGATATGTTCCCATGAAAAGTTTCAGTTTCAATAAATCAGCATTTTCCAAGAAAAAAAAAAAAAAAAAAAGCATCTAGTTGGAAAACTCCCAGCCCACTCAGACCTCTGCTATCAGCTACAGAAAGTCAATATTATTCTCCATCATCAGGACCGCCTCTACACTTTTTTAAGAAAGAGAAACTAAGATCCCAATAAAGGGTATGCTTTTTGCTTTTTTTTTTTTTTTTTTTTTTTTTCTCTCAGTATTTCCTGAGTGATTAAAGACCCCAGGAATTTCATAGGACCAGTGCTCCAAAGTCACGTGTAAGCTTTCAAAAACACCACCCCAAATCCATCATTCTGAAACCTGATTTTTAAAGCCTGAGGTTAAAAACACAGTAAAAGCTAAACGAAACCTGGTTGAGGACCACACAACAAGAACATACTGTCCAAACAGTAATAAGAAGAGAAAGTTTTGAGCCCTTCTAGCTAAGGTGTGGGTCAAGAAGTAAATCCAGGCCCTTCTGCAAGGCATGCTGGTGAAGACAGCTCTTTTTCCCCTGCCATGGAGCATCTCATTTGCCAAACCTATATGAACTGCCCGAAGCCACAGCTGGGGCCAGCACCTGGTGCCTCAGGTGTCTCTTAGCAAGCTCTGCCTCAAGAAGGCTCCTTCAGGCTCTGCCAGCAGCAGCTAAGGATGAAACGGCTCCACTGTATTTCCCATTAACAGCAGACCCAACATACCCCAGTACTTCCAGTAGCAAACCTTACATATTTGTAGCTGACACAGAAATCTGGGGGAAAACTAAAGGATTTACTGAGCTATCCCTGGCTGCTGTTCTGCTCACAGAGACAAACAAAGTATTCACCAGAGAGCTTTAGGAAAACTCAGTATTAAATTGTCATTTTGTCAATAAAATGTCATTTCATCGATAGAATATCCAGGTGGCCCGAATGTTTCTGCATAATTAATTCTCCTGGTGCATTAAGGAATGTTGTACACAATATTAATCAAAAAGCACTGTCAATATAAGGACCATATATAAACCCTGCTAAAAAACAACAAACCTGTTTGAAAGCTAAGCTTTATTTTTTTCTCTCTCTTTTTTTTTTTTTTTTTTTTTTTTCCCAAAATGACCCTTCAATCTAAGGGAGATGTGGATGCTGCTATCAAAAATGCAATTAAGAAAATAGCACGGTGGTCCCTGGAACCAAGAGGGCAACTGAAATTTTTGCAAGCATTTTGTTTAGGTCCCCAACCCTTTTCCTTATCAGCAGGGCTTTGCTGGGACCTGGACTTGAACTGTAGCTTCTGATACATTAGAATCACTGAGAGCAGAGCCTGGGAGAAAGAAGAATTTGTGGTTCTCTGAAAATCCTATGATTTGGGCTTTTGTGTTTGCTCTGAATAAAAGAATAAAAATAAAAAGCAAAATGTCATAAAACTTTCTGAGAAACTCTGCATTTGGAAATATCTCACCAAGGCAAACAAAAGCATTTTCTCTCGGTTTGGATTGAAATCTTTGACCGAGGTGATTTTTTTCTAAAGTCACTTGCAGTGAAAAGAGAGCACTGCAGCCCAGGACTGTCAAAAATTCCCCTGCGAGCCCCAGTGAGCGCTGTTAATTCTCGCAGGGCTCTGCCGCTGCCCGCTCCCTGCCGAAAAAGCCCCTCGCCCACATGTCCCCTTCCCAACCTGCCCCCTGCCCTTCCTCATCCTCATCCTCCCCATCCCTAGCCCCAGCCCCTGGGGCTTTAGCATCCCTTTGCTCTCCGCAGGGGAGGCACAAAAGCAGCCGCAGGGAGGGAAGGAGCATCCTTGGATCCTGAGCAAAGGCGGACACGGGGAAATGGAGCTGGGGATGCTGCGGAGCTCACGGGGGAGCCGCTTTGGAAAGTTTTATGATTTGGCCAAAGGCTGGGTTTGTGGGATCGATGACAGGAGGTGTGCCCCCGTGCCAGGGGGACCTGATCCAGCCCCAGCTGCGGCTGTAAATCAGCTCAGTGGGTGTGCGAACACCCTCCCTGGGAAGCTTCAAGGCAGGCGAGACGGTGCCGCTGGTTAGCTCTTAACCTCTTGCTTGGAAATGGCTCAGCCCTTTGGGGAAAAAAAAAAAAAAGAATAAATTAAAAAAAAAAATCAGGCAGATATTTTAGCTCAGGCATTTCAGCCCCCATTCACTTTTGGTGGAATCAGAAGCCAGGAAAGCCAGAAGGGATATTTTAGGCATATTTGTTTGCAAACAGCAGTGGCAGCCCTGCCAGCAGCAGCGGTTATTCAGGCAGGGCGAATACAGCCTCCCGCTCCCTCCTCAGAGGGACGCCGTGGCACAAGGGAACGAAGCAGCAGGATCTACTGGAAATATTTTGATTTTTGTCCTCATGTATCAGAGGAATGTCACAAAACTTGCAGTCGTTTTATTTGCTCGAATCATTCTAGCAATCAGCAGATCTGCATCACCAAAGCAAGTCAGTTCTGAGCCTAAAACGAAGCAATCAGTTCCGAAGTGAATAATATGAACTTTAAATGATTTTCTAGCCTTCTATTTATTAAGATTACTTTCTACAAAATTTTCATCAGAGATGTTACTAAATTCCATTACCTTCTTGTGATTAGCTCCTACCCTTAACATAGGAAAATTGATGCTACAATGTTTTCTCTCCCCAGAAAATCACAGGTGCCACAAGTTGCCATATTCTGCACAAATAAGCCACTAAAGCAAAGAATCCACTCAGACTTATCTATTTTATTTGTATTTTATATTTTCAGTGTGTCTGCATTTTAAATGTATTTTAATGTAAAGGTTAATGGAGTTTTAATAAAGGGCAGATGGCTACTCTAATTGCAGAACACCCAGCATACTCTTTTAAAAACCTCTTTAGCTGGCTAGACAGATATTAATAATTCTGAATGCCATTAGAAAAAGCAGAGGTTTGAAACAAATGATTCTTCGAAGTTAAATTTATTATTAAACCAAAACTGCAATCGTTGCATGCATTTTGCGAAGAAAAATTGTATTATCAATATATTTCCCATCAAGTGATCCCGTGAACTCTTTATTATCTATTATCTATAGCTAAATTATATATACTAAAGCACCAAATGTTGAACTTCCCATTATATATTGTTTCGTACCCAGATGACAACTCTCAGCCTGTTGTTATTTTAATTTCCTAAACACTTCACCAGTCGTGCAGCCTCCTCCCTGCCTGGATCTTTTTCTGCAAGAGCGTGGCTCCTGGGCCACATAGCATTATGCATGCACATCACAATCCCTGGTATGTGTCTTAAAAAAAAAAAAAAAAAAAAAAAAAAAAGAAGAAAAAGGAAATAAAAAGCATGAGCTATTTTGCACTGGGCCCCACGCCAAGAAGAGCCTCCTTGCCTCCAGAAAAATACAGTGAAAGCAAACCATGTCCACGAATGCCTCCCGAGCAGCCAGCTTGCTGGGCGTGGAAGGTGGCCAAATGCTGTGTGGGGATGAAGAGCCCTAGGTACCAATCCTGTGGGCTTTATGGCCAAAATAATAGGATTTTTTAAGCCTTCAGAGCCTGGTGTTTCAAAGTCCCTGGGTCAGATTAAGCCCTCAGTGAGGAGCAGAGTCCCTGTGCTGGAAGTGCAAGAGGCACAGAATTACTCCAGGATTGCTGCAGGACCCCATGGGGCTCGCAGCCCCCTGCTCTGATGCTTTTGATGATGCTTTTGGGGTTTCCTGCACCTCCGACAGCAGAGCTCATCCCAGCACGCCTCTCCTCACCGACAAAGAAAGGAAGGAGGGAGGCATGGACTAACCCCGTAACACCTGAAATAATTTAAACCGGACAGCAATTTTCTGCTTTGGAAATAATTTCTGTAACCTCTTCCTGCCCCCGCCGCAGACCCCTCCGCACAAACCCGTGTTCGCCATAATCATCACCATCGCCCTCTGAAATTAGCAGTTACATTAACAAGGTTTTGAAATATGGGCTGGAATGCGGTTTGGGGCTCTGCAATGGAATAGAAGTAAGTTTTATATCATTTTATGGACGGACATTAATCAATGCTAAATCACAATGAGAGTCTTATGGAATCACATCGTGCAATCTCCTAAATCGCGAGCAGCTTGCCGTGATTGATGTCCCTCCGACGACATTTGATAGGATTAATAGTGGGAGCGGTCCACATTTAGATTTTACCATGTTAGGTGCTTTCTCTGAGCCAGCCTTGGATGGGAGGGACCTTTGGAGCCCGGGCCAGGAAGCAGTAGTATTTGTCACATTATTAATCTGCCCTTATGATTCATCTTTTATCCTTTCTGACATTTATGTCGTTCCTCTGACATGAACGTTGGAGGCCCAAATGCTCCCAGAACTGAGTGACGTGAAGGCAAGGGGAGTCTTCGTCTGCCTCCCAAAGAGGTGGCAGGTATCGCACCCTCCAGCCACACGGAGCTGTCACGCCACCAAAATTTCCCTCGAAAAACAAGAGCAAGAAGCCTTTGCTGGGGGGAGAGGAGGTTGCAGGTCTACGTGGAGCCTCTGCAGGGCTGGAGTCTGGGGCCACCTGAACCTCCAAGAGCTGCAGCCCCAGCATCCCACCAGAATGCTCCTGTCTGGAGGGGCCGAGTGATATGGGGTGGGTTGGGGGTGGCGAGGCACAACTGCACCCAGCTTTCCTGCAGCCCCAGGGGAAGGTTCAGCATCACCCCAGACCTGGCTGGGAGGTGACTTCTCCACCCCAGGTGTTTAAGCACAAGCTGTGCCGGGCCACCAGGACAGCCCAGGGGGATGAGGGACATCCCAGGTATCTGCCACAACCACTCAGGCCACAGGGACAGGGCCAGCCCTGCCCACAGGACCCCAAAATTGGGACTGGCAGAGCATGTGGCTGCTCTGCACCAGGGGCTGGATGGCCCAGGTGTATGTGAGGCAGCAAGGAGACCCCATGTCCTTTAGGACAGCCCTCAGGGGAGGGGACACGTCCCCAATCCCATCCACCTGGGGGGTGCACAGAGCACCCAGGGGCACTGGCACAGAGTAGGAGCGAGCTTTTCCCCAAACAGCGCTGTTCCTCCTCAAAACCACCCGGCTTTGGTGTTTTATTTCATTTATTTTTCTGGCGGGGGCCGTGCGGAAATTCGGCGCAGCGCCGGCGCACGGGGCGGTGCGAGCCATTTTCAGACGGCGCCCCGCTTCGAGTCATTTTCAGACGGGCTCCCGGCTTGCGCGGGGCGCGCAAACTCCCCGCGGTGCTCGGGGCTGATGTTTAAGACGTATGGAGAGAGGAGTAGTTAAAACCCGCATTATACAGCTCCGCCGCGTCGAAAATCGCGTGCGCTGACCCATATATTTTAAACCCGTAAACGGACTCCAGTCGTTTAAAATATTGCAACGTCGATAGGACTAATTAATTGGGAATAAGGAACGCGGGGATACAATTAAACGAGGAGAGAATCATTTTCTAATTTAATAGCGGGGCATTTATAAAGAGCGCGAGCTGAAAAGGCACCGAGCGATCCCAGCGGCGCGGCGCTAAATCAGCGCAGCCCGGGGGGGGCCGGGGAGGGTCCGTGCGCCCCCGCGCAGAGCCGCGGAGCTGCGGGTGCCCCCCGGCCGCAAACACTGCGCGATTTTATTAGCCCCCATTTCCCCGGGGTAATTTATGGCGATAAAACAGACACCCGGGGTCCCCTTAAATTGTCTTTTCATAATGAATAAATTTAAGCCGGCTAATTAATATATAAACTAAGCCGATTTGTCAGGTTGATTTGTATTTTAGTTAATTGTGAAAGTAATTACCACACGGGCAAATTAACAGCTTTCTGGAAATGACCAAGGCTGGGGTTTTATTTCCTTCCTGGGTGAAGAAAATTCATTTTTCCCAGCTCTTGATGTGATGAATAAAAGCCATAAATCTGGGTGATTGGTGCAGGCAGAGTCTAAATGGCTTCATATTTCATTTTAGGTTTAATAGAAATATTCATGCTCTGTTTTAATGAAATTAAATTGGAGGGGGGTGGACTGCGAGGCTGGCGGTCGGGGCTTAAAGGGGCAGCGCAGATGCGGTGGGCTTTTTGTTGGCTTTTGGCGGATGAGGCGCTCGCTGCTCCAGGCAAACCTGATGCGAGCAGCCCAAATAAACGTAAAATTGTCGCTCGAAGTTATCTGAAGAGAAGGTCCAACGAGAGCCGGCCAAAGCTTTGGAAGTCGGCTTGCAGAAATTAAATATATATAAATTAAAAAGCGGCATAAAGAAAACAGCCTGGCTGCTCAGTGCAGGGACGGCTTTCTCCCCAAAAAAATGAACGGGTGAGGTGCAAAGAGGATGGGAAATCTGGCAGGGTGCTGGCTGAGCATCCTTTCTTTTCAGGGTCACCACCCCGGAGGATGCTCGGTGCCCTGCTGCTGCTCGGGGCCCTGCTGCCGGGAGGTGACACGGCCGAGCCCGAGCATGGGGGACCCCTCCGGCCCTACGAGCACCCCGGGGCTGTCCCGGGCTCCTTTTCTCCCTTTTGGGGCTGATGCCGAAGTTTGCGGGCATCCCAGCGGGGGCCCTATGCCGGGAAGGGGATCCTAATGGATCCGCCGCGCGACTTGTTGATTTCCCCCGAGCAAATCCGGCTTTGATGCAGTCCCAGCGAGAGCGGTTAGCTGATGAATTGACAAAAACTAATCAGCTTTATTGGGAAACGGGTTAAGGGCAGCGGAGTGTCAATAATTCTCCGCCTGACCCCCTCATCCATTAAGGGAGGCAGGCTGATTAGAGCGAGGAGCCCCCGTGCTTTTTGCACCGAAATTGCTTTCATAAACTCACCATTATTAGCAGTCAAGGCGAGCAGCTAATTTAGAGGAAGACATCCCGAGGATGTCACATCTCGCAGGGAGGTTTATGTATCATTAGCTCATTTACACAATGTCGCGGCGTAAGATGGGCTTTTGGCAATAAGGCTGGCCCCGCGCCCGCGGGTCGCATCGGCTTTGTAGGGACCGGGGGGGGCACAGGGGGGACACAGCCGCATGCCGACCCCCCCCTTGCACCGGTCAGGCTGCTTCAAAAGGCGAGATAGGGATCTGTTTGCCGGGGGGGCTGCTGAAAGGAGACCACCCGGAGGTGTCCGGGCAGCGCGCTATCTGCGCCGAGATAACCGCGCATTGTTGGGGTTGGATCAACACAGGTGCGGGAGCGCGGCCCTCCCTCCACGGGCTGCGGGAGCGGCGTGGGAGAGCACACCGAAGGGAGACGGGGGGGAAAGGGGGAGAGAGCGGAAAAACGGGGGAAAAGGGGAAAAATAAGGAAGAAAGGATAAAAGGGGGAAAGGAAGAAGAAAAAGGGAAAAAGAAAAAAAAAAAAAAAAAAGGAGGAAAAAAGGGAAAACGAAAAAGGGAAAAAGGAAAAGGGAAAAAGGAAAAGAAATAAAAAAGGAAAAGAGAGGAAAACGAAAAAGAGAAAAAAGGAAAAAATAAAAAGGAAAAAAAAAATAATAAAAAAGGAAAAAATTAAAAAAGGAAACAAGAAAAAAATAAAAGAAAAAGAAAAAAAGGAAAAAGAAAAAAAGGAAAAAATAATAAAAAAGGAAAAGTAAAAAGGGGAAAAATGACGAGAAAAAAGAGAAAATGAGAAAAAGGGGGAGGAAAGGAAAAAAGAAAAAGAAAAAGGAAATGGGGAAAAAGAGAAAAAGGAAAGAAGGGGAAAAGGAAAGAAGGAAAGAAGGGAAGAAGGAAAGAAGGGAAACGGTGTAAAGAAAAAATGAAAAAGGAAAAGGGGGGAGAAGGAACAAAGTAAAGGGGAAAAAGGAAAAAGGAGAAAAAGAAAAAAAGGAAAATAGAAAACGGAAGAAAAGGAAAAAAGGAGAACAGGAAAAAAGGAGAAAAGGAAAAAAGGAAAAAGAGGGAAAGAAAAAAAATGAAAAAGAAAAAAGGAAAAAGGGGGGGAAAATGAAAAAAAAAAAAAAAAAAAGAAAAAAGAAAAGAAAAACGAAAAGTGTTCGATTAGGGGAAAAAAAAAAAGTGGAAATCGAAATTCCTCTCTGAGCACGAGATGTGCTCCCCCCCGGGCGGGAGGGCAGGGGGCAGCGGCCGGCCGGCCCCGGCGGGGTGGGAGCGGCCGAGGGGCAGCGGGGGCCGGGGCTGGGCTAGGGGCTGCGGGGGCCGGGGCCGCCCCCCCACCCGGGCACCGCAACGCTGCCGGCCCTTGTCCTTCCCTCTTCCCCCCCGCAAACTGCACCCCTATTATTATTATTATTATTATTATTATTATTATTATTATTATTATTATTATTATTATTATTATTATTATTATTATTAATAATAATAATAATAATTATTATTATTATTATTACCACAAAGCCTCCCCGCTCCCCCATGCGCGGTCCCCCCGCTGCCACCCGCCTTGGGGTCCCGGGAGGTGACAGCCGTGTCCTAGGGGGGTCCAGACTCAGCACCCCCTGGCTCAGGACCCCCCCGGGCCCTCTGCCCACGGAGCGGTCTTGAGAAGGGGAGCAGGAAAAAAAAAAAAAAAGCCGTGGGACATTTCGTTGTCGCCTTCGTGTTTTTTTTTTTTTTTTTTTTATGGTTCCCTTTTTTTTCCCCTTTTTTCCTTCCCCGTTTTTGCTCCCCCCTCACAAAGGGAAGCGGGGGCCGGGGGTCGCTCCCTGCTGTCGGGGGCAGCCCCGCCGCCCCTGGACGGTCCCGGGGGAGGGGGGTGACAGGGTTGGGGGTGTCGCATGGGGTCGGGGATGTCGCACGGGCACTATAAGGTTTTGGGGGCGAGAGTAAACCGGGGCGCACCGGGGGCTCCCCGCGGCCGCCCCCCCGGGTTAAACGGGACCCATGCGGGGTGGGGGGAGACCCCCTGGCCCCTCTCTTTCCCTTTTCCCGTGGCTGTTTGTGCTGGATTATCGGCTCCCCCCTCACACACACACACTCTTCAGCGAGGCGCATTCTGGTGGCAGGCATGACTCCCTGACCTACAGGTGTTTATTCTTTCCAAACTCCTCCAAAAGCGCTTGGCGGCGCGTTTAGGGCAAATATTTACCGTGTGCGAGAAGGGGAGGGGAGAGAGGGGGGGGGAATAAACTCCTCAACACCTCGCCGGGACCCCCGGGGAGGGCAAAAAAAAAAACACGGGGCGAACCCCCCCAAGAGCCTCCCCCGTCCCCTCCGACGGCGCTTTCTGGGGGACCGGGGGGGGGCTGTGGGGCCGTGCCGTCGGGGGGGCGAGGGAAAGGGGGGTAGGGGGGGCTCCGTGACAGGTGCTCGGCGGGGCCAATAGCGGGCTCGGCCTCCCGGCGCCGCCAATGGAGGCTGCAGAGCCTCCGGCCCAATGGGAGCCTCCTGAAGGCCCTTGTAGGGTCGCACCGCCCAGCGCGGCCCCACAGCCGCCCCGCTGCCCGCCGCCGCCGGGAGACGCGGGCCCGGCCGGGGGCCGCCCGCCCGCTGCCGTCCCAATTCCCCCCCCCCCCCCCTTTCCTCATTTTAAAAATCCTCCCCCTTCTCCCGGCATCGTCGCCGCCCGCTGCCGGTGCTCCCATGGAAAAATCCAAAAATTTCCGCATCGACGCGCTGCTGGCTGTCGACCCCCCCAAGGCGGCGGCGGCGGTGGGGGCGCAGAGCGCTCCGCTCGCCCTCGTCGCCTCCTCGCTGGGTGGCAGCGCGCCGCGCGGCTCCAGCAGCTCCAGCAGCTCCAGCGGCAGCCCCCCGGCTTCCTCCTCTTCCTCTTCTTCCTCCTCTTCCTCCTCCTCCTCCTCTTCTTCTTCCTCCGAGCAGCAGCAGCAGCAGCAGCCCGCCGCCGGCCCCGCCGACCGCCTCCGCGCCGACAGCCCCTCGCCGCCGCCGCCTCCGCGCATCCTGGCCGCCCACTGCGCCCTGGTGCCCAAGGGGGGGTTTTTGGCTTCGACCAGCGGCCACCCCCCGCACCACGCCGGGATGGCGCTGGGACTGCACCCCGCGGCCCCCGGGGGGCCCGGCATGCCCCCGCAAGCGGCCCTATACGGGCACCCCATGTACGGGTACTCGGCGCTGGGCGGGCAGCACCCGGCTCTGTCCTATTCCTACTCGCAAGTGCAAGGGGCGCATCCGTCCCACCCCGCCGCCGACCCCATCAAGCTGAGCGCGGGCACCTTCCAGCTGGACCAGTGGCTGCGGGCATCCACGGCCGGCATGATCCTGCCCAAAATGCCCGATTTTAACTGTGAGTATCGCCTTCCGCAGCCCTAACCCCTCCGCAACCCTAATATCCATCCCCCCCCGACCCCCAGCTCCCGGCTCCTATGGTTTCAACCGCGAGTTTCAACCTGCGTTATGTTATTGTTAATTTTTATTAAAAAGAGGAAACAGCCATCCGCAAGGGATGCCCGTGTCGCCTCCTTATCCCCTGTCTCTCTCCAGCCCGTATTTTTAGGGCGGCTCAAACGTGACGGCTCCCAGCCCATCCCCACTGAGCAGCCCATCCCTGGCTTCCCCCAAAACGCGGGTCCTGACCCCCCAGCCGCTCTTTATTTTATTTTTCTTTTCCCGGCAACGGGCTGAAAATAACCGCGGAGCTCACCCCTACGAGCGGGTGTAGGGTTAGGGGTCAGCAGGGGCTTGGGGTCCCCGGGGAGACGAAGGGACGGGGAATAACGAGGTCGGAGCGGTTCGGGACGGGGGGCTGGGGGCTCTGGAAATGCTGCACGAAATCCCCCCAGCCCCAAATCGCAGCCCCAGCAGCAGAACAGCTAGGCCTCACGGCGACGGGGACCTTTCGTGCATCTGTTTTAGGCACAGATCATTTCCTTAGGTGTGAGCTCTCAGCGGGGACGGCCGGTTTAACAATACCGGAGGTGTAGTTTTACGAAAATCGTGCCAGGAAAAAAAAAAAAAAAAAAAAAAAAGAATTGGGATGTGTTTTTTTTTTTTTTTCTTACTCTGCACACGTTCGCAGACAAAAAAGTCCATTGTTTTCTTTCGGATTGAGGTTGTTTGGGCTGGAACATTCAGGAAGAAAAAAAAATAATTAGGGGAGCTGTCAGAGCCCTGCTTCTCAAACAAGGCGCAAGGGGGAAGAAATAAGCGGGGAAAATCGCACGGCGGTGACAAAATCCCATCCACGCTCCCGTCTGCGAGCCGGACACTGCCCTTTTCTCTCCGTGCCCTCTTCGGCAGCCTGGCCCCAAAAGCGGCCGGGCAACCAGAGCATTTTCTTCGGTCCCAAATCAAATCAAACGAAACCCCACAACGCGCCGGGAAGCGCGGGCACGGCCGGGGCGCGCCCCCGGGTGTCGGAGCCCTGTGTCCATCCATCCACCCCCCCCCCTTTTTTTTTTTTGGATAAAATCCCATATTTGATTTTTTTTCACGCGCAAAACACACCGATATATATATATGTATATATATATGCATATATATATAGTCTGTATATATATATTGTGTATATATATTGCGTATCTATATATTTTAATTTATATTTGTATATTAATTTATATATCATATATTAATTCATATACTATTTTTTACCATTTATATTTATATAAAAAACGCATTTTTCGTTCAAAGCCAGTTTCCCACCCCTCGCCGCTCCCTTACCCGCTGCAATCCCGTTAATTACAGCCGGGGGGGCCGGGAGGGGGCTGCGAGCGCGGTGGGTTTAAGCGGAGCCGCGCATCCCACGGAGCGAGCCGCGACCCCCGGCTCCCTTTTATCGCCTCGCCCTTGGGCTCTGGGGAAATCAAAGGGCAGATTTTGATTTTTATTTATTTTTTTTTTTTTTCTTTCTGGCTTTTTATTTTTCATTCCATTCATTTCATCGCAGGCATCCCCTGACACCTCGCTACCCCGCGTGGCGCGTCGGGTCCCCTCTCCCCTCTCCGTGCGCTCCCCCCCCGGTGTCCCCCAGCATCCCCCCGACGGCTCCCCCATTTCTTCCCCCTCCCTACCCCGGCTGTGCTCTCACCCCCGCGGTTCCCCCCGCAGCCCAGGCTCAGTCCAACCTGCTGGGGAAGTGCCGCCGGCCCCGCACGGCTTTCACCAGCCAGCAGCTGCTGGAGCTGGAGCACCAGTTCAAGCTGAACAAATACCTCTCCCGGCCCAAGCGCTTCGAGGTGGCCACGTCGCTGATGCTCACCGAGACGCAGGTGAGACCCCGGGGGTGTGTGGGGGGGAAACAGTGGGAAATAAGGGAGCCGTCGGGGCGCCGTCGAGGGGCCGGGGCTGAAGCCCTGCCCCAAATTTCTCGCCCCCCTCCCTTCCCAGGTGAAGATTTGGTTCCAGAACCGGCGCATGAAGTGGAAGAGGAGCAAGAAGGCGAAGGAGCAGGCGGCGCAGGAAGCCGAGAAGCAGAAGGGGGGAGGCGAGGACAAGGCGGACGAGGAGCTGCTGCTGCCCGCCCCCGACAAGAGCGGCGGGCGGCGGCTGCGGGAGCTGCCCGACAGCGAGCCCGACGACGACGACGAGGAAGAGGAGGAGGAAGAAGCCGGCAGGTGCTGCCCTTACCACTCCTCCGACTGCTCCGAGGCGGACGAGGAGGACTCGCAGCCCCGGGGCCGGCACGGAGCCCCCCCGCTGGCCCCCACCCAGCCCCAGTGAGCCCCCGGCCCCAGCTCCCCGCCCGCCCCGTCGGGGCCGCCCCCTCCCCAAGACCCCCCCTTTTATTCCGTTTTCTCCCCGCTTGGAGGGGGATGGAGAAGAGGATCCCCCGTGTGCCGGGAGGGGGAAGGAAGATTTGCGGTGACCACAGTGTTATTATTGACTGAAAAGCAGACAAAACTTGACCCCCCCGCCCCCCCAGGTCCCAACCCTCCGTTCGCTGAGTCTTGGAAATGGTTTTGTTCTGACTATATAGCGGGAAAACTGGTTATGTCCTGAACGTTAAAACTGCTGGAAATCTCGATACCGTCTTTATTTTTGTATATCGTATTTATAAAAAATAATAATAATAATAATTGCCTCTACTTATGCATGCTAAATTATTACCCCCCACCCCCCCCACCCGCGCGGTGGGGTGGAAAATAAACGGCGTTTTGTACTTGAGACGTGTCAGGGGTCTTGGGGGGGCCTTGGGGGGGGGCTAGGGAAGGAGCGGGGCCGCGGTTTCCAACCCGAGCTTCCCCCGAGTGGCATGGACGGGGGGGGCCCGGCGCAGTGTGCCCCTGCCGTTTCCCCCTGGGGTCGTGTGGGGGGGCAAAGGGCTCAGCGCCGTCGGGGAAGGGGCTCCAGCTTCTTCTTTCGACCACTGTGACCTCCCCGTCCCTCCCGTCCGGATGAGAGGGGTGCGAAGCGGCTGCGCCCCCCCTTTTTGCACCCCTTTGCTCACCCCTCCCCGCCGTCGGGGCTCCTCTCGCCCCCTCCCGCAGCACCCGGGGACCCCAAAGCGGGGCACCCCCCAGCGGGAAGCAGCTCCCCTTTGAAGGATCGGCCTTAATTAAGGTTTTGCAAACGAGCTGCAGGGGGCGAAGGCCCCCCCCAGGGCTCTCCCCGACGCCGAGGAAGGGCCCCCCCCCCCAGACGGCCGCAGCCACCGCCCCGGCATTTAGCTCGCCAATAAATCGGCGGATCCATCCGTCCTTGTCACGGCGGCTCTCCCCCAAATCAATTACGGGGAATTTAAATAACATCACCGGCTCAGCCCCGCCGGCTCGGGGCCACATCCCGCAATTTATCCCCGCTAACTGAACGGAAGCGCAAGATGCGCGCAGCCAGGGCGCAGCCGCTTGTATCGGGGGATAAAAAGCTCCGAACCGCGGCCTGTTCCCGCTCCCCCACTTTTAAAAATTATCATTATTTAATTTTTATTATCTAATTATTATTATTTAATGATTTTTTTTATTTTTTTTTTTAAGGCAGCGTTTTGCAAGCCCGCGCTAACCTTTCCAAGGAGAGCTGCGCGGCCCCAGCTTCTCTAAAAATCCCGCCTTGAAACCCAGCCTGGAGCACGCAGGGGGCTTCGACCCGGAGATAGCACGGAGGAAAACACCTCCCCATCCCGGAGAGCTTCAGGTGCTGCCGCTCGGAGCTGGGCTTTAAGGCACGACCCGGTTATTTATGGGTTTACCGGCCCGGCACACCCAGTGCGCCGCGGGACTACGCCGTAAATCACAGCCGCGCACAGGGGAACCGTAAATCTGGCCGGATCCCGTGTGTCGGGAACCTGATCAGGGTAAACCCGATTTAGGCTTGATCGATGCTTGCCCCTCTTGCAGGGAAACAATCGTGTTGCGGGTTCGGGTTGAAATCCGTAGCGCGGTGTCCTTTCGTTCACAGGCCGCGGGGTTTGGAGAATTTGAAGAGAGAAGGGGGAAAAAGGAGGGGAAAAAAAAGGATGGGAAGGGGGTATGGGTCGCTTCGTGAATTTCCACGCTGCTGGCTGCGGCTGCATCTGCCTGGGGGGGGCGGCTGCGGCTCCCCCGCCCCTAAAGCCGACGGCGCGTCCCGGTGTCACCGCTCTCTGCCCCTGAAAAAAGCCGAAACAAGGCAATCCCCGTCGTTATCCCCCCCAAAATCATCATCGTCATAATCAAGAGCGAGCTGAGGTCACCTCTCCAAGAAATATCTCGCCTCAGCCATTAATTTCCAATTAAATCCTGCTAATTAAAGTGGCCGGCATGCGCCGTCGGGCCAGGATGCGCGGAGGTGTGTGTCCAGACGTGAGAAATCGCCTCGCAGGGCACAGGCAGCCGGTCCTGGGCTCCGTATCAAAGCCCTACCGGTGTTTTGTGTCTGTCTCAATAAAATTAATCTCTTTAAAGCCCGGCCTCTCACAAGAATACCTTCAGTGTTCCAGACTACAAGGGCAAATATGTTTTTCAGATTCTGTTTTTATGGACGGATTAAAGTTTATTTTCCATAATAGGGCACCTAATAAAACTCATAAAGCTCTGTCAGTCTTACAGCTGGTGGCCTCATTTAACACTTTCACTTCGTAAATCATTTTACAGCTTACCAGGTGTTTCCAAAACCGGGAGGAGAGGGGGGGGGAGGGAAGAGTGCAAGGAGGGGGGAAGGAGAAATTAAGCTTGCTGAAAATACAGCTCAGCTCTCTTCGCGGTGGGTGTGTTTGTGCTGTTGTTTGGAAGGGCTTCAAAGACGGTGTCAATCCCAATAGGGGAGAAAATCCCTTTAATCAGGCTTTCCCACGGTCTTTTGAAGTGGTGGGGTTCACGTGCAGCACGGGGAAGGTTCATAGTGATGGATGGGGACTGGTAATGGGTGCTGTGCTCCTGCAACGGGACCCAACGTGCACCCAGCTGGGCTTGGCAGCACTGCTGGTGGTGGTGCTGGTGATGGTTGTGGTGCTGATGGTGATGTTCTTGGTATTGGTAGTGCTGGTGGTGCTGGTGATGATGGTCGTGGTCATGATGGTGGTGGTGGTGCTGGTCATGGTGGTGGTAGTAGCGTTGGTAGTGCTGGTGGTGGTGCTGGTGGTGATGATGTCCTCAGCACTGTCAGGGCCAGTGTGGCTTTAACCTCCCCCATCTGGAACTGCAGCAGGCAGGCTACACACAAGGAGGCCCTTTGGGGTTTTGTTGCCACACTAGAGGAGAGGTAAGCACCACCTCGGGTGGACGTTTACCTTGGAAAAAAAACGTGGTTTCAGCATGGATGTCATTAACCGGCAATTCCACAAACATTAAGTGGGAAAACAAAAGAACCAGAATTGGAGCCATATGCTTGAGGTAAACCTGCGAAAAGTCTTTCAAATGGGAACCCATAAATATATAATCCCCCTCGAACTCTCCACGAAACTTCTGGGGATGAAATACTTCACTAGCAGAGAGCCTGTTGATGATTTCTGAAGTCCAAACTCTCGCATGCATCTACAGCTAATGGATTAAGTCAGTTTTTCCTCCAGGGCTTGGGAGGGCCCTGTCCCCCAGCCTGGCCTCCTGCTGAGCCCCTTCCCCTTTATGCCAGGAGGGCCACGAGGAGGGGGCTGTGCCCCAGGGTAGAGGATCCCAGCCTGGAGCCTCTTCTGCTTTCATTTGGCTTTCCCTTCGTGTGCTGTGGGTGCTGGGATAGCTCCACAGTGCTTCAAATGTGAGAGCAGAAATAGTCCTGGGGCCTCCTTGCGTGGAAATGGAATCACCATTTAGGATTTAGGAGGCCAGAGTGATCTTTAATTGATTCAGTATTTGAAATTATTATCCATAGGACCTCTGTTAATGTCCTTGGCCAGCTTTTGGCAGGGTGGAAGCCCCTGATGGGGATGGAGAATCCTTGTCCCCATCCAGCCCCGCAGGTGCCACTTCCCTAAAAACAAATGTAAGGCAGCCAGCACGGATTTTAACCCAGGAACAGGGCACGGGGTTGATCCCAATGTGGAACAACATCTCAGGGAATAGGATGGGATGTCCATTGCTGGGTATCCCTGGCTGCCCTCCCTGGGGAAGCCAGTCCTGGGGGCTCGTTTTCGCTGTGTGATCGCGGCTGGCAGAGCACGGAGGGCTGCAAGGACCATCTAATGGCTTGTTCCGGACTTAAACATGATGAATCTGTAAAGCACACGTTGCTCTAGCAGCTAGGTGCAATTTTAGAAATGTTAATGAGTAATTACATAAAGGTTGTCCACAGTCAGTGATGTTAATCACTGTTCTTTTGCCAGGGATAATTAAGACAGCAATCCAGCAGCGTAAGCCAGCGCTTCCTGCTGTCTCTGCTGCCTCTTTCTCTCTTCCCAGCTCCCTGCTCCTGCAGGGATTTTCTTGCCTTCCCTCCCTCCTCCCATGCTTTTAGCTCCAATCTTCTCTTAGGGGCCTGCTTGAGGGAGGCTGGGGCATTTTTAAGCCACATCTGAGCATCCCACGTGCTCCTGTCAGGGTGAGCTGAGGGTGTGGGGAGAGGCAGATTTGGGTGATGGGAGCCTTCGTGGTCCTTCCCAGAGCATCACAGCACCAAGCTCCACTTACGTGGTTTGTTATAATAAAACCTATACATTTTTCCACATTTTCACTCTTCAGCCCATATTCAGGTGCTGTTCAGTGTATGGCAGGGTCCACATGATGGAAAGCCCATAGCAGGGGGTTTTAGAGGAGGAGAGAGAAGGGACCACAGAGACATTAGGTGGAGAGGCCAGTCTGGGTGTGCAGAGCAGGGGCTGGACCATCAGGAGCTGCAGGCAGTGAGCTGGTAGCACCCTGAGAAAACCTTTTCTCCTCTGTTGACTTCTGAGCTGTCCAGAGAGAATGCCTGTCATGCTACAGATCCTCCCGGGTAGCGTTTGGTTTAAGGACAGGAGGGAGGAAGCTCTTTTATCAGCTAGAAAATGACAAAACACTTGAAATACATCCTCCTTGACTCTTCCACAAATTCCTCTTTACGCATCCAGAGCTTACATCCAAGCATCGATTTTAGCAGCTGAGGAATAGGGGATAACATTGAGAAAGCTTGCTGTGCCTCAGAGGGCTCTCCGTCAGCCTACAGGCAATGCTTCACACCCATGTCTGCTTTCTATGCCCTTGTGTGTACCTCTTCCTAATTTGTGCTGCACAGTACCTGTGTAGTCTTTGGTGTAAGAAACTGGTGAGAGAGCTTCATCTCTTGTGGTATAAGCACTGAGCTTCAGCCCCTGCCCATACCTGAAGGCTGCTCCCATGGAGTGGCTCTCTACCCCCTGAAATACTCCTGGTATTTCATACCTGCACACCCCAGGGAGGTTTGAGGATCCTCTCACCACCCTAACTCTAAAAGGTCTGTAATGGATGTTTAGTGACAACTGCCACGCCTGGAAATCTGTCAGAGGTGGGACCGAAACAACCATTTCTTGCTACTGACAGAAGACCTTAAGAGAAGTGCTCATAAAGGGTCTCTCGTTGCAATTTTACCGTGTGGCTCTCCTAGTGACATCAAGTTTCTTTGCCATTTTTGAATGCATTCACTTTCAAGTCTTCCCTTCATACGCTGCTTTGTCCAAGGCCACAAGAGCTGTTTGGTGCCAGCTGGCTCTTCCTAAATTTATCCTTGATAGCTGCTCATTTCATTTCCTCACGGTGTTGTTAGGGAAGCGATACCTGATTCTGCATTGTACGTGCATCTAAATCAGGGGAAGGCTGCTGTAATTCACAGCCTTCTCAAGCAGGGCCGCAGCTTGCCCCAGCCGTGGTGATAGCGCAGCTGTTTTCTGGGGGCAGCCGTGATGTGCACACCCATGGGCCTCCCGCTGAAGTAAGCCTTACTGGAGGCAAGTTTCCTCCAGGAGATGAAATCACGAGAAGCGGCATCTGGTAAAAGAGTCACATCTCTACCTACAATTTCCTGACACGGCTCCAACCCCGCAATGACTTTAGGTGAAGGCGCTCCGCCGCGCCTTTGGAAAAGCAACCCTGCGGATCGGATTGTCTCATCGAAATAAAAGCTTCAGACTGTCTCATCTGATTTAGGAAAAGGTCAAGAGCTGCTTCCCAGGCACAGGGGTCCTGGCCAGGCACAGAGCTGCCGCTACACTCACTACAAGGTGATGTCCAAGCACAGGAGCTGATATTTGGGTGTTTACAAAGCCGAAAGCACCGTCGTGCACACTTGGCACCACGCTGCTCCCAGGCTGGGCCCGCTGGTGTGCAGGGTTCACCCGCAGCACGACACAAACCGAACGATGCCAAATGTGCTCTGAGCACAGCATCGAGTTGCTCACCTTCATGGCAGGGCAGAGCTGCTCGCGTTTGCTCTTTCAGAGCACCACCGATACCAGCTCGTCATCCCCGGTGCGAGGGATGGGGGAAAAAGGGGAAGTTAAAAAGCCCTGCAGAAACTTGGACCGTTCAGGTGCGGCGCTAAAACCCTGCCAAAAAGGACTCGCATATGATTTATCAGCATCACACTCCGGCCAAAGCGAAAAACCAGACTTTACTGCCCCGTTAATTTTGATACAAAAACCAGAGAAAGTTAAAAACAGCATTGGTCAGCTTAAAGGAAAACAAAAATTGAAACGGTGATAATAGCTACGGGGGGACACTACTGCTTAGCTTAAATTTTCTTCTGTATGGCTAAAAAAAAAAAAAAAAGTGAAGCATCCGGCTTGTAGTTAAATGTATCTAAACAAATCCCCCTGTATTTCCCCCCGGCTTGTCACGTGTAAGGATCAGTGCTATAACCACAGCTGCTTGGTTTTCCAGGGTAGGGTATTTTTCTCAATTCAAAGCCCTTATCTGTTCCTGAAGCACTAACCCCCAGCCACGTTATGGAAAGATTTTGGACACTTTAAGTGGCATCTTTCATATTAGAACTGTCAGGGAATATTTCTTACCGAGTTTTGACTTTGGCTCATAGGAAGAGACCTCTACAAGCCTGCAGATGAGCACGCAGATAAATAGCAAACTGTGCCCTGCCTCCCACCTCTGCCAGCAGATGTTCGGCCAGTTGGTCCACAGAAAAAATACCAAGAATGGCTGCATCCAAGGGTCACGAGTCCACGTTCATCCTGAAATCATCACATTTCTGTCTGACACTTCTTCCCTCCCTGAATCGCAGCGACATTGCGTGACTTACTCCCCATCTCCCCGCAGTAATTGTCCTTGCACCACGACTACAGCACCGTGGACTGGCAGCGCCTTTTGGCTGCTTTCCATGGAAATTCAGTTTTTCAAAAAAAAATAAATTTATGTTTATGCATAAATATGACAAATGCAAAAGCTGCAGGCGGGTAAAATCTGCTTCCTGCAGAAACAAAGCAATAACTGTAATAACTGACTGTGAGTTAGAACAAAATGCACTGCTTGGAATAAATAATAATGTAAGTCAGTTTAAAAAAATAGCAATTGTAATTTTAGACTGTAAGGTTAAAACCGCCTCCTCTAATTGCACAGCAACACCTGCATTGCACTGCCTCAGGCAGCTGCAGCAAGTGAATGGACTCAGACCCATAAAACACTAGGCAGGATTTCCATGGGCAAAGGGTGGTCAGTTCTGATCAGCAAAGCACTCAAACCAGGCACTGCTGCACTGAGGTTAAGGAAGATGTCTCAAATTTGTCTTTGAAAACAAAGTTGCTTCAACCTCTCAGCTGAAGCAACGTGTTTCAGTTTATGTTATTAAATCACAAGCACATTGAAATGCTGGGTCTCCCTCAATCCCTGCAAAAAAGGTAATTATGTGGCTGCTGCAGTCCAGGCGGAGCGCTTGTTACTCACCTAGATCCCACAGTTCCACAGCAGCCAGAATTTCTAGGGGCTTGCAGAGATGTTCTCCCAAATCCAGCCACCAAATCTAAGCCAGGAGGTTTGGCATGGTTGGTTATAAAGGCTCTGTTCATACACACTCAACATTGTGACTTGTGTCACAGTCCAACAAAATACAGCATTGCTTCTGCTGCCCATACTTCTAAAAATCCATACCAAGTAGCAGAAAATTTAATGCAGCATTTTTCCACTGCCATCTGTTGCATGTAAGATCCAACTAAGCAAAAAAGTCCATTTTTTTTTTTTTTTTTAAGGCTTAAAGCTGCCAGCGATCTGAAAGAGGTAGAAGAAAGCATCTTGCTTTGTTCATTTGATAGCAATCTCTGTGTGTTAGTTATGTGCAGGCATAACCTGGGAATTTGACACTGGGTCTCTCAGATCCCAGGATAACTTTATTCCCTACGACTTGCCCTCCCCAAAAGGGGAAAGGCCTCAAAAACAGCTCCCTTGCTGCTGGGAGAAACACTCCCCTTCCCGAAAGCTTTACTTGTATCAAGTATTCCATATTGAACTATGATTAAAACCAACAAAAAAACCCCACACATCTCAGCCAGCTCTTTTGCTGCAGAACTCAAAATCTTCTGGTGGATGCTTTCTGGAAATCATTTTTCCCCAACAAGGGCAGACATGAAGATGGAGAATAGATCAGTTGATATTACATGCAATTAGGAGGCACCATAACTGATTAGCCTACTGAACACCAGGGGCCAAGCCTGGTTACAGAAATAAGGCTGGCATCCCTAGCACAGGTAGTTTATGCAGACTAGGACGTGCCCCCACACATTTGTGGTCAATCCCTTGCTGGCTACCCAGCTAGAATAAAAGGACAACCCAAAGAGCAAAACCCTTTAGGAAATCTCATTTTAATGTGTAGTGGTAAAGTGACAAAAACTGAGTGTTATACAAGAAAATGTACATGATTTTTTAAGACATCTGAATGGGAAGTGGAAGCAAATCCTTACAGAAAATACTTTCTTACTAAAAGGCTGATATTATTCTTTACGCCTAGAAAATCTAATTATTGCAGAAGGTAAGACTAATAATTCCAACTTTAAAGCTGAATAAAAGAAGTTATAATAGCATCAAACTCTGTGATCTTTAAACCCAACATAATTGGGCAAAGTCAGATCTTCAAGTCTTTTTCTTCTAACAATTCATAGAATTAGCTGAGAAATTCAACACTTTTAGAAAAAAGTTGATTTCTTCCAAAAAGTGACTCACCAGTTCTTATGCCATCTAGTGGCCTGTTCCTTCAGGCAAGTGCACTGATGAGTTATTAAAAGCCTTTGGTTAAGGCTGATTCTTTAAAAACACAGTGTCAGTTTTCTGCAATTATTTTAAATGAGAGGCTAGAATATGCAATGCTGAACATTACTACTGACCAGAGTATGATAGAAATTCAACCTCTTCTCCAAATTCTAATCTGCAAGAAGTAACCAATCTTAAAGGGACATGTCAAAAAACCAAACATCTTCCCTTTCTTCAGACGGGCCTCGTATCACCTTTGATTAAATCTGTATAACTAGTACACTGAGCAGAGTAACCATTTCCATCAAAAAATGGATCCTTTCCAGTAAAAAGACTCTCCTCATTCCCAATTACTTGGGTCTGAAAGACTAACAAAGTCTTGCATCTTCATGCAAACCTAGTTTTTACATATCTTTTATTTGAGAAAGACTATAGTTTGAATTTGGATTCTTTTGCTTGCAAAGACCTGGTTGCTAGTTCAACTCTTTCCTTTAACAGGCTGGCTTCTTCATCATTCTTTTGGACTTGTACATTTTTCAGTAAGAAGTGGGTAAGGAAAAGTTTCAAGCCTTCCCGCAGCGTTCCCAGTTTGGGGTTGTCAGATATCCTGTAAAAATACAAACACAGAAATAGTATTAGACTTCTACTGTTTCAAAAGTTTCTGCATTTTTTTTCCTTCAAATAGAGATATTAAAATAAAACGATATATAGAAGGTGCTTTTCCAAAAAGGCTTTCAAATTAACAGCATATCTACATTGATTTGGCAAACAGCCCAAACATACTCAACATACAATTGGTCCTCAGCAATAAATTGAAGTATCAGAATACTAAACTTGTTTTACGTAAACAATTGCATTACAGAAAAGAAAAACCAAGGCAAACACCATGTTTGAACTTCCTTGTGTTACAGCTGAAACAACATTTCCCTCCCCAGCTTTATGTGACACTGCAAGTACAATATAACTTTCTTCCTGGAGTAACTTGCAAATTTTAGCTGTCTCCATAACAACTGGAATATTGGAACACAATTTTACATGGGTCACAAGAAACCCAAACTGTATGGGTATGAATCCCACGAATTGTGTAATACTTCATAGAACTCAAGGATGTTTACAGATACATTTATCACTTGTAGGGGATTAAGCAAAACAGAAGTGTCAGAACAACATTTTAGCACCTTCAATGAAACAGATCTTTTTGATCATTGTGAAGAAGGATTTAAAGAAAGTAAGTTCCCTGTCAATTGTATAAAACCAAGATTTTCCATACAATGATGGTTTAAAAAACAAAAACAAAACCACAAACCTTTCTCGCAGCAATGTAAAAAGAAAAAAGGAAAAAGTACTAAAGAAATCTACCAGCGAAGACTGCTTGGAGACCAAACCTCACTGCACACAGATGGTAAAGCAGTAAGGAATGCATTAAGGAATGCAGGTAATTACAGAGCTCTGCTCATGAAAATCCTAAATGATACACCAAATATCTGAAAGCCTTATGTTGTACATAATACTTTGCACAGCTGTATCTAGATCAGAACCTGTACTAACAAACAAATGCTTCATGTATGCTGGCCCACCACCACCTTCCCCCAGCCGAGCTTGCTTTTTAAGGGATGGATGTCTGGTATTTAGAGAAGGCAGTGTATAACTGCAATCAAATAAGCAAACTTATTTTTCTAAATAACTGCAAATGAAGGATTCTCTGGCGATCTCTCCAATCACTTACCTCCCAAAAATATCACCAACATCTTCAGCATCTGTTTTGACTAACAGCATGCTTAATACTTGTCGCAAGAAATGAACTTTGGGTTTATCTAGTTCACTGAATTCAATCACCTGGTTTTAGAACAGAGAGAATTAGATTGGACTCCCATATACATCAAGGCTGAAGTTATGCACAGAAAAATTAGTTGAGAACGCTGCCTCCCTAAAGCCAATCTATAAGGAATCACTGAAGTTTTTAAGGAATAACCTGTCCAGTAGTACCACAATACAAAGATGTAATTATTCAATTCGATAAATACTTCCAAAGTACAATCTAAGGCAATCCAGAAAATTCTGCCTGTTTAACACATTTAAATTATTCTTTTTAATAAGTTCATGGACTTATTGTGAAATTTAAGCCCTCCCCCCCAATATTTTTTTTCTGGTCTAATAAAAAACATCAGGTAGAACTGATGGTACAAAATTCACTAGCAAAGTGTGCTAATAAAAGGACCTCAGTTCCAACCCCAGATGCTCTACAGAAAACAGCAGTCATATAACTGTTCTTTATCTAGAATTGAACAGGGCATCCAAACCATTAAAATCCCTATAGATCCAATGGGATTTCATTAACACTGCCTCTGATAACAAGAGATCCAAATCACCTGCTCCAAGGCAGTTTTTCTTTGGTTGGGAGCAGCGCTGCTACTGGACAAGGATGTTTCTATGCTGTATTGTCCAGGATTTGTGTATGCTTCTATCACCCCAGGCCCCTTTTCCCAAAAGGATAGCACTACTATAGTTGATAAAATTAATCTGGTAATTTTAGAACAAGTTTCATCTTTGTTCATGACAATGAACATGCAAAGCACCAGTTAAGTACATACAGCTAATAATATACGTTTTCCACAGAACTTGGAAAGGTGAGAACACATATTTTGAAAAGAAAGCACACCAACCTTGAGAACGGAAAGTGGCAATGATTTTGTCCTTAGTAAGTGAACCAACACTGAAACCAAATTGGTGATGGCAGTGGCTGACAGGTTGCCCAAGTCTTTGATTTTGTCCCAAATACTAAACTGAAATGTCACCTAGGTGTCAAAGGAAAAAAAAAAACAAAAAAAAAACAACAAATCAAGGAATTGTTTAAGTAAGAAATTACAAAACCTTTTGACCTTCTATTCTTTATGTGCCCTCTGTTAATTAGATCTTTGATCGGATAGTTCAAGTCCTTTTAAACATGTGAAACACAAAAAAAGCAAACCTTCTACAGAAGTTACTTAGTGGCAGATCTGACCAGGAAACAGTTTACCTTACTAAATGCACAGGTGCACCGGAGAATTTTTCCTCAGGATCATGGGATGTAAACAGGCACACATCTACTCTCAGATGGTCAGTAATTGTCTTTCTAACCATAACAATGGCACTAAAAGTAGAAATGCATTTTTCTTTACCTGAAATCGTCTTTCGTATTCACAGAACTTGCCAGCCAAAAACGCGTAGAAGGGGTTATACGTCTTCTCCTGTAAGCAGCAATAAAGGATAACATGAACAATTTCTCTCTCCTGCTGGTCTTTCAGTCCAAGCCTAAAATTTAGAAAAGAGGATAGTTTAGTAAGGAAAAAGTTATTGCAACTAATTAAAAGTTACAACAGTCAACATTTTTATACCTTAAAAAAAGGCATTAAATTCTGGTTGTCAGAAGTTCTTAAAGTCCTTAAAAAAGGCTGAATGGCATCAAACCCTTAAGACTGTAGGCTAAATCAGCATCCTGGTACAGCAATATGGAAATGCTACAGCATTACTGGTGTTAGAGAAGTGGCCGCAAAAATAAGACCACAACAGATAGAGGCAGAACGACAGAAGTATAATTACTGCCTGGAGAGGAAGTAGCAGCCCAACTCCATGTTTGCAGCTCTCCACAAAGGAAAACAGAGGAGACAACCGTGTCATCACGGAGTCTTGTCATAATGTGGGCTTTGAAAGCAGCAGCACTACAACTTGGAGTACTAACACAGAGGATAAACTGTGAGACAAGAGCTGCTTGGACAACAAAACAGAACAGCACTACCTGAGGAAAACAGTATCAATAAGTACTTATGCTGGCTGTCTCCCAGCATAAAGGCCAAGGACTGAACAGCCTTCCCACTTGAACATTTGACCACTTGAAAATAGGGCCGAGGCACTTTGGCCAGGAACGGTAACTAACTCACAATGCACCTGTTCTGTGAATAATATGATTTAGCTTCCAGGGCTGTCAGATGCTTGGCAGCATTAAAACCAATTAAAATGAAGGATGCTTAATATTATAATCTGCAAAACGTCAAACAAAATTATTTTCATTGCTTCAAGCTCAAGTTTCATACAGCATTGGTATAACTCAAATGCATTTTCTAACAAAGTTTGACCCCACTGGAACTTGCTCTACAGTCTGGAGGGTACAGCTTGTCATAGCTTGAGTCTAACGTCCATTGCTTGTACACCCTTCCAGACATCTGTCATTGCATTTGATCACAGACACGTACTAGAGAAAATACTGTCACTCAGCCAAGAAACAGAACGTAAGGTTTTACAGTAGGAAAGTCTGGGATGATTTCTAGGTTGACTGCTAATAAATGGAGAAAACTTCAGTCTGGTTCCCCAGAAGAAAACAGCACCGCAAGCGCTGGTCTGCGATATCATTCACTGCTCTCCCATCAGCCAAGGTCTATCTGAGTTTGTCACAGAGCAACAAAAGTTTGTTCAGAAAACATATGTAAGTAGTCAGCTATCTGGCATGTATCTAATAGATGACTTGTGAAGTTACAGTGTAGTCACTAATTTGGTACGTTCCCTTTTTCCTTGTTCATCATCACTTCTAACATAACTTATTTTGGAAATACGTTGCTAGACAGTTGTAACCAAGAAAAGCAGCACTTGAAGTTTTGTTCTTACCCTCACTTCTTCACAGACCTAGCACTGTTTTCTCTTTTCAGACCTGATATTCCTAAACAACTAAAATGTAAGTGTTGGGATTGTCTTTCACTGCTGAACTTCACCATAAAGCTGCACAGATTTCATAAGCCTGGTAACTTTGCGTAAAGAAGCTGCAAGCACCTCACCTATTAAATCATTCCAGAGGTACAATGCTCCCAGAGACATGCATGTCTTAATCAATTTAAAAATTGCCCTCCAAATACTCAGTAACTGTCTCTGAAGCAGGTTATTTCTCACCAGCAGAAGCCTGCCCCCAAGTAGGTTAGTTATCATCAGCTGGAGCCCAAAATTATCACTGGATTTAGATCAAAAAAAAGCAACATTCAATACCACCTATTAAAAATCAATTTAAGTGAGTATAGCAGATGCAATCCCATACTCACTATTTGGAATTGCACAACACACTGTAACGGGCTAGCTAAGCCTTCTTCCCCTATTACAATTTTTGTGAGATTTGAAGTTTCTCAAGTTGTTCTTCTCCACGAAACCACTTACAAAATTGCTGGCCCGAACTGGCCAAAGGGATGGCCGGTGCTGATGGCCACATGGCATTGTGCTGAACAATAAATACGGGGAGTTGACCAGGGAGAGGGGTGGGGGACAGTACTGCCACTGCTCAGGGTCTGGCTGGGCATCACTCAGCAGGCAGTGGCCAATTGCACCGTGTGTCAGGTTGCTCAGAGAAGCTGTGGATGCCCAATCCCTGGAGATGTTCAAGACGAAGCTGGATGGGGCCCTGGGCAACCTGATCTAGTGGGTGGCATCCCTGCACATGGCAGGGGGTTGGAACTGGCTGGGCTTTAAGGTCCCTTCCAACCTGAGCCATCCTGTGACTTACTTTTCCCAAAAGGAGGAGAAAGACGAGCAAACTGTAACAGGCTGGGTTTAAAATGGTTTAAATGACCATTTCACAACAACTCAGTTCTGCCAGAGATGTAGCAGCAGATGAATCAACAAGCACAATTAGAGTACATCTTTATGCTCCTCCTCAAGAGCCTGACATCAAACATATGAATATAAATTCCCATACACTCTGAAAAGCATGTTTGCATTAAAGTTAATTCCTTCACTGACTAGTCTGTGTGCTTTCCGTTATACCCTGCCAGATGTGGGCAGATTTTAGAGTCCTCTTCTCTCTGCATTTGCCGCATAAAAATCTGAATCAACACACAGCAGGCAATCTGCAGACACAGTTTTTCTGCCAAGCCTGTATGTATATAGATTTGTATACTAGTTTAAATAGCACAGATGAGAGTCAAGGATCAATTTGCAAATTGAGCTACCAGGCCTTGGCAAGAACTGCAGCAGCAGCAGCTAATTTCTTTTAATTGAACAGACCATATTAAGATATTGGAATGACTCCATCACAGTCTTAAATCCAAGCTGTGTTTTGCAGAAGTGGCATTTAATCAAACATTAGTTGACTTTATTACGGAGTCTGTTTTGGTTTGGTTAGCAAATTAAATAATTGCATGCCATCAGGGTAAGAACAATTCCTATGAATTACAAGGCTGCAACAGGAAAGTTCAGACCTGATCTCTCTCCTCCCAGTTACTACAGACTTGCAATTAATATTCTGACAAACCCAAAGAATAACTTATTTTGAGCTCTTCCCCGATCACATACTCTTCTAAAGAGAAGTGTGTCAAGTGTTGAGGAAACCGGTCTTAACATGATATGGGACCCTGGAGCAAGTCCAAAGCTAATAAATTCTGTGGGAGAGAAACTGAGGTGCTAGAACGCTACCAGGTCCTGCAAGAATGGACAGAGACATGCAAGGTGGCAAGAAGTAAAGAAAGCAAGCCTGCAACATATTAGGATCTGCTAGATTAAGATCCACATCTTCAATACAAACACATATAGGCTCCTTAAATCAAAGGATGCTGTAAATCACAGTTCCAGACTTAAGTGACAATAACAGAGGCTGCTTTTTTCATCTGGCTACCAGTCAGTTCTGCCTGACCCCTAGTACTCCTTGCATCCAGGGTTTGGGCCCCCTCGTACCCTTCCTCTCCATCCTCACATGGATCCTAGTTATACACTTGGATCCCATTTCAACTAAATGGTGAGACCAGCAATGTTATTCTTCCTTCCCAGCTATCACTATTTTTAGTTCTGGGCTTTCTTCTGACCTAGTCAGTACTTACTTCAGAAGCTTTTCAAAGGCATCCAGGAAATCTTCACTTGTCATCAATACGCAAAAAATACTTCTCCTGATATCAGTGTTCATCCTCTGCTTACGAGCAAGCTCTATTATCTTTGAGCTCACCTGAAGAAAAAAAAAAAAAAAAAAAAAAAGGAAACTCTTAAAGAGAGCTATTTCTGTGCAGCCTCTAATATGACCGTTAATAAAAACCTGCAGTAAAGCGTGAAGCATGAATCCAGAGGTCCTGAATTTTGTCCAATAAAGGCACAGGAATCATCAGGAGCTTTTTCAATTAGGGAAACCTAGTTTAATTGTGCCAATTATCTTTAAGAAGTGCTTTCCTAATGTACGTGACCACAACCATCTCAAACTACTTCATAATTGCATAGGAGAAGAAAAAACACTGTATCGTAATATTATGATAATAGCTCTTTTGAAGGGCATGAGTCCAACATTTTGAAAATTTTAATATCAGATCTTACAATCTGAAAGCTTCATCTTACAAGAGTCCACCAAGGCTCTTTTTGGTGGGCTCTTAAATGAGCTTATTTGTCTGTATCAACAGCATTTAGAAGATTAAACGATTCAACTTATTAGTTCTATTAGTCCTACTTGGATTTACCTTCCCAATGTGCAGTTTTTGCTGAGTCTTGCTGTTTGCATTATCAATCATTGGTGCTCCGCTCCAGGACGACCCAATGATCCACCAGCGACCAACCTTATCAGCATTGAGGAGTGATTCCAGGGAGACACGGAGCTGAGTTTCTTTTCCCGAACTACTGCTGTGTACCTTGAGTAACAGTACAATAATAAGTAGAAACAGATTTTTATTTTTTAGCATATTTAATTATTTAGAATTACTTCTAAACAAATACTTTAAACAAATACAAGTAAGTTGATCTCTATAAAGACCTTCACGTTTCTTTCCCACAACCTTTTCTTTCAGGCAGTAACCTGAAAATAATTTCCACATTTTTCCATTTACTCCAATTTCTCAAATAGTAAAAGCTTCTAAGCATAGATTTGATCAACTTCATCTTATTATTATTATTTTTTTTTAAAGATGATCAATGAAAAGATAGCCATCTTTCACTCATAAAACTCAATTACAATTTGGATTTGATTATGGCATTGTAAGATGCTCCAATTAGTTTCCGATCCGGTCATGATTTTCCCGTTGAACATTCACGATCAAACAGAATGACAAAGTGACAAACTGCCATAAGTTTTGTACAATTCAAACAAAATGTATAATCTCTTCAAACAAAATAAAAATTTTCAACTGAAGAGTCTAGAGGTGTACTAAGAGGGTTGTGAAAAATTGAGAGGAAATTCTACAGAACTAGGTTACCTATCATTGCTGATTTGTGCATGCTGGACTTAAAAGTTTCTGAAAAATAACATGCTGCAGATGCATATGCTCTAGGAACCAGATTTAAATATTGTGAAAATTAATTAGCTCTCCAAAGAGACAATTATTTTCATGCATTTTATGCTGGATTGTTCTAGACATCACCCACAAGGCTCCCAGAAAAGAAAACAATAAACAAAACATATAAAATTTAAGAAGTCCTGGACTTCCAAAATAGTTCTGGTGAACTTTCAAACAGGTGCCTGCATTTAAAATCTATGGGAAAAAAACTGTCATGATGACTCATTCCATCTGCACAATCATTAAACATTCCAGTCTCTTTGTCAAGTACAGGACTTTGCCTCAAACCCTCTGGCTACATACTACGTACTTTCCCAGACTCTTCTGCAGAAGGTTGTTTGATGCCTAGCTAAATTTAAACACATGAGATTATTCAAGTACTACCTAAGAAGCAATTTTTGTCCACAAGAATATCAGACTGTTAAATGATTTTATACATATATATATAAAATTATATTAGTATATATTAAATACTATATAGCATATAATACACCATCAAGCTGACATAAACCAGAGTTGATTATTTGTAGTGTAAGAACAGCTATTCTACTTATGTCAAGAAAATTCTCACCAGTGTTCTTTGCAATTTGCGGAGTTTTTCAACTGGCTCAGGATCATAACCAGGAATCTTACGCATGTCGTTATTCCTCAGTGCCAACATAGTCTCTAGCATAAAACGGACCTATCAGGAAAAGAAGTATTTATGTGGATTACATGCTGCAAGTTTAATATGTAAGTAGAAAGCGTATTTTCAAAGTGCTATTCTGTGAGAATAAGCAACTCATCTGGCAACATACACTGAAAGTTAGAGTACATGAATACAGAGAAGGATGTTTACTCTAACTCCTATTGTATTCGTGTTCAAGCTTCAATTCAAAGCCTTATCTGCTAAATGCCAGCCCCCAGTGACCACTGTTTGAAGTGTAAGAAGTATGAAACAGAAGAATTAGTCACTGCATAGTATATGTGACAGCTCTAGTTTCCCCAGTTGCAAGCATTTTGGTATCTGTGTCCTAAGAACTAATGAGGAAAGACAAAAAGAAAATAAATAACTGAATGCAGCGACTGAACTCTAATGAACTCTAGAATCTAGAGTATAATGGAAAACATTCTGGTAAATATACACATGTACACGAGCAATGTTGATTCAGAAAAGAAAACCCTTAATACACACATACCCTAGTTTGATCCTTAAAATTCTTCTCTGCTGCGTGTGCTTTGCTCTGGGCTTCACTGATCAGGTCCTTCAAAGCCAATGCGTCATCTTTTCTTAAGGAAAAGCCCACGTTTTTCAGAAGAAACAAAATCAGCTCAATATCTTTTTCAGTGAAAGTGCTAACAAGCTTCTTCAGAATATCAAAGATGAGCAGGGAATGAACTACATGGAAGTTATACAGATGGGCAATCAAGGCAAGCAGATTTTCACATTCTTTCCCTTCAGCATCACTTTTAGAGAGTTCATCAAATTTCTTCACCACGGCTTCCAAGAAGTGAGCACCGACCTGGCAAAAGTTCCATTAAGGAAAAAATAACAATTCAGCAGTTAACCACTAGCAGATTTTCAAGACAACTGTAAAATAACCATTTTTGAGGCACTGCCATTATTAATTTTAAAGAATATTGTTATTCCTCTCAACAAAAAGGGATGTACTACGTGTACACGTACAAATAGCAACTAGTTTGTGTCACATTTTATTAAAGTATGTTATTTATACCTCTTATATGCCATCCAGTTGCCTTTTAAAGTTACAAATGTTACAAAATTACAGTATGCATATCAAAATTTGTTTATACAATCTTCATGAACACATTTTCTCAGCTGTCAAGCTAGCATGCTGTTACTGTTAGTCATATATCCGGTAAAAGCTGCATATCCAAAACCAAACGTATCACAGAGTTTACCATTCCAGAACTAAATATTTGAAGTGTGGGACAGTAAAATCACAACACACCACATTTTCGCAGTTGATGAGCATGAGACTAGTTTAAAGTGGGAATAAGACTTCGCTGTTTGTCAGAGGTACAGCTGGGAAAAAAATCCTGGAATTCCTGTATTTATGAAGAGTTAACTAATGGTAAAGACTGGAATTAAGAAGCATACCAAAATATAGGTAGGTAGAGATCACATTACTGCTAAGGTTCAAACAAGACACCCACACCATTACCACAGTAGTAATATTAACCCTTTTTAAAATTGGAAACGGGAAGTTTTATAACAGTGACCAATGTTAATTTACAAAGTAATTAGTCAGATAAAGCAACTCAGACCTGTGAACAGCAAACAAATAAGCTACAAATACAAAGAGAGTTCATCTATCAACTGAAATACGTTATTTAGTGACATGTTGGATATTAGGAAGAACTTCTTTACTGAGAGGGTTGTGAGGCATTGGAATGGGCTGCCCAGGGAAGTGGTGGAGTCACCATCCCTAGAGGTCTTTAAAATACATTTAGATGTTGCACTTAGCGATATGGTTTAGCAGAGGATTTGTTAGTGTTAGGTCAGAGGTTGGACTCGATTATCTTGAGGTCTCTTCCAACCTAGACAATTCTGTGATTCTGTGATCAGAAGTTAAAAGGCAATCAAGAAAAAGACATCAAGAAAAAACACCGCTCAATACGTATTATTAAACAAAGTTAGTCCCAGCCACAAAAATTACCTCAATTCCTACTGTATGATGAAGAACGCTGACCAAAAGGACATGCTCCATCATCAGTCTTGCAGGCATGGCAACCGCAGTAACACAAGCATTCATAAGAATATCTGTTAGCGTTTCGTTCATGTCCTTTCTACTGTTGGCCATGTAAAGCTCCTCCAGCTGTCCACTAATGGAGGACAAATTTGGTTCACTCAACCTATTGAGAAACAAAATCCAATGTTCACTGTTTCGCCTTTTTGCATAGTTCCACAATTTTCAATTTATCCAACATACAACCTGTCTGTAAAGCCAAGCTAGCTCTTTTAAAAAGAATAAAGATGAATGAAAGGAACCTTTTGTATTTTGCTGTGTTCACTAAAATAAAAATGAAACTCCAGAACATTTTTTTTTAAAGTACTTACAAGTAGGAACAGATTAGCAGCAATATCTACAAAATGCTATCAATGTCCTTACTGTCATACTGAACAGCCTTATTAAAAAATTGTTCCTGTTCAGTATTAACTATGTCACACCACAGTCTTTGGAAAAACTAATTACAAAAACACTTCATACTTCTGTAACATATCAGATATAGCAAATCCTAAGTAACTAAAACTGTATTCTGTAGTCTGCATTTTACAGATAATAGATAAAAGTATAAACAGATTTCTTATTTTAAGGGTATTCTAAAATTAAAAGCACATGGAAGCGTTAATTACTTTTTCTGGTCTTCAGTACTTTAAGCTATAAAGTAATATAAAGTTGCTCTTCCTTGACTGCAGTGCTAGAGAAAATTTAACTTTATTTAATTTATAAAAAACATGCTAAGAGGAATATAGCAGGCATGTCAAAATGCAATTTTATTTTTTTTTCAAATAGGCATACTCCAACTGACACTTAAGAGAATTATTGCTAGCATTTGCAGGCAACAGCCATGTGGAATTCAGCCTAATCTTGAATTTATTTTTCATTTTTTCAACTTCTATAACCACCAACTTTGAAGAATCTCTATCAACAAAGACAATTATTATTAAGGATAGCAGACATGACTGCCAAATTAAATGTAGTTTGAAAAGACAAAAGTCACATCCATGCCACTTTTCTTTGAATGATGATCACTGTCACACAGAATCAGAAAGATTAATTACTTGTCCTTATTACATTACCTATTAATGAGACCATTCACCATTTTCTTCAGTCTTCCCAGTTCTTCTCTTTTCTTGTCATCTAGTGTCTCCTGAGCTTTTCTCACTTGAGGGGGAACGTACTTCGTAGCACTGTGATTATGATCCTTACCAAGAAAACAACAGAATAGCAAATGAGACTACCATTTTAAGTACTTAAGTATTTTAAATAAACACATACATTTCTATTTAAGATGAATATCAGTCTTTTACTTTAACATATATTCCTCTGTCCAATAACTAATGTCAAAGGAACAACTTCATTCAGAAACAAAACCAACATGCAACAACTTACTGCTTATGATCAACCTGACAGCAGCAAAAAAATCCCCTCTCCCCTTCATCTGAAGTTTCATATAAGTTATTCTTATTAAAACTTGAATCTTTGTTTTATCCAGGTAGACAACAGAAACCTGTACAGGTGAAAGCCTTATGGCACCAACTTAAGCTGTTAGTACCCGTGCACCTGTGGCTAAACGATCTGTTTGGCTTCCTCTTCTCTTTGCTACAAAGCCTATACCACAGGCAGAACCTCTGAGATCATCTGGAAGAAGAAACACTCCCATTCCCAGCTGGAATTCATTTTTAACAAACTTTTTATGGTCTTAGTGGAAAGGCCTAACCTGGATCTTCTAGAACTGAGATGGTCACGCTTCTTTGTTCCTTTTAGTTGCTAATCTTGTATATACAAACAATGCTTTGTGCTTTAGGATGCAACCTCCTACCATACCCTCCACGTGTGTTTGTCCCTAGGACTTGGCAAACCTCTGAAGTCAAGGCTTGGTAGACCCAGCGCTGTTTTCACCCACATTCCACATGCTGGTTAGAGAGCAAACACTTTGCAGAGTCGATGTAAAGTCTATTTTGCATTCATGGTGCTTTGGGAAGCAAGTTTGTGCTATTTCAGACAAACACCCTACCTCCTCTTCCTCCTGCGGGTCCGGGGGCTCGCTTGCCTCTGGTTCACCCTCGGGGGCCGAGCTCCCATCACTCTCCCACTGTTCTTCCACATCTTCTCCTTCGGAGGCGTCAGAGGCGTCCTCCAGCTCTTCATCCTCCCCCGGGGCCACCTCCTCTTCCTCCTCCTCGTCCTCCTCCGGAGCCCCCTTGCTCGCCCTCAGCCCCGGTGCCTCCTCCCGGTCGCTGTCCTCGCACAGCTCGCCGAGCCCGGCGCCGGAGCCCAGGACTCCCAGCACGTAGTCCAGCCCGTCCCGCACGAAGCTCTGGGGCAGCCCCTCCGCCCCGCTGTTCCCTTTCTTCTTGCGGCGCTTGTTGAGCCCCAGCCGCCGCTCCAGCCGCCGGATCTCCTTCTCCTCCTCCTCGTTGGCCTCCAGCAGCGCCCGTTTTCGCGACCAGGAGATGGCGGCCGGCCGAGGGGCCGGCACCGGCGGCCGCACCGCTTTCTGCTGCCGCGGCGGCTCCGGACGCTTCTTTACAGCGGCTGGAGGCGACACCGGGACTTTGGGGCTGGCGGCAGGAGCCGGCCGGGCAGGAGCAGCGGGGGCTTCCCCCGTCTCCCCGTGTCGCTGCAGGCGGCGGCGGCTCCGCTTGAGCCTGCGCTTCTCCTTCCTCAATTCCCGGCGGCTCTTTCCGTTCGGTCTCTCCGACCCTACCGACGCGGGCAGCGGCGGCTGGTCTCCGGCTGCCTTCACGAACTCCTCCACCGCCAGCCGCAGCCGATCCAGCTTCCCCCCGCCGCGCCGAGCCCGGCCGGCCGCTGCTCCCCGCTTCTTCATCCTCCCCTCAGCCACGCCGCGCCGGGGCGCCGCCATCTTGTGGAAGAGGCGCGCTCCCCTTCCGCCGCGCGGCCGCCATTTCGCGCAGCAGCGCCCTCTGCTGCCTCGGCGTCCCGGGGCGGCCGGGAGCTCGCTCGAAACCAGTGCTGAAGCTGCTAAATCCTGAGAAACTCTCTCGTTTTTTCGCTTTTAAGAAAATATCAGGATTGATCTTAGCGTTACAAAAGGGAATGGAATAATTGCTTCCCCATAAAGTCCCTTCGATAAACTTCTAATGCCTCATGATGTCCAGAGACTGCAGTGCCCCATGGCACTGCTCCACCTGCCTCGTTCCGAGTTTTAAACCCTTTCCTACACTGTCAAGCACCAATATTTCTTACCGAGTATGCCCAAAACAGCATCACTGTCAGCTGCTAATCTTTCCCTCCATGGCAGTGCTTGGGACACAGTGATGTTGCTCGTGGGGGCTGGTGGCCCGGGCTGTGGGGACAGCATCCACACAGTTGTGCCAGGCCAGTGTGCACAGCAGGTGAAAATTTATCTGTCATTTCTGGGGTCAGGTGGAATTAAACATCCCGTGGCACTTTGCCACTGTCAGTGGTCTGCTGGGTATGTGTGTCTGGACCTGTGTGTGTGTCCTCCCCTCTGACCAACTTGGAAATCTGGCAGCTTCGGTCATCTTTGGCAGATCCCAAAGACAGTTCCCCAAAACACCAATTTTCCCCAAATTTATTGAAAATAGGGTGGCTAGAGGAGTTTCTCAACTAAATGAAACCTGACTTTAACAGACACACACACGCACACAAAACAACAACAACAAAAAACCAACCAACCAACCAAACAACCAAAACCAAAACCAAAACCAAAACAAACAAACAAAAACTACAAAAACAAAACAAAACAAAACAAAACAAAACAAAAACAAACAAACAAACAAAAAAACAGTGTATAAGGCCTAGTTTCTAAAAGAGGATCAGTTTTGAATCTCCTGTGGGAAACAAATCCATAGAAAGTCAGGCTTCATTATTTTGTTCTTTCTTATTGTACTCCTGACATCTCTTGAACAATGAAGTACTGGGTAGGACTTGAATTTTAGCTGAAAATTTAATGTGGCATTATTATTCAGAAGATTATTTTTGCTGTTCTGTGCATGTTTCCATGCTCTCTCATTACGTCATGTGTCCTGGATGACCCCATGCTTCAGAAATCCAGCTTTCTCAAGGCTGATGCGTAATGAATCTTTCACACTCAGTGACAAAATATGTTGCGTTAACTTGTCAAGGCATTCCGTTTGCTTCATTTTAAACTATATATTATGCTATAATTTACTGCTGTTCTGCTCTTTATTCATGCACAGACAGCTCACATGCATTTTGCATCCTATTTATAGATTTATTGATAACACTATTCCAGCAGCATGCTAGATAAGTACAGCTGAATATAATTTGAGTAAATATTAGATGCTTTTAAAACTCTAAGATTTACATCCTCCTTCTGTTTCATCACGTAATTTGTCATCAGGGCAACAGATTTTTCTAATAATGAGAAATTTCATATTTTTTCGAATAAAGAAAATGTCAATATTTGCCTTCATCATCACTTCACATCTCATAGGAAAATGTGGAAAGCATGTATATTGCTGAACTATATAATCCAAAGTTTGGGTGAAAATGGACAGACAACTTTAGCAAAAAATGTATAAATGGAGTTATTATCACCTGTTTGTGAAGTACAAATATTTTCCAAGAATTAAAGTAAAGCAATATTTCAGAGAAATATATAAATTTAATCGTCAATAAAATGCTATATTGAAAGAAATAACAATCTGCTTAGACTAATTCATCGTTCAAATCTAGCAATGCCATATCTAAATAAATAAATTATGGCAGATATTTCAGATACTGTCCTAGAACTTTGTGGATTATCATTTTAGATTTACCATTTTGGCTACCAGTACCTAGTAAATGCAGTCTTCTTGTTCATGAGAGTATAAAAAGCACTTAAAACCTGAATTATACTCTTCCAACTTTCTCGTGGCATCTAAATATAAGAAAAAAGGTGAAATCCAGTTTCCATTTTACAAATTTCACATTTAGATCTCTGCATCATATTGGCATCACTTAGTGAATAGGAACTCAGAACTGAGGGAACATTTTATAATTGTTCTTTGTTTTGACAGTGATCCCACAACAGAGCAGAGAACAAGCAGTAAGGGCAGGTTTCACATTTAGAATGAAATTGAAGACAATGGCATGATTCATTGGAAATGAGACTTCATATAGAATTGTTTCTTCGGTACAATTTTACTTCCTGCTGAGGTAATCTCTGTTAACAGTTTTCCTATGCTATTCAGTTCTGTTCTATTCATGGATTTCTTTTTAACATCTTTCTCTCTCTCTTTCTCTCTCTTTTCATACAGAATGAGGGGAATAGTCATTCTTTAGCCATCTGTCTGCTATTTTTCCTCATCACCTCCTAAAAGTCATGAAAATGTTATTTAGTAACTAAATGATACACATAGGTAGATACTGGCTCCTTTGTAATTTGCCACTATTGAGCATATCGTGCTATTTATCACCACAGGAAATATCAAAGCAGCACCAGAAAGATTTTGAGACTGATTTCATATGATCATTTTTTGTTCTTGTCAATAGAAAAAGCAGCTGGCTTCATGTAAGAATACATAAGCCTTTACATCCAGTCTTTTTTGACTATACAGACTGAAAGCTTAATACCAGAATGAATTTATTCTGAGCAGTCAGATCCTCAGAACAGTGCAAGCTACTTGAAGGCTCTGCTGTGACTTTCTAGCATGGTACCCGCCTACCTGAGCCATTGTTCATCCCCATGTCATACTGCCACCACTGTGATCAGCAGAACTGATATTTGTACTTGTATGAAAGAGAAAGGCTGCAGGGAGAGATTTTCTATGAAAGGACACTTTTCATCTGGAATACATTTTGCAAAGTCTTAAGGCACTACAAAGTTGCTGGCTATCAAATGTGCTTCAGTTCAAACCATTTCAGAAGGAATCGATAGGTGAGAAAAATGATTTCCTTAATATTTTAAAGACACATCCCTGTTGCTCAGAATTTGTGTTCTATTTATTAATTTATTTGTCTGTTTATTCAGAGCTAGACGCCTCCTACAGCTTTTTAAGTCAGGCATGACGAAAACTGAACTACAAAAATACTCTAGAAAAAAAATCTCTCCTGGCATTTCTAGAATTTCCACAATATTTGTGTCTGACCTTGGATGAGTCATTTATCTTCTCCACACTGCTTTTGAGCAAAATGAGTTGTCTTCCCTCATTCTGACCCTAAGACTGCTGAAGTAAATCCTCCAGGTGTATCTCCAGGTTACCACCCGTAGCACCTTCCCCTGCAGGTACTTATTAATTCCTCTGGGTCTGCCCCAACAGATTTGCTGACTGAAAGCTGTTTGCTGAGTTTTCATATAACTCCTGTCTTTTAGTTTGTGAGATCAATGCCCTTTTCAGTCAGTGCTCACTGGTGAAATTCATTAATAAAAATCTACATAGTTTGAACTAACCCAGGCTATTTTAATTGAATAGGAAGTAATTGAATTAGGAAGTAATGGCCCTGCAAGTTGGTATCTACACACCCCCACCACAAGAAAAAAAATAATGAGATGAAAGTGGTAATCTATGAAGGTATATCCAGATTAGGGATGTATTCACTGAGTTTAAGCGTTAACATGTCTTAGTTCATTGGAAGGAAGGAGTGGGTACTGATGGTTATTATTTAGATAAATGATCCAAAAGACAAGCATAAAAAAGACAGATATGATGGGTGAAAGCAGAAACCCATTTCCCCAATCCATTAACATTTTTAGTTTTAAACTATAAGGAGATTATCCGATACGTGACACAGGGATAACTGAAGGAATGTAATCAAATGACTTTCTTGTTATTAAAAGGAAGATGTAGGTTGCAGCTAAAATGGACTTTTAAATTAGTGCTTTGTGCACATCACAGTTCAAAAATACACAATTATAAACCAGGATAACATCATTGATCAAACTCCCACATTATGGAACTTTGCATTTCCTATATGAAATTTATATAGTCAATGTTTCTGTGCCAAGGAACCTAAGTCTCCATGGAAGACTTAGTTCTATGCTGAAAGTTGACCTTACAAGTTGACCTTGTTCTTATAAGAACACTTATATTATATGGTCAGTGGCTCTGTGGAGGCTGGTGGAGGCTGGTGACAAGTGGTGTCCCTCAGGGGTCTGTCAGACAATGACAGGAAAAGGGGAAATGGTTTTTAACTAGGAGAAGGAAGATTTAGGTTAGAGGTTAGGAGGAAATTCTTCACTTGACAGGTGGTGAGGCCCTGGCACAGGTTTCCCAGAGAAGCTGTGGGTGCCCCATCCCTGCAGGTGTTCAAGACCAAGTTGGATGAGGCCCTGAGCAACCTCATCTAGTAGGTGGCATCCCTGTGCATGGCAGGGGGGTTGGAACTAGATGATCTTTAAAGTCCCTTCCAACCTGAGCCATTCTATGATTCTGTGACACTGTCATAAGGCAATTTTCATCAGAAAAGAGGTAAATATAAAACAAGGGACATTTTTTTTGTTGTTGTTGTTAATTGCTTAGCTTCAACATATCAGTTGTAATTCTCTTCTCTGAAGATCACTCTGTGTTTTATTTGGATCGTTTCTTTAATTCTACTGAGGCAGCTTTAAAAAATAATGCTTGGAAGTAGGAATGATACTCAGGAATATATACTTATGAATGCATGAATTCAACAAAGAAATCTCCTAAAATTGACAGTTACCATTACTTTGTTAAAAATCACTTTACCTATTTGTTTACCTATAAAAACAGAAAATACTGGCAAGAATAAGTATCAGTTTACTCACAGGAGCAATTGCACCAACAGTAATGTGCAATGTTACCATTCATCCTACTGCTAACGCCGTCTTTTTAACATGTAAGTTTATTGTTTTCAGGGACAATTAATTTCCAGCAGCTTTTTCTAGCTCAGTGGTTGTTCTTAGCTATTAGCAAACTCTTACTCCGTTATTCCTGAGGCTTTGTTAAGCACACAAAATATAATATGTATTGGAGTCAAGGTACAATGAAACACTTGGAAGTTTATCCAAGATGCCAGCAAACTTTGGATCTGGTAGCTTAGGCTGTAACAATATCAATCTATACATATTAGTTGCTATTTCACATCTTAATCCCAGTTCCTATAATTTATTATGTTATTATTTATAACATAGCATTAATTTAATACACAGTTCTTGTTCAGGAGCTTTACTTGCACAACCACAGTGTAGTAATGGATACTACATTTCTAGTTAAAGGCTGTTTTCTGTCTGCTCTGAAGCAAAAGATGAGCTTTGCATCTATTGCAGTTAAAATAGAAAGCAGAGGGTTCACCAAAGCTATAAGTTAAAATGTAATAGGAAATCAATGTATCTGAACCCCTCAGGCTTTTCCCTAAGATTATATCATCTCTGCTTGCCTTAATAAGAGAATCTTCCCAGCTAATGTTAGTTATCTGTGAACATTTACAGCTAAGCAAATTAACCTGTCATCCCTCTTGACTCAAAGGGAAGAAGAAGGAGCTCCTAGATGTAATGATCTATTTTAGAATGGTATTAATCACTGTATAGTCTATATGTCTATAAAGAGGGTCTGGAGAGACCAGTCCAGCTGAAGAAATCTTGCAGATATTTGATGTTGAGTGAGGTGAATCCCATCTTAGTTTTCTCATGTGTAAAATTGGCTTAAAAGAAAGCTATCTCATCCTTTGTGATGTTATACCCACTATCTTAAATCTCTGAGATCACCGCCTGGAAGGGCTGAGATTCCTCTTGATATATCCAGATAATTAATACATGTCATCTTGTAGATCAATTTCTATTAGGAAAAGGGCTAACATATGTATTAGGCTCTTTTTTTTTTTTTTTTTTAATCCTCAAAAATATGAGTCCTGGTTCCTTGTTCATAGAAGGAAACACAGGCTTCAGGAGTCAGATTTTCTTGTTGCTTGTTTGTTTGTTTTTCCTTTTCTACAGGGATAGCTGCCTGGTCAATTCCATACTCCAAAGAGCTCTGTGAAAGGGCTATTTCATAAACTGTGCCTCATTTCATTCTTTCAGAAGCAGTGCCTTCATTCACCATTTCTGACAGCCAGTTTGTCCCCCTATCATTTTTTGGTAATGACCTTTGATTTCTTGATGCAATTGTGACTATGATGAGAGCTAGATTAGTGAATTTATGTGGATTAAAAATAATACGTCTGCCCTCATGGATTATTTTATAATTGTCAGCAGTTTTAATCTGTATCCTCGCTATCTTTGATCCAAGATGTTGATGGTATCCGCTACCATCAGCACATTCCGACCTCACAATGTCATCTCCTCCCTGACCATTCTCTCAAAGTACTTTAAAATAGCAACACCAATTTAGCTCTGACAGACAGGATGAAGGTTTCCTCTCTGTTTATTGTCATATGGGAAAAATAGGCATTTTTAGAGGAAAAGTCATTAACCCATTCTAGACTTCTGCTATAGGGTGAGATGAACAGTGCACATACAAACTGAAATAACCACGTTTCTGTCTGGCACATATCTGACACTGGAAACCACCCCAATCTACTTCTACATCTGCTAATGTCCCTTTCAGGCAATCACTGTCTTTCAAGGTCACAGTTTTGCAGCTACTTCAGGATGACATCAATCTGGCACTCACTTGGCAATGCATTTCCTGATCCTTATCTTGCTGAAACTGGGACTTGTGGCATACTCCACTAAATCCAAGGTTTGATCCAAATGTAATCAGCAAGCTTTTCCTTTTTCAGTATTAGTTATTTGATTTGTCTGCAAAAAGAAACAGACAGCAATAGGAAAGGAAAGAGACCTGCTCGTTCACATGGCAGTACAGGCTACAGCTCGTCTAGATCAGTTTTGAAATTGCACCATTAGCAGATTACCAAAACGTATTGCATCAGGGTATCCTGCTGGTGGGACAGTTATTTCCCATATTGCTTGAAATGAGAATTTGTTACTCTCATGAGTATAGCTGGTCCTTCTGTTGCCCCCATCTGTATTAGCACCTGTGCCCAATACAGAAAACAAAACAGATTTGAAACACAGTTGATGAAAAGAAGAACAATTACAAAAAACATTTGGTGCAATTACAGTGTTTGCCATAAGAGGGTTTGTGACTCTTGTTCTCCAGAATAATTTTGCAAAAAAAGCACACTCGCAAATAAAGTAATATCAAGACCAAGGCTCTACACAACTGGATATGTAAGTGTATATCTGGGGAACTGGCTGGTTCTGTACAGCTTGAATCTTCTTTTTCTCAGTATGAATTTTCTCCTCACTGGTGCCTATGGTATCTATTTTTAGGACAATCCAGATTTGTCTGGATTCACTTTCAGAGTGGTAGCATTAAAATTACTGCATTCCATTCCTGTATATAATCATGGGAAAATATATACTTAAAAGAAGGCATGTGTTAGTTTCACTTGAATATTATGATTATAATCTGAAGGTTTTTTTTTTTTTTTTTCTCAGTTGTAAATTCATAACTACAGATGTTCATTAGGTGTTTAAATAAATCCTCATAATATGGAACCCTGATCCATGGTGGGAGGCTCCTGCGGCACCATAATGAAAAAGAAACAACAGCAAGAATATATAACTATGCCCTCGCTTATAAGCCATGTCAAGACGTTTGTTTGAATTCCCAGCTCTTTCATTAATCCTGAGTCATGCATGTGAGTGGTTCCAGTTCGCAGACCTATCACCTACGCGGTGTAATATTTCTGCTGATTTTTGAGGTCTGCAGATGAAAAGAGTAAGCTTTAGAGGAAGGCAAGCATGGCAAGCGCACTGGCAATTTGACTTCCCTCCCCAGTACAAAGGATAACTAAATGTTTAGTAATAAAACGGCCATAATGCTGCTGTTATTTGTCTACAGAAGAGATGCCTACATGAAGGACTCATTCCCTTCTTTGGCATTCACAGAAGTAGAACAACACAGGTTATGTGATCCTAATGCTGTTTTGTAAGTTGGGCATGGCTTCTTTCCATTTCAATTAAAGGATTGCAAGAAACTTGATCTTACGTGTTTGAACACAGGACCAAAGACAAGGTGAAACTGAGTTTCAAGCTTGACATAATATTTGCTTCTTTGTAGCCTTAAGCCACTCACTTAATCCTTTACTGTTGATCTTTTGCTATGTAAAATAATTATAAACATGCTATGGTGTTAACCTGCCCCACACTGATGACAGGAGAACTGTTTAGATGTTCTTTGTAAAGAACGGTGAATAGGCAAGGAGTGTTATGAGATACATCCAAGCAGCAAAACTCAGATGCTGAACCTAATCTAGATTTCCCTCAGGATGAAGAAGCCCTTGGATTTAGGGTTCAGTATGATGGTGATTATTTTGTGTTCAGAGAAGCAAGCAGTTGACCTATTTCAATAGAGATTCGGAATTCCTTATTCTAACACAACGTCCACATGCTCATGTTCAGATGCTGTTCCTGCTCAGCAGAAAAGGTCATTCTCATTAGGAGGCAAATAATGCAGATTGAATGTATTGACTTTGCATATTTAAACATGCAAATGAGTGTTCTCATTTTTCTTTGGAAGTACTGACCTGAGTCAACTGGAAATTATTCTACTCTAAGCTGAAAGTGAACTTCTCTACAATAAAGATGATTGGGTGTCACGGGGCATCTGACATATTTTATCTAATTGTGATTCCAGATCTTTGATGGCAGACAGAAAGCCTATGGCTGGATGTCACAAGAATGAAAAATGAGAAGTCAGCCTGGATTCCAGTTTTTGTGTAGAAACAGAGGTGATTAAGCAAAATTATTAGACCTATTCGAGGCCAATATCAAAAATTGTTTTAAAGACCAGTGTTTAAGATTGATGTTACCACCGGTCTCTTGATGCGGACTGGGAATGTAGCCATGGAACGATCCCAGGCTTCAGCAATAAGGAAACAGATTCAAGGTCACTGCAAGCCTGGGCGCTTTATATAGCACATCTCAACGCCTCCTTAGATGCTAGGCTGATGCTTGGTCTTATAGTACCAAGAATTGGCCTTTTATTAGGTAATCACCGTGAGTGATTATCAGATGAGAGAAATCTTGCCATTATTATCTGTGATGTACAATGCAGTATTATTCAGCAATAGAATTTAAAAATATTGTCACATTTTATTCTTTAGTAGCTAGGTTGCATAAGCATGTGATCCAGTACTGTGCTGCAGTTCCTTCAAAAATAATTACACGCTAAAAATCGTAATACATCAAAAATTAATTACATTAAAAGTGCTTACTAATGTTTTGTTACTACTCTGTTTAATCTTGGCTTTTGCACGCCATCCATTAATTTATTTTAGTAAAAACTGCAGGTCACACTGTGAAGCTCTTACTATATTTCTATGTAGACAAAGCTCCCATTTCATTTTTTCCAGAGTTTGTCTTCAGTAAAGACAATAATTTGGGGTGTGTGGTTTTATGAATGCAGTGATGCACGTAACAGAGGAAAATTACTAAGAAAATACTTTCCTATAGGTATATTTCAGATTTGTGCATGAACAAATATATATTTTTTTCAGTTTATATTATTTAAACTTACCAGCTTTTATAATTAATTCAAGCAGTCATTAGAATATTTCCTACATATTAAAAGAATGAGTTTATTTGGGGCACAGGCTATGAATTGCATAGTAAAATAATAACCTGAAGAGACATTCCAACAGTAATTAAACTACATTTTTATTTCTTTTGTATGCATATTCGCACAAACTCATGTGAAAGAATACTATAAGCTGCTGCTTCTTTGCAAGGGCAAATGCATCATTCTCAGTAAAGTCTATAGACAGTGATTATGTCAAAAAAAAAACACACAAAAAAACACAGTATTTTAATTCAAATTAACTCTGCTACCAGTCAGTGTATTGTGACTCTTGTAAAGAATTATACTATACATATATACACTACATATACACTATGCAATGCTGTCTTGCACAGCAGCTCTTTTTTTATTGCAGGATAACCATGTATTTCAGAGAACTTTAAAAATAAGTGCACACACACATATATAAATACTCAGACACGAATTATCCATAAGTGTAAGTACAATATAATATATAAATACAGTTTATGATTTTAAAATGTACATTTTAAAATTTATTGCATGAGTGAACTTTTACATAAATTCTTCATAAAGTGAAGTATGTGCAATGTCAGCAGGACAAGTTTAAGTATTTCTAATTCCACAACATAGGACAGGAAGAACTACTTGAAAATTATGGTCTATAGTTATTTCTTGGCTCATTAATTCTTTATAAGCACTGGGCGTGTGCAAAGTAAAAGGACAATATAGCTTCTCATATTTTCTATTACTCTCAGTACTTAAAATGGCTTGGGCCAGCTAGAAGAACATATTTGTGATTGGTTTGAGTGTACCGTGTAGTTCACAAGCATTTTTCTCTATAACAGTGGTGTCTGGAGTAGCTCCCTCTGCTCAGTTATATCGCTCGTTGTGTTCTGTGAACACATAACAAACTGGCTCAGAGAATTTCTGATTACATTTTTTATTTTTACTAGGTTATTTTCCACAAGGCTGTCTAGCCTTGTACTGCTCTGTCAATACTACTGGAGGGTTAGTTGCACCAAACCAAAGAAGAACAAAGCTGGACAGCATCAGAATCACAATTACCCAAGAGGTACTTGCTCAGGTACTTTTACAAAGTGCTAAAATGTAATCAGCACTTGGGTTTTCGGAAGCTGTATGGAGATTATTAGCCTGCAGTAATATAGAAATAAATTAGGTATGGGGAATTTTGAATTGTACAGTGTCTGAGACAGGATTGCTTCACAAGTGCCAAATTACGTGATAAATTTTATAACATGAGTAGACAAAACCATTTTTGATTCATTATTCAGTAAGTTTTTTCAGGCTGCAGAGAAGAAATCTGAGGCTTCCATTACGGCTGTCTGACAGGTAAGCTGTTGTTCCCTCAAACCTGTCATGACCTGAAGTGGGACTAGAAATTAAGGAAGGATGTACCAGGACTAGAAAATGAGAAGGGTAGAAGGATGTACGGGTGGATCCTGCTTTGTCAGTGGTGGGAGTGTAATGCAGAGGAAGGGAAGCAGCATGGCTGGCATTTCAGCCATTGAAAACTGTATCTCACTGACTGAGGTGCTGCTAGTATTTTACTGAGGTGTGTAGGGTGGAGAGAGCCTGGAAGGGTTACGAGCTCTCTAAGGTTCTACCTCCACCACTACAAAGGGAAATCACAGAATCACAGAATCATCTAGGTTGGAAGAGACCTCCAAGGTCACCTAGTCCAACCTCTGACCTAACACTAACAAGTCCTCCACTAAACCATATCCCTAAGCTCTACATCTAAACGTCTTTTAAAGACCTCCAGGGATGGTGACTCAACCACTTCCCTGGGCAGTCTATTCCAATGCCTAACAACCCTTTCAGTAAAGACAATATAGTTTAGGAAAACAATGATGTTCACTAATGATTTCCTTCACAGATTTTCTTGCAGCCTGAATACATTCAAGACAAAATGTTACTAGTAATAGAAGAGTGAAAAAGATCCATACCAAAGAGGTTGGTTTGTTTCTTATTTTGTTTTTGATATACGGGTGTTAAATGCACAATGGGACAGTAAGTAGGTCTGAAATAATACTCTAATTATGCTCATTCTGGGAGCATGCAACTCTACATGGACCAAAGCATGCTATCAGCCTGGGTTTAAAAAAGGAGATGATATCAGGTCAGCCTAAGTCCAGAGTAATGGCACTTGGATACCCAGAATGATGACAGGACAGTGTATGGCATGGGAAAGTGGCTGTCAGGCTGCAGAAACAGTGCTCAGCAAGGATGTGACTACATAAATAGTAAAATTCTGTCACATACTATGCAGCATTACTGGCACTTCAAAGAAAACTACATCCTATTATTACTTCAACAGTGCCTACAAACTTCTGAATTATTTCCTATATGTTGTCATTTTTACTATTCAAGATGAAACAACCATTTGTATCCAGGTTTCCCAGTGTGCCTTATTGGTGTGACTTTTAATGTAGGTTTTTCACATTTGAAAATATATGAATGTTTTGCTTTTGGTAAAGTAACCAACAATAGCAAAAATACTGTTTCTGTAAAAGCAAATTATACAGGTTTTGAGGCATCAACACACAAGATTCAACACAGCATGAATACATCCTATGAAACCTTGATAGCTTTTTACTATCCTTAAAGTTTAAGTGATTATTCACAAAACAACAGGGTTTAGAAACAAAAGACCATCTGTCTCAAACAGATGACTTCTTTGTAACTTTAACGTTACTGAAAATAGATAAAATAGATGCAACTTTTTCAGTAACCAATTTGGTTACAGGCTTCACAGGCTTCACAGAATAATGAGTGAACAGTATACTTACCTTTACACTGGAGAAACTCTTTGTGTGTCTGTCTGGAAGCTCTGCAGTCTTCTGTCCACCATGGATGATACAGATTGCAGTGAGCTAAGCTCATCAACAGCTCTGAGTTTGTTACGTGATGTGCAGTATGGAGCTTTATGCATTTTTCTGTATCAGGTGGGACCAGAGTTTTGGAAAAGTCTGACTGCAACAGTCATATCAGCATGTACCATGTAGAAAACATGGGGAATTGGCCAGAGACAATAAAACTGAAGGATACTACAGCAAGGACAAATGTATGATTACCCCCTTGGGCCAGGAAGAAGATGCACTCCTGTGTCAGGTAGTAGTTTTTACAGGTTGACCACATTGTTGACAGGAAATGGGATCAGTGACAATTATCATACACTGATGAAGATGAGAAAATGAATGTTGATACTTAGTGGATAAGGCTGGGAGTTGTCCTGCTCCTCCCATTCAGCAGCATGTAAGAGAGCAGGGCACATCTGGCCAGGCAAAGGAGGTACCACGTGCAGCTCAATGAGCTGAAGATGCAACTTGAAAGCCAGCAATGTAGGCAGACCTTCCCCTCTGCTGCTTTTCTGTTGAAAGACCAGGAAGTATCTCTCTTCTATGTGCAAGATTCAGCTGCCAGTGAGAAGGCTTGGGATGACTTCATCCACGCCATGGAAGAGATTTAACATGGGGATGGCAAACAGGCAAGGGAGTAGTAGCATTTTCATGAAGAACTGTTGACCTCTGCACACCTCTGGTTTGGGGCGTAGGAAAACCTGAGACAATAAGATGGTGCCATGGTATATCCCTGGTACCACAGGCTGAACCTGCAGTAGTGGGGTAACCAACATGGTCTGCTTTTATAGTTAACCTGTGCTGGATTTGGGTGCCTCCATGAGTCCTCTAGTCTAGAAAGCAGCCTCAGATATCAGGCTGTTAAGAGGCTTTTGGGTATCTGGACTAGACCATCCAGGTGGAGGGTGGTGACGAGAGAATATCCGCAACATTTTTAACCTAGCTGGTGGCATCCACTGTTTTATGAGATCAGAGAGGAAAGAGATATGCCAGGCATGGACACCTGGCAGTATAGAAGCATAACAGCATGCCCATACCCTACCACTCTTAAAATGTGGTATCAGACTCTTTTTAATGAGGATGTAGATGGGCATCATCAGAACTGAAGTCGTGGAACAGTCGGTGCCCCATTTAGAATTGCTGTACCTGTAGAGATGCACACACAGGAGCTTTGCAACGGGGTTGCCAACGGCTCCAGGTTAGCTTTTTTATCCTGTTTCCAAACCCCAGACGTAGAGGCAGACTGCAGCCCTGGAGGCTTCTGGAACACCCCCATAACCATAGCAATTTCCCCAGAAACTTCAGTGGGGACCCAGTTAGGGTGAGGATTTTTCAGGCAGTTGTGACTAATCTCTGCTGCATACTCAGAGGGGGCATAGGTGGGGGTTCTTATTGAAGTTGGTCACTGCAATTAATGCCTGTTGGGGTTTTGAGGGCCCTGACAGCCTGCCCCAGAGAACTCGATAAGTATGGTCTTGGCTTGTACTTAGTCTGAATGTACTTTAAGAGATTCCAGGTGTCCCAAGGAACACAGGAACAAATATGTCTTTTGGTGGCTGGTAAATCACTGCCTGCTTTGAGCAGACTCCAGAGAGAAGGGCTGATCATTATGAAGTATTTAATGAAGTTTTTTATCATGCACGCTTTTTATTTTTTTATTTTGAAAGATTTTTGTTTGTTTTTTCATTTAGTGTTCTTGTTAAGAATGGCCTGGCATCCAGGGCACAGTTCTTGGCAACAATATCTCTGTGCAAATTGGAATAGCTGGAAGTGAAGAACCCAGATGGCAGATGAGACGTGTGGACAGTAGTCTCTAGGCAAACCTTGGGTATGAACGGTTTGTAGGACAGCTACATCCTTTATTTATTTTTTCTTGTGTATGTGTAGAATTACCTTTACTCTTGCCAAGGCCAAGGGCTATAGCTCAGAAACAAGTAGAAGAAAACTAAGCAGGAAAAGTGTGATAGACTTTCAAGGGGGAGACTTACATGGTGCACTGCTTGTAAAAGTGGGCAGTATCAAATCGTGCCATGTAACATAGACACTTATAGGACATTCAGCATGGGGTGTCTCAGCAAATGCAATCAGTCAGGGTTGGTATACTTCCAGTATGATATATGACTTACAGGACCTAAAATTAGGAACATGAGAATATTTTGAAGAGTTGGATGAATCACAGCCTATTCCTTGTTCTATCCTCCCACCAGCAAGAGGGTATGAAATCTCTGGAGTCTTCCATTCAACTACTTAGAGATACCCAAATGCTTTAATCCACAAGAGATGTTTTTTCCTTCATATGAGAGCCAGAAGAATATAAATCATCACAGGACTTGAGAATCCTGCCATATTTTCATCACTTGGAGGTGTAATTACTATAATGTAATACCTATTTGAGAAAGGAAGCTAAACTCTCAACCAAATGAGCTAATTTCACATTACTGGCATGATTTTTGGTAAAAGGCCTACTATATATGAGCACAGTTTCTGAAAGGAAGTATTGGCTTATGTTATAAAATCTATTTTTATGATTTCAGCTTTTTTTCTGGTAGACCACTGGTACAATGGATGAATGGCATATGTTCTGTAGATCAAACACTGATTATTGGAACTCAACTCAGAGTGTAGGTCTTGATGGGATAACAGCATAAAGTTCTTCTGGTCAGGACATCACAATTGCAGTGCCTCTTTTTGGCCTTTCAGCCTCTGATGCTAGCAATAACCTTACAGAGCAAAGAGAAATTTTAACAAGGCAACTGGCAGATATTGTGAAAGTCCATTTTACATATGACTGTTGCATGAAGAAATACCTGCAGAAATTTATTTGGAATGTCCTTGAGCAACATTGAATTCTCCAGATTAGGTAGTGCCTGCGGAGCAAACCTATTCATTTTGCAAATGAGACAGAGGAGAAAGATAAAGATTCAAAAAATGCCTGGCATCATATTTTATTAGTCACCCAATATAATTATTGACAGGGATCGAGGCTGTTAAATTTCAGAAAAGGACTACTTATTATCTTAACACTCCTGAGATGCATTAAACACATTTGAATTTAATTAGAAAGGAGTATCCATGATTTAAGAATAAATCTTGCCCCTATTAATTTTAGAAATTAAGATGATTTATTTCCTTTAAAATTCCTAGCATTTTGGATAAAAGTCCTTCATAAAAAGTGCATGGCTTACTGTCAAAGATAAAATTTATACAATGTGATTTTGTGAACCTGACTGAAAAATGGCTGTAGTTTAATACTGGATAGATTTTTGAAATGCCTTCTGTGTGGTATGTAACAGTACAGTCATCTTAGTCATGGTGAGTCAGAGACTGAATTTAAGAAAGAAAAATAAATTGATTTAACTAATGCAAAAATGTTTTTTATTGTTTAGGGATTTGGCAGTGCAACCTATTTTCTCGAAAAATTGTTGTAAAATTTCATTTCTCAACAATATGGAACTAATGAAAAGTAACTTGAGGGTAGTTCAGAATAAACACAGATGGTCCAGCTGACTAATTATTTTTATTTTTTATTTGTTAAAGAACAGTGAGTACAGCCATGCTAAGTAGTCAGAAGCTGATAATATGGGTGGATATTTGCATTTTCATCGCTCATAATACAGCTGAGGCATGGTCACGTTTTAGAGTCAATAGTAAACTGGCAGGATAAGATGTCTTGTGAAATGTGTTGAATGGCCCACAAGTCAAAGGAGAGTATTCAAAAAGGAGGAACAGTGAAAGGTAAACAAGCAGCCAAACTTGCAAAGAAAGCACAGACATAATGGTGGGTGAGACTCTAAAGGCGATGCAGTTTATTGTGTAGATATAATGCTATAGTGCTATGCAACAAACCATAGCGGAACAGGGACTGTTGTCCTTTTAAAATGTTCTGTGTAGGTACTTTAAGAATGGGAACTAAACATAGACTGAAGAGAAAGCACGGGAGCATAGAAAGCATCTGTTTAGCAAGAACAGAAAACCTGTTTGTGAGACTGGTTTCAGAGATGCATGCTGGTGCTGTCATTTAGCCAGTGGTAAAACAACACTAAAGCTTCTAACGATTATTTGCTAACACAAAAAATATTGCCTCCACTATTAAGTAACTCTTTTGGATCCTATTATAATGTTACCATGGAACCAACCCATGATATTGGCAAGATCGTGTTCCATATGAGCAAACATAATATTCCCAAACAGTAAAATAAGTATTATATGCACTTATTACTTCAAGAAGTTCCCAAAGATGAGAAACAGTATGAGCAAAATTGATTTGAATAAAAAAATAGAGAGGTAAATGATTTTTTTTTTTTCAAGCATGTGGTTATTCTCTTTGACAAACTATTGCTAATACCACTGGCAGATGACACAAAAGAAAAAGGTTGACAAATACTGAAAAGTAGTACTGGAAAGTTACAAAGATGAGCTAATCATACAGAGCAATCTGAAATGTTTGAGGAGCAGAAAACAAAACAGGCTCAAATTCAGTCAAATGCCTATGGACACACAAAGAACAAGGGATCAAGGTCTTGTCTACAGAACCAGAGATGATCCTGGAAAAACAGGATTTGGAACAGAAATTACGGATTGCTGCTGGTCGAGAAAACACTATATACATAAGATGGATTTACTGACTTCATTTAAATTGGATGGACCACAAAACCTCCCTGGCTTCCAAGTCCAAGGGCTCAAGAAGACCCATCTGCAAACCACTGTTTTCCCCACAGGCAGCAGGCATCCAGCCTAGGCTATATGAGAACTAAGAACCCATGCCACACTACAGAACATGGGCAGCAAAGTACAGATGTAGCCACTATTTTCTACCTCAAGCAAATGATTGCTGCAGTGTTTGGATTAAAATGACCCTAAAAGTGGCTTTATATAAGCAAGCAAATGGACATGGTAAAACAAAACAAAAGATAAAGAGCCATCTTGCTTTAGCCTTCTGCTACAAGGAAGACTTTTACCTACAGTCAGACTTCTGTTAGCAGGAAGAGACGAATAGACACAAGTTTATTCAATTGCACATTCCTTTTGCTTCTGGGAAGTAATCATATTTTTCACCTGTTTCTCTGAAGCTATGCATTGTTTTTCTCTCTAATGACTAAAGTGGTCTATTATAGAGAGCACAAATTAAGGAGGTGATTTTACCTCTGTATAATTGCTGAAACTGAGACTGGAATACTTTCAGTTCTTTTGCCTATGTTAAAAGTTTGGAAAGAATTCAGGGAAGAAATAAAAAGAAAAAAAAAAAAGAGTTCATGGTTGAGAAAAATCCTTAGAGAGTAAATTTGCTTAGAGTAAATCTTTTTAACAAACTGAAAAGGAGATTCTGAGGTGAGTTGCTGTGATTAACAAGAAATATAAAGTATTAAAGTTCTTTACTGTATCTGGGAAGGACAGAACAAGATTCATAGAAGCTGAAGGCAGTAAAAATGAAATCAAAAGTAAGGCATGATTTTTAATATGGATGGTAATTAAATATTGAATACACCATGAAGAGTAGCAGTGAGTTTTAATTCTTTTCATCCATCCACTCTAGCTGAACACCTTTTGAGACTGATTTAATCAGACACTAATTTCTGGGTTCAAAACTGACAGAATGGTGAAATGAAAGTGAAGCTCTGCCTTCACTTTCACAACACTTTTTCACAACAGCAACTTTTGCTGTTGTTGTGTATGTGTGTTTTTGTTGTTGTTGTTGTTGCTTGTTTACTTGTTTGATTTTAAATTATTATTCAACTCTGCGAAAGTATTGATCCTGGCAGAAATGTAGATATTCTGCCAATAAAGCCCTACTTAAAGCATTAGCTGATTCAGCCATAGATAGGTAGCAGAACAGCAGATGTCCCTAGGCTTGTTCATCTTAGACAGTAGATCAACTTCTCCTTACATATGAAGTCAACATATCCCTCTTGGGATATGTTGTAAGTCTTCTGGTTCTATCAGTATTCCTATCAGTGAGGCGAACCAATTGTCATATGAAGGCACAATAGGACTAGAAGAAATTTTAATAACCACCAAATCCATTTCACTGGTTATTGAGAGAAGTCTCACTCAGTTATTAATGTATGTGCCAAGCTCTAAGTTGAAAGTAGGGGAGATATTTTACTCTCATGTTCATTTTGAAAGCTTGTTCAAAACCATATTACTTTGATGCATTTTTAAATTCTACTTTTGGGGGTATAGATTTATCAACATATTGATGAATATATAGAATCATAGAATAATTCAGGTTGGAAAAGTCCTCTAAGATCATAAAGTCCAACCTTTAACCTAGCACTTAAGTCCACCACAAAACCATGCTACTAAGTTCTAAATCTACACGTTTCTTGAAGACCTCTATGGATAGTCACTCAAGCACTTCCCTGAGCAGCCTATTCCAATGCTGCACAACTCTTTCAGTAAATAAATTTCTTCTAATATCCAACCTAAACCTCCCCTGACACAACTTGAGGCCATTTCCCCACATCTTATCACTTGGTGCTTGGGAGAAGAGCCTCACCTTGCTATAGCCTCCTTAAGGTAATTGGAGAATGCAATAAGGTCTCTCCTGAGCTTCGCTTTCTCCAGGCTAAACAACCCCAGCTCCTCAACTGCTCCTTGTAAGATGTTCTCTAGACCCTTCACCAGCTTTGTTGCCATTCTTTGGACACACGTCCATGCATATATACACACACAAAATCCATTCAATACCTATGTGGTTCTATACTGAACCAGTTTATATCCATTTTTTTTTGTGCCAACATTCTCATTTTTAATTTGAAGCTTTTTTTCCTTGGCTGTTTTAAAAATGTATACATTTTATGGCAAACATACACATTTTAGCTGAGGAGTTAATGCTACTAGGTTGACACAATGAAAATATATAGTCTGGAAGTATATGGAACAACAACAACAACAACAAAAAAAAACCAACAAAACAACACAACACTTTTTTCATAAAGAAGAAAAAAAAATAGAAAATAGAAAGTATGAAAAGAAATGAAATGCCAGTCAGCAATATTTCAGGTTGAATCCTGACTCAAGACTGATGGATCTAGCTTTTGCAGGTTATAATGCAATTGCTGCCATGCAAAACAGGCTCCTCAGAGATGTAGTCAAGACACCAGGCCTGTTGGAGTTTAAGAAGTGTTTGGACTATGCTCTTAGTCATATGATCTGAATTTTGGGGTAGACCTGTGTGGAGCCAGGAGCTGGACTCAATGATTCTTGTGGGTCCCTTCCAACTTGGAATATTCTATGGATTGTATGATTTTATGATTTATAGGATCACAGAATATCCCGACTTGGAAGGGACCCACAAGGGCCACTGAGTCCAACTCATGACTCTGCATAAGACCACCCCAAAATCAGACCCTATGTCTGAGAGTGGTGTCCTAAACGCTCCTTGAACTCCTGCAGCTCGGTGCCGTGCCCACTGCCCTGGGCAGGCTGTCCCAGTGCCCGACCACCTCTGGGTGCAGAACCTTTACCTAACCCCCAGCCTGACCCTCTCCTGTCCCAGCTCCATGCTGTTCCTTCGGGTCCTGTCACTGGGCAACCTGTGCCAGTACCTCACCACCCTCAGAGTAAAGAATTTTTTCCTAATGTCTAATCTAAATCTACCCTTTTTTAGTTTAAAGCCATTCCCCCTTGTCCTATCACTACATTCCTTGAACATGAGTCCTTCCCCAGCCTTCCTGCAGGCCCCCTTTAGGTATTGGAAAGTCACTATAAGGAAGATATCATTTAGCTTATAAAATTTAACTTATATAATATAGTGACCTTAAAATGACCAACGAAGAAATAATCTAGATGTGCATAATTATGTTAGTGTAAAATTTGTTTTATATCGTGATCATATTATTTTACCTTTTAAATCTTTTTTTTCTTTTCCATAATTAGGTTTTGAATATATAAAGAGCTGGGTACCATCTGTGGTATGTGTCTACCCTAAATTTTCTCTAAAATCTGTGGTCATTCTCAGCAATGTACTAAATTGGGCTTCAGGCTTCAATGTGGCCAGCTTTCAGGCAGTATCTTCAGTATTATCATCTGAGTAGTCATATTAACTGAGAGAATAACGTACTGTTTTTTGTTTAGTCCAAACTGCATTTAGTTGAATTATAATTGGAAAAGAAAGCATCACTTATTCAAATCTTGCTAGGTAAATGTATATTTCAAGGCATGGTGCCAATTTCACATTTGCAGTTTAAAAATGTGATCTAAAATCCATTGTCAAATTCTGTAGGAACGTTTGCAATGAAACAGTTCCAAGTTTAGCAACTTCATTTTTTTCCAGTTCAACTAAGCTTGAATATTGCAGCATCTTTTCTGCACTATCTCAGAGTTAACCCAGTGCACATAAATCCTTAATTGGTGATTCAGAATACCAGACACTTACTGTGTTATCCTGAAGTAGAAAAACTCTTCTTTTAAAATGAGGCTGAAAAGGAACAAAATGAGCAAAATATATTAAATCCTCTCAACTTTTACACTGAGGAGTTAGGCACCACTAACCGCCACTTCAATAGAAGTCTGTATTTCATTACTCTCTTTATGTGTGTACACCTGCACATTACCAGCTTGAGAAAAGTTTTTATTTACAACTAAGTGATGTCTCAGTTATACATAAGCCAAGCTCCCTAAGGTTACTGAGGCGGTCCTAAGACTTGCCGAGGATAGTTCCTCCAGCACTGCCTTTGTTCTGTCTAAAGTATGGAGGAAAAGCCTCCAGAGGTCTTTCAACTTCTCTCTGGTACGAGGTACCTCAGGCTTAATTTCTGTGTTCTTCTTTTGGTATGCTTCAAACTACTACTTCTGTACTCCCACATCAATGGGTTCACACCTTCTCATCAGTTTGCAACATCTGCTTATTCTAGGCTGCATTTCCTTCAACATAAATAGATTTTGCTGTGATGGCTACCATGACCTTTCTTTGTGATGAGGACACCTCAGCACTAAGCAATAACTTTTGCCCAAGAAAGGGGTGTGTTTTTTTTTTTTTTTTTTTTTTTTTGGCAAATATATCAAGTTTCTGATGATTCAGCTGCTAGAAATGAAAAAAACAAAACCAAAAACCACACTTGTCAGTTTGTAACATGAGACAAATTATGTCCCGTATCTGCTCCTAAGGCATATTTCAATTTCAATATATTTAAAAGAAAACTTACTTCCTGAGTGGAAGGGAGAAGGTTAAATTCTGCTAAATCTTAAACCTCATTTTGTTTCCATAACAAAAGTACTGCTCATTTTCCTTAGAACCTTCTTTTTCAGAGCAGTGTTTAATATGTCTACACATAAAGTTAGAAACGTATAAAATCCCTAGCACCTAGACACAACTCTCAGACCTCATTAATGAAATACACTTGTTTTTAGATTCAATGAGCTGTTCCTTACCAGTGGGTGAACCATTTTCCAGGTAGCTCAGGAACTAAATCTCACTTCAGACCTAGATTCACAACCACCTGGCAGTATGTATAGGTATTTGCTGGAAGAGATTACCCAAGAGCCAATGGATTGCCCTGCCTTAAGCTTAGTTCCTTCTCTTGATTCCTAACCATGGTTTTCACTGTCCCTTCTTCCCCAAACTGTTTCTTTCTTCCATCGGCTTCTTGTTGGTCCTCCTTGTTGCTTTGATCAGCTTGCTGCTTGACTATGGTCTGAACTCCAGCCACACTCCTTCTTTGTCTTGGTATTAGTATGTATATTTTTGGTGTATGGACTGCTGGTCTGATCACTGATTATTCCTGTTTTTCTTCTTTGACTGGAACCTTCATGCTGTCCCTGGTTCTTAGCCTTCATTCAAGATACGATGTTTATTTTTTAATTCATCACAAACCTAGTGAAGGTCTAAATTCTAGACTCCTCACACCCTGTTTACATACTATTACAACTTACTATGTATTGTGTAATTTATTGTGATTAGATGATGAAAGCTGGGAACCTATTTCTTCTGCACAAACATTAAGCATATTTTTTGAGAATGGAGTTTTTTTGATTCTACTGACATACTTTCCATAGACATCTCTGAGAGCATTTGATTTCTCTGAGAACAGGTCCTTGCATACCAATTATCTACTTTTTCCAGTTGTGTTTGTTTTTATAGTAAAATATATTACATCCACCCGTAAGCAGTGTCTTGAGTTATATTGTTCTCTCTGGACCAAGTCCAGGTAAAGCAACAGCAGTAGGAAGTCTCACACAGTGAAAACTCATGTCAAGTTCATCTGGGCAGCTACTGATGCTTTCACCACTTTCAGCATCCCTAGAGGATGATTGAAGTGGGAAAAAGTGAAAAAAACAAACAAACAAGCAAAAAAAATGTATTATCTGTCAGACACAATACAGTGCTATACAGTGCAGGACGGCTTTTCCCAAGAATTATCTCAAAGCCCAGTGCTTCTCCAGATCTGCTTTTAGTGGTCCTTTCCCATTCCTAAAGCCTTAGTAAATACTGAGAAACTCTCCCTCCAGGAGCAGTGGACTTCAGAAGGGCAGAGGGAGGGTATTTTTCTGACCTCCCACACCTGTGGTGCAATTCTGCCTGCAAGTAACTTAAAATATCAAAAGGATATTTTAAACCAAGGAAATGGGCCAGAGGCTAGGGAGTAGATATAAATTGAATTTTAAATTTTAATTAGCATGGATATCGTGTGTAATGTATCGATAGGTGTAAGAAGGCAGAAAGCAATGAACCTTACACTTGGATGTAAGGGGGAGTGGAGGGGTAGGTGATGACCTATTCTCCTTAATCACCAGTGATAGGACCTGCAGGAATGGTGTCAAGCTGAGGCAGGGAAGGTTTAGGCTTGACGTCAGGAAGAGGTTCTTCACCGAGAGGGTGGTTGCACACTGGAACAGGCTCCCCAGGGACACAGTCACTGCACCAAGCCCGTCTGAATTTAAAAAGCAATTGTACTGTGCACTTAGTCACATTGTCTAAAATTTTGGGTAGACCAGTGTGGAGCCAGGAGTTGGACTCAATGATCCTTATGGGTCCCTTCCAACTCAGGATATTCTGTGATCCTATGAAAGTTGTAGCAATGCAGTGATTCTTAAAGCAATCACAGAATTTCTAGGTTGGAAGAGACCTCAAGATCATCGAGTTCAACCTCTGACCTAACACTAACAAGTCCTCCACTAAACCATATCCCTAAGCTCTACATCTAAATGTCTTTTAAAGACCTCCAGGGATGGTGACTCCACCACTTCCCTGGGCAGCCCATTCCAGTGCCTAACAACCCGTTCGGTAAAGAAGTTCTTCCTAACATCCAACCTAAAACTCCCCTGTTACCTATCCAATGTTACCTATTTGGATGGACACAAGCGTTTGCTTTGGTAAATCATCATCTACTATTTATAGTGCGTCCTAGATTGATAGTTTTAGTGCATGCTTCGTTATGAGATCTACTCGCAAACCCAGAAACGAAGAAAATTGACTTAAAACACCTCCCTCCCCCTTGCCGGGCGCGCAGCCGCCATTTTGCCCCAGCCCCGCCCCCTCCCTGGGGCGGTTGCGGGCGGGGCCGCGGCGCTGCGCGGTGACGCGAGGGGCGGTGCTGGCCTTCCTCCTCCTCCTGCTCCTGCTCCTGCTCCTCCTCCTCCTCCTCCTCCTCCTCGTCCTCCTCCTGCCCGAGCGCCGCAGCCCGCCCCCAGCACCGCCCGCCGGAGCCCCTCGGCTGTCCGGCAGGGCTCCGGGGAGCTAAGCAGCCCTGCCCCGGCCATGGTGGGCCGCCCGCCGCCGGGGGGGCAGGAGAAGCAGCAGCTGAGGCGGCAGGACGAGGGCGACGACGACGACGAGGAGGAAGAGGAGGAGGAGGCGGCGAGGCGGCCGCCATTCCGCGCGGGGGCCGCGGGGCTATGAAGGATGGAGGCGGACGAGGTGACGATCCGCGAGCAGAACTTCCACAGCCAAGTGCGGGAGTACACGGTACGCGCCGCGCCCCTCACCGCCATGTGTTCCCCCCCCCCCCCCCCCAAATCCGGCTCCCATCGTCGCCCCTTCAGGGTCCCGACCCCCGGCTGCCTGCCCCGATCCGGTGGTCTCTGTGTCCCCCAGTTCTGAGGGTCTCTCCTTGCTTTCTCCTCCCCCAATTTGGGGGTCTCCTCAGCCTCCTAGGGTCAAGTGCAGTGCTGCACCTTGGGTGCAGGTGGGGAGGGCTCTTGTGGCTTCCTCCCAGGACTGCCTGGCCCTTGTTATAAGGGCTCTTTGGAGCCCACAGAGATGTTTTTGTGGGGCTCGTCTCTCTCCTGCTTGTGGGAGAGAGGTGGCTTTGGTTGGCCGCTTACCATCCTAACGCCGCTGGGTTAAATGCATGCGCGGTGAAGTTACCTCTGGGTGAGCAAGGGGAGACTCCTTGGATGAAGGATATCATTTCATAACTTAGCTCTGAATATTTTTCAGCTATGTCAGGAGGCAGTCTTAAATATCGCTGTTAACAGGGTCAGGTAGGCCTATAGCAAGGGTGTTTGACAACAGAGACTTGACTGGGTCCCTGTGTGTGAATTTCTTCTCTGTATCTTCAGAATCCATATGTTAAAACCTTTCTTTTGCTGAGGTATTACTCTGCCAGGATATTTCTTTTTCTTAACAGTACAAATCACATCTCTGTGAAGAGAGCTGAAAATTCTACTTTGCTAGAGTTTTTCTTGACTTTTGCATGAGTGGGTGTGGGGTATGTCATGAGAACCATGACTAGTGGAGGGGCATCGAAAGAAAAATGTCCTTCTGCAAATAAGTATTTAAATGTTTTCCTAATGTCTTCTGTACGATGAAAAGAGAAATACATATACATCATCATGCAGCTCTCCTGGCTGTTAGGATCCATCTTTTCCCCAGTGTCTGTTTTTCCATTCGTAGGTCTTTGTGCTCAAAGCATCTCCTACTTTTGTACCCCAGGGTCTTGTTCTGATGCATCATGTGCTACATATTGTGGTTTTGTAACTAGTGAAGATGCACAACCAAATTCTTTAAATGTAATAAAGTCTACTAAATTCTTTAAGAACTAACTTACGTATACTGTAACTACTTCTCGAAAGCTTTGCAGTCCCTCTGAGAGTAGTTAGTAATTCTTCCTATTGGTATAGCCATCATGTAAGACATCAAGAACATGTATTTTAGAGGTGCAGCGTTGCTTTATGTGGACAATGAAGGCAGAATATTCAATAAAAACTTCTTGCCCTTCAGACTATGCTTGGATATGATGACTGGCCATCTATGTTATTGTTTAGTTGGTAAGGGTAGCAATAACAATTTTCCCTTTAATACATACACTAGTACGGTTGTCTTCTTGCCTTTCATTTATGTGTATAATATAAAAAGTATATTTATGTATATTCATTTATGGATATGAAGCCCACAGGGTTTTAGGAGTGCATCAACTGCTGCCATCCACAGCTGAGCACGCAGCCTTCTTGCAGTGCTCACACGGCTGCAGGAGCATATTGCAAGAATCCTTGTTGCGTGGCCTCCTGTTGCTCTTGTCATCAGCCTAAGCGCCACCAAGCACCCAGAGCATGTTGTTCAGGTGTACCATGATGTTAACATCCCCAGCAATTAGTTCTGCCCTCGCTGGTCACAAAGTTGCACAGTGAGTATCCTTTCCTCAGAGAGAGGTGCACGAGGCTTTCGTTCCAGCTGCAGGTGGGGTAGGAGCACTGGAGTGGTAAACAAAAGGAGTTAGGGTTTTTTTCCACTGCGTTACAAGAACTGTATATGCCTGTTCACAGAAATAAATCAGGCTTATGGAATCTGTTAGTGTCTTTTAGGAGCTCTAGTTGTGTGGCACCGTCTGTACTGGAAGCTGAAATTCATGAGAGAAGGGAGATCAGCTTGATGTGGCTGAAAAGAAAACCCTGTTCTCTTTTGTTTTGCAAATTTTATTCTTCTCCTTTGAATGGTTATAGAATTTCTAGATTGTGTGTCCTGAAGGATTCCTAAAGGCATGCTAAGCTGAACTTCAGTGTGATGTGATGATTGATTTCTGGTAAATCTATCTTCTGAGTGGGCAGGCGAATAAGTTTCTATGAAGTTTTGGTGTGTAACAAAACCCAAAGGCTTGTTACCCTTCTGCTGGTGGCACTCACCTCTTTTTCTGTAGGTGCCAACTTCGGATAATTTCACCACTGAAATAGAAAAGTTTCTGACGTTTATAAATTGAGCAAGATAACGAAAGACTTTAAAAGCCTTTTGTCCACTTTCAAGCTGACTATCTGTGGTTTAATGCAGAAAATTCAGGCCCATTCACATCCAGGCCTCCTGTTTGGCATGTGAGCATGGTGTCTGGTTTTTCAAGAGTGTCCCCGTTTGCAAGAACAGAACCTGCCTTGTGTTTTATTGCTTCATGAGATGATCCCTTACTAACAGGAGCCGAATTCTCTAATCTGGTTTCAGCACAGCTCCTCAGGCGTAAATCAGCTGGGTCAAGGGCCTGGTGGTTGCTAAATGTAGGAGCACGTGTGCCGTGTTTGGTCAGCATTCATGTGCAAGTCTTGTAGTATGTGTGAAGCCCAGGTGATGCTGTGTGATTGCATGCTACTGCTGTTTTGTACGCCTATTTATTTTGCCTTTCTTGATCCTTTGATCCATTTCTGGTTTGCTGAGATCTTGCACATCCATGGAAGATGCTTAATCTTGGGAAATTTCTTTTCCCTTGTGTCCTGTTAGTCTGTCTGTTTAACATAATGAAAGTGTTCCACTTGCTGCTAGCGTTGCTGTGAAATGTTTATTTCAGGCTCAAATGAAATAAGCACAGTGGTGCAAGCTTTGTGCTCCTCTGGCTTTACTTTTTCCTACGCTCCTTTGTTCCCCTTTGAGTCTTCTATCCTGCACTGTCAGTTTATATACTTGTAAATTTAGATGTACTTCTTGATTTTGTGCTTCTATTTACAAAATGTAGGACCTCCAGTTTATAAAAATACATCTCCTCTTAGAGGCTTCCTTGGCAAAATAAATAGTGTGCTCATGTTTATGGTGTGTGGGGAAAACTGCGGAAGAAAACAACTTGGTGACCGTGAAATTATTAGTTGGAAAGCATCATATGTGTGGAAATGACTTAATAGGACACGAGGGAAAACAAACAAGCCCAAAGTCCTGGCAGAATCAGTTCCAGCACAAAAGTGCTGTTTTAATGGTTTCGTGCAAGTCAAGGCAGACACTGAAATAGGGTAGTGTGTGTCTTTAGGTAGAGTGGCAGATGCTTCCCTTCCCAAGGGCTGTTATAGGAGGTGTAGTTTTCAGCTACCATGTAGTTGCAGAAACTTTGTTTCTCTGCTTCTAAATGCACTTCCCTCTGTTAGGGAGTTCTGGCTTTAAAAAAAAACAAAAACAAACAAACAAACAAAAAAAAAAAACAACAAAAAAAAACACTTCTTGAGCATTTATTTTATTTCAGCTATATTAAGGGTGTTTTCTTGCTGCAGGTGATCCAATGGTTGTTTAACAGGTAGAAAAAGCAATCTGAATATAAGAATAACTTCCAGCAGTTTACAAAGAATCTTTTTTAAAGTGTTGTGACAGTGTCAGTGGCTTCCATTTCTGTTTTTGTCTCCACACTACCAGCACTAGCTTGTTTTCCTCCCTTGGCTTCTCTATGCACCTTTGTAATCCTGTTGTATTTTGGGGTCGAGAGATGTCTGGGATTCCTCTTCCTCCCGAGCTGGCGTGTGGCTCCTGCTGGCGTTTGTCCCTGTTGGCTGCAAGGTGAGCGAGCTGATTAGGGCGCCGTGGTCCCGCTGGGAGCACACCCTATTGTTCCTGACCCCGTTCTGCCTCCTTGAGCTTGGGCCCCAGGCAGTGCTCGCAGAGCAGCGCTTCTGCCAGGAGTGTTGGTGTTCTGAGCATGGGCCAGGAAGGAAATGCTGACTAGAAGCACTGGTAATTTTTAAGATCAACGTTTTACAAATAACTCATGTTTGTGTGTTCTGTAAAATGTCTCCTCGTTTCACAGCCATGCAGGGGACGCGTGCCAGCAGGAACCACGCTACGCTTCGTACAGGAGAAGAATCCTAAAGTTTATGCAAGTTTATCTTTTATTGAATAACACGTCTTTCTTCTTTTATCTATGCTCTGAAAATTTCAGGAGTAATTTATATCTTAAACTGCCTCTTGTATCTCCAAGATAATTTTGCTTAGGTTTCTCAGTATTGCCTCTTTTCCAAAACATTCAAAAAAAAACCAACAAACCTGTAACAACGGATAAAGCAGTGCTTGTTGTAGTGATGTGAGGTACGAGGCAGAAGATTGCACATAATAACATAACTACAATGTTGCCAACACTCTTTATAAGTATTATCTTAAAAATATACCCTTACTTGTAAACATGGGTGCTGTTCTGTTGGTGAAGCAGTGAGTCATCTTCTGGCTGCTGGTACCGACGCACAGCACTGGTGGCTCCATCTGGAATCAATAGGCATCTCTCACCACTTGGCTCAGGCAAGCGGATGGAGATATGCTTATTTTCAAAACAACAACTTTTTGCAGAGTTCCACTTTTTCCGTTTATGTAAAAGAAACATGAAAGACCCGAGTGTAACAAGTTGCTGTTAGTTACAGGTCAACATAATTCTTCTTCAATGCTAGCGTGTCTGTTTGTAGCAGTGGTTGGCCAAAAGGCAGACACATTTCATGGAAGGTGCAGGCAGCTGTTAAAGAAAACTCAGATTACAAAATAATTCAAGAAATGTTGTGTCTGGGAAACATAAACTTGATAAGGTCAAGGTGCAGGCAGGATTTGAGACAAAGTTAAGAGATGGTGAAAGAACAGACAGCAAACAAAGATCACAAGACCCCACCAAATTGTTCCAAAACCAGGTTGTGTTTGGGTAGCTGGTGGTGTGATAGGTGGAGTGGATGAGATGGCAGATGTTACTGGGGGAAAGCAGCACTGGCGTAAATGTCTTTTGCAAGTCCAAGAGCCTCTGGAGAGACACCAGGAGGTGGAGGGCTGGGTGGTGGGCACACTGGGAGAGGGGGGTGGTGGAAGTGGGAACGAGGGGAGAGCCAGAAGCATGCTCCTATGGAAACTACCGTAAGCAAGGGAGTTCAGTTGTGATGTAGCTGGGAATTTGGGTTGGGGAAAACCCAAACAAAACAATCTAAACAAAACACTTCATTCAGTGGATGTTTACTGCTTTTATTTGAAGGCTTTAAGTGCTTATTTTTCTTTTAATTTTTTTTTCTTGTGTGTTTAGTGTTTTCCCTTTCTTGTCTTTTTCTTCTTCCCCTGCTTGATTTGGTAGTTACCCTCATTTAGGAGGGCAGGGGTAACTCTTGGTGAGAAAATCTTAACTTCTGCAATGTTCTTTACTCTTTATAGCTCCTGTGAAGGCTCCTTGTAAACATGTAATTCTGTCAAATATCTAGGGACAGACTTCTAGGTAACTATTAACGTGCAGGATTTTGCGTAACTTGTCCTGTGGGAACAGGAGAGCCTTTGAACATCCTGATTGTCATTTGCTTTTATGCATCTAACAATCAACAGCCTTGGTTGGTGCATCACTGTAAAAGCCGAGCGTGCAGCGAGGTGGAGATGACCTGGAAAAAGTTAGTGCTGTACCCTCCTTGTTAGTCATTTGTGGGACAAGTGGAATCGCCTCCTATCTTCATCAGCTTTGATCTGTTGCTCTTTGGGGCCCAGTTAGCTCTCGTGAAGCTGGTGACAGAACTCACACTGATGTTTCATCAGCTTGCTGTTGAATACATCTCGTTGTGTTGCTTAGCTGCGTCCCCCTCGAGGCTTCTAGTTGCTTGCCTAGCTGAAAAAGGTGAAAGTTGGTTCAAACTGCAGTCAGCATGGATGCAGGACACCCCAGTGCTTTGTCTGGTTTTAATATTTGGGCACTTTGATAATAATTTGGCTTTGAAAATATTGTGATTGTAGCATTATTCAACAGCACTCTGTTGCAGTTCATTTATTTCCATCTCACGTAGCTCCTTCCGGCAAGCAGCATGTGTATAGGTGGGACTGAAGTCTGTCATGGCTGAGTTGAACATGGAGAAGAAAGAAGTAGCATCCTTCACCTGCTCCCTGTGTGTGCTCCAATGTGTGGCTCCTTCTGTTTTTTACTTGTGATCTTGAGTGTCTGGTTATGCTTGGATTATCTTTTTTTTCTTTCCATTACCCAATCATACTTTGTATTTTAATGTACTTAGCTGATAGGAAGGATTAATGACTTGGTGTTGAATTTGACAAAAGCAGTATGTCTAAAATGTTTGTGGAGTTTAAAACAGATACTTATGTAAATGTCCGGTTTGTTTGGAGAAGAGAATCTGTGTAACTGGTGAGAATGATGAAAATGTACAAGTATTGCAGTTCAAAAATGGCCTTGGTTTGGGGGTGGGAAAAGTTGAGATGTGCTACGTAAATTCTATGGTATGTATAAGAAGGAAAAAGCGAGGATTTTTGAGTTTAGAGGAGAAAATTCACTAGCTCAGTCTCCAAAGATACAGTTTGCCCTAATATTGGCCAAAGAAGCTGGCTTAATGCAAACAAATTGTTTAACAAGTTTATATGAATGAGACTCCTGAGTTTTATATGAATGAGACTCCTGAGTTTTTATTTTTTCCAGATAGGAATTTTCAGTGGACTGATTCTGTGAAGTTTTAATGTGACAGGCTGCGAAATGTTGGATAATGCCTTTATTCAGGGCCAGAAAACTTTGCATGACCTAAGTTGGTGCTATTGGTGTTAATTCTAGGGGGTGTTTTAAGTCCTACGCTAATGCTGAAAAATATTCTGGAGTCTAATTTTAATGGTGCTGGTGTAGCCTGTCCAGGCCAAAGAAACATGACTTGGGGTCACTTTTCCAGGGTTTCCAAGTGCATTACTGGCAACAGAACTGGTAGCTTGAACAAAGGTGTCTTGGGTCTATTGGTGAGACTCGTAAAATATTGTTCCTCTTTTTACCCAGCAGCATAAAGATGTTCCCATTAGGTATGTAAAAGTGAACATAAAGCTAACAAATTGATAGATTAACCTGAGCTCTTCCCTTAGTTTAAAGAGGGGTTGTGCTGCAGACAAAGCTAGCATGAAGTTAAGTGTGTAATGCCCAGAAAGAGCCTTCCGAAGGGTTGTGCTGGCTGCTTTTGTCTTCAGCTGAGCAGTATTCCTAGCACACAACGCCTGAAAAAAATCCAGAAGCACTGTTAGATCCTGAAACTTGCCCTAGGTGAGCAACTCCAGACACCCATCCTCTTAACCACTATTTGCTCATGGACACCAAGAAAAGAAGGGTGGACCGACCTCTTGTATGGCCAGAGGAGACCATATAGGTAGGGCAAGTTGTAGATTTAGGGTGTTAATGGGTAAAATTCATCTGTGATCATAACACACTTGACACTTCTCTCTTAATTTTGAAATTTGCACGTCACACTAAGTGTTGAAGGCTGTCTGGCTGAATTAGACTGAACTAATATAACTACAGAGCACAGAGCTTAAGAATAGTTACCTTCATCTGAGGAAAAATAGGTCATCCCGAGCAGATACGATGAATGCCAAGGTCAAACTAAGAGCAGAGCTAAAAGTTTTAGTTTCCTGTAGTCTGTATTATTTGTTGTAGGTAATTTATTGATGACCCTTGCAACTAGCCGTGGAGCTCAGTGCTTCCTTTTTGGATGTCGGTGGGATAATGGAGTTCCTAGAAATAGACCAAGGCTGTTTGTCTCCACCTGTGCTTTCCTGCTCCTCGTCCTTGCCATCCTTTCCAGGTGGAAACACGAGCAGATGCCAAGTGCAACAGCAGGAAGATGCTTTTCAGCTGCTGCGAGGCATTTTAATGCACAATAACAGAGTGACAGCAAGAGAGTAGTAAGTGTGTGTGATGCTATATTAAGTTTTTATGTTACAGAGATTAAAACTCAAAGTACAACACTGCTACTTTTCTATAGGTAGTAATCAGTCAGCAAAACCACTGCCAGTTCTGTTTTCAACCATTAAATGTGTTCTTAGATATGTTTTACAGTGGTGTTACACAGCGCCTTCTGCTTTTTCTTTCTTGCTCTGCTTTTTTCTATTCAGGGAAGAGGACTTGCTCTGTGAAGCAGCAGCTAGAAGTGAAGATGCTGTTGTGTCCGTAGCCTTTTTCTTGCATGTCCTTTGCATAGAAATGCTGGTGGGTGCAATAACGGCAGCTTTTTTATTTTTAGTACTGACATAGTCACTACTTTTCTACACTTCTTCCACAGTTCTTCAGAGCTTCTTGATTTTTCATGTCAAAGATAGCATAGTAAAACACTGTCCTGTCTGTTTTGCTTCTCCAGACTTGCTGTGCTTACTCTAAATGCTAATTACATGGGAAGAAGTGATGAATTGTCCAATCGGATGCTTTTCTAGAGACAAGCTTAAATGTGTGGAAATCAAAGAAATTCACCAAAGCCTGTGAGGTTTTGCTACAGAATGGTTCTGTGGTGCTTCCTTACTGTTAAAAGCTGGAGCTGTGTGAGGTATTTAGCTTTTTCATAGCAGGAGGGCATCGCTGGCAGCTTTACAGGGGGTCTGTGCTTAAACAAATACTTTGAAACACATTCAAGTGAAGAAAGATATAAATTATGAGGTGCCAACACTTCTCACCGTGCTCATTCGTTCAGGATAGCAGAAAGGAAGGCTGACTGTGCCCCAGCCCCCTGTTTGAAGCAGGGTCTGCTACGAGATGATGCTTGCTTGGGGCTTTATTTGGCTGGCTGCTGAAAACTTCCAGGGACAGAGATGGCACAACCTCGCCGGGCAGCCTGTTCCCCTGCTCCACTGGCCCCGTATAGAAGTTTTTCTTTACCTCCAGTCTCATCCTCGGCCATGCAGCAGTGTCAGGAGCCCAGCTCTGCTGCCTTAATGACCTTGTAGATGCCTGTGGGCTGCTGGCAGGACCCTAAAGCCTTGCTGTGTTCATGGGGAACAAACTGAGGTCCCTCAGCCTGCCAGCACGGGGCAGGCTTTTCGGTCCTCAGACCACTTTGGGCTCATCTTGCTGTAATTTCCAGCAGCTTTCCTACATGGGAGGCTCATAACTGGATGTGATCCCCTGAATGCTGACTAGAGAGGGGTAATTACTTCCCACGATTACTGGTTTTGCTCCTGGTAATGTCACCCAGGATGCTGTTGGGGGGCTTTGCCAGGGTGCACTGCTCTGGCACTGGGTAATTTCTGCATGAATTAGCTTTGTGCTTTTTTCTTTCTTGTTATGCTTCCAGCACAACTGGGGTGGATACAGTGCATTATGTACAGACCGTCTCTAAAGAAGCTGTCGGTCTTCCTGTGCACAGAACCACAACTCTTCAGATGCACACGCTAATGGCAGTGGGGAATAGCATCCGTATTCTGTGGATCAGGGAGAGGAGGGGGAAACCCCGGTGTATTTCGAGCACGTTCTGTCTTACAGAGAATGTGTACCTCTAGCGCTCGCAACAGCAGATGATGCTTTATTAATCCGCGGCATGAACTTCAGTGCCAAAGTTTTAAAGGTCATCAACATGGACAAATTAATGTCAGCTGATCTTTAGTAGCTGTCAGGGGGATAAGCACAAGGTAACTTGAGTTAGTTCAGACCTTTGTTTGTGCTTAATGTGAGGCTCTCCAGTGCCAGCGCCTCAGACATGCACGGTTACAAACTGGAATGCGTGGAGTTGATCTCCAGCTCCATCCTCACAGGAGCTGGGCTGCCTGGGATGGATCCAGAAGTATGAGACTGGTGGGGCTGGATACAAGATACTTAGGAATGCAGTGCATCCCCAGGAGTAGCTTCTCTTGGTGTGTCCTATGTGTAACCTCAGCAGGCAAAACTGCACATCCTTTCCCAAATGAAGACGAAATCCAGGGAAAGACGGGTTTCTTTTGCTTGTCCAACCAGAGGTTGTGTTTCTTCCATGCAAAGAGATTAAATAAATTACATGCTTGATGTCAGTCTTCTTAGTGTGCCACCTGCTAAAAGGGAGCCCCTAAATGTAGCACGAATTTCACAGGCTTTGTTTTCAGCTGCTGGGTGGTGTTTGAAAATAATACTAATAAAAAAAGAAATGATTTGCATAACTGTTTCTAACCATAAATTCTCACACTCCTCTTTTTTTTTTTCCTTTATATTTTGATGCAGCTGGCCAAACAAGGACTCAGGGTAGTTCCCCTGTAATGTAAGAGCATCGGTTTGAAGCAGCTTTTTAGGAGCAGTCTGACTATAGCAACAGATCTATGATTGCTTTGCCCTTCTCTAAAGTTAAAATGAATTTAAGGAAATAAACTTTAAAGTTTTTTTTATTCAATGCAATATGAGGGAGTGTCAGAAGTCCTGATTAATCACAGCTGTGTACACTTTCTGCAGTGTCTTCACTTTCCCCTCAAGTCTGGAAGAGCTTAATCTGTGCTCCAGTGGAAAAGCAATTGTGGAAAACTTGGGGTTACGAGGAATGTAACTTGGACCAGATTTGTTGTGTCTGCAGCATCCTTACCTGTTGTCAGATCGTATTGCAGGGATGAGTGATGGCATAAAACAATGCTTTTTGGTTGGAAACAAGGCTTGCAGGATGATTAGGATTTAACAGAATATTCCATTATTAGCGTATACATATCACTGTCACACATAGTGGTTCTGGTTTTTAGATGTTTTTTAAAGGATATAGGTTCTTCCTTCACTGGAGATACCAATGTATTTGTCTTTTTAGAATAGTGTCTTATTGTACTATGACTACCTGGATGCTTTTTAATACCTTTGATTAGAAATAAAAGTTAACAGTTGGTTTAGGACACTAAAAACTTCTTTATATGTGGATAATCCTATTCTGAGCCTTTTTAAAGATAAAAAAGAGTTGCTAGGATATGTTTTTTGAAGACACCTGATTATTGTTAAACTTTTGCATATGCCGAGGGCTATATATCCAGATAACACGTAGAAAGGTATTATATAAACTGGGGTAGAGCTGTCAAGTGAATTAGAAGCTGGTTGTAGGGTAGATGATGATAAGTGCTTGGACAAATCTGCTATTTGGTTCCCTCAGGTATCAGTATTAACAGCCGTCTTGCTCAACTATGATGAAAATGACGTAAAAGATGTGGCTGTTAGCATGCTGCTGATTCTTTGGGAGGTCTAGGTCATGCAATAGATGGCTGGATGGCTACAGAAAGGACTGGCTTACCCTGGTGTAAAGGTAGTGTAAAATTAAGGTGTGGTTTCTAAAAGGAAAAAAGAAACATGTTTATTCACCTTAATCCTGAAAACAGGTTTCTGCCATCTCTTGAACTGCTCAAGTGGAAGCAACTGGGGAGGACAGCATGGGTGGGTTTGGTGATCGGAGGGAAACTAATGTGACTCTCGGGTGAACAGGTTAAAGTACGTTAAGTAACGAAGGGATGGCTTAGTGCTGTTACATACAGCCACAGGACTGACTGTACCTGGAGTGCTGCATACAAGCCCAGTCATCATAATTAAGAAACATGAACTGAGATGAGAACAAGTACAAACAAGGGCCATGTTTTCATTGCAGTACAAAAATATCACAAAACAAAGAGCAGCGTGAGGAGTAAGAGCCCAGGATTGCAGTGTGACAGGACAGTGGAGTCTATTCTCTGGCTTTCATGGGCAACACATTCCTTTTCCCCAGCTTAACTAAAAATAGTTAGGATGCTGGCTTTTGCTGCTCCCTTTAGAAGGCTATTCAGGACACATGGATACTCACACTTTGGGATCACAGCTTGCACTGAGTATAAACCGAGACCAAAGGCACATTTGAGTTTGCTTAGTGACTTGTTTCAATTACTGTGAAGAAATTTTAACTTCTGAATACTCTTTTCTTGTTAAATTCCTAAAGCTTTCACTGATTAGAATTTACTTCTTTATTCATTAAAAGTGTTTATTAGTGAAGATACATACTTTTTATTCAATATTTGCAATGATACAATCATTCTCAATTCTGACAGAAGTCGGATGATAATTACACCAAGATATATGGTTACACGTTACTGCTGACTTGCAAAGTAGCTGTCACCTAAAACTAGAAATACGACATTTGACAGTTCATGTTACTGGGCAGCTTTCTCCTGCTGTACTCTGCAAATACCTCACTTATCTTGGTGGTACTGTGTAAGTACAGACCCATGCTTTCACTGTAACCTTGGTATGACAGATGGAATAGAGGACATCTATTTGAAGATGCATACAAGACAGCGGTCACCCTTTTCTTTTTCTTTTTTTTTTTTTTTAAATAAAACAAGAAAAAGAGAGTTTAACTGTGTTTTAGACAGCAGCAGCGTTATTTGGGTCTTGCAGATTTTTTTTTAAAAAGAATTTTACTGACCCCGTCTGGGTCACACCTAATTTTCAAAGGTGGGTGCCTAAAATTAGATGCCTCTATCTGTAGGCTTGGTCTAGTTTTCAGGGAAACTGGAAACTCAGAGAATGACTCTTTTTCTGCACTGGCACTGTTATCTGTTGCTAACAGGGCAAGCTCTGAAAGCCCAAGGTGGTTCTCAATTTTTTTTTGTTTTTTATGGTTTAAAAACATCCCAGCTTTTTAAAATTAAATCCAGTTTCTCTATCAAAAACCTTTCTTCTTTGAAGCAACCTTGCAAAGAAAGCAATTTAGAATGGTGAACTCTATTCAGGTTGAATATTTGAATACAGAGCCCTAGTTACGACATCCAATTTCTAGCATTTGTATTTTGGACATCACCGCTGTGTGCTGCCTGCTCAGACAACGAGCTCAGTTGCCCCTTTCAGCCCCATGGCACAGTGACACCACTGGGGAAAGTCTGTGGGGCAATTGCAGGCCCCCAGGTGCTGTGTTTATTTCTCATCTAATGTGTCTGACTACATAATAAAAATAAGGTGCGAGAGTTATTTCATTTAGTACTCTTCAAAAAGTCTTTGCTAATTACATGATACATCCTTTTCTCTTCCCATTCCCCCCATCATTCTGCCTATTTAGATGTAATTTTGTTGTGCATTTTAGATGTAGGATTTTAAGGGCTATCATCATTACCCTTGCTTTGACTTTCTTCCTTCTCTTAGGGCAGTTCTGCTCCTGATTTTCCGAGACAGTACGTTGTTAAAGGCAGCAAATCTTTAAATGACTGATTAAGGAAATTGCTTTCCCAGGCATGAGTTAAACTGTTTTGCAGCTTCAGATCACAATGGAAATCAACGTGCAGATTGTAGTAAAACACACTGGGGGGCTAATATTGTGAACTGCAGATCCAATTAAAACACCTATGCAGGCAATAGGACAAACTCCCTTTAATAATAAAAACTGCTAAAACAGTTTTACCTGATTGAGTTGGTCAACTGCTATGTCAGGAGACCTGCTTGGTGGCTACCAGTGTTGTGCACAAAACAAAAGGATCGTAATAGAAAAGGATCTTAATAATTTGGGATACTTCACGTAGCTTCTCAGCTTGTGTATGTAGGTGATCTGTTTGCTGCAAGCTAATAAAAAGAACAAAATACACTGTGGGAGTACAGCACTTCATTGTTATTTTTCAAGTCCTACTGAAGATGAAGGGCTGCAGCCTCTTGGGGTGGCGTGCCTTGCTGTTTTTACTCCTGACTCATGTTTTTAATAGGCGTCAGTAAGCTGGGTTAAAGAAGCAGTACTGACCCTCTGGTATTTCCTTCAAGAGCAACTTAATTTTTATTTTGTTGTTACCTCAAATGACTTGAAAGGTTAAAACTGTATTGTCATTTGATTCCTTTCCTTTGTATTTGTGGCTGTTCAGGCCTTGTTTTACTGTATTGAAGTTCGAGTGCCAAAGCTTAGAAACAATTTCATGCAAGACACCCTGGGCTCGAGGTACTTGTGACCTAAATAAGCTGCCTGCCTTGTGAGGAGGGGAATTGTGCCCTTGGCTTCTCCGACTACAGAGGAAACTGTGTTTGACTAGCTCACACTCAGACATCCACTGTGTGTAGTCTCACTGGTCTGTATTGTTACCTAGAATTTGCTGAGCTCAAACATGATGGAAATAGGAATCCTAGCTACTTTCTTCATGTACGTTGGTAGCTTATTCCAAAAGAGATCTTCAGGAACCCATTGTACCATTACCCCTACATCGCTTGTGGCAAGGAGTGATAAATCTTATGACTTGACTATGTTCAAACGTGGAAAAAAACAGCACATAACAAACATAAAACACTGACTTTTTCTTCATTTTAGAGTAGAACATGTTAGCTGTGTTATGGCTCTAATATTTGTTGCTTTGAGCTGTTCTTACTGGTTTAACTTTCTATTAATGATGTATAAACTGTAAAACCAGCACTGACATTTATATACAGGACACTTGTATTGATGTGAATTAACCTTTAAGTTGTTGATACTGTGTTTTCTGTTCATTTTTATTATAATCCAGGCATTTCTTCACAACCTAATTAACGCAACTTTTTTTTTTCCAGATTTGTTTTCTCCTATTTGCTGTCCTCTACATAGTTTCCTACTTCATAATCACAAGATACAAACGAAAAGCAGGTAAGCACAGAGTTTTTAATATATTCAAAATTCACTTTGTTTCTTCAAGTGAGTAGGTGGTTCTTTTGCTCTCTGCCACCACAAGAGAAGCAGAAGAACCTGTCCAGATCTCTGGCCAAACGTGTTTCTCAGGCTGCAGCAGCCTGAGCTGATCTGGTTGTATGTGCTGCTGTCTTCCCCTCTATCTGCTCCCTTTGTTCCCAAGCCACAAGTTCTCCATCCCCTCTGTTGTGCCAGCTCCAGCACTTCTTAGACTCTTCAGCGTGCCTTCTAATTACACCATGGATGAAGCACACTGAAACATCTCAGAAGATCAGTGGGAGCTGTAGCTGGCGCTCTGTGACGGAGGGAGGTGGTGTGGATGGCCACAGTCTGTTGCATTGCGGCTCCGTGTCAGCCTATATTTCAGCTGTTCTGAGACTGAAGAGAGGGGAGAATTTCAAGTAGGCACTTCTGCCTCTCTTGCCTTTAGATCTTGTTCTCCTTTCATGTCAACTTCTTTAGAGTAAGTGTCTTCAGGCTGTACTTTAACATCAAAATCAAGTTCAAAGCTTTAGCTGGTAAAGTGAAAAGGTTGCCAGTTGTACTGAAAGGAAGTAGTGGATTTTTGTCTAATAATTCTGCTTTGTTTAGGTACAGTTGTTTTATTGTTCTTCCTTAATGTGTTCTTTATGACCTTTCCAACTGAAGCCTGGTCCTTGGGATATTTGATCCTTTTTTTTTTTTTCCTACTTTAGAAACACTGTCTGTCTGAAACTAATATACATAAGGACACCTGTCATTTTCTTCTGTATCTATTCTAAAGGCAAATGCCATAAAAATATGTATAAAATGGCAGAATCCTTCACTCTTGACAGCTTATCCGAGACTTTGATGTGCAGTCAGTCATTCCAGAAAAGCATTTGCATGCATCAAGACCTTGGCACTTTGAATTTAGAAACTGCTTATTGAGCTTTAATGACCTATGTTAGGATAGCACTACTTTCACAAATGGACTTGTGTGTAACAAGTAAAAATCTTCAAGAAATTTAGTGCATTTTCTAATTAAAGAAGTGTGCCTCTTTCAACATAATGAATAAAACAGATACTACCTTGTGATCTTAGTAGGTATTCTGGATTCTACGAAGCTGCTGCTATATGGAGGTGTGGAAGAATGGGAAGGGAGAATGGGTTTGGCAAACCCCTGGATGTGAATACTTCTTACCTTTTTGGCAGTTGCTCTCAACAGCTAGTGAGAGGAAATGCTCTGCAGCTGTCATGACTTTCTGAAAGATTTTTGAGCGTTTAGTTAGGATCTTCCTGATGAGATTTGTTTGGAGAGTTAGTACTTCTGGAATTCTTTCAGGGGAAAAAAAAGACATTGTTTCCACAACAAGCTCTCTCGCCAAGGAAATTCGTGAGAGACTTGTACTTGGTCTCTGAAAACACCATGAGATTCCCATCAAAACACCATCAGATCCCACTCAAAGAAATGGAAAGCAATAACCCCACATTCTTTGGCAATTATTCTGTGGAAGTACATTATGTTAATGGCTATGTGTTTATTTTGAGTGTATGCATACTTCTTAAAAACTTGAAACACCTGGTTTATTTATTCTTGGGTTGAAAAATAGATTTTGAGTTACCTTATGGAAAAGCTGGTAGACTTGAAAGATTAAAGAAAGCTGACTCTAAAATGATTTCAAATGTAGGAATAACACCCAGACATGTATAGAAAAGTGAATAAAGAATAGATGAAGAACATACTCTTGATTTGATCTCTGAGCTAAATGTTGAAAAGATTTAAAATTGTTGGGATATACAACAACAGATCTTCTCTTCCCCTACCTCCCACTCAAAACAAAAAGCAAACAAAAAACAAAGCCAGGAGCAGTGGAGATTGAGTAAGAAGTAACTGAGTGAAATGAGTGGTCATTCCTGTTCTGGGTATGCTTTCTTTGTGTGTGTGGTTTTCTTGTGTATTTCTTTTTGTTTTAAATAACAAAACCCTATGAAAACACCCCATCCCCAATATTAATACTGAAAATAAATAATAATAAAAAAAAAACAAACTATTTAGGGATTTACAGTAGTAGGTAATATGGACTTGAAGACTTTACTGTAGCGTGTCTGCTCTCTGAAGCTTCAGATAGCCAGAGTGACAGTTTGTAGCAGCAGCTGTAGTAGGAAGTCTGAAAGCTTGCTTGCCATAGAGCCCTTTGGAAGATATTTTAAATACGCGGATTAAAACTGCTTGAAATAAAGTGAAATAACTTCGTAGTTAACTTGAATGAAAAGAGCTTAAGACTAGTAAAAAAAAAAATAATCATTTGTATAAGGCACCTCTTTTAAAATACTGATGGTAATATATGTATTTGGTTTAGTAATCCTGAATTTTAATGGTGTTCCTATATATGTATGTTTAGCCTGAGGATATAAGACTACCTACTGAATATAACCTTCTATACTTTTGTTTTTTTAATTTTTTTCAGATGAGCAAGAGGATGAAGATGCCATAGTTAACAGAATATCGTATGTATAGCTCTTTAAGAACTTTCTTTCCTGAATATGTGGTTATGACAGGAATCTTGTGTGCTTTCAAACTAGACAACAATCCCTGTAAAATGTGATGGCAAATTGAACGTGCCGTCAGAGGGCAGAGGAAAAAACTTGGATTGTGAAAGGCATGTTGAGAGAAGGCAGTTTGGGCTAGGGATTCTTCCACCTGTGGCTTTATCCTGGTAGTCACTAAGTTGGTCAGAAAGTCCTGAGGACCTGATGCTAAGGGTAGAATCCAGACTGGCACCTAAGGTAAGGTGTCTAAATGCAGGTGTTAGGTGAAGTAAGTCCCACCACAGTAGTCAGTGGCAGTCTTGTCAAGGGAGTCAGTGGATCCTGGAGAGCAACTTAGCTCACCATAAAGTAGACATCTGCATTTGATCATCTGAACAGGGCTTAAAAAAGAATAGTGAATGGAAGTCAAACACTTGCCAGACCTGCCGGTCTGCCAGAGACTCTGTCCTCTTCCTGTTCCTTTATAAAACTAGGTATTAATCTTTCCTATTTAAATATCCCTGAAGATTTACAGAACATCTGTGAGCTGTTGCTGCCCTCTCAGTTTTGTGATTTGCTAAAACATGTGGACTTGCTACTTCCTGCAACACTCTCAGCTCTTCTGTGGTGGTACTGGCATACTGTTGGAAGGAGAGCTCACTGCATGTTTTATTGCTTTGTCTTGTACCCTGGGAAAGTGCCGAGTACATTGCAAGCTGATCACTTTTAGTCGTGCATTTGTGGCAAGCTTGAAAGATGCACAAAGATATAAATCTTACATGCTTTGCCCACTAGTGTCTGATACTTTTTATGGATTTAAAAATACTCATTTGCCACAAGGTCTACCTCAGGTCAAGAGAGAAAAAAATACATGCTTTAATGAAGCTCTCATCTCTGTAATAGAGAGGAGGTTCTCATCTGGTTTTCAGACTGCAGCAGATTAAGGCTCTTCTAGATTGAATGATTCTCATAGCAGCTGTGGTCTTAGCCTGGCTTTGAATTTTTCAACATTCAAAGAGTAAAACTTGTCTGGTTAACTGTTACCCCCTGAATCTATTTTCTAGCTTAGCTTTAAAATACAACAAATACCAATTGTAAATAGTGTTTTTCATAAGACCATGGTGTAAGTCAAGACAAGATTAGCACTTCAGAATAATATCCTTTCACTGAAAGTGTTATAAATTGCTTCCTGTTTTTTCAGCCTAAGCTTTTTTGTCCCTGAAGTGGGCATGTTATTTTTCAAACAGCAGTAACTGTCAAACATCTACAGATAGATGTTTCTTTGCAAAGCATAATTGTCAGGACTTAAAAGAGGTGGGTGGGGGAGAAAACCAAGCCAAACTCCCATAGCACCTTAAAAGACAGTGTGTTAGGTTTTGCAATTTTGGCTTAGACTACTTAAACATCTTTAAGTAAAAGAAAAATATCTCAGAAACCAACAACAAAAGCATATAGTATCTTTTTCTGAAAGGACATTAGTCATACTGATTTTCTTTATTGTGTGAATGAAAATTAGATTTGTAGAGACTGTTATAGAAAAGTAAGATTTCTGTGAGCAGCTTGTTGATGCTTCTGTCATAGGAGCAATCTCTAAGTTTATTTTTCTTGTTATACAGTTTTGAAAATTATTTCTTATTTTGTTCTTGCATTGGATTAATTCTATGAGAATGTTTTCAACTTTGCTTTTTGAAGAACACAGTTCTTTTTTATGCCACAAGATGGCATTTTGTATAAATTGTATGTGATCTAAAGAGAATAGACATAAACATTTTACATAATTCTGATGATTTCTCAGTACTAACTTCAGTTATCAAAAACCCTAAGCTGTGAGATATTCAATATGTACTCGGTGAAAGAAAAGCAATAGTTTTTTTTCAATTTGGTGTTAAAATATTTGCGTAATTATACCCACTTTATAGGCATTAAAAAGCTGGTCTGCTTTTTAAAAAAAATGTAGTAAGAATTTAGAAATTGAAAAATATTTCTAAGTGTGTATGGGGGTAATGAAAAGTAAAATATGAATCATCAAAAGATACTGCATAAATTGCAATAATCTTATAACATTGAATGTACACAATTCTAAAGACTGTAATTGTGGTAGTTATTAAAAAGCAGTTATTTTTACTGGATTCTGTAAGCTACTTGGGATTTGAATTTTCTTTTTTAATGTGAAATACTATGGAAATCACAGGGCTACCTTCAGACAATGTTTTAATAGGTAGGCTAACTACTTTATTTAACCCTGTTCAGAGCATGTTGTTGTTGGTAACAGTGGTACATTTCTTTAAATTTCAGGCTGTTCTTGAGCACCTTCACTCTAGCAGTTTCAGCTGGTGCAGTCCTGCTTCTACCTTTCTCAATAATCAGCAATGAGATCCTGCTTTCTTTTCCACAAAACTACTATATTCAGTGGCTAAATGGCTCACTAATTCATGGTTAGTACTCAGCATAATGTAATTAAAATTGATGTCATTATACATTTACAGATCTGTTCTTATTTTTAAACTAATAACCCCATTTTCCTTTAAAATGCTGAATGAGTTGTTGATATGTTATTGGTTAGTTGCTTTTTGCTGCTGGGTGATGATGCATTCTTAAAATCTGTCTTCACTGTTCTGTTATTTATTAAAGAAATATGAAGACTTGGAATTGAACCAAATTCATTGTTTTGAGAATTGATGTAGAATAAGAGCTACCAGAAGCTAACTAACTTGAAAATGCACTGTTGAAACTCCTGTCTTATGTGTAAATGCAAGATTCATAAGCCTGTTTGCTTACAATGATAAGTTTGTTCTTTAAATACAAAATTTGTTTCAAGAAACTTGCTATCTATGAGCAGTTAGGTTGAATTTAACTATCTAATCCCAACTTTCTGTAAGCATGGAAAATTGTAGAACATGTTTTGAACATAATAAAGTCGCAACAGAAATACATGATGTTTTCCTTGAAATAGTTCAAGACAAGTGTAACTTCTGCAAATATACTTTCAGGAATGATGCCTTGATGCCCGGCAGAGTGAGTTTTGTATGCTTTTCAAGACTGGTTATCATGCTTCAGAGTATGTGAACATGTGTAACGGGTACTAATATTTGAAAGTTTTTTTTTCCACCCTGTGTGTCTGAGGGGACATAACTCTGAAAACAGGATGTTCGTCAGTAGTTTTTGCTAACAAGACAGCTAACTCAGGAATTTCTAGAACCTAATTTGCAGTTTTCCTTTAATAAGACTAAAGAAATTTACAACAGGTTAAATGCAGGTAGGTAAAGCCAGGAAATAAAGCATATCGATGATCGTATTTCTGAAACTAGTTGAGTATTTTCTATGTTATCTGGACAGTAAAAGGTTTCTTAAATTAACAAATAAGGAGGAGCTGCTTATAGGTATGCTGGTCTATGGCAACCCTGATTGTGGTGACTGAGTAGTTTAAGACGCAAGGAAGAAAAATAGGAGAACGAAGACGTATTTTAAGACTGTTATGTTGAGGAGCTGCATGTGTAGGATATCATTGGAGAATGCCCTGAAGCCAGAGGAACCCAGGAAAGATGCTTATTTTCAGGGATGCACTCTTTAAAGCCCTCTAACAGTCTACCTCAGTGTGCAAGACAATGAGCAAGAGTGGTGTGGTAGGAGGCTGGGGAGGCTGGCATGGCTTAATGGGAAACTCCTGAGTTTTGGAAAAAAACAGGAGGTTCATGGCCAGTAGAAGTAGGGATGAACTGCTTAGGAGGTGCGTAGAAATGGCTTAATAATCTGGGGTGAAATTAGGGAAGCCTGATTCCTGAAGTGGGAAATCAGGAGGTACGGATGGAGTTGAATCCAGTGAGGGGCTCACATAGAGCAAAATCCAGGAAAGCACTCTGCTGCTGTTAACCTGAAGAAGGCTGAGGTACTCGAGATGGTCTTTACCTCAGGCTGTGCTGGCAAAGTCTGCTCTAAGACTTCACAGGTCTGTGCCCCAAGCTGTGAAGTATGGGGGAAAAGAGACCCTGGCTATTGTAGGTAAGGACAGTTAGACAATAAAAGGGAGCAAACCAGTCAGTGGGCTATGTCCCAGGGTGCAAAGGGGTTCTGGAGAAGAGCAAACTCAGGGGGATCTGACTGGGTGTGATGAGAAAATATAGACAGTTTCTTCTCAGGTGCATGCAGTGTGAGGCGAGAAGCAGTGTTTGCAGGACATAAAGCAAAAATTCCTCACGATGAGCATGGTTAAATGCTGGAAAAGGTTGTTCAGAGAGAAAATCCTTGGAAACTTTTTAAACCTTAACTGTCTGAAGCCCTGAGAAGCCTGACTGCACCTGCAGGCTAGCTGGTTTTAAGCAGGAGATCAGGCTCCATGACTTGAAGAGGCTCTTTCTAGTCAGATTAATTTATCATCTATCCTGTCACACATGCTGTGGGTTAACGCTGATTTGGTATGCCTCCTACATGGAGGATGTGGGGAGAAGTTCTAATTTTTCAGAGATTTAGCTGTTCAGGCACATTCTTCACTCCAAAACATGGTAAAAATCTATTTAATGGAAAATAATCCTTACTTCTGTGTCTGAGTTGACTTGGGAGAAACTACAGCATTGCAGAGTGAAAAATCTGTAATAAGCAACTCTGAAATACTCTGTTAAGAGTTGTTACAGTACTTGAGAAAATGTAAGATAGTTGGAAATCTACTGGGAAAAATAGCTTTGACATACAAAGGCTTCTGAGTTTTCCTGTGACTGTCATCTTTTGATTTAATGATAGTCTTCTGGAGGAGAAAATAAATCACTTCATGCCTGCACAGTATAACATACTTTCAGTCCAGTATCAATGGCTAGTATGGTAGGAAGTTCAGCGTTATTGCATTTCCAAGTTTGACCAAAGCTTTCATTAGGGATAGAGATGACTGAACTAAAACAAGATTTTCTGCAGTTGCTGTGAATCTGTCAGAAATTTGAGTAGATTTTTAGCTCTGACCACAGGCTCCTGGTATTGGAACTTGACAAAAAACTATTTCAAAACCTTATCGTGGTAAGGGGCTCCCTCTTGTGGCCGTCATTAGGTTTGCAGAATAGTGTTGCACGGCTGTGTAAAACTAATTTCCATGTAATGGCCCAACTTTGTAAGTTATTTACATTATGGCCCAACTAAGTAAGTCATGAGATACGTGTGCAAGTTCTGAGAGTTGATAGAGCTATCACAAACACTCAAATTCAGAAAATGTTCATATCTCCATAATTGTCTAGCATAGACTTTATAGCTTGTGTTGTGTTTTGTTTCCCATCAGATGGGGAAAAAAAAAAATATGTATTGCATTGGAATGCTTGTGTTAATTTATCAGTTGCAGATATAGTCTGTGATACTTGATTGTGATATTAATTTTTTATACTGTGGTTTGCTGCATTGGTTTTGGCACGTAGAAAAATGGAAAGTATATTCCTTTAACTTCTGAAACTAGGCAGAAGGCCCGTAGCTAAATAGCTAGATCCAGTATAAATAACCTTACCTAATGTGTGTTGAACTAAACCCAGAGCTACTTCTGACAGCTGGATGTGCATTTGTGCTGTTGTTAAAGACAGCCACCAGGTGGAGGTAAAATGTAATGAAACTGCCATGAATAAGAAAAGAAAAATTGCTGAGGCTCTGATCTGTTTGCCAGAGACTGAGGGGTTTTTAATTTTTGTTTTATTAACTTATTTTATGGACATTTTTATAGTTTTTGTAGGTCACTACAAATGCATGTAAAAAGACCCCCCAAACAAACAAACAAATAAAATGACTAGATTTCTTAAAGCTTTTGTGTATGTTAAAATCTGCAAGTGTCTTACACAGTTTTATGATGCAATTGGTGGAGTAAGAAATAATAATTTTTTGGGGTTGTATTTAAATTTGATTTGAGTTATCAAATTAAGATTAAAAATATGGTAGGGGAAGAATGCCCTCTATGTTCTTAAGTCAGTGAAATGGATGGGTAGGAAAAGAAAAGGGAACCTATTGATATTAAGGGCTATTACATTATTATTATGATTATTATAAAATTAATATATTGTCTACTAAATCTACTAAATTCTCTTTACTCTGAGGAAAGTGAGTGCATCATCAGCACCGCAGCTGTCCTTACCTCTCATAATGTCATGTGTACATTGTAGTGCTGTAATCTAATATTCTGTAAACGTGGTTCCTATCAGCTGCTAATGTGTACATTTTGGATTTCAACTTAAACATCAGCCCAGATGTGCACCACCTTCCCATCCTTTAAAATGCTCTGTATGTACAACTTGCATCTCTTAAAACTGTTCTGTACATACATGTGTGATACAATGGCTGAAATTTGGACAAATGGGTGTTCAGCTTTGTGTTGGATAACTGAATGTGCTGTTTTCAGTCAGAGAAAGCTACTGAAATAAAATACACAACCCTGGAGGGGAAAAAAAAAAAATAAATATATATATATATACACACACACACGCACACAATAATAAGCACTCTGAGTGCATGTGTATATCTCTGATAAGGGCTGCTGCTGACATTCTTCCTGATGCTATGTGTTAATGTTTCTTCAGTGGTAACAGGAGCTTCCTGACAGCAAATTCTAAAGGAAAAATCCCCCTCTTTGTTAGCTCAAGTTTAGCCACCTTGAGGCAGTCTGTTTTCTTTAGCATTTTGGTGTTGTATTTTGTGCATCTTTTGGAATGTTGTTTTATTGTCTGTTGCTTAGCAGATACCCCCCATTTTCTCCTTGAAATTCAAATGAGGGGGGAAAAATGTACGTGATGGAAGTCTTTTAAGGAGGAGGCAGATGAAGATAACTGATAACCATTTCACATTTGGAACTAAATGCAGGAGTTTCTGTCAATAATGAATTCCCCAGACATGCAGTAAATGCCTCCTTCTTTCCCTATGCTTTCCAAATGGAGCAATTTTTAGAAAGAAAGCAAACCTGAGAAGGATTTTTATTTATTTATTTATCGTGGGGGATGTTCTTTTTGGGATTTCAGGTGATATGTAGTCCTGTAGGACTGGAAATACCTGTGTTTTGGGGAGGGTGAGGGACTGAGCCTCTTTTTTTCAACTATGAGTTGTTTTTTCAGGCTGCAGTACATATAACACTAGTTAAGCCTGTTAGCTCTGCTAGTAGTAAGTTACAGATAAGTTATTGCTTTTACAAATTAAAAACATGGCATCCTACAAATGTTTGATAGGATGACGATAGGGACATGTATCAGAAACGGGCTGTTTAGAAGGTGTCTGGCTCAGAAAATCCCAATAAAACAGTTACCCTTAACGGAGATCAGTTATCACTTCAGGTTGTTTTCCAAACCTTATCCCTTCCTGCAGATGTCACATGTGTCTTACAGATGTCCTAGTTTTAGTCAGTCATAGGTTTTCCTTCTAAATCACAGAATGGCTGAAGTTTGAAGGGACCTCTGGAAACCGTCTGCTGTTCCCCCCTGCTCCACGCAGAGTCTGCTGGAGGAGGCTGCTCAGGGCAGCCTCCAGTCGGATTTGGAGTATACCAAAGAACAGAAGTTATAAAACCTGTCTGGGCAACCTGTTGCAGTGTTTGACAAGTCACAGTGAAAAAGTGTTTTTTCTTTTTTTTTTTTCTTTTTTTCTTGTGTTTTAAGTTGGTTTTCCTGTTTTTCATTTGTGCTCACTGCCTCATTTCCTTTCACTGGACACCCCTGCAAAGAGTCAGACTCTGTCACCCCCTTTGCATCAGATATTTACATGCATTAATAAAATCACCTCTTCTTTATGAAGATGCTCCAGTCCTTTAATTATGTTGCACCCCTTTGCTGGACTCATTCCAGTGTGTTTGTGTCCCTCCTGTATAGGGGAGCCCACAGCTGGATGCAGCACTCCATATGAGCACACAGTGAGCAGAGGGAGGATCTCCTCCCTTGGAGTGCTGGCAATGCTGCTTCTAAAGCAGCTGAGAATGCTGTTGGCTTCCTTTGTTGCAAGGGCTCCTGTTCAACTTGGTATCTAACAGGATCTCTAAGGCATTTTCTACAAAGCTACTGTTGGGCCAGTTGGTCATCAGTGTGCTCTCTGCCTGGTTGCCCACCTACAGAGGTCCATCTGAAAGACAGCCCCCTGCTCCTCCCCGTTTTGTATCATCGGCAGACTTGCTGAGGATGCACTCTTTCCCACTGTCTGTGTTGTTAATGAAGATAATTGTTAACTTACTGTAACCACTGGTGACTGGCTTCCAGCCTGACTTTGTGCTGCTGATCACAACCCTTTGAGCCCAGAAGCTCAGGCAATTTTAGTCCAATGCACTCTCCACTGAGCCCATATTTCATTAATTATGGGAATATCTGGGAGATGAATTTGAAAGTGTTATACTGGAATTGTGATAAACGTCATCTACTGCTCTCCAATTGACTACTGAGCCACTCAGCTCACTGTGAAATGCTGCTGTTAATCTTTACTGTATCTTCTAATTTGGAGGTGGTGATGATGGTTTTTGTATTGTTGATGTTAAAACCATGATTTGCCTAAGATTCTCTAGAGTAAAATATGGGAGGTAATGAATAGATAGAAATGAATTTTGTGAGATCCACTGTTGATAAAATGCTTTTCTCCTGAAAATGTTAAGCACGTAAATACTCTTGAGTGGGATATCATGGGAGTAGTCTACCAGAGTTTGCAATCTCTCTTCCGAGGTTTCAGATAGCTGCTGCTGTTGAAGTTGATATCCAGTTCTGACAGTAGTTTATTATGCAGAGAAAGGAGTGCTTTTTTTGGTGGTGACCTGGAGGTAACTATGTATGTGTGTGTATCCATAAAACTGACTTTGTAGTACTAATGTATGCTTCGTTGTTACACATAAAGAAGGAAACTGTGACATTAACTTTTTTTTTTTTTTTAATTGAGAAACTTACCATGTGCACTTTATTGTTTATTGCAGGTTTGTGGAATCTTGCTTCTCTTTTTTCCAATTTATGTTTGTTTGTGTTGATGCCCTTTGCCTTTTTCTTCCTGGAATCGGAAGGATTCGCTGGCTTAAAAAAGGTAGGAAAAAACTGTTAAATGCATATGGAGTGATTACAGTACATATTCCATTTTCAGTCCTCAATTCTGATGGAACAAATTACAGATTTGGGAGGACTATGCTGGGATGTATATGCTTATGTTCAAGATAGCACATTTGTATATGCACAAGCAGGTGAAGTGAGTATACAATACATGGCATGTACAATGGCATCAAGAAAGTGGGTTACCTTGTGTTTTAAAATGTTTTAATCTTTTTTTTTTTTTTTTTTTTTGAGGAAAAGGATTTTTGGGGGATGTTAAAACAAAAGAAGGTTCAATACATATACTGGTAATAAAGCAACAAAGAAATACAAGCTTATTAATAGAAAGGGTGACTTGATAATAGATGACCCAAGGACAACTTAAAAAAAAAAAAATAAAACAACTTGGATTTGTGAGTTATAAAGGTCTATTTTATAATATAAATAAAGTTCTCCTTAGAATAGAACAGAAGAAACTTTCAAAGATCATCTAGTCCAGCTGCCTGATTGTCAGTATTAACAGTATGTGAAGAAATTTTTTTATTATTCTCTACCCGTTTAGGATAATTTAGTTAGATATGTGAAAGTTGGGAGGGCTGACTATTTCAGTGAACCATGGAACTGGGGAAAGCAATTTCTGAATAATATGATAATTCTATTATATTATCTGAACTAAAGAAATGTAACAAAAAATACTGTAATGGGAGGCATGGCAAATTCAATTTTAAGTTGTAAATATCAAATAACTGAAGTCAATTGTCTGGGGATCAGTTGTAGCATGCTTTCATTAATCTTTATCATCCAAATGATTACACTTTTTGTTTCTAATGATGCTATACAAGAAAATTCCCCACCCTTTGGATGACAGTTATTAGAAAGCAAAGGATATTGGAAAGTGGCCTAAAACTAGGAGAAAGAAATCTGATGAGGGTGGATACAAAAGACTGAGTCACTAATGGATCATATATAACATAAATCAGCAAGGTGATGATTACGGTGGGGGTAGAAAACATAAGTTTTGGTTGTATTGACAAGAAGGTGTCATGGAGATGAAGTTGCCATATTTGTTCTTCGTGGAATTGGGAAAGCCTCCAATGAAGTACTACATCCAGTTCGGGATTTTAAGGTTCAAGTAGACCCTTGAGAGAACAGGAGGAGAAAGCAAAGAAAGAAGATACTTAGAAAGCATAGCATGGGGAAAATCTCAAAGTTTCAGAGAAAAGAATGTGAAGAAATAGGGGTTTTACTCCTCCATTGAAGCTATTGGTAGATTACATAGACTGAGCAAGATAGCTGTGTCAGGAGGGACCTGTGGGGTCAAGCAGGATGGTGTGTACGTACTTGTTTGATAGCCTGGTCTGAGCTCACTGATGCAGCTGCAGCGTTATGTTTTACTGACTGCACTGGATGTATCCAAGTTACTTCAGTATGACCACACTAATGAGTTCAACATCAAAGGAGTCTGATCATGGGCTAACTCTGCTTATCCCACATGGCTGGAAAACATTCTGTTTTCCTCTCCTTCCTTTGCTTCAGGTATCCATAGGGCTGAGAACACTTTCAGCAACTCAGTTTGACCTTTTAGTTTCCAGGTGGAGGCTATTCCATTTGGCTTTTGTCTCTAAGTGTCTAGTTAGAGCTAATGTGTAAATTAGCTGACTTTAGTGGGATTTGTCTTCTGCAGTCCAATCAAAACCATGGATTTTTTTTCTTTAAGGTACTGTGTATGGTACTGCCAGTGTGTCCCCTTGACTTGTAAATTTGTCTACAATAAATGCATTATGCAACTCAGCTGCGCTAAACTTGGACTTTACCTGAAACTTTAAGTTATGCTCTAACTATCAAGCATATGAATGGGATGTATTGGTAGCCAGTGTCAAGAGAATTTGGGTCACTATTGCATGTTTACACTTGGAACCATTTATAAATCTAGATGAGATAAAAACCATGATCTGTCTGCAGATGTCAAGAAAGGTCTTCTGTTATATTTTGGCACTTTGGTTATCTTTCTCCGCAGACAAGATTTTGAAATGATGATTACCGTGTAGAATTCTGGTACTTTAAGAAACTACTTTGTTTATGATTGTACTTAAATTATTTTTTAAAAAATGTCATCATATTTTGTCATTCATCACATCAGACTAATGGGCCAGGGTTATAAAAAAAAAAAAAGTCATTCAAATGCTATTACTGTTAATTGGCAAAATCAGATTTTAGTGATCTCAATTTAAAGAAATATTTCATACATTTGGCAAAACTTGCAGCAGTTAAGAGAAGAACGATCATATTGTAAATGTGAAGATCTTGACTAAAGACGTTTAGCACAGGATATGGAGTCTTTAATCTTTCAGTTGGGAGCTGGGCATATGGAGTAGGGAAAGCAGTTGATTTTTTAGATACCTGTTTGGGTAAAAATTGGATGAAAAGACTGTTCCACGGGAAGCTTCTATGCAGGCCATCTCAAATTTGTCATTGAATTACTTTTGTTATAATGAATAAATAGGTCATTTGGGATTTAGGCGTGCGGTCAGGACATCCATTTGAAGGTTTTTGTATAAGAACTACTTGTTGGATTTTAATAGAAGCTCTGAAAAAATAAGAAGTTCAGTTCTGAAATTGAATCATCTTTTTCATTTTTTATTGGATTTCTTTGTTCAGCTTAAGTCGTGACAGTGATGTTTGTCATTATCACATAGGGGCCCAATCCCCAAAGTTTTCATCTGAGTGTTTATCACAGATTATGCTAAAAGTTGATTTTTACCTACTTATCATGTGAACTTGTTGCAAGCTTTATTCAGATAGCTCATAGGTTAGCATTTTCAGTTTTGTGTACCTTTTCTTTCCATATTATTTTCTGGATGTATCGCCCCCCCCCTTAACTGTTTAAGTTTCATGAATCTGAATGGGTTTGATTAACTATCTTCCAATTTACCATGGCTTTTTTTTTTTTTTCTTGGTTGCTAGTATACTTACTAAATGGCACATGGCCCCTCTTACAGACTCTTTGACTTCCCTAGGGCAACAGTTTAAAACAACCAAGCACTTGGGTATTGCACAGAGGGGAGAAATACGGAAATTAGGCACTCACCGTGGACGGATGCAATGTTGTACTGGAAATCAAACTGATTTTCTGCCTAGTTTTTAATTAAAACCACTGTGGTAATTCAAAAAGGGCATTTTGGGCCTAAGGGGGGTTGCCCATGCCCTTTTAAAGAGCTTAAGTGCTTGCTATAGTTTATTTCCATCCTTGCATGTGCAGGCTTCTGTTAACTGGAGTAGTGTATGTATGGGTGTATGTATATCTGTATATATCTGTACCCATCGTGTGTAACTTTGTGCACATGTGGATACTTACATGGACGTGTGAATCAGCTTTTTCAAGATTATTGAAGTAGTCAGAGATCGTTTCAATATATTAAGCCTTAGCCAATGCTGTTGACTAAACTATTGGGATAGCTTGAAGTAACTTTAATGTCCTGTACCAGTCTTAAAAACATCTTGATGTCCTTCTAAATTCTTCTTGTCTTCCTTTGTAGAGTCTGTGTCAAGTTATTTCTTGTTTAGAGCCTCTTCCAGTTCTTTGCCGTCGACCTTCACAAATTCTGTAGTACAGCTATGAAACAAAGGTGTCAGCTGTGTTTCTTAATGTCAGAACTAACCTCATCCCTTATTATTCTGAAATTGTGGTATTTGTAGTGGAGGCTCTGTAGTTTATGGTGCTGGTGTTTCCATGGGTGATAAGACTGCACAGAAACTACATGTATGCTGCTGGGTGAAGGAGGCGAGCCTTTTTGAGGAGGTAATTGCTGTACCTTTTCTTGACCTTTAAAATATGCTTTCTCTTGATGTAACTTCAACTGAAATTTGTATTTGTTTGAAGTTGACAAAGATAAAGATGTTTAGGAGTAATTTCCTTGTAAGAAAGTACAAATAGTGCCATTTACCACCGTGAGAAACTGGTATAACTAGATATTGTGTGATCAGGAGTGTAGAGTTTTAAAAAGGCTTTATGAAGCATTTTACCTTAATACTGATCTTTGAACTTGAAGTCATGGCATAAAGTTTAACATGAGCGACAGCAACATCCTGACCAATTATCCAAATTATCCAGACATCCCAAAATGTTCAGAACACAGCACACAGAGTCTGTGGATTAAGAGGTTAACTCCTGGAACATCAAAAGAAGTGCATGATAATAAAAACAAATAGTACAAAAATTTGAGGTAACTTCCTTGCTTAATTAATTAGGTAGACCAGGTGGAAGCGAAGAGGCCAGAGCTGGTGCTCAGAACGTCTATAAAGCTGAGCAACATGACAGCACAATGGAGGAGGAACAAAGATTTTTTTAATATACTTCTATCCTGTGTCACAGTTTGAAATTGTCCTGGTTTATGTCCCTTTTGGCAAACTTACATAAAAGTGACCCTGTACTGTATTTTATGACCAGATGACTTTTTTCCCAGTGGCTAATTTGTATCAGACCCCCATCTTAAAGAGACACAGAAATGAGTAGGAAGTCCAAGCCGGTTTGTCTCAATGAGCTTTCATTGCATGCTTTCATTATTTTTGCTCGTTTTTGCCACTGATCATCCATAAATTGTTGGAAATGAGTGATTAAGGAAGTGCTGCTTAGTGTTAGTGGCACATGCACATTCTTGGTATGTTTTTTGTGGGTGAGAGGAAATCGCGTACTGCACAAACAAAAAGGAAAACTCCTGCTGGGAACCTTTCAAGGAAATTTAACTTGCATAATGTTTTGATCTTGGTGTTTATTACAGAAAATAAGAGTAATATTTCACCAGCTATTGTTATGTGTCAGCCAGTCTCTCCATCTGCTTGCCTTCCCTTGATATCTCTTCCCGAATTCTAGTTGAGTTTATTTTTAATAAAAACCACCACTTAAACGTAGCAATTTATTCATACGGTTAAGGCAGGTGAGATGGGCCAGAGCTCAGAACAGTTTACTGCGTAGTGCTTGCTACTGTATAAAACTTGGCTGTCGTGACTGCCAAGTCCTGCCTGTGTTAGCAGTTGCAGCTTAGCCCTTGCGAGTAAAACCTGGTACAAGGCTTCTGCCCCAAATACTGAAATACGGAGATTTCTGCTCTTAAACACTTCCTTCCTCTTTTTCTCTGGAGCACTACTTTTAAGAAGGTGCGTTGTAAATAAAATTATTTATTGTGGGAGGGAGTGAAATGTTGGAGCTCTGCAAAAGCACAGTTACAAACATTTTTAGAGAAACAGCTTTATTTTTACTGTAAAGATAGGCTGTCATTTGCTGAGTAGCCATCGTATGTACATCTTCCATCTCCAGTGTTGGAGTTGATAGATACATTTGTCTTTGCAATTGAAAAACATATTTTCCTAGGTATGTTAATGAGACTAAATAGAAAGACGGAACTCTGGTTAAATTTCAAATATATCATGTTGCAGTGCGTAGCATTTTCAAGCTTTGGGAATGTAAACCTCAATAAATGTAGATAAGTAAGGCTGCTTCTTCCCTTTTTTGGTGGATGTGGAAATTCTAATTTCCATGTTTTTCTACTTAAAAAATAGACTATCATGTTGTGCTCTACATTTTGTTAAACCAGAATCCTACAGATACCTACAGCAAAAGTAGGGAGTATATTTTTTTTTTTGCCATGTGATGAAACCAATAGAAGAAATCTGTTCACAGGTACTTTTGAACTATTTAGAAACTGCTTTGCTGATCTCAACAAGTATTTCATGGAAAGCAATTGTCCCTATAATATAATCCTGGGAAAGGTTGCTTGGAAAACCTTTCTAATATGAGATTGCCTTGAATTAAACAGTTGATTTTCTGCATTTATCCTGCTTTTTTTTCTGTGAAAGCAATCTGGAGAACGCAGGAGACTTGAACCTTGTTTGGAAACAGCATTTGACTTCATGTTTTATGCTTGCTTGTACCTCCAGTGGCAATAGCCATGGGCCACTGTGGGTAATGGCTCACCAAATAGTCTTGAGGTACCCTGTTGACAGCGTATGTTTATTTGGTATTAGCTCTTATTTATTTGTCTATAAAATCATTCAGCATGAACTGAAACTTTAGTGCTCTGATCTCTATGAAATGTTTACTAGTATGTAACTGAATTATTGTACCTTATATTGCAGCCCATTTGCTCATTCCATTAGTAATACCAGAGACAAAAGTTGTTTAATCAGTCACATCAAAGGCAGCTGTTTGGTTTTGTATTTTTGACATAAGCTAACATCTTAAGTTCAGATATGAAGTCTAGTTCTTTAAAGCAGAGTCATTTAAAATGACACCACTTAATATTTATTAGACATTTTTTGTTGTTGTTTAGAAGCAAATGCTGATTATTTTGTGGTTCTGATCTGGCAAGTAGCTCGATCAGGGCTTCTCCTCCCTTATAAAAGTATACTTAGCTGACAGTCATACAAACTCGTAACATAATCTGTAAGATGCAAGCTGGATAGTGAAGGAGTATATTTGATAGTAAATTTTGCCTTGAAAATAATAGAGTTGAAATCTTCATATGCTTGCTGCTTTCATTGAGGTCTCAGAAACAACTTGTGCACACCTGAACTTGGTGCTCTTATAATTTGTGATGTAAAGGCTAGTTTAGGCACATCTAATACTGCATGTGAGAAGAACTTGAGATATCTGGGAGTGATAGAAGAAGTCTGCTCTACTTGGTAGCATGCCACATTGACAGGTGTCTACAGTGGGTTTTCTGAAAACATGCTAAAATCACAGTTTTATACCACCAGGTCCTTTATTTGCAGTTCTGCAGAGGAAAAAAGAATTTCTTATCTTAAACATGTATTTCATGAAATTACTCTGAAAAGAGTTATGTGAGTGCATGGGCTGCTGTTGGGAAGCTGTGATTGGAGTATGTAACTATACTGGGAATTAGTGGGAGAGGAGAACAGCTTTGTGTATAAAAGTAAAGCAGGGATCTCTTCTGTCCTTTCAGAATGAGTGTAACTAAGGCAAACTAAAGATGGTAAGAACTCCCTACAGGTCGAGAAGAAGTTGGGAATGTTTGTTATACTCATTTTTGTATTTCAAAACCTAGACTTCCACATGTGTAATTTAGCGTAGTGTCTGTATTTAGACACTTAAGAACAAAGTACAAGACAGCATTTCTGTACAAGACAGCAACTTCGAGGTGAATAACATGCATTCTTTGGCTATTGAGGAAGAATGGCTTAGTGTGGACTTGTTTTTGTACATATATAAAACATTTCATGTGGTTTTATAAAACATCTTGCTTAACTCCACTGGGGACTTTATGAGCAAAATCCGACCTTTTTATGCTACCACAAGGAGATCTATGGTTTGCTGAATATATATAACAGTTCTATATCTGAGGACAGCTGAGGGGGGAAATAAGTGGATATTGGTTGTTGCACACATTGGATCAAGATGTGATGAGATGTGATCTGTGCTCCGTTTCATTGAAGTAGTTAAATGTCAGTTGGTTGCTTCCATAAATTAAAATGTACTTCTTTTAAAGATGCCTGAAAGCAAGTTACAGAAAATAAGGCAACAGGAGATAAACTAAAGGTGTAGTTTATTCAGTGTAGCTTATCTGCAGTACCTGCCTCATTGTGACTTCATAGCTGAGCAACGGTTCTGCCTTTCTGCTGTTGTTTATGGGGTTAAGATTATAATTTACTTTTTTGAACAGTTCTTCAAAGTTGATAGAAGAGCAAAACGTCAGGTTAATGTATGGCCTTGCAACATTTTCATGTGTTTCAGTTACAAAAATCTATACAATAACAGAATGAAACAAAGCCTGTTAGTAATATTGGGATAAAAATACTGTGCAAGGAAAATCCCAAACAAGCTTAGTGTTATTTCAAAAGGCGGATTTCTGACCATTACTTTGCTAGCATACTGTAAGAAATTGTATTAGGTGACTCCTGCATGAGTAGGTAGTCATCTGTGAAACTAATTAGGCTCTAGAAGCTAGCACTGGAGCATTAGTTATTCCACCTCGCCTGAGCCAGGAACAAAAAGCATTGCTGAACTCCTGTGCTTTCCCCACTCCTACATCGTTCTGAACTTGTGCAGTTCAGCTGCTACAAAGTTCTGCTGTATTTAGCATGCTCATATTTTGTGGAATTTCCATAATTCTTTGCTAAAAGCTTTAACAGGTAGCTGCAGCCCTCCAAATGGAGTAAACTGTGAATCTTTGTTGCTGTCTTAGTGAATGCATCTATTATGTTTTTTTTTTTTTTTTTTTTTTTTACAGTTATATATATTTTTTTGAGCTTATTCTAATTTACAGAGTTCTGTATGAGTAAAAACACTAAGCTAAGTACTTGTTTGTAAAGCATACAGGTGGTAGAGCTACCAATACTGTGCTGGGAGCTCTTCATTTTAGACTGATGTGAATTGAAGCTGGAGGTTCTAGAAATGTAGTCCTATGGGAGTTATATCTTTTGTTACTGGACTTTTTGTGCAGCAAAGCATTAACTTGGAATTGAAATCTTTTGAAATGATTGAGACATTGTAGATGCTCTTTTTAAGGCATAAATGAATAATTGTTTTTTGTTTTTTTCATGGAAACATTGTTAATACCTTCTGTAGACTCTTTTGTTTGTGGTACTGATAGCTGCATATCTAAAAATCATGAGATAGATTTCTTGTTAGTTTTTGTAAATTCTCAGTTTATAATAAAATTCGTATAATTATTTCATTTAAATAGAAACTTGTGTTGTTCTCTGAGACTGAAGGGAGAAAGTATTTAAATGCAAGGTGCCTAAAATGACTGATCCAGGGGAGCTAGAAGTCGCTTCTTTCAGTTGATGGAAAAAGGCAGGTGTCTAAGCATTAAGCGTGTCTGAGTTAAAGGCTTGAAGAAGGCAATGAGTTCGTCTCTCATCCCTGACCACTTTCATGTTTCTATTTGTTTTGGTGCAGCTTTTTTTGAACAGTTTCCCAGTTTATTAAAAGGAATTTGTAGCAGTCTGGTGCTCTCTTCCTCATCTTATTTACCCATGCCATGGATAGCAGAGATTGACACCAAAAAAACTCAAGATTTTTCTTTATTTTAGAACTTTAATAGTGATCTGTGTTCTACGTGTCATTTGCTTCTGAGAACAGATCTTTATGGTTTCTTTCCACCAGAAACACTATCAGAAATTCCAAGTCTTTCTTTATACTTTTAAGTTACTTATTTTAATCCTCTGCCAAGCTATAAAGAAGATGGAAAATATCTATTTTTCTTCCTATCGCTCCAGTCTAGCAGGAAAGAATCTTTCTCATCCAAAAGTAAGTGATTGTAGGGAGGCTCACACTGTCAGAAATCCCACAGCTCCCCTGTTGTTGCAGGTGGCTTGGGAAAGTGTAGGAAACTTGGTAGGCGGAGGGAGTGGAGCACCTAAGAGCTAATTAGTGAGGGCTGAGCTAGCTAATGGAACAACAGAGGAAACTTGGGGGGGGGGGAGGAGGAGAAGGGGATAGTGAGGGGATAGCCATAATTTCACTATATGTATCCTTTCACATTTTGCTGCCTTTCTCCCCCAAACAGTTTTATGCTTTTACTATTGTAGCAATAGGAGATGTGCATTTCTCCTTTTTAATAAGAGCTTTGACGTACTCCCCTTTTTGTGTGTGTGTAACAGTTTTTGCATATGAGGGAAGAGCAGGCTGTAACATGTGACAACCATAGGCTGTAATTATTTTCTTCCACCTAGTAGATATTTGCTTTTTCTCTGGTATCCTGTCTAGCTTTTACGAGACTGGTATGTCTTTTAAAATTTTGAAGGACTTTTTTTCCCAGTACATTATTTCTATGTTAAATGTGCAAGAACGATACCTTGATGTGGAAGTCAGGCATGTGCTCTTTCCTTAAGTACTTTGAAACCACGTATTTGAAACAATGACACAGACAACAGATGACTCATGTTGTTATTCTGGAGTTTGTCTTGTCTCGGATAGTTCAATAGATCCCTGGGGGTAAAAAAAAAAAAAAAAAAAAAAGGGGTGAGAGAACAATTTTCCATCCTTGTAGTTAGGATGCAAATCTGCTGGGAGCTCGTATTGGTTCTTAGGCTATTTCAGCAAGTTATTTGCATGCAATCGTGTCAACAGGAAGACTGGATGGGTATGGAACCAGAACATGCGGTAACACAGCGGTTAGGGCCAGAAGGCTTTCTGGGGCCCTGGAGAAGAGGGTGTAGGTGTTTGGCACTCCACGATGTACTGCATGTACTGTATTCTGGAGAGATGTCAGCTCTACCAGTCTACTAAACAGACACCTTCTTGGTGACCCCTTGTTATGCAAGTTTATACCATCATTTCCAATTGGGCACGTGTAGTCCCTGTACTTCTTGCTTCGTGTTTATAGCTGGTACCCAAAGACATCATACTTTCTTTTTCCATCAAGATCCTTTAATTTTCATTTTTTTTTCTCTCCAATTCTGCTGTCTTAATTTCTTGGATTTTGTTCGTTATCCTATATAACTATTCTGTACAGTCAGATGATTTCAGCTACCTCTTTCATTGGATGATAACCATTGAGTGGTAACCGCTGAAATCACTTGGGAAAAGATACTGGCAGAAATTAGCTGGAACTTGCTTGTTTTGTGAATATTAAATTGTAAGGTTTGTAATGAATAGAAAATAAATACAAGCTTTAAAATATACTTGCTGTGTTGTGAGAGAAGTGTGTTCATTTTGGTTTTAAGGTGCCTTCAGGCCAGAAAGTTTCAGTGTAAGGGAAGAAAGTGTGGAGGAGCTATGGTCAGTGCTAGTTAGTCTTTAATTCCTGCATGGGCATCAAAACTTTTTTCCTGTTGCTTGAATCTGTTGCCTGGATGCATTATTTCTTGATCAAAAATGTTTAGTTTGTTCTGTGAGGGTTCTGAGGCATTGGCTGGTTTTGATTCAATAATTTGAGTTAGCTAAATATATCCATACGCTAAATTTAGTTTGTATTTCCTTGATACCTGATGGAGAATGCCTCTTTTTCAATTATAAATAAATTCATTTTTGCACTGTCTTGAATACGTCACAGCAAAGGTTGTTCAAAGTATAGTTTCAAAACGTAGAAATGATTATAGAGTGCTTTAAGGTGAGGTCTCTACTAGTGCTTGCAATCCAGGAGAAGAGGGTATCAGGTGCTAAAAAATAGACTTCAATATATAACATTTCCAATCTGGTACCTTCTGTAATTCTGTTTTTTTTTTTTTTTTTAGTACTTCTGTTTATTTTTTCCAGATGTTAGCATGCATGTTTGTTGCAGTCAGCGTCTCACTAAGCAAATCTTAAGAAAACTGAGACTCCGTTTTGTCACGTGAAAACAATAGGCTTCGTGTGTATTTTAAGTGTGCTGTGATTGCAGAAATGTTTCCCAGGCTTTCCCTATGGCTCAGGGCATAGTGTAAAAAGTAATGTTTACCTACCTTGCGAGAGGTCAAGATATCCAAGCAGAACTGTGTTTAAGTTTTCAGCACCATAGAAACATTGTTAGGACTCTTTGTTCTCGTGTGTAACACGCTGTAATTTGTACTTCGTTGATAATTGCCTTTTTCCTCTGTAAAATTTGCAAACAAATTACAGTGTGGAACCACCCAAAATCCATGTTACGCTATGTATCTGTAAGGTAGTTCCAAAAATGTCCATTTTATAGGAGCTAATAATTTGTTCATCAAAACTACTACAGCCAAGAAGTGTTCCAATGAAGAAAAGCTTTTAGTTGAGGTGGGGCTGCAGTTCTTTGGTTTTACCAGCAGTTTGGGCTTTTATGGAAAGTGAAAATAATGTTTTGGAAGCTCTTCTGCTCATTCATTGGTGTTAAAATGCAAGAACTCTTGGTAAATATTATCTGTACGTACATGTTGAAATCTTTATAAAGCTTAAACTGTTGAAAAAGGTGTTTCTAATCACAACTGGAAGATCAAAAATGAGCAAGGAATGTCTCGTTTGCTATCATTTATGTGATCTTTTCCCAAAATGTAGCAGCTTGTGAGTTGCTGGCATGGGGTTGTACCATCGCTTGGAAGACAAACCAGTGCATTCCCTGGCCATGTGGTGCGTGTTTTATCCTAGCTTTGCAAGAATTACAGTCATCAGAGATGTCCTTTTGAGCTTTTCCAGAATTTTTGTGACTTTTAAGTGAAGAGGGGAGCACTCAGCAGGTTTCTAGCCTATGCCCTATCCCTGTGATTCGTTGTAATAATGAAAGATTCCTGTGCTAATTGCTAGTCAGGCAAAACACCTGAAACCTTTTGGACAGTCACTGTGTAGTGCAAGGTCTTCACTTGTTACTTATGCTAACTTAATGGTGAACTATTTGGATGATATAAATGCAATATCATATCATATAACAATACAAAATAGTTATAAAATTTAAAATGAAAGAAAAAATTCTTGAATCAGCTATCAAGAGATTTCCCTTTTCTTTATTGAAAAGCTGTAAGAAATTATCGTCGAACACACATTCTTTTGTAAAGTAAAACCCAAGCTCTAGGTGTTATGTGTAAACACAATGTAAAACAGATTCTAATGTGTTTCAATTGCATAATCATAATCCCATTTATTACAAATTTATTGGGGAGATTTTTTTCTTAATAATTATACGTTTTGCCTTTTTTGCATGATATCTGTCATCCCTTCAGAACTGTTGTTGCTATTTGTACTTCGCTGGGCTTTTCAGAAGAATTCACTTTTTAGGCCATGTGCTGTTTTTAACACATTTTGGTTATTTATTATCCAGAATGAAGGCAACATGGCAAGATTCTGAAGATGCCTTTCAGAGTTTAAAAAATAAAATGAAAAAAAAAAAAACAACAAACAACATAACACGTAAAATAATTAATCTTCCTTGCTCAAATACAGCATTTCTGGAAACATGAGCCCTTAGGCCCACTGCTACAGGCAGTGTAAGTAGCTCAGGATTAAGCAATCTATAAAAACTTCTGAATGTCTCAACAATTGATTTTTAAAGAAGCCTGAGAGTCAGACATCTTCAAGGCTTTACAAACCGCAAGATCCTTAGAATGTGTTCTTAGGATAGCTTTTATTTGTTGGCATGCCTTGGAAGCTTCAAATGCTTTTTTTGTTCATCTTTTGGTTTTGTTTTTTTACCCCTCGTTAGTGTACACAGAAGATGACAGATATTACTAGGCTTCTGGCAAGTTCCAGGCTGCTGGGATTGATGTTTTGGACATCTTTTCTTTAACAAAATATTTCACTTGGTTAAGTGCATGCTTTAAAGAACTGGATGAATTTTGAAAATGTGCTGTGAGTAAAAGTGTAGGTGAGCTGTTGAGTCTAGACTGAGAAACTTTCTTTGAAGTTGGAAAAAATAAAGGGGTGTGGGGCTAGAGGGTACCATCTGCCAATCTTTTTCCCCCAATTGTCTTAATTCCCCAATTGTCTTAATAAACATCTTAATTGTAGTATCTATCAGATTATAGTAATTAGTTTCTGAAGTTTTTGTTGACCACATTGTTTTCCATCCTGCATCCAAAAAAGATTTTTTGCATCAAGTTGGCCTCTATGATGCCAAGCTTCTGCTTTCCTGACAACAGGGAACCGTGCAGGTAATTTACCTTCAGAAGCCTGTTTGTTTTGCTTTACGGATGATCTGAAACTTGAGGAAATGGCAAGCTTTTTGATGTGTTTTGATTTCCTGTTCAGCAATTATCAAAGATCATCGCGTGCTTGTAGTGGTGGAAGCAGTGACAGTTGATCTTTTGTCAGATACCTTCATGGAAAAAGACTTTTAAAATTGGTCTACCAAAACTAAAGTTACTGGCTAGCAAAATAAATGTCATTTTTGTGGCTTATAGTTCCTAAAGGACAGCGCTAAGTGGATGAGTCCACGTTGGGAACAATGTTCCTCTCATTTTTGGGCCTACACAAGAAATTATGCACAAATTGAAGACTAGAGATAGGTTCTTCTTCCCAACACTTCCAGTGCATTGTTTTAACTCACATTATTGCTGTCTAAGCTAAGAGAAAGAGAGGCCAAGAGAAAGCAAGGGATTTGATCTCAAAATTTGCATGCTAACATAAGTACTGCAGGGTTTCAACGTTGACATAGAACAAGTCTCTGAAACATCTGATGCAAGATATTTGGTTTTGTAGTGTGTACTTTCCCTGTTCTTACCTACTGGTCAGGACCATTAGGAAAGGAAGACCAGATGAAGACTTGGACAACTTCATTTTCCTTCTCTAAAACAATATGCAAAGTTAAAAATACGAACTATTTTTCCATTCTTCTTTCTTGTAATCAGTTTAGCTTCCATGGGAATGTTAAGCGGTGATTGGAAGTGCTCTCCCAGTTCAACAATTGAACTGGAAAAGCCTGAAATCAAAGATGACTGTTGCACCTCCCTCCCTCACCTACCCAGTACTCAGGAGTACGCACACATGTGCGTGCACAGCTTGCTTGCAGGTCTCCTCCTTCCTTTCTGTGATAAAGGTTTCCATGGTTTCCAGTTGCACACCAATGAGAAATCAAAGGACTTCTCCAACTTGTCACTTGCCAACAAAAAGTGACAAATACAGTCACTTTTCTGACATTTACCACTGTATGACTTGAGCTTTTCCTTGCTTAGCTGCAATGTTACTTTGAAGTGGTCCTGCATACCTACATGTACACTACGTTTCCATATTGTACTCATTTGTTAACTCTGCACTCAGGCTACGTCATCATATCTGTCTTGTACATAAACAACAAACATCCTCTTACAAGATGGTCTAAAATCTCCAGTTTTAGATGTGTTTGCTGCTGTTTTTGAAGATGTCAGACTCTGAACCTCATGTTCTGTTTCCCACAAAGAAAAATGGGGAGTAAATAGATTCAAAAAGTGCAGTAAAGTATTCTGTGAAACAGGAGTGGCAATATGTTCTGTGCCACAGAGATGTGCCATGACATTTTGTTTGTGTAAGAAAGCTGAGTAATATAATGGGACTGTGGGAGAGAAGGCAAATGAAATGACTCAAAGAAGAAATGTTAAGCCAAAATGGGAAAAAAAAAAAGTCAGTGGGGAGGTCTTTGCTCACAAAATCAAAAAATTCAGCAGTGAATTTCAAGGTTGGTTTGCATAATTTTGCTTTCTTCGAAATGAAATGTTATGTGTCTCTTGCTTGGATCTACCTCTTTTTCCTCTGTTCTCAAGAGTCAGTAGTACAGCATTTGGTCCAGCTCTTAAATTAGTGATGTTACTAATTTTAATGTGAAAACATTATTTTTTTGAGGAATATTATGCAAAAAAACCCACCTGAACAAACAAACCTACTGTCAGGAAAAAAAACATACCAAGTATCTATAGCTCACTTCTCCAGGAATTTTCTGTGTGTGTATGTAAATATAGCACAGTCCTGTGGGCACATAAACGAGTAAGTATTCACCTATGTCCTTAAGCATCTTTTCGAAAATAAAAAATAAAAATAAAAAGTCCTGGGCAGTTATGCCTATGACAAAATGTTTCTGCCTAGTCACTTCATTAAAGTTTTTCAAAATATTTTTTTGTAATGATCGTCAGTTCTTGAATCTTGTGTGTATCTCATGTTTATAATGCAAAAATAAAACCTGCTTCGCTCTTGGAGTGAACTGTCAGTTGTGCTTCTCTATGAGAGACTGCAGTACTGTTGATGCATCATGGAAATGTGAAGTTAGGTGTATCTATTGAGAATGGAAGGAGATTGATCTAATTTTCTGAGGTCGAAATTATTCAAAGCCCTGATCTAGTGGGTGACATCCCTGTACATGGCAGGGGGGTTGGAACTAGATGGTCTTAAAATGGTCTCCACTTCTTGGGGCTGAGGCCGTCAGAAGCCCAGAAGATAGCATCACATTTTCCTTTGCCAAGGAGAGGAGTCATCAAGCATTTTGTAAAGCCTGGAGCAGATCTCTCTGCGTTCTTGTGTCCTTGGTTGTTTTGGGTTTTCTTCTAATCTTGTGACTTTCTTCTGTTGCACAGTGAAGGCTCTGTATCAGTGCTCTTTACTGAAAGGAGGACTGATGTAGATAAATTTGGAGATAAAACTTGCCAAACCTACTGCATTTAGGTACCTCTTAAGTTCAGATTGCTGTTTTTACAGAGCTCTTTTTAAAATCAATAACTTCGTGATTTTTTTGTGGGGAGGGGAACAGAACTACAACACAAAGATTGGACTGTAATGCGTTTGTTTTCTGGTAACCTATTCCTGAAGTTCTAGTATTTAATATGCGGCTTTCATCTTCATCTTTCATCTTCAAATACATATATTTGGCTTAGGTGCTTGCCTTCAGAATAACTCAGAGAAGACAAAGCTAGTTTCTGAGCACTGTAAAAAATAGTTTTCAATAACTTAACCTCAAAGTAACTTATTGTACACAAAATACATCCTAGGAGCAAATCCATATCTTATCCATACCACCTTTTAGTTTGAAATTTGGTGTTTGAGAGCCTTTATGGAGTTTGTCTTGATCTGCCCACATAAGCCTTCAGGGGAGTTGTGTGAAGGTCTCTATTTGTCTGTTTTCTCGTTTGTGCTACCTTTATGCTGCCTGTTTTGTAGGGACTGATGGCAGAGAGGAATTCATGTATTATAGGAGATAAATGCACATGGTAAAGATAAATGCACGTGGTTGGGATGTGTAAGTTCTTCATTCATCGTTGGATGCTGCGGTCGTGTCAGGAACCTAACTTTCAGTGGATGTGTTGTGTGAAGGTTATTAAGCAGTGTGTTAAGCAGTGAGAGAAGGGGTAGTGAGAGCGGGCAAAGAATGAAGTAAAGCTCCCTTCTTTGAACTCTGAAGTAGATTTTTTTTTCAGTAGAATATGCCCAAGTTCGGGTGAGCCTGTGTGAGAAACAGGAGATTGGGTTTGTTCGTGGAGACACATGCTGACAACTGAAGAAAAAATTGTTATATGAACAGCAATTCTGTTAAGAGTAAAGACCTCTAAAGAAAGTGTCCCAACCACACTATTAATAAAGTTAGTGTTAAAAAAAAACAGGACTTAAAAAGGATTTCTGGTATTATTTGGTATATTTAGATTCGCAGATGGAACACAGCAATTAGAGTAGTTACAGCATTTGCTCATGAGGAAAAATGCGGTACAAACTCGTACACCTGTGATTTGTGTGGCACAAGGGAGAAGTTGGATTCAGCGTGGAGCATGCAGGGCTGGGAGCTGTAGGATGCGGCTGCAGCGGTGTGAGCAGGCCAAGCAGGAGCAGTTCTCTGGCCATACGCTTGAGGGCTCTGTAGACTGTGCAGAAGCAATTTCAGCTGAAGAATGTATTTTAACGAAATTGGTGCATTGTACCTACGCGGGCTTTAATGCTTGCAGGGCTATTTGGCTATTTGCCATAATTGGCTTTCCATTCCCTTGATTGGAATCATAGATAAAAATTTGCTAATCCACTTTTCTTTGCTGAAAGTATTAGGAAAGTAATCCATCTTTTAAAAATGCTCAGGCAAAATCATATCGTATAAAGAATATTTTATGGAATAATGAGATTAATGAGAACTGTAAGGCATATGCAATTTAAAACATCTTTCTGTCATTTTAAGGGGAAAAACGCAATCCAGGCATTATAAAGCCATAAGTACTTCCTTTTTTTATGCACACGGAAGGCTGTATTTTAAATGTACATTACATGTTATTCTTTTGTCTACGCGATAAAACATGGATATATATTTAGGCATAAGAAACTGCTATTTATTTGTATTTTTCTTATGTTTGAAAATATCTGATTCAAAGTTCTTTTGCTGTGTTTTTCTTTTTCTTTCTTTCTCCTCTTCTGCCCACAGGGGATCAGAGCGCGCATTTTGGAAACTCTTGTAATGCTTATACTTCTTGCACTGCTTATCCTTGGAATCGTATGGGTGGCTTCAGCTCTCATAGACAATGATGCTGCCAGTATGGAATCTTTGTATGGTATGGAATTTTAAAAAACAAACAAAAAATGCTTTTGTCTTTTTTTAAATTTTAGAAATGGATATTTTCAAATAAAAGTATTTCTAGTAAATATTCTGAGTATTGCGAAGGTTGAGAAGTCATATTAATTTAATTAATGCCATTTTTTCTGTTCAGTAAGCTTATTAAGTCAGTTTCTAGCATGGTGAGATGTTTCTTGCTCCTGTGGATGCGATGTTGTGTATCTATATGTTAAAAGCAAGTGATTTAAGTGGGATAGGGATAAAAGATAAAGATATTTTTCAAGCTTAAGTGCTAGGACAGCTTGTTGCCTGCAGATTTATTAACTGAGTAATTGTTAGTTTATACTTCAAAACACAGAAATTCTTCAATCCTGGAGAAGAAATCTTAGGGAAAGAAGCTAATTCAGTTGTATTTGTGACATAAGTAGTCTATTCATAATGAACTGAGGCTGTGCTTAATGTGTTCTTTGCAGACCTCTGGGAATTCTACCTCCCATATTTATATTCCTGTATATCACTGATGGGATGCTTGTTACTTCTGTGTAAGTATTTCCCCGATTTTTTTTTTCCAAAAGATGAATGCTTCTATTTGTTTTTTAAAAACTGAAGGAAATTGTTCTTCAATATGAAAGTTGAATATGAAAAATTATATGTATTTTTATAAGATAGAATCTTAGTATAAACTTGTTACATTTGAATTCTGAAGTTTGTAAACCAGTTACATTTTCATAGAATACTTAATTTGTCCTGTGTTCAATAAACTATCCTTCTCCCTTTTTTAAATGAAAATATTCCTGTAAAGGCAGAAGCAAGAACACAACACAGCTAACTTTCGTAGTCATGAAACTAGTATCTGGCCAGTCCAGAGATCTGTTACTTGGTTTTGTACAAAACAAATGCAGTGTTTTTTAAAACAACAACAAAACCAAACTTATTCCAACCGGTCCTAGACAGAATTCTCTTGTCCCTGTTTAGGGGAGTAGAAAAGATCATGGGAGGCTCCAAACTGCACTTATAGTTTCATGCCTCCACTGCCCCCCGAATTATTATTAAAAAAAAAAAAAAAAAAAAGCCAAGGGGGGGGCACATCATCTCCTTTTCTAGATCATCATGTTTTCACCTGTTTTCTAAATTTTAAAGGTTTACAGCTAGCATTTATAGGGCTGTTGCTATGGATAAAGGATTGAGATTGATGGTAGTTTGAGGCATTTACATAAAACTAAGCAGATCAGTCTATGAAAGGTGTTACTGGGAGAACTTGGCTGAGTCTCCTCAGGTTCTCTGTATGTGGAGATTCTTAAATCCACAGTAATGGAAGGGGGAGAAGTAAAGAGTATAATTCTGACCATCTCATTCATGAACACCTAGGCTCTTTGAGACTGATTCACAACAGTTGCTCAACCTCCTAATGGGGAACTTGGCTTACAGACTTTTACATGTGCCTTGCTGTCAGTTTCAGCAGAGCTGAAAATTTAGCATGTGTTTTGGGGCTACTGTGTAGCAGTTCACCCCAATCATTGGGATCAAATGCCAATTTTAGAGCACTCATTTGTAACTTAAACAACCAAATCACTGAAATTACATAAAGCCCTCCAAGCTGTTACCTGTGTAGCTGAAAGGGCAGCATATAGCAGTTAGAAAGGGGTGGATGCTGGGGTGGAGCTTCATTAGATCTGCAGTTGGCTTAATTGCTGAAGCAGTGTATCAGGAAGTAAGTGATAGGTTTATTGAGAGGGTTATTTGCAGCAGTCTCTTCCCTTCTCTCCTTTGCCTGCAGGCTCCCCCTATAGTTTGGGAAGACTAGCTAAGGGTAGTCTTTATCAATACTTTTGTATTCTTCTTCTAATGTGTAGTAGCCGTAGTGAAGCACTCATTAGTAAAAATGAACGTAATCCTCACTAAAATCTTGTTTGCTGCTTCTTGTCTTATTTAACCTAACTACTTTATGATCAAATAAACTATAAATATATCCTCATCTGTGCTGTTACAAATTCCTTCCATCTCCTACATGCTTTAGTATTTGAAGGCTGTTCTCCCTAAACTGTTGATAATAAATTATTAGTGAAAGATCAGAGTCTAATCCTTTCTCCCAACAAGCATATGTGCACCATACCTGGAAACCATCAAGTCTACTATCAAAAGGGCAATCTGTTACTTCATAAAAAAGAAAGTAGCTTAAAATCTGGTAGCTGAGCCTACTGCCAACTGAAATTACAGTGAACTTTTACAGCACGGTGGTTTCATGATCTCTTGACCTTACAGCTACAGCTACACCTGTGCTAGCAGATTAAATGTCAGAAACATTCAGCAGCACTGTGGCCAAGCAGTGTTATTCCACCCACCATCCACATCCATGGTATTGCAGTTTCCAGAAGGTGTCTGTGTGCACATTGCCTTGTGATAATGGTTCCTGCACTGTGTGAGCTCCAGAACTACACCTGGGAATTTCTGGGGAAAGTGCTAACTGGCCCAGGGCAAAATCATGCAGGGGATAGCTGTTGCAATTTACTCCTGTAGACAATCAAGTCTTAGTGCCCAGGAATGCTTCCTGGCACTGCTGAACATACTCATATAGACATAGCCTCTGGTGCCACATGCTTTGAATAAATAATTATGTAAGCAAGTGTAAGATATCTGTTTATATGGTGTTCCCTGATAACAAAAATCAGCTATGCTCTTGGAGAGATGCTTGTCTTGTTTGAAATCGAAAAATAGCAATAAGTTTTAAAGTTCAGGTTGGAGTTTGAAGTTCTGTTCTTTTCAAAACTGTACCTAGTTTTATGTGTAACGTGACATAAACACTGTACTTGCAAAGAAAAATCAGTCTTTGACTTAGAAATCACTGTTTTGTGTAATCTTCCTTCCTCTGCAGTATGCACGCCAGTGGGACTTTCACGGATGTTTACAGTAATGGGTCAGTTGCTGGTGAAGCCAACAGTAAGTGCTACACAAATCTGTGCTTGTGTGCTATCTGATAGATGGTACAGTGGCATTAAAGTGTTTTCTTATAGAATGGTTGTACTTCTACACAATTATCTCTTTTGTTCATCTGGTTTTCTATAGTCAATATTTTCTATAGTCAATATACTTGTTTTCAATTTTGTCTTATTGCACAAAAGCCTGCTTTCTTCAGTTTTTTAATAGTGTGGACCTTCTCTGGCTTACCAGGCTGTACAACCACTATTAGTATTAATATTAATTGCCAGTATTGCCTACTTTGTTTTGCAAATGCTTGAGAAGTGTGGTTTTTGTTCTGAGTTTGGGCGTTAAGGGTGTAAGACCAAACTAAGGCTGGATGGCAAGAAAACTACCTAGGGGTGTACTTAAATTAGTGAAATTGGCTTTGCCTGCAGGTAGTTGGCACCTGTTAGAACCTTTTAAACATAGATAATATATTGTAATTGTGCTGAATATGTGAGGGAATGGAAAGTTTGTACCATATGCAAATCTCCCAGTGACCTTGGTGTCATGTTTCCTAGTTTGTATTTACTAAAATTTGGGTGTGTTTAGGTCTTGCATTCCTTTTCATTAGTCAAGTCAATCCTGAAAATACAAAGAAAATATGTACCACTCTTTTGCTGTTTATAAGCTTTAAATTCAAAGTGCCTGACAGTAAGGTAGGTAGGCTTCATGTATTTTGCTTTTAACTTCCACTAGCAATTTATATTTGCTTGAAATATTGGCATATGAATTTTTTTTTTTAATTTACTCTTTCAAAATCTGCAGTTAGTTTTGTTTAAATTAAATTGAATGTGAAGGTCAACAGGTTACTTATCTTCTCCCTGCCACTATATAAAATGACCTGAATATAGGTTAGATGTACTGTCGCTCCCCTGTTCCCCAAGTAGTCTCTTTAGGCTGAAATTGAATATAAGAGTTTTAACCTGAAATTAAAACTTAACATAAAGTTTATTTACAGCAAAGAAACAGAACTGTAACATAATGGAATAATCTCCTATGGTGTTTTTTTTGTGTTGACATTATGAAGTTGCAGAATATATATTTAAATATAAAGGTTATTAGAACAAAACAAACCCAAGTAGGTCAAAAAGGTAAGTGACTTTCTGTTGATGCTTAGGTCATTTTTCTGTTTCCAAATACAGATCCTTGAAGACTTAGATGAGCAGATGTATATCATCACTTTAGAGGAAGAAGCAATTCAGAGGAAGCTCAATGGTATGCTTGTTCAAATACAATAGTTACAGTACAGTAAATACAAATTCTGCTTCAAATACAGAATTTTGAGTAGTCATATGTATTGATCTTAATGTTATGTAATGTTATATAAATATTCTCTCAGAATATTTCTCTCAGAGTTCAAGATTTTAGTATGTAACAATCATTACTAGCTTACATTTGATTGCTTACTGTGTACAAGATTGGCTTGTGTACTCTTTGTTTTTAACATGTTCATCAGTTTTAACATTGAGAATATTTTGAGACTGAGAATCCAAATCCTCCACCCTTACTGTAAAATTGTTTGGTTTGCTAATTGTGACTGTATTTTACTGTTGCCTGAAAAGCAGTGAACATACTTTTATTAGGAAGAGGCTCAATGTTCTGAATGATGAGCTTTGTTTATTTGGAGTACTTTTTCTGCTTCAGTGATGGTATAATGACTTGTTAGCTTAAATTATAAGTATCAGAGCAGTTCTTTATATTCTAGGAGCTACAGGGTAAATTTAATTGTTGTACATCCATTAATGAATAATTACAATGAATATATTATGTAAGCGTTTTAGGCTTTTTGTGTTTAGCATTACAATTCAGCAATTCTTGACAAGGTCTTCTTCTGAAGTATTTCAAAAGCAGTATTAAGTTTCAGCTTCTAAGATAAAGAACATTGCTGCATATATAATGCCAGTTATGGAAAATATGTAAATTCTATCTCTTTAAAATCCCATTGTACCAATTCTCTTCTAAATTGCTGTAAACTGCATGGATAAATCATCTGTCCACATTTCATACAATTACTTCTTGTTGGTAAAACAAAGATTATTCATGTCATGACTTTTGTCCATTGTTATCTTTTCTGGAAGGCATATGACTTATTTTAGCCTCAATTTTCTTTTTTTTTTTTCTTTTTTGCCTTTCTTGTTTACTTTTCAGTCATACCTCAAACCTTTCTTCTTTCACTTCTCAATAGGTCTCTGATAAAAGTTGGTCAGAGAAAGTATCTTTCATAACAGGAGGTCGTGGTCTTTGCTCCAGCATTTAAACGTGGTGGTGGAGTAGTGGCTTCTGTGCTAAAATCAGGCGCGGTTCCCAGTTTAAAAGCAATGCTCTCCTTTGCTGTTTTGGGAGCTCCAGGTTTTTTTATACTGACATGCATGTGTGTATATATATGTATGTATATGTATATACACATACAAATATGCAAAAAGGTGTGTGGAGTGAACACCTTTGAAGCTGTGATGGGGGTAATTAAAATTGTTTTATGTGTTTGATGTTAGCTAGGAACTGTAAAGTATTTGTTACTGAATATTTTATGTTGTCATGGTGATGGTGCTTATGTATGAGGAAAAGCAATACAGAAAATGGACAAATAGCTATTCAAGTACCTATTAGACCTAGTGCAGGGTGGTTTGTGCTGTTCAAGTGGAGAGTGTAGTTTAGATGATAGTCTGTTGTTTTTCTATGTAGGTGTGTGTCTATGTTGCAGTTTAATAATTTCACTTGTGAGATGAACCTAGTAGAAGTCTTTTAATTGGATCTGGATTTAGGATGTGTCGTTAAGGAAGTCGCCTGTATCAGCTGAAAGACTGGATTATTTTTCAGTGGATTGTTAAGAATTTAACATAAGCAGAACTGCAACCTAGGCAAATTCCACAGAGCTCACCATCCCTCTCCTGAGAGGTGAAAGATATGGGGCTTCCCTCTTCTTGGAAGAGGGAACTGAGTTCTGTTTCACGTGCTGAGGGAACGACATTGGCACCACTATCTGAAGGGCTGCTTGAAAACCTCTAGTTAGTTATAAAGAGAAAATTCATAGACTTCATTCAGATTTTTATCTGCTTTTTAGCTTAACTTGGAAATAACATGTAGGTGGAAGGGAATGTTGCATGCACAAGAAGATATTCTGCAAGGTTTTTGTGAGTAATTATTTAAGTAATTTTAAGTATGGTTTTCATTTATGTGGCAAGAATGGAAAGATTCATCCTCTCTGCCAGAAATCAGAAGGACATACAAATTACACCAGAAAAATAAATACCATTTTTTCCAGAACTATGAAGACGCGAGCTTATCCTGTTTACTGATTTTTTAAATGTATACAAATGTGTACTAACTACATTAATTAATGTAGTGCTGTGATGTTAGGCGGCATAATTTGTGATGTCTAACTTCACTTACGCATTTGTGTGTTATGGGGCTGTATCAGATACGTTAAGCTACAGACTTCCTATGTCGTGGCTGCTGCAACTTTCCTGCAGTTGTCATAGTGAAAATACTCTATGTGCTTAAGGAAGCCTGCTGGACAACTTAGCAATGATGTGTTTGGAAATATACACTCCATTTACACGCATAACCAAAGAGTTTTATATTTTATTAGAACTAATGAGGACCTGATGACAACCTTAAGCAATGCTTGGTGATGATCAGTGCTGATTATTTCTCAGTGGGTTAATTGCTATCATGCTCTTAACACTGCTGTGGCCAGTCCCAGCTGATGTGTCCTCAGACAGTGCCTGGACAGAGCAAGGTATTGCCATGAATCGCTGTTCCTACTGAATTGGCTGGGGAAAACCTCTGCTTTTGGAGGAGGGAAAGAGTTCAGCTGTGTGAGCTGTGCCCGTTATTAGTACAGATGTAACTGCCGTGGCTGTGGTGCAGTCGATAGAGTTTTCTGTAAACCTCCTCATATTTCAACCTAACTCTAACTGGGAAACTGCATGTTTTCTTTGTGGAAACTAAATTTTCTTCCTTCTCAGATGTTTCCAGTGTATAAGTGAAAATTGGAGGAGGCGGGAGGGGGAAGTTTGATCGTGTTATCTACCCTAGTATTTTTATCTGTTGAAGAGATACTGGGCTTCGGGAAAATGTTTGTTTCCAGTATATTATATTTCAGTACCCACAGCACTCCTACAGTCAAAGAATAAAGCTGGGACTTTTTTATATTAAAAGAGAAAAGTTGCCTTCAGCTATTAGTTTTCCTGAATCCAAAGAGACGGGTGGGGTAGGATCAAAAATACTTACTTGATCAAAGTTATTGGCTCTGAAGGTATCCTTACCTATGTAAGAAAGATGAAAGGTGTTGTTTTTATTGCACGCTAGTAACAGTGTAATTTTGAACTAATTGGTGTTGAACTGCCAATCACCTAGGGGGAATGCAAATAGATACTCTTACAATTTCCTTTGAGGTACTGAAATCTTATGTCGGGGCTGGAAGAAAAACAGAATAATACCGTTAAATTGACCTTAAATGAGCTGCTTTGTGGCTTTCTCGGAGAATCCCTTCTAACTTTTCATTGCTAGTCCAAACAAGTCTCGTCTACCAATTTGATTTATTGGCTAGACAGCGCTGACATTGAACTTTGTGCATGTTTGAAATAAAGCTAATGGTATAGAGCTTTTAAGAATTTAGCTGCATCCTTTTCAAATACTCTTTTGACTGATCTGAAACTTTGCTTTCCCCTCTCATAAAATATTCTTTTGTATAGCAACCTGTTTGCTACTAGTTTTAAGGAGGAACCACAACAGCATTTAGATATGATTCAGAATGTGTATGGAAGTGTTTCTTTAGGGATCTAATGTGATTTCATTGACTTTGCTGGAAAGACTCCCATGGATATCAATCTTGAGCTCTGAGTTCTTATATCCAAGGGGAAAAAAATGCATATATCTTGAATGAAGTTTTTCCCCAGAGACCCCTAAATCAATTATGGAGAAGAAAACGTCAGATGTTAACTTAAGTTTTCTTACTTTAACTGCTTCCATTAAAATTCTTGAGACTGTTTCCACTGAGCTCTCTAACTGTCCTTTTTATTCACTTCATAGTAATTAGTCATTCCATGAAATAGCTAGTTTAGACTTTTTGTGGAAGGAATGCCTCAGTTTATTTTTATAACAATAAAGAGACTTGTTTAAAAACAAAACGTTGTTCTAAAAAAATACACATTTTGATTACTTATTTAAAATACGCTGAGAAATGAAATTGACAGTCACTGCAGGCACTTCAGTTTAAGTGAATTTGTAGATCTTCCTGGTTAATTCTTGGATTTGAGATGTTTATATATTTGAAGCCACTGTAAATATTACTGCATATGTTTTATGTCACTGATATGAAAGATAAGTGCAGGCATAACATAGAGGAAACTTGTTATATGCAAAAATGTGTGTGAAAGAAGTATGCAATTAAATCCCCCCCTTTTTTTTTTTTTTTTTTTTTTGGAAGATGTGTATGCCTGGTTGAAAATTCGACTGTAGTGAAAAATAATATACTCTGAAATAGTAAAAGTTTAAAAAAAAAAAAAAAAATCCAAAATCTAAGAAACATTTTTCTTTATCTTGGTTTTCATGTAGGACTTCACTCTGTTGGATGCTGCAGGAATATACATGGGGGCTGGCTGGGATGAGTAATTTACCTTGTTATCTTGTACTGAGATTGCTAAATGGATCAACAGACAACAGAAAATAAGGAAATAATGAGACTGGACCATAAAGTAGTGTTAGCGTGCCAGCAGCCTAAGTGCTATTTAGTTTTTGTAGGCAAATGATCAAGATATGAGATAAAAGCCTGGACAAGACTATTAGTCTCATAGAAATTTATTAGTGTTTAAAAAAAAAAAAAAACTGCAACACTGTTATTATGGGTTAGCCTGCAATCAAAGGCGAGGCCAAGGGTAGGGAATGGCCAACAAGCAGAAGGGTGTCAGTGTAAATCAAGAAAGAAGATAACTTAATAACTTTGGGGTTATTAAGACCTTGAACTGCCACAGTGTTTTGACAGAATGAGATTGGCCTGGAATAGGCAGGAAATATATGAGCACTCAATTTATTATCAGGTGAGATTATTGAGAAATTAAAGGCATGTGAATGAGAGAAAGATGAGTAGAGGGTGTTTGTGATTTAGCCCAGGGAGTGTATTTCCAGGGTGTGATTGCAAAGAGTAAAAACTGAAGTAGAAATAACGAGAGCTGAAAGAGCAGATTTCTCGTCAGCATTTCTCCATTGTATTGTTGCTTGAATGTGGAGAGCAAGAGTAAAGGAGAGAAACCAAAGTGTGCCTGCGCTGGAAGGGTTGGCTGGTTGAAAGAGACTTGGAGGTTGAAGAGAAGAGGATGCAGAGGGAAATGGGCTGGGCTCCTTAGACATGGTAGAGAGGAGGAAGAGTTGATGAGCAACTTCTCTGCCTTGCTCGTTTTCTGCCTAGAACTAATATTACAGCTGTCTAATATCACTAATATTACAACTGGAGGTCCAGTCACCAGCTTAATTAGTTTGGAGGCAAAGGTATACTCTGTCACTAAGGTGCTAAACAATAATGCCCTTGAAGGGCATCCAGAGGTTCTTTGCATCTTCATACGTGTCATATGGAGACAAAGAATGACACATTTAAGCCATTCAGTGTCAGGCTGCCACACCATAACTGGTTTTTGAAAAAGATTTGAAAAATCTCAAACAAAAAACCTTGCTCTTTAAAGCCACAAGTGTTAATGTGTTGTGTCCTAAACATGGATTTTCACAGTATGTCTTCCAGCACTATAGTTAGTCCCATCCAAAACAAAATTTCTTGTGTTTTAAAAGGTACCTCTTCCACAGTTGAATACCAGACAGTAGAGTTGGAACGGGAGCTTGAAAAAGTGAAAAGCAAGAAAACAAATCTAGGTAATATACTTTTTTCATACTGTTTCATGTGGATTGCAATTTAATAAATGACTTTAAGATATTATGTTCAGTTTTTAACAGTTGCTTGATTGATCCCAATTGTTTCTAACCAAATATGTACATTCTCAGTCCTTTCAAACTATTATAGTTTCTACAAGTGTATCATATGGAATCATTGCCCCTCACCTAACAAACATACTTTAAATAGGGAGTTGGATTTGAATCTTATTTTTAACATAATTTTTGAGAAGTTGTGACACTTCTTGGCATGGAGATCAGTAGCACAGTCTTTTTATATGTCATGTTATATTTATGATTATTTGGGATAGCCTAAGACGTTACTTTCCTGTCTCTTTGGTTTTGAATTATTTCTCTTAAAGTCAAATTGTTGAACAGGGAAATTCTTGGCGCTTTTGTGTGTTTTTGTGATACTTCTCATAATGGCAGCTACTCAACAGGAATCTCCCTACTTATTCAAAGGCTTGGAGTATTTTGCATTTGTCAGTATTTTATGTGCAAAGGTAAAGATGGTAGTAAGAAGTTGTTGGGTTTTCCTTTTAGACACGCTAGTGATGTCCAATATGTTAGTCTTGTCTCTCTTCATTTATGTCACAAGAGGATAAATATTTGAAATTCCTTTTTTTTTTTTTTTAAAGGTTATATTAAAATATATATAAACAAATTCTATTCTGTATTTTATATTGCAATATTCATTGGATAATTATGGTGAATTATGATGAAACATGCCTTTAAATAAGAAAAACTTTCTTCTGTATGTCCCACCATTCTTTCTCTAGAGGCTTTTCTTTTTTTTGAATGCTTTGTACAGTTCCTCAGAATAGATATTTTTATGAACTTGTTGTTGTCGATTCACAATAATATTGCTTTATCTACAGTTTATAATGGAGATGTAAATAATTGTTACTTGTTTTACTCTGAACTGATCTATGATATCGTATTTCTGTTCTGAACAGAACGGCGGAAAAAAGCTTCTGCTTGGGAAAGAAATTTAGTTTATCCAGCTGTTATGATATTGCTGCTGACTGAGACGGTAAGAATTTTTTTTTTTTTTTTTTTTTTTTAAGAAAGCAGTTTGGGGAATTCTTCAGTCATTTGGGGGTGTACTTTTAAAATTTTTGAGTGATGTCTCTAAGCAATAAAATCAATACTCTCTTGATCATCTTAGTAGAACTTACTTAACATTATGAAGTCAGGTGAGGATATGTACTTCCATTGTTCAAACGTGGAATACTTTTAAATAATGTGACTGTTTCTCGTTCTTTACAGTCCATCTCAGTCCTCTTAGTTGCTTTCAACATTCTTTACCTGTTGGTTGATGAGACTGCAATGCCAAAAGGATCAGGGGTAAAGTAAACTTCTCTTACATAATTTTTATAATGCTAGTAATGCTTTGGAGCCCTTACAGAAGTTCAAGTTAGAACTTGACTTTTGTTTCTCTCTTTCAGTCCTGTATAAGCACTTTCAGTCCTGTATAAGCATTTACTACATGTCTTGTTATAGTGTCTTCTTAATAAAATCAGCACAGAATCTTTACAGTAATTCAGTCAAGTAAATAACTAATCTGGGGTTTTGCATTTCGTGTGTTTTACTTTTAACACTGTTTAGAGATATTCAAGAAAATAAATGCATTAAAAAGCAATATGAAAAGCCTTTTTTGTGTTTGTGTTCCTCTTTCAAAACATGAGCATTTTCTTCTTTTACGGTAAAACATAAACTTTAAGAAAGTAAAGAACAGCACATTGTATAATAGTGTCTTTAATCACAAGAGTTTTTATTAATTTGCTAATGCTTTCTCCTGACTATAGGTCTGTATAAGCTTGTGTAGCTATAAAAGCTGATTAGTGGTGATGACCACTCTGTGGCATTGCAAATACCTAGTCATCTTCTGAGATCTCTTATTTTGGTTTCCAAAGCAACGGAATATGTATAAAATGTGTATTTTAACTTCTGCCTTAGTACATTTCGCTCAAGTTCGAAAGCAAGCTGATAAAATTGCACGAGATGTGAGATTCATAGGTTATAACATCACTGTGATGCTTAAATAATTAAGTTTATTTCATCTAGGAAGTCTTTTTGGTACTTGTACAGGTTAACTTTTATGCATGTTGCATGTACTTAATTAAATCAGGCAAAATATTTTTCTCCTTCTAGGGTCCTGGAATAGGAAATGCATCCCTATCCACATTTGGTTTTGTGGGAGCAGCACTTGAAATCATTTTGATTTTGTATCCTTTCTTTAAAAACTGTCTGTTAACAAGTATTCTGTCTAGTTTTCTGGGACACTGGTAATTTACTAAAACACTTGCTTGGAAAGAAGAGAGAGGTCTGTCCTTCTTAAGCACTCGAAGTGTTTTTTTGTTTTGTTTATTTCTCCCCCCTCTGGTTCTTAAGACTTTTAGGAGACTGCTGAGAACTTGAGTGAAGCACGCATTCTTTGGAGGTTCCTTTTTCCTTGATTCTCACAGCTATCTTATGGTGTCCTCTGTCGTCGGCTTCTACAGCCTTCGTTTTTTTGAAAATTTCACTCCCAGGAAGGATGACACAACTATGACAAAGGTAAGGTAAAGTCTATGGTGGTGATGGCCCCCTCCTCTCTCTTGCCACCCAAGACAAACTGACTCTTTTAGTAATTGCCCTGAATGGCTCATTTGCAGTGATCAGTATTTGTTTGTAAGCTGCGTAAACACAAACTGGAAGATTTTCAAAATGCTGAATGAGTGGGAAAAAGGATGTGCTCTGTTTAGTTTGGATGGCATCCATTCACTTGTAAAAAGCTGGGAATAGCAGAGCTTGTTAACTAGCTATAGAAAAGCTAGTGAAAGAACTTTTTTCAAAGGAAACGTATTGCTAATGAGTAACTTTGATTGTGCTAACTGTACTTCAGGGAGCTTGTTTGAAATCTGAAGAACTTGGTTGCTAGAAGTAATACAGACAAAGTAATTCAAATTTGAATAATTAAACTAAGACTGAGGAGGTCTATTCAGCAACATTTTGCAGTTTGAGGCTAATTTTACTTTTTACAATTTAGCATTGGCTTCAGAATAACCTAATGCTAAGGAACGTGCTTAGTTTTTTGGAAAAATATTCCCACAGCTGACAAGGGGAGGTGATCAGTAACCAAGGAACAGATGTTGAATTTAATTATTTATTCAATGTTTCACTTTAAGAAATAGAAAAAAAAAAAAAAAAAAAAAAAGCATTTTTTAACCATAAATTATTGGAAGTGAGGAAGTAGGTAAACATTGAATGGGTATAGTAGATTAGGGACTTGGAATGTTATTAATGCCTTGTATAGTTTGTTTACAGTACACCAGGAATAGCGTACTATTAATAAATAGTGAATGCATGAATATCTACTTACTTCTCAGAAGTTTTGTTTTTTCTTTTAAATTCTGATAGAATTAGAGCTGAAGAAAGTGATCCCTTGTGAGAGAAAGAAGTTTCAATTACTCTTTATAAAGGCTTCACAAAAAGTAGAGTAAAATCTAACAGCTGAGATTTTTTTCATGCTATTTAAAGTAGTCAACAGGCATTCAGTTGAAAGGAAGCTCTTTGTTGTAATTTTTTTAATAATGCTAATCCTTCAAGCAGTTGCATACAAAGCTTAAGCTGATGTATCAGTCATCTATTCTAAGCTCATGGAATAGCTGTTCTATAAAAAGTTTGCAGGAATTGAATAAACAGTTGATGCTTTGCAGTGTGCTAATTTTGAATTATTTTGAATCCAGACATAGTTAATACTTTGATTAAAAGTAAGTGATTACATATTTGATTTTTAACTCTTGGATGATCTTCAGTTGTATAACACCGTATGGAGAAGTGTGACAGAAGTAAGACTAACTGTATGTTATTGTGAAATACCTAAGGTTTGTTTTTGAACAATGATACTTTAATTTTTTTTTTTAATTTTGAGATGTTTTTTCTATTTTTAACAATTCCATTTATAATATAAAGACTGTTTCTCATTTTCAAACAGATAATTGGAAACTGTGTCTCAATCTTGGTGCTGAGCTCTGCTTTGCCAGTAATGTCAAGGACACTGGGTAAGTGAAATGTACAGCATTATAATATAGAATATTATAATAAAGGACACTTAATTGAGTTTTTTAAAAAGGAACAATCTGTAGCTGTCATGTTGTCACCTGTGTTTGTGGCCATACACATGGGCTGTGTATGAAACTGCAGAACGTGCATTTTAAAAAAAAGGATTTTCTAGAGAACTGTTTTCTAACAAGCCAGGTCAGATTTTAAACTTGAAAAAGGCAATTGTGCGATGAATAGACATAGAGACTGTGCATTCAGGGCAGTATAAAATAGTTTCATGTTCACTGTCAAATTACAGAAATTTCTATCAGCAATGTGAAGACCAGGCTACTTTCATTTTCTGTAAATTCTGCTCCCATCCTGTGTTCCTTCAGTCTTCAAATAGAAAAATTAGGAATCCAACATAGTAAAATCGAAATAATTCTGATTTTGTTAAGAACTCGCAGTAGCATTTGAAGTGAAAAACTATCTTAGCCAGTTGGAAAGACACGACGTTTTGTATCTTGACAAAATTGTTTAATTGGTTAATATTCAACTTGAATTCTTGAAGTTAGATTGAAAGAGTTTTACAAAGTACATAAATGTACATATTTAAGTAGTGCAAGATACTTGCAGCTAATGTGAATTTAATTTGCAAAATTAAAAAAAAAAAAAATAACAAAAAGCTTTACCTCAGGCTGTGTGTCATAAGTAGAAGTTTAGGAGTTCAAGCTTAGGCCCACAGAATACTATTGTATACCCAATAGTTCTGTAGCTGATTCTTTTCAACCAGAGTGCTGTGAAATTGAGAGTAGCTAGTATTTTCCAGTAAGCCATGCTGCATCTTTTTGTGCTGTGTATCCACAGATTACTCTTATTAACTAAATTATTTTTATAACAAAAAGAAACTTGACATAATGAACAAGTGAATGACTGTAATGTAATGCATTTTGGAAAGCTGAATCCTAAAGCACATGTTCTAGAGCTCACATTTTAAAAATCTGTAGCAAAACTTCTTAAAAATGCAGTTCTAGAGTATAGCCAGTTTAAGATCTTGATAATAAAACAATGCTAGCATTGAACAAGATATAATATCAAAAACTTAGTGGCTTAAAGTCGAATTATAACATTAATGCAGCAAGATAGTGGACAATACTAATCATTTGTTTAAAAAAAATCATTGTTAATAGTCTGTGAGATTAACAGTTGATAATAAATGGTTTCTGTGGAAGAATGTATACATGCTGGGTGCATTGTTGTCTCATAGGAAACAGATTAATGGTAAAACTCGCTTTAAAAAAAAAGCCAACAAATGAAATTCCTGGATAGTTTGCCATAGAGATAAATAAAAGAAGAAAAAAGATGGAACAATTAACACACAGCTAACAAATGCACAGACACAGCTGTCCAAACAGGATTAATAGAGTGTATTAGAGTACAGTGAGTCATGTGGTGCTTTGCAGAAATATCAACATGTGTTGCTCTACATGCTACCGCCCTGTGGGACTCAATAGATGAAAAGAAAGAAATATGTTAAGCAGACTCATAGTCTTTTCACATCATTAAAAAAACAAGTTTCTAGGCTATGTAGAAAAGGCTAGGGTTTATCATTATAGGAAAAGTAAAATAGCAGAAGTTATCTAGTACAAGTACTGACCTTTTTCAAGCTTTAAAGATGTAAAAAAAAAATAAATCTGATATTTCTGTTATCCACCACCTACACGGCAGTGCTATATGTCTGTAATCTTTCACTCTTTAGAACTCCATCTTTAGAACTCCATCTCAATCTTTAGAACTCCAGGATAAGTTCAGTCATTTTATCCATAACTCTTCAGCCTTTTAGTAGTCCTGCTTGAAAACTGTTTCCCACCAGCACTATGTTGCTAAATACTAGGAAACAAATTAGGAACAGGGCACTTAATAGCCAGAGACATAGAAGCAAGGAACTGCAAACAAAATTGAGTTTTCTGATACTTGTAAGTTTTCCCAGAATTTTTTTGTTTATCGTGATTGAATAAAAAGTGATATGAAACTCATGTCAGTATAGTTTAAAAATATAGTGTTTCTTTTTTTAACATGAACAGTTCTTTTTTAACCTGATTTTTTAAACCTAAACAGTTCTTTAGTGTATTACTTGGTAAATTATGATGAACGTTCTTGGACGTGTGTCCACTAGAGATGTAGTTTTCTGTTCTGAGTTTTCCATACTGAAGTCTTGGGAGCTGTGTTCTCTATAGGCTGTGTAGGCTTACTCTGTAGGAAAGTCACAAAAATTTAACCCTTTCCTCCCACAAATGTACAAAAAGGTACTGCCAGATTTTTTTTCTGATGAGCACTGATGTTTGTTTATAGGAGGAAAATGAATGTAACTTATGTTACAGAAGTGTCAGGCTTCATTTTCATTTATCCTTACAACTCCTGCAACAATGCTATTCTTCCAAACCCCTTTGTGTCAAGGGGTATTTTTTTTGTTTGCAAATAAACTTATTACCCAGTGTTTTACCTGTTTTGTTTCTTTTTAAGGATACAAAGCCTGTACATTGAAACTTGAATTTCTCTGTTGTCCTGTAGCTCTGCAGCCTGAGTAAAACACTTTTTCTTTGGAAATGTTCCAAAGGACGCTGCTTTGCTTCAAGTGTGAAAGCAACTCATGTTTATTATTTTTTCATCTGTTTACCAGTTATTCAGTCAGCCAGTTTCTTCTTGTACTAAGACTTTTGTGCTTTTTTTATATTTCTACCTGTCTGATTAACTTCAGTCTTTTTTTTTCTTTATCCTTCTAAACATTTTACTTTCTTCATGGTGGCGTGTTTTTCTTCAGATACAAAATTTGATTCCTGTATATATTTGTATGTATGATATTTTTTTAATGAGTGTGCTGAGTACAAGAAGCATGTACAGCTTTTTACATTGTGATGGCTGGCTGATGAGTATTGAGGACTGAGCCAGGATCATGGTGCAATAAGATTCGTAAATGCCAGGTTTATCTTTGAAAAGAAGATAGCTGACCTTTAATTCTGTCTCTTCACTTATTATCACTGGTGATAGTTTTCAAAAAAAAAAAAAAAAAAAAAAAACCTTTACAATAAGATGATAGAAAATTTGCTTCCAGCAACTAGGACTAGTTTCAGACTGCAAAGCTTCCTGCTGCTGTAAATGTGAAGAATCACCAATTCTAGACAACTGTGTTTGGGTTATCATCTCAGTATTCTGCCTTTTAGTCAATGCAGTCTTTGATGTAGACCTGGCAAAGGAACAACCTGTGGCTCTTCTGCCTTCTGGGATGTACCCTATAGCTTATAGACACTTCCACATTAATGACAAATCTTGCTCACTTAGCTTTAGTGATTGACTAGCCTTTGATCAGCACAAAGCCCGAGTGTCATTGTTTAGAGGTCCACTGTGAAGACCACCTGTCAGCACTATCTTTCAGCCAAACTCTTTTCCTTCTGTGCAAATACTCTGTGGCTGTAGAGGTGGAGAGCTCTAGGAGAAAAACTGCCCTTGGAAAGAGGTCTTTACAATTCCATTTTAAAAACAGTGGTCCTGAAAAACACATACAAAGGCTTACTGTTAGATGTTAAGGATTTCATGGAAACCATTTTACTACCTGTATTGCTTAATAAGAAAGCCCACAATGTGTTAGCATTATCGGGAATAGATGTGGATTTCAGGAGAAAACGATATCTCAAGCAGTTTTCATACTAATACTGATTTTCCTAGTTGTATTCATTGAAATAACAAAGGCAGAATTCTTACCCAGAGTCAAAAGTTACTTTAACTTATGTTATTCAAATGTTTTATTATGAAATCCAAGAAACATTTTGAAAAGCATCTTCCCATTTTATAGTAGTCAGTAAGTGGACAAATGACTTTGATAGCATTTTCTTGTGTATTTAACCATGTCTTAATATATGTTGTCTTAAAGAATTTTGCGTTATGTATGTAAAGAGTAATAGAGTGAAACTTGTGTGTTTCTTCTATAAACGTAATCAACATTTTAATGCAAATCTCAAATCCAATTTTATCAGGAATTACTCGATTTGACCTGCTTGGAGACTTCGGAAGGTTTAACTGGCTGGGAAACTTTTATATTGTATTATCTTACAACTTGCTCTTTGCTATCATGACAACGTTATGTCTGGTCAGAAAGTTCACTTCCGCTGTGCGAGAAGAGCTCATGAAGGCGATAGGTAATTGTAGCACTGAAAACTTAGTTTGTGCTTGAACTTTTCCTTTCTCCAGCATTGATACCTTGTTGTGCTACTGTGAAAGTTCTTATAACCCATAGAAAACTTTTTTCTTGTGCATGCAAGTTTTTGTAAATGAAGATATGAAAGAATAGCCATGTGTTATTTCAGAAGAGTTGAGAGCTAGGTATAATGATCTTAATGATGTGTACGTGTATTTGTTGACTGCAGTTAGATTTTTTTTTTTCCATTTTGTGAGAGTATAAAACCATTTATTGGAACTCTGAGCATGCAAACGAAGCCTGAATACTTATCAAAGTGTGAGTAGTGGTTGTCAGTGACCTCTTTAGGGGAACTTAGCATTTGTTGGCAGTTGAAAGATAGCAGTAACAGGTTTTTAATCTTTTTTTCCTTTGTTTTTTATACAGATTGAGTCACCTAAGCCTTAAATTCTCCTTGTGTATATTACAATGGGCTGTTTTCATAGTCTGCATTCCAAAAAGCTTGCATATGGTTTTTTGTTTGTTTGTTTAAAGCAACTTATTAGTTCCCCAAAAGTAGTTTAGTGGAAATCTCAGCTGCTTTCTTGCGATGTTTTAAAGTGCTACGTGTTCAGAAAATCCTTGTAGAGAATGTATGGAATTTTAATAACTGGCTGAGTAAAACCTATAGCTGATATAATCAGACTTTTAATCAAATGGTGCATTCATGTTTAAGAATTTGTGAGTATGGCAGTACAAAAAAAGCTTAAAACATATTTGATATGAAGAGGTTGTTACTACATCTCATCTCTACTAATGGCGATGAAGCTCCTGCCTTTTGTACAATAGAACAGTATTTGCTTAAGTCGAAAGGACCAACAGTGAAACTTGGGTGTTTGTTTATAACCGCAGGTTCAGTTTGTAGTGTTGAAAATGTACACATGTTAGTTTTCACTGATTACTGCTTTCCAGAGTTGTGAACTTGGTAAACAAAATCTGAGCAGTTCCTAGAGTGCGCCTCCTAGAGTGCAGCTCTGCTGGTGGCAATAAGTTAAACTGAGGCCTATTAAACAGTGCAATACAACGAGGAGACTCTTGGGCTGTTAGAGGCCATTCTGTCATTTGTGATGTTGAGTTCTCAAGCTTGGAGGGAACAGATTAGTAGGCTGGGGTGTATAAACCCGTCCATTGATTTTTATGCTAAAAGTAATTTTATAGAAGCTCTATAGTTGATTGAGATAGATACGTAATGTGGGTTGATGTATTTATCATTATTCCCCAGCATTTAGTTAAGGTCATGTTATGAGAAAAGGCCTTGATTCTTTTCTTGATTTATCCCTGTCAAGTGACTTTTATAATCTTTAATAAAATTTCATAATATTTTTGTGTAAACTGTAAAGGGATTACTCCGTATAATGCAATGGATGTTACAGAGCTCCAACTTTAGTCATCGTGGGCTTATAGCAACAGGTCAGGTGAAACTTCAAAGTTTGTCTGTCTTAAAGCAAATGATGTAAAGGAATTATCTTGCTAATTCGTGGCATTTCATTAAACTTGTAGTGTGTAATCAAAAATTATATAAATTGAAAGCACATTAACAATATTAGTTTGCGTGTGTCTTTCTGAATAGCTGTATGCATGAAACATGGAAGAATCTTATTTTTTTTCCTTACTGTGTAATGTTTTGCAGGATTAGATAAGCTTCATCTGTCAAACAATCCAAGAGACTCTGAGACAAAGCCGTCTGCAAATGGGCATCAGAAAACACTGTGATTAACAATCACCTGCAATCAACAGAGCTGAAAACATCAACCTCGTGGCATTCCTGTCATCTCATCAGCTTTTTTATATTGATTTTATTTGTTCATGATCTGGGTCCAGCCTTGTCTCATTTTTTGATGCTGGTGTGCTTCTGTGGAAGTTAGCTGTATCAGACTCTTCTCTTTCCAGTTAACTTTTGGTCTGCTTGTTTATTTCCCAGTACGTTAATGCAGGAGGTGCCTTGAAGACTGGAAGCTGAAGAGAATAATGCATTCCTTTTTGTTGACGGTCTCATATCTTTAGATGCAAACCTGCTACCGTTTGAATTCACAGTACCTCCTGTGTAATGCAGACACAGCTACAAAGAATAACTTTGGGACTTGGTTTAAAAAACAAAAAACAAAAAACAAAAAACAACAACAAAACACTTGAAGCCCAATAGGACCCTTACTGGAAATGTAAGCTACCTGGAACATGCATCCTCAGCAGTAGATAATCAGTTCCACTAAGAATGCGTTAAAAACAAAACTGGTAGCGACCACAGTTCCTTTCGTGCTAGAGTTGGGAGGCAGTTCATAGTGTAATATCACGAAGCTTTCTTGGAAGGCCAGCGTTTTCAGTTTCTGTTCTTAGCTCTAAAAGCCAGGTTGCTTTACTGGTAGTCAGGCAATATCTTATCAAATAGAGTGAACCACAGTATGAAGATTAACTTCAGTGTTAAATCTGAGCCTAGTATGCTTTGTAAAAAGCTGCGTAGACCCCTTGTCACAGCTCTTACAGTTCTGTAAGCTATTGTGCCGTGGAGGTCACTTACCCTACCAAGAACAGCCCTGTAAAATTCTGTGTGAACTACTGTGTATAAGCAGTACTTGTAATCAGTGCAAGTGGCACAGGCCTAGGAGGCTGAGGTTGCAGGTTTTTTTTTTTTTTTTTTTACAGTGTTCTTTTAATTTGAAGTAAATTATTTCTCTGAATTTATAGCTACCTGGATTTCTGTTCAGTGGTAAAACACAGCATCTTTCACTAGTCTGTTTTTTAATGTACACATGAACGTGTATATAGGCCTACAAGTGTAGATATAAATTAAATTCTAAGCTTATAGAGATGACGTAGGTGGCTTGGTAAGTAAAACGTGTGTGTTCAGTTTGGTAGTGTGAATTTCCACGATGTTACAATTTAGCTGCTCAAAGGCCTTAAATTCAGAATGGCATTGACGGGTGGTAACGTCCTTTTTCTTAGCATCACTGCAGCCTTAGGAATCCTATAAGCAGTCTGTAATAAACACAAAAAAAAAGGCCAAAACAACACCCACCAACAAAAATATTGAAAATCTGTTTGCACGTTCATCCTGCTCTGCCACAAGTAATCTTCAAACAGATTGGAATAAGGACAACTTCAGTGTGCGCCCCATACGTAGCGAGTCAGAGAACGTTCTTGGTTATTTCCTATTTCTGTAAAACTGAAGTATGTCTGGAGTTTGAGGTCTTATATGTGATCAGGCTGTGACAACTAACTCTCCAGCATGGTTCCAGTATGGGATAAACCTTGTGTCAGAAACTTTTGGGCTGTTTTTGGGCTGTTCTCATGAGAAGACTGCTCTGGGCTGTAGACCTTACTACTGTGTGTGTGTGAATGTGAGTTTTTTTTCCGTTTTGTTTACTTGTATTTGTTTTTCTCCAAGTGCTTCAAAAATCAAGCTCCAGTGCACATGAGGATTTCTCAGTTGTTTTGCAGGCTGCCTTTTCTGACTTGAACTGGGGCACAATGTAAATACTGCTGTAGTAAATATGAGAGAGTTACTTTTTGTGTGATTAGTATGAATTCAAGGCTTATTAAACTGACTATTGATGTGTTGTACTGAGTCTTGGAAGACTTAAAGTAAAATTGGTTGATTTTTATGAAGATTTCCAAGCATTTTTTTCTGTTTGACTTTAATGCTGACATTTTAGTGAGAAATCTTTACCTGCGTCCAAGTTTCCCAGCCAAGAACAGGGAGCTAGAATTAAAAGTTGTTTGAGAACGTGTTTACATTTAAAACATCGGGAGATTTGTTATTAGGGGTTTAATTCAGGTATTCTCAGAGTTTTTAGCCTTATATATTAGCATTATAGTTGAAAATAACTTAAATGTATCCAATTTTCCACGCAAGTGATAGTATGACCAAAATTGTCCTAGTGTCTTAATGGGGCCAGTGAATTGTGGTATATGAGGCTAGTTAGCTTTATTAAAATATTATCATTATCATCAGTTTAAGACAGTTATATAAATATGTTCTGAAGAAATTTAAGGAATAAATTCAGGGAGTGTGAACCAGTATAAGTCTTGATCTTCACACTTTCCTTACTAGTTAGCCTGACACGGTGTTCTGGGGAGAGATCACTGAAATCAGTGGTCCAGGAACATAGAAAGAGATGAAATTATAAAGTGTGTGTGATTTCTGAAAGCGAGCTGGGCAGTTACCTAAATGGAGCTGAGACAGTTCCTGTTGATAAGCCTGCAAGTTTCAGGCAAAACTTTAAAACTCTTTCAAAATATATCTGACAGCCTTGCCTGCTCCCACCCGTTCTGGATCCTGTAGTCAGAGATGTGTGGGTTAAGAGTGTGTAAGTGACGATTTTACACCAAAACATGGCATGTGGTTGAGATGCTGTGTGGTTTTACACGGTGGGTAAGAAATTCAGAACTAGCCTGTGTAATTACTGGCAGTGTTTTGTTTTAAAATCAGCCATTTATATTGTGGTACTGTCCACATCGTGTGTTTGGCCTTGGAAATGACATGCTTATGCAAAACCTCTTACAGACACAATGCTACTTTCAGATGTACTATGTGTAAGATACAGGTCACTGTATACTTTTCACAGAAGCATATGGTCACTTAAATACAAGCAACTGGTAATTCATTAATGAATAGTGACGATGCATTCCTAGTATTTTGACTCATGTAGAGTCAGGTGGTCTATACCTTCAAGGTATATACAGCTGATCTTAGTAACATTAACACCTGCCTCACTTCTTATGAGGCAAAAAGCACATAAATGCTTCCATCTTCAACTAGATACCACACAAGATGAAAAAAAAAAAAAAAAGATGTAAACTAAGTGTTTTAGGTTAGCCTTTTCTCAGCTGTATTCTGTGTTGGTAGCACAATATTGAGTGCAGTGACAGAACTGTAATATTGTGGGGTTTCTGAGTGTAAAGCACACGATCCATCCGTAACACCTTAGGCTAATAAATATCAGCACTGGTTACTGTACGAGTAACAGTTTTTGCATTCATAGGAAGCTCTGTTTACTGTCCGGAATGTGATGTTTCTTTTTGGCCCTGCTCCTCCAGTATCTCTTACCCTGTTGACTGTTTTACATTGTCATAGAAATTAAAGGATTTGTCAAGCTGCTTTCCTTGTCTGGTTCCAAGTACCGCCTTGAGCGCCACGCGGAGACCCCGCTCTGCACTGCGGCTGTGTCCGTGCTGGCAGGACCTTGTGCAGCCCTGTGCTTAATGGGATCACCACACACAAACGGGTGCTGCAGAGGGACGCTTTCTCCTGTAAGTGCCAGCAGGAGTGACAACTGTAAAAGAGGGCTGCAGCCCTTGTCTGTCCTGCTGGTTCTCTCCTGCTCACCTGTGCATCTCTGCAGCAGCTGAGGCTACTTCAGTTGCCCAGGGGTGCCTACTGCTGTATAAAGACAAGCTGACCCTGCTCATAACAAATTTGCAATCTATGTTAGGTAAGAAAAAGGTAAAAGCAAATTGGCTTCTTCATCCACCTGACTTTCCATGAATTTTGTAAGAATGGTCTGGGTTATTTTTCCCTTCTTTCTTTTCTTCCTCTTCGAGGTGTGATGGACTCAGGTAGGGTTCAGTAGCAAAGCTTTATGCTTGGCGGATTCCAGCAACACAAACCAACTGCAGGAGTGTAGCTAAATCCTATTGTTTTACATATACTCAGATTTTTAAAATAATAATTCTTTATCTAGGTAAAGCCACTTAAGTAGGGACAGAACACTATGGCCAATTTAATAACCTCTTTAAGAAGAAATGAACTTTTGGTTTGATTTTTAAAAAGTGGTGATATGAACTGTGAACCTTTAAATGCTTTAAGCAAGGAAACAAGATCCTCTAGCCCTTAGAGTTAGTATTTTTGTTGCTGACCTGAAACCACATTGCATTAACATTTAGAGGTTATCTAATGTGCAAACAGATGAACTTTTCACCAGTATCTTTCAGGACCTAATATTTTGAATATGGAATTTGCTGTTGGTAAACTAGCAAGCTATTTCAGTTACATTAATAGCATTTGAGCTTTACAAAAATTCTGCTTTTGAATCCATCCCATTCAGTTGAGAGCAGTCAAAGCCAGGAGCTGTCCCCCATCTGCTTTGGCATGAATCCCAAAACAATCTCGTGTGCAAGTGAAGTCTGCAGATGGTGATAACCTCTGCCACCTTCTCCTCCCTTGCTCAGTGCCCTGACTTCAGACACAGTCTCCTGACACTGTCTGAAGCAGCTGCAATGCTCCTTCTTTGCTCTAGGCGTGAGGAAATCAGCCCATGGTTTGACATATGCCACGCAGTCCTAATCACTGAATTGGGTTACTTTTGATTGCAGATGCTTAGTTTCTGGGTGATCACTGTGCACATTCTTGAACTACAGTTCTTTGATGTCAGCTCCATTTCACTGGGACGAAGCCATTACTTTCTGATTGTACTCCTTCTGTCCAGGCAATTTGTTTGAATGGTTCCGTGCTGCCCCAAGAGTGCTGTGTGGTTCTACAGGGAACAACATCTCCTCAGCTCATGTTGAAAGACAAATCTCTTACACGTTTCAATGTAATGATTAAAGCTTGACAATATTGGTCAGAATCATTGGATGGAGATCACGTCTCATGGGAAATTAACACTGAGTGTGACTTCCAGAATCCCTACTCTGCACAACGGTTTTGGGAAGTTTGGTGGAGGAAATGGCATGGAACTGTATCTCACCTATGCAGACAGTCTGCTTTCCCTTCCATCCTTTTTGTAGTTGGTCTTTAGAATTCCACTTCAGTAAAAATAAATAAATAAAATATATATTTAAAATCTCTAAGCTGATGTAATTCAAGAGCTGATGAAACTTTTTGCCAAATTTGGCCTTAATTGTTAATCCTTAACATCTTGGCTTGCTTTTATTTTCCATGTTTTCAAGTCATTTGTAGTCTTATTCAGTGGCATTGATATTAATATTATTATGATATTAATGATATGATATCAATTATCATAGATACTCTTCTTGGCGTATAAAAAATGTGGAATAACAAAATGGGAAGAAACTAAGCAGTGGAAAATTTATATGGTAGATTCTGTTTCTCAACTGAAGCTTCTCAAACTCTTCTTGCAAAGAGAAATGAGCAGTATGTGTATTATTAGTATATGTAAGTTAATTGTCTAAATATGCCAGTACTTCACTGAAGAGCATTCATAAATTCTTCTGAAAATCTGTTTTGCGATTCGCAGTGCAACACCACCCTTGACTTTACAGAATATTGTGAGTTTGTGAAGATAGCTCCATGTTGTAAAAGAAAAGCTGATGATGTTTGCTAGTTAATGTGTTAATTTCAATATTTTTCTAAGTAACTATTTTGTTGTCATTTAATGCTCTTAGGTTTTTATATATGTGACTTTAAATGTTTCAATAAATGCAGAAGCTGACTCCAAACGGGCAAAGTCGGTAGTATTAGAAATACCCTGTAAATGTTGGTAACCCCAGCATATCTAAATCCAAGCCATTTAAAAACTGTATTTGCATTAAGACCTCATATCAACATTGAAATTAGGAAGTCCCTGTTCTCATAGGGTTCAGGTATCTGATTCTTCATTTGCACTTACATGAATACCTCAGGATACTGTGAAATGGCTTCTAAATGTTTCTCATATATTTACCTCAAGCATTTGCTCTTGCTTCCCTCCACCCATTAACCAGGATGTGTAGTGAATGCCACTGGAAATGCATTGATGAAACTTGTTTCGTGAGCAGCACCTTATTTTGCATGCCTCATACTCAGTGCCTGTGTAGACATCAGCTGTTGAAGAATCAGGGCACTTGTTTTGATTTTAATGTATTTCTTTTCCCACGTGGTCTGTGCAGAGAAATTCAGTAATTTAGAAATGTTCTGTTATGAAAAATTAGGATTTATTCACTCATTTGCACTTCATGTTTTCTGCCACTGAATTGCATTAAAACAATCCTGTCATTGGAGCGTGGGTCCCGTAAAAAAAATCACCAAGTGCTCATGTGAGGTCTGACTTTGAAGTGAGGTGGAAATGCTTCAGTCTCGGCACACGTGTGTGCCTTTAGTGTGCAGTGCAGCTTGTGCTGTGCCCTGCTGCCTTGCTTTATTTATCGCAGACCATTCTGGTGGCTGCAGTCTGTAACTTTCACCTTTTGATCAAAGTCAAACCTTGTGTGGCACCAAGGTGAGACTCTTCATGTGTGTTTTTCTGTACCTTTCATGTGTATGAGCATGGTTCAGAGCTTCTCTGTGTAAAATGATCGTTCAGAAAAGCAGTGTGATGGTGAATAGATCTACCTGTGTGGTGAATAGATTGGATGTGTTTAAGTGCTTAAGGAGAAAATTAATAGATCCATGACTTCTGTTTTCCCCCTAACTGTAAGTTTTCCCAGCCTGGGCTGAAATGCTTTGTTTCACAAAATTGGTATAACTGTCTCCTCCCTGGCTTTAGGTAACAAAACAAAGATTTTTATTTTATTTTATTTTTTTTTTAAGGTAGGTGTTTAAGGTGTTGCTTTAAAACAAATGAATAGAAAATTAAGATATGTTTGGGTAATGGGTTTGAAATCTTAGCATGTATGACATACATGTAGACAAATGTGGCTAGATTTCCCTTACTTCCTTGTGGGGTTAGAAACCAAATCCTGCACTACCTAAATAAAATAAAATAAAATTACCACCACCACCACCAAAAAACATTCCTTACATAGAAAGGCTTGTCATCATCAAGTGTTGTCTCTAAAATCCCCACTGAGGAGACTGAGAACATCTCAGGATGCTGCTGGCCACACTGTCACATGGTGTCACCTTCATGTGGCCTCAGGTGACAGGGGTACTGTTGTGGACTAGTGCTGCTGGTGTTGCTACTGATGGCACCGTAACAATGACAACAGATATTTTCCATCACACAGTTCCAGTTTTTTTTTTTTTTTTTTTTTATTTTTTTAAGAGTAGTGTTGCTGACTTATTTTATTTTTTGAAAAATGAAATCTTAAAAACTAATTCCACCATCTTAACTGTGTGTGAAGCTGAGTGATGTTGAGTGGATTTAGTGGTGCCTCCTTGGTCTGGTTTGTGCTTAAGGCTTTGTAGATTCTGTAGTCTGAAGCAGCAGGTTTGCTTTCGCACAGTTGTATATTGGACCATGGCAAAACATGGCTGAAAAACTCACACTCTTGGTTTTAATGCAATCAGAACAATATTCTGTATAAATATCCAAACCCTACCACCAAACTCTTCTTAGCATATTCTAGGTCATCCAGAATCATCCAGAAATGTTTTATAATGTTCTCAGTTGTGTATTTTTTGCTGTGTTGAAAAACCTTTATGAAAATAATCGCTGCCTTGGTCAGGTTGACTTTTTTTTTTTTTTTTTTTTGTGAAAAGCAGTGTTTTAGTTTTTTTTTTTTTCTGTTGTTTGTAATGTTACATTGTTTTGTAGGAAGATTTTTTTTTTACTGTTTTCAATAAAGTTAGTGTGATTCATAGTGGGGTTTTGTTTCTTTTATTATTTGAAGCAATGAAGAAAATGTGCTATTCTAAACTATTCTGTCAAGTAGTTGGTGTGAATGGTTGCATTCCCATCTTCCCCTCCCCATTTGATAATTCTGAGTTTCTCAGTTTTTCTTAAAAGTTATGTGCATGGCATGTGATGGAGATTTGTGTACACTCAGAGTTATTGCAGCCCCGTTCTTAATGCAGATGTGCAATTAATTCTAACAGTACTTCAAGGAATAGGGCTTTGTTTATAGAAGAATATCCTGATTTTATAACGTACAAGTTATTTTCAATACTTTAACACTCTGACTGAAGTGCAATTTTTATACATTAAAAACCTTATCATGTTTCTTAAACTATTTGAAACTAAAACAGATTCAGACTTTCTGTACTGTTTCACTAGAGACTTCAGTCTTTTTTTAAATATTTTTAAGAAAAGTTCAAGCACGGTACAACTGGACAGGACCTGCAGACATCCATTCAATGCACAGGATCAACAAACCCTGCTAGGGACTGTTTTTTTTTTTTTTGTTGTTGTTGTTGTTGCTTGTTTTTTTGACTTCTGTGTTGTCTATAGGCAATATATTCCAGCGTTTAATCATCCAAGGTTTCCTAAATGTCAAATGTGAATGGCCCTTGCTATGCTTTAAGCTTTAAATTGGTTCTCAGATGTCCATTATAACACAATTCTTTTGGCTTGTATCAGCTCTTCTGAGGCTCAAAAGCTGCATTTCCATTTTTATTCTCTCCTGTGTAAGAAGTAACCTCCCAAGTTATCTCAGCAGTTTGATGCAGGCCTCCTCATCCTTTTCACTTACCTGAGGGACCCTCCTGTGTTTCTGGAAATGCATTGCTCAGAACTGCACACAGTAACCTCCAAGCTTGAGGCCTCAGATGACAGCAGGCATGTCTTTGATAGCTTTTTGTTTGCTCTTGTGGTCTTGTTTCCAACAGCATTCATTCATACTGAATACAAACATATTTCTGGATGTTTCTCTAGACAAAGTCTATGTATTGCTACATTGATAGGGAGTGAGAAAAATATTTTGGGAATGGTATTTGTTCATGTCACTAACACCAGCAGTGGGCTTGTGTGCACCCTCAGCACATTTGCTGATGATACCAAGTTGAAGGGAAGGGATGCCATCCACAGGGGGACCTGGACAGGCCTGAGGTGGGCCTGTGTGAACCTCAGGAGGGTCAACAAGGCCAAGTGCAAGGTCCTGCACCTGGGTTGGGGTGATGAGGGGGTAGAGAGCAGCCCTGAGGAGAAGACCTTGCGGGGTGGTGGTGGTTGAGAAGCTTGATATGAGCCAGCAATGTGTGCCTGCAGCCCAGAAAGCCAACCGTGTCCTAGGCTGCACCAACAGCAGTGTGGGCAGCAGGGCAAGGGTTGTCCCCCTCTGCTCTGCTCCTGTGAGACCCCACCTGGAGCCTGCGCCCAGCTCTGGGGCCCCCAACAGAAGGACAGGGACCTGTTGGGGTGAGTCCAGAGGAGGGCCATGAGGATCATGAGAGGGCAAGAGAACCTCTCCTGTGAAGAGAAGCTCAGAGAGCTGGGGTTGTTCAGCCTGGAAGGTAAAGAGGCTCTGGAGGGACCTTATAGGTACTGGAAGGCTGTACCTTCCTTTAGATATTGGAAGGCTGCTACAGAAAAGCTGGGGAAGGACTCTGTCAGGAGAATAGTGATAGGACAAGGTGGAATGGCTTTAAACTGAAAGAGGGGAGATTTAGATTAGGTATTAGGAAGAAATTCTTCACTCAGAGGGTGGTAAGGCCTGTCCCAGGCTGCCCAGAGGAGCTGTGGCTGCCCCATCCCTGGCAGTGCCCAAGGCCAGGCTGGATGGGGCTGGGGGTAGCCTGGGCTGCTGGGAGGGGGCCCTGCCCATGGCAGGGGGTGGCACTGGATCATCTTTTAAGGGCCCTTCCAACCCTGAACATTCTTTGATACTATAGACAGGGTTATTGCTGTATACATGTAAGAGTATTTGCTCTTAGATTTTTCAATTATATCCCACTTCTAGACCAACTTTATTTCTTCTGATACTGGTAATTCAAGACCTGCTCACGGAGGTATAATGTAGGAGAGTTTCTGAAGTCTTAAAGTCAAAATGTGACATTTCATGGTTTCCACTACATCTGTGGGACTGTATTCTGCTGCACAAATTAACCGAATTGGCTTTTTTTTTTTTTTTTTTTTCTTGGTAAATCCCATGTCAACTACTAGTTCTTTGCAAATCCTCAGGATTTTTTTTTTCCTCCCTGGTTTCAAGATAGGGTTATCAATTGCTAGTCCTTTACAGCATCACACATTCTCCACAAATTCTTAACAATAACAGTCTCTGAAAGCCCTATAGACAGCTTTCTGGCTGCCTTTCAGCTGAGTTATTAAGCAGCTGATCTGTAGAACACACAAACAAAATACAGTATAAGTGCTACAAAATAGCAGGCAGAAAAACACACAGGTAAGGGCTAACAGTGGTCTTTTGCTGAAGGAATGCAATGCTAAAGTCAACTATGCATCATCTTTGGGAAAGGTGGGAGTGACGGAGGGAGGGAGGAGAAAAAAATGCTGAGACCAAAGGTGAAACTGAATATAAAAGTGAAGCAACAGCACCCTTCTAACTTTTATTTCTCTAAATACAAAGTGAATACCATAGTACATACAAAAACTGTTTGTTCTTGAAAGATCTGGATCTGAAAAGGCTCCAGAGTTAGAAGTACACGTGTTGTCACCTATTTTTTACGAGGATGTTCATTGAGCTATACGGATCAACATTTGAGGACCTTCTTTTGGTAATATGAGCGACATAAAGGACAAATATGCCGTACTCCCAAGGAAAACTCTTCAAATGCTTGAAGACAGGTATGATGAAACAGATGTGAACAAGAAAGCAGAACAGCCTCTCGTGAAAACTGATTGCTGTTACCAGAAAGGATGCTGGCAGGTTGAGAAGTCGAACTGAGTGGCATGATACAGATAGGACAGTCAACTATCTCCTGCCGCAATGCCTAAGTAAACAAAATAAAAACAAAAAATCCTGTAGAGCGATAAAGTAATGGAATATAAATAGAACAAGATTGCTAATTAGGTTTATCAAAATACAGTAGTCAAAATTCGAACATTCTAAGAATATTTTCACTCAATTTTGTCTACAGTCACTTTGGGCTATTTAATGGAATGAAAGAGATGCTGCTGAAGTATGAGTAAATCTCTGAACTGTAAAAACTTTTTAAAAAAAAAAAATCCCTGATTTGGAACAGATATTAAAAACCCACAAAACTATAACAAAAAAAAAATCAAGAAAATCTCAGTGGTGCTGAAGATCTCTGTGCCTTAAAAGAGCAAAAACATTATGATTGCAGAACTTGCTTGTTTGTTTGAAACCAAGAAAGCCAACCAACCTGCATCTGGATCTTCTCCCAGTCATTTTCACTTACAAATATTTCTTTTTCTTCCACCTGCTGAAACACATCTCGACTTGCAGCTATAGTGGAATCTATCTCAGCAAAAAATTCATCTAGGTTTATGTCGTAAGAACTCAACAGGCGACTGCTGATCTGTTGAACCTGAAAGGAAAAGTGACTCCTGTTAGACCTGGAGTTGCTTATGAGCAGTTTGTATGTGGAATTATCAGCTCTTGGACAAGGGGTCTGATTAGCTGCATGATCTCAGGAATCTTGTTGCAATTTTAGCTGGTGTCCACTGCAGATTTAAAGGTTAGGAACATCAAGTCCCCAGCCACTACTGATGGACTATTATACTTTGGGGAAAAAAACACAGTTTTGAATGAGCTTTCTGAAGATAGATGTAGCATTCTTAACCCATTGGGTGGAGCAGAGATAGTACAGCTGTGTTGTAGTGAAAGATTGTATAGAAATTTCTCTTGTTGCTACCACACTACCTGGAAGTTCTGTAGGGAGTCACAGAAGCTTTAGGCTTGGCTGTGGAGACTCTGCCTGTAAATAGTTAAAGCAGTTTTGCGAAGCACTGCCTGGTCATGTTACAGGTGTTGGAATGTGACCCTTCCTCTCCATACATTTCCTTTGAGTGAAAACTCAATAGGAAAACAGTGAGCCATCTTTTCAGGGAGGAAGGGGTGGGAAGCGAGGGGTGAGGTAGTGGGAGTTGTCAAGGTCAGATACCTCAATGGTGCCTGAACACTTTCTTATTGCTTCATTTTACTCCTTTGGCAGCTTTTTATATTAGGACATGCTCCCTTACAACTGCTAAAGGTGACCTTTCATAGCATACATCAGAATATTCAAGGCAAAGTTTTCTAGACCTGAGGGACACAAGAAGCCAAATCCCTCCTCTGCCTGCACTACACTCCCCCAAACGTAAAGAACCAACAAAAAAGAAAAAAAAATCACCATAGAAACCAGCCAACCAAAAGCCTATCTGAAAAGCTCACTTAATGCTCTAAGTTATCATTCAAACTCTGAAACTCTCGTTTCTTTCTTGAACATGAAAAAAAACATAATAGCAGTTTTTAATAATATCATCACATAATGCACAAGTATGAGAATGTGTTCCAGTGAAACCTTTTTTTTTTCTCTCTCAATAGAGACTTCAAGGAGACAAATATTAGAAGTGGCCAGATAAGAGAAATCATGAAAACTATCACACAAGACAAGTCATTTGGTTCTTGCTGTTAGCTTTGATGCTGTGTATTTTTTTTTTTTAATTTTACAGTTTAATTCAGTGATAGATGAGATCTATTATGACTTGCTGTATTTGCAAATGGTCTCTAGCACAACAGCATATTGAAAAAGGATGTATCCACCTGTCAGTGCCAATTGGGCTTAGCTACAGTGTTACATGATGCTGATGTGTGAACTTAGTGTAACTAAATAAAAATGAAATCCCTCTGAGCCCCCCTGCGTGGTGTATGCATGTTAATCACAGCGTGATATGAAACGAAGCAGTACTTTATGAATTTTGTGGGAGAAATTCTATATCTAGCAAAGAGCAGATGGGTAATCTTGTGCTTCCTTCATGATTGCTCACCGACAAGAAAGCAAAAAGTAATTCTGTTCCATGCAAACACACACACTGACCTTTAGTGGTATGTGTAAAACAAAAAATAAACAAACAAAAATCCCACCACAGGCCTCCTTCAATATTTACACTACGTGGTTTCCAAACAATCCCAAGTAATGACCGAGACGTGAAATACCAATGCACTACGCTTAATCAGAGTTGGTCTTTGATGGCTTGAGGTGATTATATATTTAATAAAACTACTAGGAATGTCACTGCTTAATCTGAACTGTTGTTACCTAAGTTCTAAAACTGGATCTGCTTTGGTCCTGATTTATGCTCAGTCTTCATTTATGTCAGTATCAAACTTGAACAAACCTGAATTGTTTTCACGAGAAAGCTAGGGCAGTGGGAAGCTAGAGCAACCATGAAGATGCTTTATCTTTCACTGAGAGCCTCTCAGGACCCAAAATTTGAGGGAAAACAACCACATTTTGACTTGGCCCTGGTCCAGTGTCTATTTCTGTGAATCTGAGAGCGACACAAACAGCATGTGGTCAGCTCCAGGACTCGGTCTGTCTTTGTGAACTACAGTATTACTTGACAGACCGCTGAGGAAAATTGACCAACAATGGAAGCAGAAAGCAGGAGGCAGAGAAAGTGGCTGCGATTGCATTAAACTAAGTAGTGTCCGCTTGCTTTCTGTGCCTGCACTGTTTGATCCCTTTTCCCTCAGCAGGGAGAAGCCCTCCACTTCTGAGCTCGAACTTGTGTTTCTCTAGCCCATTCCACTAAATGATCCTGAGAGTCCCCCTCATGAGCTTCCTTGCACAGAAACTGTAAAAATAGAGGAAAATTCCTGCCTAAGACAGCATTCTATTAAGTTCCCCTGCTGCTAAGATACTATCTGCTTTGAGCTACTCCTGTATTTTCTGCAGCATGACCTGACCCAACCCATATTCATCAATCAGCAAATAGAGTCCAGGTTTGGGAAGGAAAAAAAATGCAACAAATATAACTCAAATTTTATGTTAACTAGCAAAACAGTACTGTCAAAATGTACAGAAAGGAATAAGCATTTTGTATAAATTGTTAGTGTTATATTGTGTTCTAACATTTAAATATTCAATCTTGCTGTGTCCTACTGCATAACGTGGAATACATTTTTTTTCCCCAGATCTGAAACTAATAGAATTTATTTCTGAAAATGCTATGCTAGTGTATTTCATCTGTGACTTCTTAAAACTTGAATAGCATGGCATAAACAGAATATTTTAAATACTCTGTCGATATGCAGAACTACATCAGTCATCTGTACAGAAGCACAAGACTATGATAAAATAAAATGACAAAACAAAGCACCGATGTGAACTTTGTCCACAGGGAAGCCTTTTTAAGTGATCCAATGTCTGCAAATTGCTTACTAATGTGTTGACTTATGGCAACCCTCAAAAGTAAAATGAAAAGGCTGGAATTTACAGCATATCAATGAATCAGTTGATAAGCTTTTACTGGTTTAATATCCTCCTCATTTTGCTGCTTGGAGCCACTTCAAGTTAGCAACAGAATGTTTACCATCTCCATGTGATAAAGGAAGTCAAACGACTAAACAAATTCCAGGACCATTATACTGTTTGGTGAGATTTAAATTAAAATTGTTGGGAGAAATCACGTGGAGGGGGAGGAAGAAACTAAAGCCAGCTACACCATTTCACAGTGACTTACCTTGCTTCCTAAACAATGGTCAACGTATTTAGCAAAGCTGGAGATAATGCAACGCATTTGAAAAGATTTCATTGCATCAATAAAAGGCTATACCACAATTAAATGACATACACAAGTGACATTTATAGAAAGGATCAAAGAAATTCACTACCTAACATGCTGAAGCAACACCCTACTTTCTGCATATACCAGTGCTAAAAAAGCAGCATTGTTTGGATTCTGGCCTTTCTTATCTCCTTTGATCTAGATTATTAAAAAATCCAATCATAGGTGTAATAAGGGCTACTGTATGACCCTGAAACAAGTAATATATGTCCTTCTAGAACTAATATTTCAGGCATCATTTTTTATTTTGTGATATTTATTTAAGAGTATGAAACTTGACATTTAACCTTTGCCATCCTTCCAGAAGAGGAAGGGTTATTAAAATTTTGATTTTTTTCCAGTTGTGATGCTGTTTGATTATGCTAACATTTAGGAAGTGACATTTTAAAAGCACAGCACAAGCTTGAGAGGCAAAATTTATTTTAGAAAAGCTTTTTAGCTTCTGGAAATGGATAGCTCCTTGTGAAAAATTTCTTTAGTGTTTTCATCAACCAACACTTAAAAGTATAAGAGCTAACAGTAGGAAAACTCATCTACAATTCCCACTTGAGAGCCACTAAGAAAAATGGATGTATATCCTTTAATTGTAATTGGTACTGAATTAATTTAAACCTGGCTAATCCATATAAGAAGACTTTATAAGTTTATTCTTATTAGAAGGTGAAGAATTAGTTCCCATTTTGTTCTCTGCAAAAACCTGAAGTGGTATGTATGAGAATTATTTCTTAATGCTGAAAACTATACGTGGACAAAATCTTAAAGGAAGATTATCCCATGGTTTACTATCATCTGATAAAATGTGAGCAGTTTTATCCATTTGTTTCTTCCTAAAACTGTTATCTAACATAAGGTCTCTAAAAGCTAGCCCATTGTAGGTAGCTTAATAGACAACTACTGCAGACATCTGAAGTTCTGGTGAGGAAAAAAAATATAACAAATAGCAGCCAGCTATTTCAGCACATTTAGAAGCTTTCTTCAGCTTCCCATTACTGAGATGTTGTGTGTAATTAAGCATGGTGTCTTGATCTCACAGAAGGTTGATAACCTTGTTGGGAAAGAGGCATTCCCCGGTCCTCCATGCAAGAATTTCTGTTTTCTGTTCTCATCATGCTACTTGAGGACAGTCACAAGCCACCAAAGTATTCACTTCTTCTAAACTTAAATGTTTAAGCACTTCCACATGTAATGTTAGCTTTCTTCAGTTACCCCCATTTTTTTTTTTTCCATTAGCAAAGGACTTTGCATTGACTACAAGGCAGTACAACAACCATCGAACTGTCTCCATAGCCAGGCTGAGAGCAGTATTTTGTCTCCCATAGCCACCAGCACCACAGAAGCAGAACAGTGCTATCAGTTTTGTTGTAACAGTCTGCAAGATGATCTGTAGGGTACCCATCATACATACATATCATACATAATACAGCCAGAGAGGGTCCCTGCCTCCAAAGCTGTGCTCTAGTGGTATACAACCAAATAAGTGCGGCAAACAATGAAAGGATAGGCAGTTAGAAGCCTTCCTCTATAAGCAGTCTTCTATTTGAATACAGTAGTGATTAAAAAACCAACCAACCAACCATCAACAAAAAATAAACCAGAATGATTCAAGTATTGGTTTAAACCTACCACTGATTTAGCTTGCAATGCAGGTAAGAGTATTTTCCTTGTTGTAAGCACTAGCTATGCTGAAATTCATGTCTTGATTGATCAGGCCTATTGATCAGGCCATTTGATAACCTGGACTGGAAAATGGCATATCTTGCTGCCTGAGGGATGGGTTGGTAATTGCACACCAGAGTGGTTTTTGTACTGAAAAGTTGAGTTGGACTGGCTGTTATTAAACTGGGGGAAGGTGGGAAGTTGGCAAAGAACTTGAGGATTGCAGCTGCATGCTTGAAGGGATGCAGGGTCACTGCAAAATCCTTGTACCTGATATGGCCTAATTTGTATGGGGTCAGGACCCCAATTTATTATAGTCCGACTTGCATCTGAGCAGAAGTTAGAGAAGAGTGAATCTACATGATGGAACTATCCAGGTCTGTGCTGAGTGAAGAAATTCTGGGAGTGCAGAGAGGATATGATTGTTTATGCATTTGTTTGTTTCTCCCCTTACTATACTGGCGCGCGGAAAAGACTCCACAACCATAAATACCCCCTCATGGGAAACAGATTACTGTGACTTATCAGAAATGGAAGGGAAATAGAGATTCATAAAAACCCTTGTTGATGTTGGCCAAGGCAAAAGGCAGGCCTTGAATTATTTTCTCTGATTTTTACCTTGAAAAGAGGGTGGCGTGAAGAGACTAACAGAACAACACAGTGTTTCCAATGCTGCTTGCTTGGCATGAGCAACAAGGAATAAATGAAAAGGTAGAGAGCAGATACTCAAGAGTTTTGATTTAAGGGAGTTTAATCACATCAAAGAAATGGACCACAGAAGCAAGTCCAACATACCTTTTCCTCAAAGAACTGTTTTCTTAGTTTGCTGTCTTTAGGAGGCACTGTTTTTCTCAAGTTTTTATACCATTTTCTAACAATATATCCCCTCCAGGAAGCTTGAATTCTGTAAGAAAAAGGACTGTTCAAGAAGAGGAAAATTAAATTTATATAATTTTGCTATTTACGTGAAACAATCATTTTACATTGTTTCCCCCAAACATTAACTTTTGTAGTGCATTCATTCTGTCTAGTTTCTTATTAAAGTTTTAACAAATTTGGAACATTATTTGGAAATAAGTTTCGTCCAGTGATGATGCCTCTAGCATAAGTAAGGCTTACCTAATAACACACTTTATTTTATACAAGCGCGCCCCATCATGTATTACTCTGGTCTGGTACTGCTTTTTCCTACACATAGGACAAGACTTTTTACCTGTAAATTTTTCAAAGGCTTTCAGGCATGCCTGAAAAAAAAAAAAGCAATTAATTACAATATATTTGATATCATTGAAACAGGTGAAACAGGTCAGATTACAGAATGTAAAAGCTTCATGCAACAATCTATTAAAACTGTACAAAATGTTTATTTTTATAATTAAAATATTAGAGAAATTTGGAAATGTAAATATATTCCTATGATTTATTTTTTTTAAATTAAGCTATTCCTGTTTTGTATACAAATGCATAACTCAGTTACAAACTATGATTTCCCATACAGCTTTGAATAGATAATAAATGGAGTGAAGGGCCTCATCATAAAATAGCATAAAATTTAATTTCTTACTGTAAGAATCCAGAAACAAAATTATTTCTCAAGATTATATTTAATTCATTAAGATATTCACTTAAGTAGTTTAAAACATGTATTATATATGTTTGAACTGTTAAACAAATGAATACTCACTTTATGGAATACATGGGAACATGAAAGCAGCACCTATTTTTCAAAGGAACAAAAACACAAGACTTAAAGCCATTATAAATGCTGAAAAGAAAAAAACATTGACAAAAATTCTGACTGCCTGAAAGGTTATCACTTTCTTTCTGTGATTATTGCATCTGGTGAAAATAAAATTAGTCTTCTATACAAATTACTTAATAGAGAACAGCTTAAACCAATTTGTGAATTTTTGCATTGACAACACATGGAGTGGCAGAAAGTAAGAAATGCCAACTGCCATTGACTTGAGCAAAAGATTATGAAACAAGTACTTAAAATGAAAGCTGATTATTTTTTTCCCTTTCCCCCACAAAGACGTTAAATTTCAAGAAGTGATATACATCAAATGCAGCATTTCACATGTACAAAAAAAAAAAAAAAAAGAGAGAGAAAGCATGTTCACAGGCTACAAGAAAACTTCACCTTTATCTGACCTAAATTCCCACCAAATGCTGATGATCTCCATCCTGACAAAAGATACAGAATTGGACAAAAAAGGCAGTTGGCTCTTAGGGGAAGGAAAAACTGGGAAAGGAGTGAAAACCAGAACAAGTAGTGTGCACTATTGAGCTCGCAAACACAAAAGGATTAATGGCTAGCAGCCAGCTGAAGGAAAAGCTTTCAGATACAGTGGCTTTTTTCCCTTGAGGGATGAAAGCTAACGAAACACTGAGGACAAAAAGAATTCCAGAGGCATTTCCCTTTTTGTGCCAAATCTAAAGTAACCTTCTTAATGAGTGCTGTCTTTTGCTCTCTCTTGTCAAGCTTTAGACTTCTAGGTAGCCAGAAATTGGCAGAATGGTCTTTTGCCAGATCCATCCCACCTGTCTTTGGACAATTGTACACCTCCAGTTAATGTTGAAGTAAAAGGAAGCAAACCCCCTCCATTTAAGGTTATTAAAGACCTTGATTCACATCACAGGCTTGGCTGTAAAAAATCTTAAAGGAAAACAAATTAAAAAGAGGGAAAAGGTAGAAAAGAAACACCCTGAAACACACTGTGGAAAGAAACTTGCAAGCAGTTCAGGTAATTCTTCTAATTACCATCACCGCCTCTCTGGAGCTGCACTCCTCTTCAATCAGTCACCTGTCCCTTTTGCTTAACATTTTCAAGATGATACATGAGAGAATCTAATAAAGCATGATGCTATACACATGGCCACCAAGGTAAAATGCAAGCGTTCATTCAGATAACTGAAGTAAATGATGGAATGGCATTAAGAGCACACCGACTTCCATTTTCCACATAGAAATGACTATTGAATTAAACTAAAAAGTAATAAAACTTGTGAGAAAACAAAACATATCTGAAATTGTTTAATTAGCGAATATTTACCATTCTGATGAGCAAAGGATAAGATCAGATACAACAGGAGTTAAAACGGAGCAAAAAATAGCCTATATTTGCTTTGCAAGAGCAGACAAAAATTGCTGACTGCCTTCTCCTCTACTATCATAACCTCATCGGTGATCAAACACTACCAACCTTTCTCTAACATCTCATTTCCAAAATACTTTCAGAGTAGGCTGATAATAGCTAGGTCCAGGTATTAAATACTAAATGGTGTCTTAAGGTTGACCTTTTAATTTCCTTCCTTTCCTCCTCCACCTAATGAGTCTTAGCCGTAACTCTGGAAAATCTTAATTAAATTGTGTAGTGCACAGATAATGTACCTGAGGCTGAAGTGCAAACTCTTCCCTGCATATTGCACAAGGCTGTATGGAATCCCCATGCTGTATGGATCTCTGCTTTATTTTTGCCCATTCTTCAGCAGTTAGTGGCAAGGAAGGGGGCTCAACTAGTCCTAATTTCTGAGCTGCAGACAGCAAAAAGAACAAATCACTGGATAATGCCCACTGGCAGATGCAGACAATGGCTTTTCTGCATATGAAATTCATTGATAATGCATTTATTTAAAAATACTTATACAAATACTTCAAATAAATTTATCATCAAACAAACTACTGGCGGGCAACATACCTCCTACTATTAGCTAGCTATTTTCTAATTTTGGAACTTCTTTCAATTACAGGATTTATATAGGAATTTTAAAAATGTAAACTTATTTGCTAAGTAATATGAATTTGATAGCTGTTCACAGCTATTAAGATGGGGATAATTAACTAGACAATGTAACAAAGCACAATAACATAATTTCAAAATCTAAGTATAAACAAGATTGGGAATTCATTTCTAAAGGTTTCTTTAACATTACATGATGGTATTCTTGAAATAAAATGAAACATGGATGAAACAGTATATTAAAAATTGGTGGTGAAAAATGCTGAAGTGTGGTATGACTGTGATGGATGCAAGAGAAGGAGCTTAATAAAAGAAAAGAGATGGTTACTGGACACCAATGACAGTGACTTTTGTCGCAGGTCACCAGTGACAGTGACTTCTAATAGATGACCTAGTCAATTTCAAACAGTAACTGTGAGGTGCTTTCCTGAACATCCACAACAAATCTCAGCCTTCTCAAAGGAGGAATTAATGAAAATACTTTCAATATTTCCAACCCCACAAATGTCAGGTAAGAGCCAGGATCAGTATTCCAGCACTATACCAAATATACTATTTGGTACAGCAAAGAATAGACCTTTGTCATCTTTTGAGACCAGAGTAAGCAGTTTATGTGAACTGATTACAGTCAGTAGAGGAATGCTCTAGGTATGTGTAATAAGGCAAAACACAAGTCCATGACAGGGCATCAATGGCATTTGCTAAAACCAGAAAGGAAGAGGAACATGGAAGGAAAGAAGAGGAATAATCAGAATGCAAGCTGATCATGCCTACCTGGGAGCTTTAGTTGTAAACAGGAAGGGTCAACACTTTCATTCATACCAGAGAATGAATCCTACCAAAATCTTTGCATAGACCTTCTTTATAGCTTCAAACATACACAACAAATTTGATTTAATATCTTAGAACAACTGGATGGCTTTGAGATTTCAAGGAGTGTCAGCGTACTTTGGAACTACTTGGAAATTCCTTTCTGCACCTAAGGTTTGGTTCACGGGCACCCCACCTTGTTACTTCTGTCGCCCTTGTAAAGGTATCAAGCCAAATGTCAACCAGTGGTTTTGCAATGCATATAAACCTAAGTATCAAACGAAAATTTGAAGCAATACCATAAATTACATTGGTGGTCATATATGAAATGTCTTAGCTTAGAAACACTTTCTGTTCTCAGACAACTTGATACCCGAACACGATGGCAGCACCTCCACACGTGAGGAGGGGAGCTCACAGCTCTGTCTGCAGGCTATGGGCTACAGTTCAAACCACTCAGTCTCAAGCAGCACTGTACATATATGCAGCACTATATTTTCCAAAAGTAAAATATATTTTAACAATATGTATCATTGTCTTTCAATTCTGGTGCAATAAAATGCACTCATCTGGTGATATTGGTGGTGAAAAATAATGTGAGCTTGAAGAGAGCTATGAAAGACCCTACAAGCTTTAGATGCTATGTTCATCTATGGTCAGAATATGTATTTGACTTAAAGCTTATGCATGAATTGCTGAAAGTGGCATCTGAGTGGCGAAAAAAGTTCTAACCAGGTGCTTTCTCTCTTGAAGAGTACATGCTGCACAGACCATCCAATCCTTGAGGAGCACATGGTGCTCAGATCAGTGTGTTTCTGCTACAAAAGAGGAATCAGAATAAAATACATGATAAAAGTTCTAGTAAAAACATATATCAAATTTCATCTGACAGTAATACCTAAGAGTATCAGTGAATAAATAAGGAAACAGGATCCCACTTTGATAGTCCAATATACACAGTGCCAGTTTTTATGATGACAAAAACTGGATATACAGGGAGCGAACAACATAGCAAACCAGTCACAGCATGAAAGACAGTATCACAACACAAAAAATGCCTACCCTTGATTTTCTTCCAAGCACTGTGGTCAGAGACTGTTTTAGGGAAGACAATGAGATGGCTTTGTGGAAAGCCGTTTGTATACGCCCGGGGTAAAAAAAAAAAAGCTTATTAAAAACTTTCACAAGTGGATGATTAAAGCTGCCAAATAGGAAGAGATTGGAGGCAAAACCTAACTTCTAAATAATATAAACCAGATGGGATATTTGTGAGGGACAGGTTATACAGGTGCTTAGAAGGAAAGCTTTTATACAACGTAGTTGATGAAGGAAAACTGGCAGCAGGACACACAAGAAGTGATATGCGGTTGATGCAAATGGCTCTGTGAAGATATTCTTGAAACACCACTTAGAATAAATATAAGTAATGAAAGCCTACCTTTATCACAGCTCAAGACATCCAAGAGTTTTCAGCCTTATGCGTCATTTACAAGCTCAACCTATCTAGTGACACACCCATTTTACATCTGAGTTATTTATGTTCAAATGACCATTAGCAAAGTGATTATACACAGTAACCTCCAAACCATTATGATTAGCTTTTAGGACTCAAGCCCCTGTTGAGAAAAAAATTAATGATAGAAGCCTGTTTGAGACCCACAAACTTGAGAAGAGAAAACTGTATTCAACTATGTTGAATACATTTGTTGTTTCACAACTGTAAGGTTTAAAATGAACAATTCTTAAAAAAGAGAAAGCTTAATATAAGCATTGTAAATTCATGAGAGATTATAGGTGAAAATACTAATAAGCAAAACACAGAAACAATTGCAATGACTTCTTAAAATCTTTCAGCACATTCTTTGAATCACTTGCACAAACATTCATATGGGACCTCTCAGTCAATGCTGCGATTTAAAGAGAAAATACTTCGTCTTTCTTATAATTGCAGAGAACATGCTCACACTTGGGCTGCATTTTTTCACAACCTTTAGCTTCCATAATCACTCATTATTTATATTTGCCTTAACCCCAGTACTTCTCTGCTTTTCTTCTCCCTCCCCCCCCCCATTCTCTCCTCTTTCAAATTCCTCTTCAAACGGAACCAAAGAAAAAACCCTCTCATCTTTAGAAGTATAACCAAGCAAACATACTAATAATAATCTAGTCTTACTACCTTTGTCCTATCACTTGTTACACTCGCTTGTTGTGTATTATCTTAAGTTACCCTCTTAACCTTCAGCTGATTCCAAAAGGCAGATGCCTGTGCTTGTATGGAGCCTCATTGATTTACATGGTTCTCTTTAGAGCTGGGACTACTGTGACAGTTACTACAGCAAAGGCAACATGATCTTCAGGGAGGCCTGAGGGCATTTTTATGAAACAGAATAAATAAAACAATTATTAATGATGATGAAAGTTTATTATGCTTAAAAGTGTAAACTGTTGAGCTGGAAGATTCTTTCAGACAAGTGTAATCAAGGCGGCAAAAAGGATGGAGACAAGATGTTCATGGTAAGAATACTGTAGAAACCTTTAGAAAGGGACAAGAGAAAATGGAAACTGACCACTGTGAAGCACATCTGGATTCCTGGTCTGCTAAGATGCTCCATGGCTATGTTTTTTTTTTTTTTTTTTTTTTTTTAAGCAATATTATCTGTCACTGCTCTACAACTGTATTATTATAATACTATTTAAAAGTGAGTTTTCTCACCAGGCATCATTCCAAGCCCTCACATCTGTGACTTTTATCTTGCTGCATGTTTGCTTCCAAATTTGAAAAAGGTATTTAACTACAGGTGTTAATTCTTCCTGGGTTTAGCCCCAGGACCATTGTAAAAACAAACCTTTTTAACTTTGAGTAAAGGTGGGTATACATTAACACAGAATATATTTAACGCAGCAGTAGTAAATGTCTTTTTACTGAATAAGGAATAAAAGAAACAATTTCAAATAGACATAAAAATTATCTTATTAGTAATACATTATCCCAAATAAATACAATATCCACTTAACTGATGATTTATTTGAGAATATAAGGTAATGAAAGTTATGATAGTCAATACAGAAAACTTTTAAAAAAAGTGTAAGAGACTAGAATTTTTCTTCCTCAAGATGCACTAGTTGTCATAATGCACCTTCATTGCATTTTAGGTTTTAATAGGCTTTAATACATTTCAGATATGAAGATGCATTCAAGACACCAGTGACGATTTCATTGTTTAAATGACCGTTTACAAAATGGCCTAAATAGCTGGCTATGACATATCTGAAAAACAAGACTTTATGCTGTCTAGCACTGAATAATCTTATTGAATGGGAAGTTTAGCTTCCTCATTTTAGTTTATTTTAAATAAAATGAAAGAATTAATGAATCTGAATATAATATATTATATATATTAGGTTTACCTAACGTTAGACGGGGAGGACTGGGATCAAGCACATACTCCCTTTCTGCATCTTCTTTATTTTTGTGGTGAGTGCTCTTTTTTCGTAGTCCAGTATCTATTACTGCTTTGGCCATCTCTTTGTTCACAGGTTTGTAAATGTTCCTGATATTCCTTGACTTAAAAGGATCTGCTAATGAAAGATCCTGGAGCTGATGACTGTGTATTATATGATCCTGTAAAGCAACTGCAGAAACTGCCATCCCCTCTCGTTCAGAAAAGTGGCTCTAGAAAGAAAAAAAATCTTCTATAGCTATTATTGTAAATGAATTAAAAAGATAAAATACCAATTTAAATGAAATTCTGCTCTTAGCCAATGTTTTTGCATGTGCATAAAAGTCTTTGACATGCAACTCCACATGCAACTCCTGTACTTGAATTCTAACATACAATTACCATAATGTGAAATCTAAGATTGATGTTTCTGACACATCCTAGTTTTTAACTTATAAAAAGTCAAATGAAATCTTTGATTTATCGTTTATATTAAATAAAATAGCAGTAATTTTTAAGTTTTAATTACTGAACCCATAATTATTATATGCAATAAACTCATTATGGACTATAAAAGTCTGGCATGCCCAAACACATTTTATTTCAATTAAAAACAATCCCAAAGGCTATCCTTGTCTTCAGAACACTGACTATAAACAAGAATATATTATTTTTATACAGGTAATGTGTTTATCTATTGCTGCATTTCTCCCCACCCTTCTACCTTACTTTAAAAGATGTGAAATCATACCTTGTAAAAACCATTACGCTCCATTGACCGTCTTTAGATGATTCTTCAAAAGTCACGTGGTTCTGTGAACAGAAATATCCAAGAACATGAATAACATTTCTCAGCAGAAACAGCCTTGCTAATACTTACAGTTTTGTTCATTTTCCCCTAGGCCTGGCAGAGGGGAAAACTTAACACGTATTCCACGCACAGAAGTTAACTCTGGGTCCATAAACAAGCCTGTGCCCCTCCCGTCAACCTTATCTCATCCCCAGTGTATCTCTCTCTGTGCACATATTGTTAAGCAGAACACCTTCAAAACCAGTGGTGGTAATAACAAATTTCAAGCGGACCAAGTTAAAAATACAGCTGTAGCAGTAAGTCCCATTGAACTGTTCATTGCGGACAAGTAAACCAGAGGCAGAGTGAGCAAAGACAATGTTAGCAACCCCTTCGTGGCCAACACTGCCTTCCCCCTCTGTGTGACCAAGGGAGAGCAGTGCCACCTCCATGGCCCCTCACGCCATGGTGGGACGATGCGTTGTGCCCTGCCCACCGTGGCCCCTCAGCGCCCGCCTCATGGCCAGGCCAACTCATGGCAAATATGTGCAGGCCTTGCACTGGACTTCCTCCCACTCCTTGTTACCTCTCCAACTATTTTTTACCTCATGGATCTCTCCCCACCCAGTGCCCAGTCTTTGACTCACAGTCCCCTCAGCCCGGCTGCTCCGTGTTTACCCATGGAAACCTCTGTGCACCTTGGTTGCACCTTGTTGCCTGGCAGCAAAGCAGCCCAGGGGAAGGGGGGGCAGCAAAATATTATTTATTTATTTAAAATTCAGAGCTGTTTTAACTTGTCAGGTGATAAGGGAGAGGGAAGAGGGGAAACGTTTATCTCACACCGAAGGACTTCCTTTAGCAATGGACTTTTAGTGATGCTCTCTGGCTCCTCTCAGAGCTTCCCAGCGATGGCCACAGGGCCACACAGCCCATGGCCAGTTGCTGGGGTCAGTGAGGAGCCCTGAGTAGCTGTTGGTCCACAATCTACTGGGGATAAGTTCAGTCATGAGTGGCTCCAGCCTGGGAAACATCGTTAGGGTGATTAATGTGGTAACTGTGCCCTAAGTATGAATGGGAGGGGTTGGGAGCCTTACTTTCTGCTGTGTTTATGTGTAGCAGGGTTAGGGTGGCTCATTGGACTTTGGGAACTGGTGGCTTTAAGGGAAGCAATGTTGCTGCCATTTTGTGTGACCCATGTTTATAGCAAACATATATAATCAGCATTATAAAAAAATAAATTCTATATGAAGCAAATGGATCAACAGTATCCATAAGGGTCAAACCAAGTATCTTTGTCACCTAACACCTTTGTCAGCTGTCCTCAGCTGCGGAAAGAAGTGGGTGGCTCGAGGAGTTGTGAGAGGGGCTGTCTACAACGACAGTGCCTTCTGGCATTTGCCACATTTCTGAGCATGACTTCCAGAACCCCTGGTGTGTTTCTTTTAGATCCAGGACCATGCAAAGGCACTTTTAGCCTGTAGTAGGAGTATGGGCTTCCTCTGGCTGTTTTCCTGGTTGGAGGCCCTTTATCTCCGAAGTGGAGGACAGGTACAGATTCTGCCTTAAGTCCAGGTGCACTGTTTCATTAATCTTTTAGGTTTAAATACTTTTCAAACTCCTTTTCAACTGCTACTGACTTGAGAAATTTATTTTCTTGTGGAAGTGACATTTTCCAAGCAGCGAGGCTGTCCTGAGAGTAATCCTTCGAGCAGCATGTAAATGGAGTGATTAATCCACTGGATGCATTTATTCTCTGTAATTATAAGTAATTACTTTAAATTCAAATCTGCAAATGAGAATACCTCTGTGTACTGTAGGGGAAGATGTAAAAAACAACTGAAGTGGCTATCTTTATAATGACATTAAATCACTGATTGCTTCTAAGGACAAAAAGATAAAATAACAGTTTTTAAAGTGAACTCACAAGTTAGCCTGACACAAAACCCGAATTAGTAATACCATATAGGGAGATTTTACAATATATACTTCTAAAGATTGATTAGTAATAAATTTTAATTAGCAAATAAAGTAGAAAACTTGTATTTGTGCTGTCTAAAATTTAGGTGAAAGTGTAAATGCTGTGATATCTGCAAAAATAACTGCATTGGTTTATAGAAAAATCATTAGTATGTATCAATTTTAATACAAACATACTGAAAATGCCTCTATCTTATACATAGTTTGGTTTCACTGTTTTGTTTAGATCCTTGAACTTGATCCAGCATTCTTGTATCTTTTCAGTGCTGCATTTTTTTTTCTTCAGGAACCTTTGACTGTTTCTTAAAGTTGCTAATAAGCTGTTTTTTTTTTTTTGTTTTCCTTGTTTTCCATTTCTGTCATACCTCATTAAGGTGATCCTATGCACATGTATGCTTAATTAAGGCTTTTCATTAAAATAAGCCTTTAATCCAAAAGTGCTGGGCCTTAGCTGAAACTTAGAGAAGGTTCGCATCATCTCTTATTTTGATTTTCACTGTTACTGTACTTACTATTCTTTCTAAACTGAACTGTTTGTATTGGCCCCATCTGATACATGGCCAGGAAGAAATTGAAATTCATACTGCAGTCTTCTGGAGAGTAACATGCCTCAATAATTGCCATTTCTTATTAAGTGCCACCTTTTACCAAGAACCTCCACTTAAAATGCAAAAGGTTGCTTTAAACACTCTAGGGACATTAACATAATGAACACGCTGCCTGTTTTAAAGGTGACTAATAAGTGACTGATAATACCTGTTTTTATCTATGTGTATAATTTTAAAATATAATTGTATGTGAAATAGTGCTGAAATCACAGATCCATCCATAACGGGTGTGTTTCATTTTTTTATTATTATATTTATTTTTTTAGGAAGATTTATGAAAAAAAAAAGAAAATTTTTAGCCACAGGTTAGCAGTATTCATCTGAGATACCTTACAGTGTTGTAAATTTTAAAGCTGTTGTGAAGGAGGAAGGTACAGATTCAAAGTTTCTGGTCTTGTAGTACAAAATGGACTAGCAGAAGAGCCAATCCATTTTCTTCTTGTAGAGCTGCAACTGAGCTGGGTACTGCTAATTAGCAGAGGCAGGTGGTCTGCTACCATCAATGGGATGAGAATAATTTTTTGGGAAGAGCTCTTAAGTTGTGTTGGCTGAATAAATTTCATACAGACACAGCTAGTGCAAAGGTTTGAAGTAAACTTTCTAGTATAGTGATGGTCATGAGCTTCACAGAAAGCTTGTCTTTATGCCATGATAATGTCTGCAACATGTTTTGACACTTTGTCATGTTTAAAGATATATATATTTGAAAAGTATGCAGTACTTTTGTGGAGGTTATTTCAAATTTATCAACATTGGCACTGATCAATGACAGTTTCAAAAGAACATGTTATAAATATATATATTGACATGGCAAATAAAGCCTGTGTTGTAAACAGCAAGAATGGAGAGCGCTGTATCCAGCTAAACCTTTTGTAAGCTTATCCCTGGAAGGGCTGTTACATAGTATTGTTAGAGTGATGTTAGGCTGTCTTATTGTCTCCAAACGAAGCTCCAGGGTGTGGACACTGAATAGGATGGGGAATGACCATTGTGTGTGCAAAGATAAAGATTTTTTTTTCATTGGCAATAAGGACATTTATGCTGCTTGAAAGTGTACAAGCCAATAATTCTTCAAAAAATCAAGTGCACTGCTGTCATAAATGATGAGAGCTGAGGTTGAATGTGTTAAGGAGGAATTCCAGCTTGAAATATGTCTGCTGGCTGAGGAAGGCAGGTTTTGGCAAATCTGCACATGTGAGCCATGTCTTTGACTCAGCAAGGAACACAATGTCACAGAGCTTTGTAGTTGCCCAGTTAATTTTTTTTAAGAGAATTGACTCAGATAATTATAAAAATACAGCAGCTGCTCTATTTTCTCAGAAGTCTGAAATTCTTTTACCTCATTTACTGTTTGTTCACATATACAAATATATGCATTTAATATATATGTGTTTGTCTGTGTACACAAACATACACTATATATTTTTCTTTGTTGTGCTATTGGTTTACTTTTTACCTTTTCTGTGAGTTTCTGCTAACTTTCAGGCACGTGTTTCCAACTCAAAAGGCAAGCTGCATACTTTTAGTTTTTAAGGGTAGTAGAGATGTTATTAGTGCCTATTTAAAGCCCTTTCAAGTCAATTAAAAGGCAGTCATTAGTTTATAGTTCAATTCCAAATCTGTAAGTAAATATTATTCCTGCAAGTAAATATTAAGTAAATACTGTTTCCTTCTTGGGGAGGAAAAGCTTAATTTAAGGGGAAATTTGTGTATGTACACTTTTGGAACAAATTTAGCTTGCAAGGCAAATGTGATTTCATGCATGACCTTTGATTTTTATTGAACAAGAGTCAGAGTGAAAATTTTTTTGCACCCCAATAATACACATATTATTAAGGATTTATAGAACAGTAGTGCCTTGTAGAAATAAATATCTCAAATATATTATAAAAATACATCGAGAATGACTTAGGTCGTATTATTGTAAAAATGAACAAAATCAAAACACCTCATTTGCAGTTTTTCTTATGCCTGTCTTTATTAACTATGTATGCTACTGGAATGAGTAATACTAATGGGTAATACTGTAGATGCATGTTTAGTTTTGGATGTATCTGTAAAGTGCTGCATATGTTCTAATCTGTAATTTCCAGTTAGCGGATAAATATTTGCTGAGTATAAACGTTTTCAATTTTGTGGGAAATCGATTTATTTAAGTAAAGGATGAATTTTCTACAAGTGTGTACTATGGTACAAATCTAAAATTCATACAATTGCCTGCATTTAATGCACTGATATTGTTTCTTCCCCTCTGTTTGTCTTTTAAGAGGTTCTCATTCCTTGAGGATGAAGTAAAGCTCTGGTTCCATCACTGCGGTCTTCAGAATTAGCACTGAAAACACAGGATTCTTTTCCTGGGTTGATGAAAGTAATTTCTTGTTTGCTGTGTCAAACAAAGCATGCTATTTGTCACATTGTGGTTTGTGTATCTTTTTAGAAGCTTTCAACTTTGATCTGAGTCAAGGTACACTCAGTAGCACAGATGACAGAAGTAACAAACCAGTGATGTGCATTGTCATTCCTACAAACTCTTTAAGTCAACAAATGCTGAGACTTAGATGTAGAAAACCATATGCTTTTGAGGGGGCTTGTGCATTCTTGTGAGAAAATGCAGACCTTTGCTTTTCTTGTTTCAGACAAAGGTGTGGAACAATTTATTAGTTAAGGATTCAGTTCAGTGTCTGCAATCAAAAGGTGCCTCTTCTAGATGAGATTCTGGCCCTTGCTTATATTTTCTAGGTAAACAGTTGCATTTAAAAGACATTGTAGAGGTGGGCTCAGTAGCACATAAAAGCTGCTGTCTTCAAACTGTCATCACAGAGGTTTTCAGTGTGCTTTTAATACTTCCAGAGCTGGTGTTTGTGTCTCTTTCTCTCTGTATCTCCCTCTCTCTTTATGTTAAATGCTATTTGAAGCAGTGTTTTTCTTCCCCCCTTTTTTTTTTTTTTTTTTTTTTTCTTCTCTTTAATGTAACTTTCACCTGCCTTTTACCTCTTCTGTCTTTAGAGAAATTAACATTGGGTGTAGTAAGACAGGGGGCTAGAAAACCATTTCACAAAATTATTATTTTAAGAGGCAATGAAAAAAAGACAATTATAAAAACATACAATAGTTCTGAATGGTTGTTCTGTTTCATTCTGAAAGTTATGTCCTATCACATCTTAAAACTTTCAGGTCTGAAGTTCAGTTTGATCCTCTAGTCTGACCTTTTAAGATTATGCAAAGTATTTTATACAGTTAGTAAAGTTTAGAGCTTAACACATTTGTTTCATTAAAGCATATTTTTCAGAAAGCCAGTCAATCTTCATCTAAAAGTTTCACAACTTGTGGGGGTGTTGTTTGTTCAAGTGGTTGGTTAATCATTGTGACTGTTATTCTTTATTATATCTCATTTGAATTTGTCTGGCATCAGCTTGTAGCCATTTGCTCTTTTTATGTCTTTCTCAGCTAGGCTGAAGTGCTTTTTATTTACTGGTATTTTCTTCCCGAAAAGATATATTAACACTGTCATTAAGTCATCCCTCAATTTTTGTTGCTAATCTGAATAGATTGGGCTTGTCAAACCAGTCTTAAAACATTTGCGTAGGCCTAAAATATTTTCATGTCTTTTTTTCTTCCCTGTACATTCATCTTCTTTTTTTTTTTTTTAGCAATTAAGATACCTAAACTCTATAGTACTCTTAGTTTCATCAACACCTTATACAAAAGAAAAATGTTTCTTATTTTTGATTAGTGTATATAATATATATAACTGGTACAAACATCTTAGAACAGAAATATAGGCAGCACAAAACTTTCTTCATTAGTATTTTCCCATAATTTTCTTCTGTTAATATTTTTAGATGAAAATGTCCTATTCCTTAACTGCCGTAGAGACCTCCCATCATTGCAAAATATAACCAGAAATAGGAGATATAGTAAGCTGCTGCTGCTGCATCTGAGTGAAGAAACACTTTTTAAAGAGGAACATTTCATAAACTAGTAAAATTTGCGAATATCTAATAGACTGATGTAAGGAGCTTAAAGGAAACTCTGGATAAGACCTAATATCTGACATCAAGAAAATACAGACATAACTTACCACTTGTGAAATATGGTGCTCATGAAAACAATCAAATGAGGTACAGTAACTCACCTGTACACTTTGCAGGAAAGACAGATTGGGATTTGGAAGTGGGTGACTGGTTCTATAAATCCCATAGTTTTTCACAGTCAAGAAAAGTGAAAAGTGGATAGGACCATAGGAATATCTGGGCTAAATAATGTCTTGGTCAGAGTGAGCATGACACCAAAGAGCACAAAGCAAAGACTATTTTTTTTTCCCCTCCAATGGGAATTTAAGGAAAATGTGAGTAGAGGTGGATGGCATCATTCCATGTCACGTCAAAAGGTGACAGACAACACAATATAAACCAAACAGCTTATTAATGTAAACTTTGTAATAATCTGTCTCAGAATTCAGCTTTTGATATGTATTCCAAACAATAGGTTTTTATTATTATTTCAAAGGCACATCCTTCTAATGTAAAGGTAATTCATCTCCAATAAATTACAGGGAATGTGAAGAATGCCTAGAGATACAGTGATAACGTGCTGTAAGTATGACAGGAAATGTATGAGGAGTCACCATGGTACAAAGGGAACAAACTGAAAGGACAAAGATCTTATGCAGGAACAAAGTATTTTGGTTGCTGAGAACTTCAGCAGAGCAGATTGAAAAGAAATACCAACCCTAGTGCTGCTATTTACAAACAGCAAAGGCTGCCAAAAGTAGTGATGTATATACAGGGCTTGCACCAACCTAAGGAATTAATGACAGGTAAAGTCAGAACATGTGGCTTCCATCCAAGGAATCTGAAGGAGCTAAAGAATTGCTAACTGAATTCTTATTAAAATTTAGGTGATTAATCAGGAAAATGTAATCTGATAGAGCAAAACTGAAGATAGTCAGCTTCAGGCAAAACAGTTGGGGGGAAATGGTTCTAAGAATGATTCCAGAAATTAGAATGGTGAACCTTACTTCAGTGTCAGAAAACTTAATTGTTAAAATCATTAAAAATTCAAAAATCCACAAAACCAAACAAGTAAACAATTGTAAAGAGCTTTTATGGAATGTAATTCTAAGAAGTTGATGTGACTGTTGCAACAGTATATCTTGCTGCTCCAGGAAGTACCTTTTAAAGTAGAATCATATGAAAAGAATTTGATAGCTAAGGTGAAACAAAGCAAACACAGGGGAGAAACTAGATTAGAGATGGAAAGAAAAATATTTCATCAGGAAAATAAACCAGTCAGTGGAGCATCATAGGATTTTTGTGGATGTCACGAAGTCAACGCACATGCCACCTCTCGTTCTGAAGCAGTACAGCAGCATTTGCAAAATAGCACTAGTAAGCAAGTCTTAATACCTGAGATGAACTGTAGGCTGCTCTATGTGCTTCCCTTCCTGCACCACGCCAAACCACGGAGGTGGTCAGCAGTGGCAGAGAGCTTTATGTGTGGCACTGTATTGTGAATTATGTTTGGAGGAGAGGCTAGAAGTTGTGACTAATGACATCCCAATTTGCTGATGAAACAAAATAAAGCATTTTATCACTACATTTCAAAGATAAAAAAAAAAAAAAAAAGACAATGGCAAACACAGGAAAGGTCAAGAGGGAAAATGGAAGTGATTAGAGGCATGTGGGGAGCTTCTTTACAAGTAAATTAACAAGAATGGTCCAGATTTGCAGCTGATGAAAATTGGCATGGTTCCACTAGAATCAATGGCACCGTGCCAATTTACACCAGCAGAGAATCTACCCCAATGCCTTTTTAATATGAGAAAAACAGGGTGATTATAGCACAGACCTAGAGTAAAAGAGCAACCTAATTACAAAAGCAAGGATGCAAAGGTTAAGAAGTGCCAGAATTGATATCACATTTCTTCTTTAGAGCTGTCATCTTTTTTGTGTAGATTGTTTAAGATCAGTTTTATAGTTAACGCAAAGTCTCTTCCTCTTTTTTTTTGCATAGGTTTCTCTTCTTGAATTCCAGTTTGCTCCAGTCTAGCCCTTCCTCCTGCCTTCTCCCAGTTCCTGTTCTGTGCTCCTTTGGCATGGCATTTGCTTATCTGTTCTGATTAGGTGCCACAGAGTCAAAAGGGGAGCAGTTGAAGCACAGGAGGCAGCAGGAATGCCTCTACAGGCATCAGGTGTACCTGCTGGTCAAGCCCAAATATGTTTAAGGTAGGGAACTTAGAGGAACTCAACTCTTGCCAATACATCTCTGAAACATGGGGTTAGTGCGGGCTGTGAAGTCTTCCAGGAAAACTAGGTTAACACTTAGGTGTTCGGCCCCCACTGAATTTAAGGCAGGCACTGGTATCCCCTGGCTGCAGAGAAAGTCCTATGTAGACTTTCAGGAAGAGGGTAGAGAGCAGTCAGTCAACTTCTGGTGTTACAATATGGTCAATAGGATTTGATTCTCAGAGCTTTGGGAGGATGGAACACATTAGCAATAGACAGAGGCTTCCAAATCTGCCAACTGACAAGAATCCCTCAAGCATGTGCAGAAGGATATGCCCAAATTTTATTTTTCTTCTGCAATTGTGACACCAAAAGTATCAGTGAAAGGCACCATAATTTGAATGTAGACAAAGCATTTTTACCATGCTTACAAAACTTTTGCAGAAACTTTCGCAGAAACTTTCCAGAAAATTTTCTTCCTGAGACAGGAACCTGGCACAGAAAACAGCTAAAGTTTGGCAAGCTTATAAGCAACTGAAAAAAATGTAATAAAGTGGTGTTAAACCACTTAATTATAAAAATAGTTACCACATAAATAATTTGCATAGTGAAGACATGCTTGATGCAGCTAATTGCATTTCCTGATATTACCCAAAATAAAACATGAGTTAATGAGAGGGAAACAGAAAGTTAATGAGAGTTAGTAAGATAGAAGAAAATGTGCATAGAGACATATCCACATGGGGGAGAGAGAGGGAATCTTTTGTAGGGCAAGCTGCTGCACAGAGTAGTAATTCCTTCTGTAATTCAATTTCTCCCCATAAAATTTCCTCTTGTTTTACCAATCCCTCATTATTTTATAAATTCTTATTATAATCTTTCTTCTCATTTGCCCTTGCCTCCCAACCTTATATTATTTTATTTTTATAGTTTGAGTGGAATGTCATTCAAGAAGTCAGTGTGTCCATCTTGGAGAGGAGGGGGTGGCTAAGAATCTGTGCACTTGCTGGGCATTGTTAATAACTGTTCTCAACTTGTGTGCATATCCAGCTTAATAGGGTATAAGCTGATTTTTGGGGATAGTTACTGACGAACAATTTCATTTCAGACAATTAGTATTCAAAAAAGAGTAATAGGTAGAATTAACAGTACCTATGGCAGCCATACAAGTTCAGATAAAACCAAGATTTTTCTCTTAGCACTGAATAGCACAATAATAGATATTTTAAAGGGATTGTTTCTTCTTCTAAAACAGAAGTCACAAACAGCAGGCCAAGGGAGGTGATTCTCCCCCTCTACTCTGCTCGTTGGAGACCCTACCCAAAGTGATGCATTCAGCTCTGGGGCCCCCAGCACAAAAAGGATATGGACCTGTTGGAGTGAGTCCAGAGGAGGCCATGAGGATGATGAGAGGGCTGGAGCATCTCTCCTGTGAAGATAAGCTCAGAGTGCTGGTGTTGTTCAGCCTGGAGAAGAGGAGGCTCTGAAGAGACCTTACAGTGGCCTGCCAGTACCTAAAGCAGGCCTACAGGAAAGGTGGGGAGGGACTCTTTGTAAGTGCATGCATTGATAGGACAAAGGATAATGGATTTAAACTGAAAGAGGGTAGATTTAGATTAGATATTGGGAAGAAATTCTTCATTCAGCAGGTGATGAGGCCCTGGCCAGTGATGCCCAGAGGAGCTGTGGCTCCTCCATCCCTGGCAGTGCCCAAGGCCAGGCTGGATGGGGCTGGGGGCAGCCTGGGCTGGTGGGAGGGGGCCCTGCTCATGGCAGGGGGTTGGAACTGGATGGGCTTTATGGTTCCTTCCAACCCAAACCATTCTGTGATTAATATTTTAGAAGCTAGTCACAGTGCACATTGGTGCACTCATGTGTCCTAGCTTTTCTAACATTTCTTATTTAAACAGTTAAAATATAGTGAGGCTATATCATCATCCTCCCTTTAGAACTACTTAATGGATCTAATATTTATAATTAGAATTTATCTTAGTAAGGTAGAAGATCCAATAGAAGATTTATTGTATAGGAAACACATAAACACTGTTGCTAATATTGTGTTAGTGTTGTAGCTATTGTGCCACTTTGAGGCTTATGTGTCTCAGAGAAAATAAACATTTATTCCAAGAACATATGTTTATCTAATAAAAGTTATTAAGTCTCTTTACATATATTCTCCCTCCTAAATAGTGCTTTGCATTTTTTTAAGGTTATACTTCAGTCTTGGAAGAATGAGTTTAAAGTCATACATTCTGTCATAATTTGCTAACATATATAGTCCATGTGATTCAAAAAGTAAATCACAATTTAGGTTTAGCTTTTAGATGGTCAATACCAGTGGAAACGTAGCTGAGCAGTTCTTGTTGGATGAGATTTTCTCCAATGTTTAAGCCACCAATAAACCCCCTAGTTAAGCCCTTCAAAGAAACTTAAGAATTGACTGATGGGAGTCACATGGTTAAATCAGTGCTTGTTATTCATAATTTATTCAATGGTTGATGGAAAAAAATTGTCCAATTATTTGACAAATACTGCTTGGCAAGATGATTTACAGAGAATAATGCAACTATTTGTTGAAGAATTTAAAGTGACAAAAAATGCCAAAATTACGGCCTTTATTCTCAATGCAGTGATTAGAGCTGATTGAATGATATTCAGACAGTTTGACTAATTTTGAATAGTCCTTACACAGGCAATATTCCCATTGACTTCAGCTGGAATTTTGCCAGAGCAAGGACTACAGGATTGGACCTTTGAGTGTAAATGTCTTGAAAGGGTCCCTTTATAAAGCAGCAGCTTAAATTCTGAACTGCAGTGAAAACCCATTTTCACTTCTGTTACTTTGCCTGCTCTGTGGAATTGCTCTGTATGAATGTTAATCCCATTCCCTCTTTATCAGTAGAGGGTGCTATGGGAGTTTTGTGCTCTCCAGTAGCCTTTTGTTTATGCACAGTTCAATCTAATTTAAGTAGAACTGACCATTTCAATGGGAGTCAAGTGTGTATTTAAATGGTGTGTGGGAGAGCCATAATTTAATGGCAAACCATTTCCTTAATTGATTCAAGTTAAAGAAGGGAGACGTTTTAAAGTGGATAGTTTCAGATTCCTGGCCCCTACCCCCATACCCTCCTAAATGGGTCACTGAACATTGTCTTATACTCTTGTGTGATAAATGATAGAATTTTCATGTATTTTTGAAAGGCAGGTTTGGTATTCCAAGTTATTAGAAACACATAATGAACTAATATTTTTGTGTTCTGTGACTTTTTAAGTTCCTGAATTTTAGTAGAACTTTAACACAAAAAAGTGTTTACAAATCCCTGACATGAAAATACTCAGAAGTAGAAAAATGGTTTTTGGTAAGCCACTATATCATGGTATGTAACACGAGTGTAAAGGTTGTCAAGTCAAGTGTAGAGAAAACAGAAAATACATAGACGTTCTTAATTCTGGTAATTTTTCCGATTGTTCATCTACATCCCAACAGGGATATTAAATTACATGATTGCATAGTTACTTTTTTTCTATGAGGTCTGCGCCTTTAGCACATACAATAGACACCAATGAATAGGAGCTTTATTAAATGTTTCTTTTTATCTGAATTGCTCAGTGTATGACACTGAGTTATTTGCTGCACACCGTTCTATCCAGAATTGAATGCATGATTATCGACTTCCTCAAGTACCTTTCTATAGCACTGCCATAAGAGGGTGGTTTATTAATGCTTTGATTAATCACAGTTTAAAGTATTTGCTATTTAACAGACAGGAACAGAAAAAAATGGTGAAATGCAGGATAAAAGTGATCACTAATTTTTGTCAATTTAATTTAAGATGCCTTAAACGTGACACATTTCAGAATATTTTGTGCTTCTAGCTTCTAGTAGCCAAAGCAGATCTGTAGCTGATTCCTGATGCAGTTGTGAATCCTCAGCCTTTTCATAAATCAGATTCTGTGATCTCAGAAAATCTGTATTTTCAGAAAATAAGGGCCATACAGTCAGTATTCAGCAGTGAAAAGTTCAGGACAATTTAGTCAGCAGCATGCAGGCTGTGGTCAAAACTGAACAGCCTCCAGAACCTGTGGATGACATTACATCTTTTAATCTTGAGACCATGTTTTTTCCTTTCCTCATGCTCTGCCTGCCTTTTGACTTCTGCTGTAAATGAGAGAGCATCTTAAAGATAGCAGTTTTATTTCATGCATAGCTGTGGTGACTTCCCAGTCTATTGGCCACTTGCTACACTGAATGAAATGGTTTTATGCAGACAAACATCCAATAGTTAAAACTAGGAAGCTGCTAAGGTAGAGTTAAGGAGGGACTCCAGAGCCCTGGTATTTCTGTTTGGGTTTTAACATTTATAAAGTCACCATTTTGAGGGAAACAAAACTTCCAAATAATTGGAAAGGTTGTTGTGAAGCTGCATACCTATCCACATACCTATCTCATATCTGAGATCCTTGGGCCAAAATCCTTGGATGCACTGCATGGTTGGCTGTCATTTTTTTTTTTCTTTATTTGGCCCAGCTCCTGCTGCATGCTTTGTAATTGAGTTGTTTTATCCAATCATCCCCAAACCTTTCTGCCTGTTCCTCATTCCACTGTGTGTAATTTGCAATATTCCTTACTAACTCGACTGAGGAGAGGAAGGGTAACAGACGGATGCAATAAAAAGCACAGAGGGAAGAAAATTTACTGCTTTCAGTCCTAGGCAGTGGGTCTGGTGGCTGCAAGCAGGCAGAAAGGCTTGCAAAGTTCTGCAGGGAATGCAGTATGGGGAGGATGGAGTATGCACAGTCCAGCTGGCCCAACAAATTTAAGTGGGTGGAGCATGCCTCTTATTATCTGCTATACAGTTAAAATTTCCACTCAGTATGTGTAGGCAGATTCAGAAAAGCTCAGAATTTGGCTGAATATGTGGACATTTTCACAAGAATAACAGCATATTGATGCTACAGCAACTACTATGCCATGTTTCCAAATCTGAGTCACGGAGTGAGCTGTAGCATCTCCACCAAACAGCTGTAAAAGGTGCTATTTCTTAAAAAACAAACAAATAAAAACAACAAGAAAAAAACATCAGGGGGATGGGGGGATTAATCGCTGAGAAAACAGAAATGTTTTAGCTCAGATTTCCTCAAATACTTCAGCCTTAGCCAGAGGTATTTTCAAAAATTTCAGTCTGAACCTTTACAATTTGAGGAGGCTGTGAACTCCTGGAAAGACTGTCTTTTAATGGGAACTGTGGGACAGGCCTTGTTTAAGAGTACTGTCCTCAGCACAGTACTTAGGGTGTTGTCTATTTTAAACTCTAAGCTTCTGCTGGTGAGAACACTTTGTATGTTACTTTTGTAGTGCCTCCTCTTTCACTTAGAAATACATATTTCAATGTACTCCAGTCCGTGTTAGTTCTATTTCACACACAAATTTGGTTTCCTCTGGCACAATCAAAAGCCCTTTTATTATGGGTTTGAAATGCAAAGGTGACTTCCATATTGTCCGAGACTGCTGTTAGAACAGGAGTAAGCTGATGAGTTTTCAAAAAATGCTCGTAATAATAAAAAAAAAACTTTCTAAATTGAAGACTATTCATCTTTTGTTTGATGCTGGCTGTAACTAATCAGTGTTCTTCAATTCCAAGTGTATTTGACTAGAAATTTTGCTATTGTTCATTTTCATTGTTATATTCTGAGTGCTTCCAATAACCAAATTTTCTCATAGGTTGAGTTAATGTCATTTCTGCTTACTGGTCTCTAGAAGGCTGTCTTCCTTTCCAGCTACTAAATAGAGATGTTATTGTTAAGGATATTATAATTGTGTCATGGCTTTTAAATACAGTAATTCTGTATTTAGGATAGTATTTTGTAAAAGTGATACTCTTGTAAAAGTGACACTCTTTTTAAACCTAATGCTAGAGGAAAAGGTGTGGCTTGTTATTTCTTTTTATTCAGTGGGGATTTTAAGTGATGATCTGTACTAGAAAATTTCCTAGCAAATCTGTTACCCCAACAGGACATTTATACTGAAGGGACTAGTAACATTTAGTCAATGACCAAGCCCATCGGTATTTAACTTGAAAACAAGGCTGTTCAAAGCATGTCTGTATCTATAATTCAGCTGTGGAAGAGAAAGAGGTCAGATTTAGTTATTTTAGAACTCTTATTTTCTTAGGGCCTGATCCACACCCAGTGTTGACCCCCCACCTTTGGAGCTTTGGATGGTGAACTGTGATGGTTCATTTGTGTTACGTCTTTAGAGATGACTCAACCAAAGCTTGTAGACATCCCCCAGTATTTTTTTTTTAAACTGAAATATTGTGTATGTTTTTCTGTCTCTAAAAGTCTCTAAACCAAGCTTTCTTGCAGGGGTCTGTAGCACACAAAAATTTTCATTTTATTCATTTTTACTGTTGTAAAATCTCTTTAACCTACACTTCTGCATATCCAGAATATGCATTCCTAGTTTGTTCAGGTAACTTGCAAAATTATTGGCACCAAACTTAATGCTGATTCTTGCTTTTCTTTATTTTAATTGTTGTCAATCTTCTGCCATGCAGTATGTTTGTATTTGCTTATATTGAGTGAGAGCAGAAGTTGTCCTTATGGAGACCTGCTAATCACTTCCCTTTGCCCTACACTTTTCCATTCACAAAGGCCTTCTTTCTTTAATATCCTCTGTCCAATAAACAGCTCCTTGCCAGTGCAGGGGATGTTAAACTTTTAGATTAGGTCATCAAAGGCCTTCTTAAATCTCAGGCAAGTTATATCTAAATTTGTTTGATATCAACATTTATCAGACTCATATTGCATATAGTCATCTGATTGTTTTCCCATTCCCATATCTCAAGTAATATTTCTGATATCATTCTACTAATTCTGTTTCTTTTTCAGCTTACTGGTAAATAAGATTCCCCCCCCCCCTTTTTTTTTAAATTATTTTATGTTGAAAGCATTTGAGCATTCTTATCAAGAAGGATGGGAAAAGGAGGTGCCACAGAAGGAAAAAAGCAGAAAAGAATGGAAAGAAGCCTCATTATCTCCCACACATAAATGGTTTATAATTAAGAGTCACAGCTTCATGTGGAAGGAATATATTTGTTCTTTCATTACATCATAAATGCAATGTAATATAATTTTGTCTGGACATAGTACAATACATAAACTATACCTGTAAAGTATTTATTAACTATCCATGTACAATAGTGTTGATCTGGATTTTGGCTTGAACACAAAAGTAACTATAATATTTTGTTCACAATGATTCAAAACCTTCAGAGAGTCTGATCTTTCCAATCTAAGTCATTTGGACAACACAACAAAATCAAAAGATGTTCAGAGGGCAACATGGATTAGAATGCAAAAGTGGGTGCTTGCTTTCTGATAAACCTAAAAGACTGTGAATAAAATTCGGTAAAACAAATTGCAAAAAAAAAATAAGGATTTTCTTCATATGATTAAGTTCACTAATTATCTTGCCTGCTTCTATCAGGAGGAACCAGACAAAAGAAGACTTCTTGCATATATATGCTAGTGTGATTCTTCCTTATTTCCCAATAAAACCTTACAAGGAATTGGGACCTAAAATTCTAAGTCCCATCTGTCTTCTCCTTGATGCCAAAGGTAGACTGGAAACTACCAAAATATACCCCCTTTTATATAAACAGCATAGGAAATTCCAATTTCTCCTGCTTATGGAAGCTTAGACTTTGTTGAAAGGCCACCTGAGGTCATTATGTATTACATTATCTCCCAGTCACTTTATCCCAGGAATTCCAGGAAGTCATTTATCTCATGATTCAATAGCCTTTGGTCAACAGCTTGTACTCTGTACAAAAAGTAGATAATGGCCACTACTAACAATATTGTCATGGGAGTATAGGTTGTAAATCCCTCCCAGGAAGCTGGGCAAATGCTTGAGTATTTAGCATTAATATTTGAGCTAACTTCATTGAAGGTAGCTGGTGCAGGTCCTTGTGTGTGGCAATGACAATGGAGTAGACATTGTGCCAATGCGCGTAAAGTTTAAGGAGATGTTTGCCAGCATAAACTCCACTCATTTAACTACCAGCCATGTTTCTCTAATGTGAAAAAATTTGATGGAAAAAATTGTCCACATTACACAAGCGATTCCATTTCTATTCTTGAATGCTAATCAAGGATGGCTGAAATTTTGTCATTGTGAATAGTATTTCGTAATGCTGATGTTATCAGGTTGCTGCTTAATTCTTCATCTGTCACCTCTGACCTTATCCTAGTGCTGGTTGAATAAATACACACCCTTCCTTGTAAGCATTTACAGAACAGACAAAGAATTTTCTTATATTTAATTTATTTTGTCTGTAATGGCCCACTATCATACTTTAAAGAGCCTCTTGATTTCATATTTCTATCATCCAAGTAAGCAAAAGAACATAGCTGAGATTTGAAGTTCAGAATCATGTAGTGTTTTGATGTTCACTTTTCTCTGCTGTACTGCATTTAAAAAATGTTGTGCTGCATTGAAAAACAAAGAAAAACAAAGTAAATCAGCTTCTGTTACTTTTTTATTTAGTGCTTGGAGAACCTCTGAGAACTGCTTCTGTGGTGACGGAAGTCCGTTGCTTAGTCTCAAGTGAATGAATAACACTGGCACAGAGAGGGGAAGGAAATGCTATCTGTTACTCTGTACTGTCTCTCCCCTCTTTCTGCAAGACTGAGTTAAAACCAGCAGCTCTGGAGAGACAAGATATGGATCTGGATATTGAGATCCATGATTCACACAGCCTAACCCCCACTCAGTTGGTGCTTTTTGTTGTTTGAAAATCCTTGAAGGCCTTAAAGGCAAAAAGCGGCAAGTGTGTTGGGATTTTGGTGTAGTTTGGACTGTATTTTGTTAATGACTTTAAAATGGTAGTAGATGGTAACACCACCTTGGAGCACCTTGTGATTTAGTTTAGATTGAAATGGTCAGCTTAGAACTGACAAGGTTCTTCACAGATTTGGGGATCTCATAATTACGTCTTATTACACAGTCTACTCTTTATCAGGCCTTTGCCATTATGTTCTTGTTTATCTGCCATAATGGGACTCTTAAATACATTAAATTAGTTGGAAGGCACCTCTGAAAAAAAAGAGCAAATTTACTTGAGTATCCAACTCTAAGATTCCAAGCTGGGAAACTGCTTTGCTATGTTTTCACTGATAAGTAGGGAAAAAAAAAAGATTTTTTTTTTTCTTTTTCATTTAAATCTCACTTTAATTATTCACAGTACAAACAAGCTAGGGAACTTTTTTTTTGAGGCAATAATATTCTTAAATAAAATATGGAAATATTTTTTTGATGTCTTTGCAACCTGTCCAGTACCTTCAATTGGATTTGGCTTGGGTAGTGGTATCCTATATCCAACCCTTAAGTAATGATGTGGCGTTATATAATGCTATATTTTGTTGGCAGCCCTAAAACTTTTCTTTCCTGGGAAGAAATTTCCCTGACCAACTTCTTAAAAGAAGTATGTTTTAATATGGTCTCCCTGCTTCTTTTTTCTTCTGTTCAAAGAAAATGTCAGCTCTCTTTACAACTGGCCAGGAAGCATTTGTAAGAGGTTAAGTGATACTACAAATATTCCTTAATTGAGTTTAGATGCATTCCAAGCATTTTTACACCAGCATCAAAGAAGACATCTTTCCAAAGATAAGCAGCTTCTTCTCATATTTCAAAAAATCATCACGTATTTTCATCAAGCTTTCAGGAATGAAAGCTACTGGACTGCAGTGTTGTCATAATAAAAAAGAAAGGTGCACACAGAAGTACTGTGATCCAAAGGTGACAAGTGCTGAACAAATAGCGCGTGAAGACTTCTTCCTAGCTGACAGCATCCGTCTCCATCAGTTATTGCTCTTGTACTGGTTCAGATATGTTTGATCAACTTTCAGATGATTATCCTGGCAGGAGCAGGTGAAAGCAGTCATGATACTTTGATACGGAGTAAAGTACAAGGCGGTCTGAATGAACCTTTCATTAGCAGCTGATGCTCAGTTGACAGTGAGATTCATATGAGGAAGAAGGGCTGAAAACAGCTTTCCCTCCTTTATGAGAGGTTTGGTCAGGGTAGTGTGAGTGTAGCAAACTTCTACTGACTGACTTGTGTGTCAACACATCTGGTATTCAGATTTACCATTGCCAGAGGTGAGCATAGAAGGAAGGCCTTCTGTTATTTTTCTACCATTTTTTTTTTTTTTATTAGCACCTAATATTTTCAGTTAACTTGAGTTTAATTTTTAAAAGCAGCTCTGAAACACACCTATGACCATGACAAAACCAATACATTTGTCTGTGTGCAATTTTGAAGCATCCCAGTTTCAAGCAGCTCAAACTAAAAAACAACTAAATCTTCCCAACAAAATGTGGACTACATTGGTAGTAATAATGTTATCCACGGAAATAAATCTCTCTCTCTCTCTCTCTCTCTTTTTTTTTTTTTTTTTTTTTTTTTTTTCCCATTGTAAAATGTTGGGCAGATTGATTCCAATTTCTGTGTACATATTTTTTTTTTTTCATAAGTATTCACCAAATTGTTCATGGCCATTTCATTTCCTTTAATTTTACGGCTTTTTCTCGTCTATTTCCCTGCTGTGTCTCTGTTCCTCACTGTGTACTTTAGGGTTGGTTGCCTGGTACATGGGATAATGGTTTTGCTAGATAAGAGTTGTTGATGCACATCCCAAGATGATCACAAGTATGAGACTTAGAGACATTTTCAGTTTGTGCAGACGAAGATGAGTTCAGGTGAGTAAGTGTGAATGACTGATAAAGAGACCTAATTAGTCTGAATAGTTTTTGGAATGTGAATACTTAATTTTTCTGTATGTAACTAGTTCTACTGTCAGCATTGAAATAGATGAGGTCATGCCAGTATCTCCAGTGGGGTTATAATATCACTGTGTGTTTTGTTTAAAAACTCTTGGAACCTGCTACTTGTTTGTTTATTTGTTTATTCAAAGCCAAAAGCCAAAGGCCCCAACATATGACTGAGTATCAGGCTAGTGGTGTATTTGTATAGCCTTAATAGTTGTGTCTCTTTTCAACATTCACCTGATCTCTTTGTCTGGTGTTATAATTTCATGCCCCTTCCATTTCTTGTTCCTGACATCCTACCATTTGTATCTTCTAATCTGTGTCCATCCCTTCATCACCTTTGATATATTACAATATTATTTGACCCTAAACTTTGAGTGATGTAACCTAGCTTAATGAGATGGTGGGGCTTAGCTGGCTGCTAATTAGCTGCTGACAGTTGTTATCCAACACATTTGAGAAAGAAATGCTTTTTTTCACACCACTTTACATTTTATTTTTGCATTTTATCAAATATTCATATTTGGACACTATTATAACTCATTAAAATTCTTTCCTCCACTACTCAGAAATTATTATTATTTTTTAGTAAATAAGTGATTATGCAGGCTTTAAAGTTTGTAATTTTTGCACTTCCTGCTCCCGGTTTCCTCACTGAGACAAATTCTTTGGTTATTATGAATCGCCAAGAGTGAGGGAAGATTGAACAAAGTTGGTGCATTATGAGAGATAAAGGTTAGTTGGAGACGTTGAGACATGAAAAAGACAGGGTACAAATGGCAACCAAAGCTATAATCTGAATTGTTTACCAAGCCATGTTTCCACAGATGCATGAAAATCTCCTCACCTGAATAAAAGATAATCAGAAAAGATAATCAGATATTAAAATAAAATTCAGATTCTTAAGGCCCTATATATATATACATATATATATATTATTATTTTTTTTAATGCTAAAAACAGGAGCTCTCATGAATAATTTATTTATTTATTTATACAACAGAGGAAGGATCCCATATCTTATTCTGGATGCCTTGACACAATATTCTTCAGTAAGGATGTGAAAGTAGAGTTTTTGTCCTGTATCAAAAGATAGTTACAGAAAGCACAATAAAATACAAGTGGTTAACCCCCAGAGGCAGCACCCTCAACAATGTATTCCTTTAGAGAAAAAATCATTAGGTGCTAAATAGCCTCAGCACCTTTGCTTTGTTCTGGGCTTGTACACTCAGGTTTGCAGTGAATGTCTGATTAAGAGCTCTGATACCATTAAAGTTTATTATCTTGGTTGTTCATTTTTATGGTCTTTGTCCACTACTTGTACAAATACCCCTCTGTTGTCCTGACAAACTGCTTTAGCAAAAAAAGATTGTAGAAGGAAGAACCTTTGAGTAATCTGGTTTTGTACGTCCTGTAAAAATGAGACTGCATTTTTCAGTTTTTTTTTTTTTTTTCTTTCATTCATTTTTTTTTTTCTTTTTCCTGAGGAAAGTTTGTTGTGGTATATTTTAAATCGTTTGGTTGTAGCGTAGTGCTCAGGTCAAGCATACAGAATTTGTATGGGATAACAGAATCTTGATTCAAGGGGGATAAATAAATTAATGATCTTTCCCCAAATTCTAACCAGTATTCTCTGGATTCTTATTTATCTTCTGACTGCAGTGAAAATGGTCTTGAGAGCAGTGGAAAGCATCTTAAAAACAGGTATAACCTGCGGCCAGCCAAAAGCTGTGTGGTGAATAGATTCCTCCTTGCTCCTCATTGGTGATCAGTGATACATTATCAAAATGAACAGAAATATTTAAATCAGTTTAATGACTTTAAGAAGGGATAAATAGGACTGTAGCACACCACAAGCACAGCCAGTAGGTATAACTCAGGAGATTCAGGAGATGGTGCTGTAAAAGCATGAAATAAATTATGGTTCTTACATCCTGAAGTGGAGAGCAGTTAAGTGAGATGCATTTTTTGTGAGTATTGTGAATATGAAATGAAATGAAATCAATTTTGACATTAGAAGATGTACACATAAAGTGTACATCTTATTTTATTTTATTTTATTTTATTTTATTTTATTTTATTTTATTTTATTTTATTTTATTTTATTTTATTTTATTTTATTTTATTGATGTTGGAACATTGGAGCACAACTTGGAACTTCTATCCCTAAAATGGATATATTTATTGGCAATATTAATTGAAGAAAGAATAGAAAGCCAAAAGGCAACCAAAATACTTAAGTAACAACTTCAGGCACTATAACAGTTGAAGTAGGGGGTTTTTCTGAGAAGCAGCATTCTGCATTCCCAAAGCAGATTTACTCGTGATTTTAATGGTGAATCATTTCATAGGAAACTTCAGCAGCACAGAATAAGATGCATCTCAGGTTTGAGACATCTTGATTGTAAGAAGGTTTGCCTTACAGTGACATTCTCTGTGGTGCAGAGGCCTGCCTGGTTGCAACTGTCATTAAATAATGGCAAGATATTATGGTGGCAGCATAGACACATAAGATTCTTGTGCCAGAATATTTGTAACAGAACGTAGTAGAATTTGTCATAGAATGCTTTTTTCTTTCACTTGTGTTTACTTCTATGGTAAATCCTTTTGCCTGCACAGCTAAAGTGATCATTGCTAATTAAAAAGCACTAAAACATGTATCGCCTCTTCAGGCTATCCTGTTTCTCAGCATAACATCCAACACTTCATGTCTATTTTTCTTCTCTGAGGCTGACTCCAAGGGATTTTCTTCAGTCTTCCTCTTCAAAAGAAAGACACCCAAGACTTTTCTTATGGCTTATGTCCACAAAAATCTAAAGAGAGATCAGGCAGAAAATGTAAATACCACCATTTGCATAGTCTAAAAGTGTAATCTCCACAGTAAGGCTAGTTAAAAGTCTCTGTCTTATCTAGGTGGCTATCCATACTATGTTTTATTCCAAAAATGCCAAGTATATGAGGATTAGTGAGTGACTACTTTATCAGATAGCTGGCATCAAATAGCTGAGCAAGATGTCCGAACTTCTGTGATTCACTGGAGCTGTTTATATTTTCCCAGCTGGAGCAGGCATTCCTCTGTTCTCAGAAAGCAGGGAGGGAAGCAAACCACACTTCCAAATCCCATTTACTTTCTCCTTTCCCACAGGAGAGAATCACTTTGTTGAGAGAAGAGGTGGTTAGAAGTTAATTGCAATTTAATTACTCCACATGTGTATGTTTGCAACTGAAGGAAATGACAGCCTCTCTGCTACTGTTTTCAAGCCTCAGAAAAGGTCCAACGAGGCTTTCAAAGATGTCTGTAAAATTAGGGTGCACTTTTTGACACGAAGTTAAGCAGGTCTCCCAGTCTTCCTCTCATAAATGTCATACAGCAAAGTGCTTTTTTTCTGGCATGGAAAGGCGTTGTGTCTCTCATTAAAATGGAAAGTTTTCTGAGATATCACCTGGATATTTTCATATCAGTTAACAAAACTAATGAAAATATTACTAGGTTTACTTATTATTTCTGTGATGGTGACATGCAGGATAGGATCTTCTTTCTTCCAGGTGTTATTCTAATATGAAATAAATAGGCAGACCATTTCCAAAAGAACTTAAAATCTTAAATATTTCTTTAAGGGACATTTTTTCAGACAAACCACTGCAAATCTAAGCTATTCTATGGCCATGGTCTATTTAAAAAATACTATAGCTATAAGGTGGATAAAAAATGCCTTTCAGCATTTATTTTTATTTTTATTTTTTTTATTTTTTATTTTTTATTTTGCTGTTAACTTGAAAATACCATTCTTGTAATATGATTTTTATTATTAAAATTAAGGACCGGCTTGATTTTACAGGACTGGATATAACTGGGTTTTATATAAGTTTATACAGTGAAGTTAAAGAATTTACCTGAATTTGAAAGCATGTGTGTCCATATAAGATCATAGTTTACTAAATATATCTGTACAGAAGTGGTGTGAAAATGTGTGTAACAAAGTAAATGTTGGAACCAGCATTTTCTGGGGAGATTGATGTGTAGTAATTACAGCATAAAACCAAGTTTCAGGAATCAAGTACTGCTTTTTTTGTTGTTGTTTTCTTTGTAAAATGTTTCAAATTCTTGTGTGAAAAGGCCTATCTAAATGCTAAGTATTGGCTTGTTCCCATTTCTTCCGCTAGCTCCTTGTTTGACCAAGGACTAATAATCACTTAGCTTTTGTATGTCTGAGTTTACTCATGAATTTATTCACTATGAGTATTGTGTCAGAGGTGTCTTTAAGTTCCATTTCTTTTTGAATCTGCAGATGAAAGGCTTTATTTTAATAACTATCTAGTTCCTGAAGCAACACCGGCATATTAGGTAAAAACAGTACACAGTTTTTATAGTTTCTTACTAAGCCTTGAATATACCTTACAAAGCTATTTTCTGCTTCATATTTAAAGATAGGGAAGGACAGATATTTGCTACTAGAGCTTTTGAAATATAAGAAGAGCTGTTGGTAACACAATCGATGCATGTACAAACAGTGCTCTGCAAGGCTCCAAGCTTGTGGACTACCCATTTTAAACTGCAAACCTGACCAAATTTGGCCTTGGACATCCCTACGGAACAGTTTGGCTCTACCTGGACAAAGTTCTCATGGCAAGTGGCAAGAATAATACTTTGTACTTGCAATGCCTTTCCACTGGAATAGATCTTAGTAGTGCATTTTACAGGTGAGGAAATAGAGAAGAAAGGAGAGGCTGCAAAGCAATGAGACACTAAAGCACATCTTTATTATGAATGATTGCTCTTTAACTTAAAATTAAGAATTTGCTCGCATGTTATGCAGGTCTGGGGCCGACTTGCCTGTTAAAGGTCATACAGCAGATGGTTCCAGAACTAAAACTACTGGGATCTGTTGAGTCTCACTATTCTGTTCTTTTCCTCGATCTTTTACTGGTAAGAGCTGCAGAAACAAGCAAACACAGTCATTAGAAAAGAATAAACCTGACCAGCAGTTGTTTAACACTTTTCTCTTACAAAATATATTTTCCATCTTTACTAGCATTAAGCAAACAAGAAACACTGATGGTCATGGAAGAGATCATAGTACAAGAAAAAATGCAGATAAGAGAATTATACGCACAATTTAAGGCTATATGCGCATCGAAGAAAGACCATTGAACTTTTTCGGGAAGAAAAAAGTTTCATTAATAGTGTGACATTGAAAGATCAAGTGGTTATTATGCTCTTGAATATGATTTGACATTAATCCTCACTAATGCTAACTAATGCTTTGTGCGTGCAGCTATATGACATACATATGTGCATTTGCCATATAATTCTGGCAGACCAACCATTTTGTTACAAAAAAGTATTACAGTTCAACAGACACTTTAAAAATCACATATTTTTCTGCTTTTATAAGGAAGATGTAAATTGTTAAGCGCAGTGTGTTTGCACAGTTAAGATATATTACTAATATCAAGTTGCCCCAAAGTACAGCTTTGGGCTTTGGAAGGGACCAAATGGTTTCAGATTTTTTTTTTTTTTTTTTTTTTTTGACAGGATTAAAGAATGTAAAGGACTATTTGTACTAAACAGATTAAGCTGTTAGTAAACATGTCCCCTTTAAATTAAGTGGTGGTGAAGACAAAGAAAGTGCTTTGTTGTTGTCAGCTGGATTTGTCTTAAGTCAAATGGGCAAACAAGTTAAACATCAGGCCTCTTTAAATCCCTAATGGCAGTGCAGATTAAATCTGAGAAGGTCTGTAAAATGAGTCAAAAATTAAATTGCTTTACTTCCTTCCCGTTTACTTTGGCTAAAGCATTTTTCTTCTTCCTTTTATTTTTCTTTCTTCTCTTTTTCTCTTCTCATGTAGCTTTAGAGAACTTTGTTTTCAAACTGCATTAGCATACAGACAAATATTAAACAAGAATTTCACTTCTCTGCAGTCTTGTCACTTGTGATGAATACATCCTTGCTCAGTAAGTGCTGGTGACACATCATTGTGGCAGCTTCTGCCTCTCAACAGAAGGATAATTAATCTTGCTATCAACACTCCTCAACAGGGGTAGCTAGTTCAAAGTTTTATTCCATAGAGCTGCTTTGTGTGAGGTGGGATTCCTTCATTTGAAATGGCTGCCTTTGAATCATGGCCTTCCTGTGATTGGCTTTTCTTTAATGCTGGGAGTGTTGATCTTTGTGGGAACAACAAAATGAACAGGCTTTGTGTTTTTCTGACCTGGCATTTTTATGCCTTAATAAACTGGGTGGGTGCAGCATGCAGTTCAGAAGTGACACCAAGAGCTAATGTAGCCTAGTACCACTGTGGAAGTGAATTCAAGGTGGTGTGCTATGGATTCACCTTCCATCCTCCTGACTACAATGAAGATTCATGTGGTTTGGTTTCTGGCAGGAAGAGATCCAGGGTGAACATATCACGTACACATTCCAACTATGAGGGGGAAAACATTTTCTATGAGCTGTCCAATGGCTATCATCTTCAGAAGTATTAGAAAAGGGAGAGACTGCTGGTTAGCTAAGAATTTAAGACTGAGTATTCACAACTTTTTTCCCCCATGAATTTCAGCATTCCAGCAGCTCTGTGATGATGAAAATCAACTGAGTATTTGCTCCAATTGGATTTTCATTCAGTCTACTAATGATAAAGGAACCCAACTTCATGCATATTAAAGGAGTGTTGATTGAAGGTCACAGAGGTGTTAGCTGTGGTGTCCTGGCTAAATTCCAGTTGGCTAATTACAATCTGCCTTCATAAAACTCCCTTGTAGTTTCATTATTTAGATCATTAGCTCTTTATTTTTTGTTCCAAACTCTTAGTTTTACTGCTTTATTTCTCTTAAAGAACTTTCACTATTTGATATGTTGGTTCATCAGCAGGCAAATAGTGAAACCAACTTTCTGTCCCTTAGAATACAATACCAATAGTACAGATAAGGAATTTAAGGGGGAATACATCTACCTGCAGTAAGAAAGCAACCGTTTTACAATGTCGTGTTGAGCATTCTTTTTTGCAAGTCTGTTGAACCAAGCAGGTCAGATGGGTATGAACTGCTTGTCTCATACCAGTGTCTTTTTCCAAAGGCATGTGAGCCATCTGTGGCCCTTCTAAAGGGATCATGCTGGGAAAAAGATATGAATATATTTTTTATTTAGTGATACAGAATATGGCTGCCCTCCTCTCCAGCCAAACCTCTGTCGGGTCATACTTCCCAAAGCTCCCTTCTCTGCAGGAGAAGGATGAGTTTTGTTCTTGGTTTTCAACTCAAGCAATCTTGTTACAGCTTGCAGAGTTGATCCATAAACCTAGCTGGCATTTGTCATCTGAAGCAGTTTTCACTCTTAATATGGGCCACATGTCAATGGTGTTGCCTAGCAGTAACAGTTTGGTGAAAACAGCATGAAACTATCATGAAGTTTGCATTTTGAGTCATGTTTTAGGAACAATGGGCCAAACCTGCTGCTGCTGTAAGCAAAATCATACCACTACACTTATGTTAGTACTGATTAATCCCAGCTAAGAACCTGGTTAAAGTCTGAGATCAAATTTGTCTGTGGCCTATACTGACTACTTTTTTACTCTGCTCCCAATTTTGGTTACCAAAGGTCCACTATGAACACCGATGGAAAAGAAGTAGTGAAGCAGCTATTTAGAAGTGGGTTCAAATGCAGTTGAAATAATTGGCTCTAGAGATTAGGTCCAAGCTCTTAATTGAAAAAGGGAAGGAAAATGATTTATCAATTATTAAAGATGTTTTCTTTGTACAAAACACAGTTTTTTTTTGTAAGTATATGTGTTTCAATATATTGTTTTGTTGAACTATTAAAGGTAATTGGAAACCGAAGGTAAATGGTGTCACAGAGAGTCAAGAAAGTCATGGAGGAGCTGAGTAGTGTCTGTAGCATTCTGAGCACAGTCAGTTCGCAGGGAAGCCTATCTAAAGATGATTAGCTCTTTACTCACACTTCAGATTGTTTCCAACTGATGATAATTTACCATTTTGCTAAATGTGAAGCAGTATTTGTTTGACAAAGTGCAGTCTTAGAGAGAAGCAGGTAAAGATTCACTACAAAGGGCCTGTCAAAATACTACTAAAATATACTGTCATGATTTTAAACTATTTATTAATAAGCCTATTAATACCCAAGGATTCTTTTTTTGTGTGTGTGTCTTGAGGTTCTGTTAAAAACATCAGTGTTTAAGATGCTATCCACACAGGCTTAATGCCAGGGAAAGCAATCCCATTAAATTGGACCTCATAAATATTTCATGAGGTCCAATTTAAAATTAATCTTGGCATGAAGCCAAACCAGGCAGTATATTTGCTACTGTATTAAAAAGAATCAGCAGATGAGGTATTTTTTCACAATAGTAATCTGACTGGATTTTTGCACAATACCAACAATATTTTTAATAATACAGCTGTTAGTTTTGGCAGGAAGAAATGTGTTTCTTTCATCACCCGTTCATGCAAGGATCATACTGCAACTAGCGTATTTTAAATGGCATAATTCTAGAGGATTTTTTTTTTTTTTGGTGGTGAAATATATTATTATTTTTTTTTTCACCTTGTTACTTGAAAGAACATTGACAGATCTATAACTTAACAGTGACAATGTAGGTTGTTTTGGGAAACAGATATGAAGTTTTCAATTTTCAAAAGGGATTTAGGCAGGTTTTCATTGTAATTTAAGTCTGAAGTACCTAAATCAACTGGGAAATAAAGATTAGGTTTTTAAGTCATTTTGATAAGATTGTGAAATTTACTTCTGGTCACAGTGTTAGTGGGCAAATTGGAAGAGCTGTGATTTGACAGCAATTGAGACTTGGTAAAAATATATCCCTAGGTATGATCGAAATCTAGGAAAGCCTTTATATATTTTTCAGAGACAATGTGTCCTGATTTAGTGCCTCTTTGAGTCAATTGGGGTTTTAATTGGTAGATACAGCATCAGAAGACATAGGCATAGAAAGGGCAACTCATTTACTTTGCTCATTTAGGAGATCAAATGGTTCTGGGGGACTTCCTGATGGGAAAAGAATTCAGGCTGCAAAAAAGTCATTGAAATAAAGAAAAGTCTCCTTCTCTTGGCAATAAGCATCAAATGAGGTCCCTAAATAATTGCTCATTTTTGACAAGAATATTAGAAGATGCAACCTTTTCTGTCTTTCATATATTGCTTGTTCTCCTAATCTGTGACCAAATTCCAGTTTCAATAATTTCCGTTATATGTTTGGAAAACACTTAAAACTGTGTATTTGAGCAAAGGGAATAAATAATAAATACAATGACAATATAAGAGCTTGAGTATCAGTTTGTGTTGTATGGCTTTAAAACTGGTTTAAGGATGAAGAAGAGAGCCTTTTATGCTGAATAATTTCTGGGAGACACTGGTAAGGAACAAGATTACAGGGTGTTTAGTGATGTGCGTTTCAATAAGGCGCAATCACCATTCATATGCATACGTTTCATTTAAATGTATTATATACACTAGCAGATTGGGAGGCAATCCTGAGACATTGAACATAATTTATTTGGATTTGAAGAAAGCCTTTCCTTTTGTGCCTTACAATGGGTTTGATTTACTAAGTCGGGAGACGAAGTGGAAGCAAATTCAAATGGACTTACATTTGACTGAGGAAAGTGGAAGAGCAGTAATATCAATGTGGAAACGGACAAAGGTAATATGTAGGAAATGTCACAGGGTTCATCTCAACTGACTTGCTGCCTGAAATTGTTGTTTAGAACTAATAGAGTGAAGGGGGGAGGGGTGGCTTCTTCAGATAGCAAATCATGCTTCTTGTCTTAGGGTTGAGTTGCATTCTCTTCCAAAGGTGCTGCTCTACCCCATTGGCTATAGATGGAGCCTAGAGACTTAGCTTGGACTAGATGCCTGATCTGAAATTAAAGGAAGTGAATCCCAAATTTGTGTTTTCCTGTGTGTATTATATTATCACGCTGTCTTTATTTTATTGATTACAACCAGTGAGACACCTAAAGGTTCATTGAATTAATCTGGACTGTTCTCTAGTGGGTTCTGTTCTGGCTTCTTTAGCCTTATTGGAGGAAAGGAAGGAGGTGAAATGCTTCCTGTCAAGGAACAGTTACCTTCATCAAACACTATGCTCACTGGCAATACTGGATTGGTTATGTGTAGAAGGACTGAACAGCTTTGGTAACTGGTAGGGATGTTTTGAGGATGGGTGACCTCCAAGCTGACAGTGAGAGCTGGTCACAGCTCAGCAGAGAGGTATGTCAAATGCTTCAGTTCCATGCAATAACATTGAATATTTTAATTTAAGAGTCCATAAGATATGAATAAAAGAGCACATAAAAAACCAGTGGGGCTTGATCCTCCCAAAGAGTGGCTTGTCAGTGTGGGGGTAAAAAAAAGATGTAAACTTTTGAGAAGTAGGAATTTCATTCTTTCGAGGAACTCTAGCCATAAGATTGTTATTGTTTAGTAAAGTTTGGTCAGAGGTTGACTTTTCTTCAGCTTTTCATTTACTTTCCAAAGTTGCAGAATCATGGGATGACAGAAGTTGGAGTTTGTCTAGTCCAATCCTCCCTGCTCAAAGCAGGGTCAGCTAGAACAGGTTACTTGGGGACATGACCAGTTGGGTTTTGAATATATCCAAGGATGGGTCATCCACAGTCTCTCTGAGCAACCTATCCTAGTGCCGAATCACCCTTATGGTATGAAACTTTTCTTATGTTTAAATGGAACTCCTTGTATCTCATTTTGTGCCTATTGCCTCTTGTCCTTTCTCTTTGTACCACTGACAGTAGCCTGGCTCTGTCTTGTGTACACCATCTCATCAGATACTGAAACACATTGGAAAGGTCCCCAGAATGCAAGCATACTGATGCCAGTAAAGTACCTTCTGCTGTTCTCCTCCATGGCTCTCCTCTCACCCACCAAACCAGTCATCTGATGACAGAAAGTTTTAAGACATAATTTCTTTTTCATAAATGCAAGCTGACTTATCCCAGCCACCTTCTTGACCTTTAGATGTGTGGGTATGTTTTCCAGGATTATTTGTTCCATCATATTCCCTGGAATTGAGGTGAGATTTCAAAGTATTCAAAATAAAATTATAATAATTTTAAAACAGATATAGATCTAAAATACATCTCCATTGGTCAATATTTCTATATCCAGGTAAAAGATGAAATAAAATCATTGTGAGGGAGGATTGAAGGGCAACGGAAGGTGTTTTAAAGCTGCAAAGTCAGTAATATGGGTCAAAAACTGAGGTTCTGAGATTCTCCTATGAAGATCTCTGGCTTCCTGGGACTTGAGGTCATCCACAAGATAACAGTGAACAACTATTTGCTGAACAACTATTATCATTTGCTGGGAAAAGGAACCAACAGTACTGGATATGCTTGCCCCAAGTATCTGTTCTTTTTCCTGTACCTGGATGAAAATGACTTATTTTTTAAATATTTTTTAAATATATTTTTAAAATATCCTCATTCTGTGAGAAAAGCCATTGTTATGTATCAGCTGGAAAACAGTAACACAAATGAAAGTTTCTTATGATGGAAGGTCAATTTATTGTATGCACTTCTTTGTGTACGGGAGTACACACAAGGCCATAGTCGTGCTGTTTTTGAGTTTCATCATAGCTTTTAGTGTTGTTCCCTGTCTGACCTGATCTGAATAGAGTAGAGTAAAACAGTACAATTGGAAGGAACCTACAGGGATCATCAAGTTCTTCCACGTTTGAAATTAATGAGTAAACAGTGACATCTCCAAACTTTCTAAAATGTCAGCTGCCCGAGATGACAACATGCACATTTGCTGTAGTGATAATGTATAAACCTATTTCAGATTTCTGGTAACAATAAACATTTCTCTTAATTTAATAAAATAAAGGGTGATTCCAAAGCCTACTAAAATAAATAAAATTAGTTGAATATTATATATTGATTTAGTAAGATTTAGTGAGGAGAAGGTATGCATATGAAGACAGGATTAAGTCATTTTTAATGACAGCAATGCATAAGAAGAAAATTGTCCAAGAAAGTGTAGAGGTGCCCTTAGAAGTGGGACTCAGTGATACATAGTGAAACTCCAGAGTTGATATTAGAGAAATTTGGCACAGTATGAAAGCAGATCAGCATTCCATTCAAGCTGTCATGCTCCCCTTTCAAAAGTAGACTTTTATCTTTTGCCTTCAGAAGAAAAGAATGTGATTTTTGCAACCAGGTGTTTCTGACCATAAGCCAATATTACTAATATCAACACATTAATAATATTATTAGAATATTACACTGTGCATAAGGACATACATAACATTTGCAATTTCATGTGTTAATGAGCTTTGGGGGTAAAGTAGATGTTGAAATACATTTGTATCTCTACAATATATAGCATGAAGTGTCCTGATAGCATGCTACTGTTTCTTCATTATATGGGGTAAGACTTATACCAGATTACCAGCATTCAAAGTTGAAAGAATTATCTTTGGATTTTATTGGGGATTTATTTTTTATTTTTGAATAGAAGGAACTTGTTTTATTGTAGGTAGGCTTTTCTGTGGAAATCATGGAGCTTCAACTCAGATATCCCATTTGTAAGCTACACCTGGAAAAGGCATTTGACTGTGTGGGGTGGATATGCCTTCTTAGGATACTTAGGATAATTCAGGAATGTGTATGAGATACAGGCAATGTACACTGTAATAGCAAAGCTTTTGTTTTTGGAAGTGACTTAGTTTCTTTTGCAGTTCTGGTAATGCTTTACCATTGCTTTTATTCATTCTGTCTTTGGAGCTACTAGTTTCGAAGATGGACACATTGCAGAATTTTGGGGTTTGTGGCTCTGGTAGTTGTGTTATCTGTTTATAATTTAGATATTTAATGCTTTCATGAACTAAAGATCTTTCAATTTTCCATGGCGCATCTAGATTCAGCCAGCAGTTTAATTTGGACTGAGTTTATGGTGTGAGATTTTCTGTCTTTGAAATTATCTCATTTCCCCACTCTTTCTACTCTACAATAAGCCAACAAACCACACTGCCTTTAAACTGATTTCCTCTGCAGATATATTTTTAGATAGACCAGAGTTTTCCTATTATTTATTAACTTAAAGTCTCCTTTGGTTCCTTTTGTAGTTAGGTGGCTCTAACACATTTTGATGTATTTGCATTTCCATATGCATTTTTTTTTTTTTTTTTTTCCAATAAATACTGGGATATGTCTAAAGACAAAATGAATTTCATTAAAATACTTCTAGATAACTCTCTTGACTTAAATGAATAAATAGTTCTCTGGTGCAAAATCCATGGGTCTACATAGATTGAGTAAATATGAAATTTTAAAACATAATAGTTAGAAAAAGCAAGTTGTACCCATATTTGTTAGATATATGGAATCTATAATGTGATTACATTTTGACTTAGAATACAAATGATTGCCTGCATAGACAGGCTTAGGTTACAGCAGAGGAGTTGTTTGTTACCCTAATTTTATGGTTTTTATGTAGTAGAGATAAATGAATATTCCCAAGTGGAGTGAAATGTCTTTTGAACTCTCTCTGGAATCTCAAAATTGAAATTACATTGTTCTTCTGCTGTGAATGGGCACAGACAGGTAATACAAGGCCAGGTGAATTGTATCAAGGAGGCATTTTTATTAATTTGGCATGATTACAAAATGCTTTTAGTCTGGATGGCAATCAAAGCTCTGAGATTTGAACTAATGTCAAACCCTTAGGACAATTTCTTAGTATTACCACATAGCATGATGCTTGCAGAAAGCTACAGAAATCCGGCAAATATCATGTATTCAATACATACGGCATACCTAGGGCATTTTTCTGTTACTCAAGGGTAAATTGTAATGGACAATTATACGTTCTTTTTAAGAAATATTACCGGGTAAAAATCTCAACTCTGATAAGAGATTGTATATGAAGTCAATTTTAAATTTATCTGTTTTTAAATGTTGCAGAGAATTTGAGGGGCTCCATACATGTGCTTAAAGGCAATACTGATAATTTCTTAGATATGGTTTTATTCCAGAGGTTATGATTTCTAGAAAATGGGCTTTGTGATTTATCCTATTTATGTCCCTCAGCTGTAGCTACTTCCTTAGACATCAACAGCATGTTACGGTTAAGACAAGAGATAGCCATAATATGCACCCATGCTAACCTGAATGGCTTATGTATCTAGTAATGGTGAAATTTTTATTCCATAGATTAAGAAGGAGAGGGAGAGATATTTGACAACTAATTGAGTTTGTTCCAAACAAATTGGGTGGCACAAAGTAAGAAATGTACATGAAAGGTGGTAAAGAGGATAGATTTGCCAGAGCTAAAGAGTGTAGGAGGAGATGAAAGTGGAGATGTGACTTTGAAAGAAAGCTTTGAAAGAAAGAAGAAACATGGATGTGGGAGATTTGAGGAGACATACTGAAAGAGAGGAATAGTATGGAGCTGAGATTCCAGTGCAACTGAGCTGGAAAGGTTGAGAAGAGCAAGAATGTGTCATGGAAGATGGGAAGTTAAGTCATCTTAGCAGTGAGGATGAAAAACACGGGCACAGCTGGAATGTAGAATTTGGAGAAGCTTCAGGATCTGGATATGAGAAATCTACAAGGGATGATGGAGATTTCAACAATAAAAAGTAACAAGTAGCAAGGAGAAGTGTGGTACTATTCATGTTGGGTCGTATAATATTTGAATTAAGTGGCCTTCACCAAAGTCAATTTGCCTGATGAGGTGTGCTAAGTGGTCTTGAGGATTGATAATAACATAAAATAGAGACATCTTAGATCTGACAGGATTGGTAGAAGGTGGAGAGACAGACCTTTAGGCTAGGCCAGAGGAGGTCATCTCAGAGATGGACAGATAATTAGAAGGAAATTGTCTGAGGGAAAATCAAAAGAGCTTCAGAATGCAAACTGAGAAATGTCACTGTTTTTTATCAGTTTTGCCTTCCCTAAAGATTTGTTAGAGACATTTATAGCACCAAGCCGTTGTTACCATGCTAATGGACTGCAGATACGGGAACATAAAGATCTGTATTTATAACAGATGTAATTGGCTATTAGGGAAACGCGGGTGACAGTCTGCTTTTTGAATTTTGTTTTAAAAATTGTTTAACCCATTTACATTTTCCATTAAAACAGGAACAAGTCGAATCCTACTTTCTTTTTAGCAATACTCTAGGATTTTAGAAAAAAAAAAAGATTTTGCCTCCACCTTATTATGATGAATCAGCAAGCAGTTTGAGAAACATCCTATCTAGGCAGACAGGGCTGTATTTATTTTTTTGTTTGTTTGTTTTGCAAAGTAAAGTTCTGTGTTTGTTTATGGCATGTTCAAACAGACTTTATATTTAATTTAAACCATCACATTTCAGGAAATGATCTAGAATAAACCCATAGCTTCTGTTTCCCTCCACGTTTTGTAAATAGGAATTCACTGATTTATTTCTTCTGAAAGGAATGTATTGATTTCTTAAAAGTAGCTAGAGAAGAAAGGTACTCAAAAGAAGTGTGGGAGTTCAGCATATTTTGGATTCTATATGCAATATGTATTTATTTATTTTTAGAGTCTTGCACAGATTTCATTTACATTCCTCTTTCTTTTCATTATAAAAGGACTGGGAGCAAGCCGGTGACTTTATGAGACCTTCACCATATTATCTTACTTTTATAATTACATTGATTTGAATCAACAGATTTACTCCACTCTGAAACTAAGTTACCTTACTCAGCCTTATCACACATATTTATCAGCACAGTTCTGTTTTAAAATGTTATTGGCTGTAGCAATTACAGTCTTCATAATTTATGATATTATAATATAAGCTCTCTTTTGCCTGGAGCACTATAATTTATTTATGTGTGTTTTTATTTACATAACATTTATGACTTACAAAATACACTTCAGTGGTAATGTTGAAGAGAGCAACAAGGAATACTTGCACAGAAGAGTGGTTTTAGGGTATGTGCCATCTTCCTTGAGATCATGTTGCCAAGCTGGTGGTTCCCAGCAGTATCCAGAAATGATTCATTCCTTTCTTCTAACTCAGTCTATTCCCATTTCAACAAACTACTATGTAAGTGACATGTTTCCAGCATGCTCTGTTTGTGTATGTAGCATTTGGTCTTCAAACCATATCAACTGCACAATATGGTTCAATTTTTGTCCATCCATTTGGAAATACAAATCCAAAAAAAAGAGGCAATGTAGGAATATAGTTTTGGTATTGGTGAACATACTTGTATGATGTTACTTTTTTTTGTTTGTTTGTTTGTTTTTCCTAAAAATTTCATTCTTTGCTCTATAAATAGTCTAGGGCTGAGTAATACGGAGCTGTAAATCTTGAAAATAGTACACTCTTTGTGTACTCATTGTAGACTCATTGCTTAATGTCTCCAGATTCATGATGTGATTGTGTATTTGTGAGGAACAGTGCACAATCTGGCTTCATCTTTCTGAGTTTTGAGACCCTCACTGCAGCGTCTAGGTTCTATAAGCTAGGCTCCATGAAATTTATCTTCTAGTATATAATGAGGACAATGTTGTCTCAAGCACTAAAGAATCAAAACTATGTTGGTCTTGGTTTGAAAAGGTTAATAGTTCTAAACGTGCAAGTCAGTAACTGGATTCAGTAAGATAGCACTCAGAAATCTAACTGGATTCTGCAGAGTTGCAGTATAAGTCTGTGAAATCTATTCAAGTCTGCTCTAGTTTTTATGACTTGTTCCTTGCATGTAGAATACTCCCAGCATGCATGTGTGGTCCCAGAACACTGAGTGGAAACGCTAAAATGGGTAATGGTCCTCAGGATGAGCCTTTGTGTACAATAAATTTTCAGTGCAAACAAAAGCTTGTCAGTGCACAAGATTGTAGCTTCTGTGGACACATCATCACAATGAAAATCTTACACTTACTCTGTATCTTAAATTCCAACGGATTATCAGAAGTTCTCAACATGTGATCAATAAGCTAACCTTAACATATGACATATTGAAGTACAACATAGTATCTTGCTTTTAAGAATGAATGGGATCAATACATTTTGTTTAGATGTCCACAATCACAGAATTGATTAATTTTTAATTCTGAAAGGTAAGTGAAAGTGCCTGAAACTTTTAATATAATAATACATTTAAACTGTCACTATAAACACAATGAACATTATGTCCTAGAGATGCCAAGAAGGAACGTGTTTGCCATAGGTAATGCTTGTTGAGTGGTAGGAAGATTATGCTAAGAAGTTAGTATTGCAAAAAATATGCTTGACTTAAAGGGAAGATAACTTCAGAGGTAGTTTAACCAACTCTGTGCTAATCAATGGAAGCATTGTACAGTATTTAACAGGATTATTATTTTTTTTTCTCCAGTTGGTGTGATCATAGCTGTTAGGAGATCCTAGTCCAACTTGGTTAGGGTCTGCTGATAAGTTATCACTACTGAACATGGAAACAACTTCTGTGTCAGGCAGCATAGAACGTTGTACTTGTACTACTCGTATCAGGGAAGGAGATGGTCTCACTTTGCAAACAAACTTGCCTTGGCTGCAAATGTTTATGGAACACTTTATTCCTGAAATATTATATATGCAATTATAGGTGGTATAGAGGGATTTGTACCAGTCTGAATAAAAAGTGGTTAGAAATAGCTAGATAATTTCAGGAAAAAAAAAAAAAAAAGTGATGTCCCTACAACGTATGTCTCTAATATAAACTTAACAATCTTTCTTGTGCCTTCTGAGAACTATATTTGTTTGGAAAAAATTTATTTCAGGTGAGTCAGAGCAATTTGTGAGTTTAGGTTAGAGTGAATGTTTTCCCAAAGAAACCATCATGAAAAAGAACCGTGCTTCATTTTAATTGCATAGTCATGCCTTACAGACTTTACAGTACCCATGCCAAGATTTGAGAGCTTATTTGCTAATTGTAGATGAATATGCCACTTAATTAATTAGGTGCTACGCACCCTCAATTGTATGTATCTATCATAATGATTTAATTTATAGCAATACATTTGTATGGATAATTTATTGTCCATGGAGGGAGGTAAATCACACTGTTTATTTAGGGCAGCTAATTTAGGTGTGATTTAGAACACCAGAAGTTAGGAACTTCAGTTTCCCATTGTAGGGGAAAATAGCAGGTACATCCAGTGGGCAATCGAAAGTCTGGACAAATAAGTGCACTCCTCCCTGTGGGCAGTAGTGATGAAATAAAGGAGTTTATCGTATCAAACATGCTGAGTACTCATAGCTAGGCATTCTCATGAGTTGTCAGAGGCATGGATTCAATTCCTTTTCATCCTAGCCTTTTTATGGATCCATTGAGGCCCCTCTCTCTGCACCCAGGTAGTGTTAGATATGTGACTGTCCTCAGTCCTGCAAGGTGGCAGTCACCCGTCTTAACTGGTGTCTTGACAGACCTGTCTTGACTACACCTCACTCAGTATCTTGAAAATCTGATTCCTGCTTGCTGAAATTTGATTGTCATTTTGTACACCACTTGGAACGCTGTACAGTTTGCTTATTTTCTTTCTTTTATCATTATCTGCATATCATGTACCAGATTGGCCTTAGGTACGACAATAACAGGAGCATAGAAATGATTTGGTACACATACGTGTGTATGCAGTTAGATATAAGCTTAAATATGTGGTACAAAGCATTGCAAAGGCAAAGTGATGTACATAGTGAGTGTTACTATTTTTAATTCAATCCTTTTTAGAGTAAGAAATTTATTAAGAAAGCAGACAGGATCTTAAGCTTTTTCTTTTGTTTGAAATGTCTATGATACAGAGATTTTTAAATTAAAAGTTTTGCTGAGTTTTGGAGGGGAATCTTGAACTACAAAGTATTCCCCCAAACAAATATAAAACCAACCAAACAATAGCTACAAGTAAAAGAGTAAGATTGGTATACATTTTGCTACTGTAACTTTGTTACATTTACTAAAGATGCTTATGGTATAGTTGTGAGAATATATTTGCTGCCCATTGACATATAAATAAATAACAAATAACGTCAATACATTTGAGAGATCTTAATATTGTTAAAGAATTGATTTACTAAATACATAATTTGATGGTTTTAATTAATTATATGCTGTAGTGTGGAGTTCTGTCACAGTGACCCTAAGGTCAAGACCTGTAGTTTATGGACTATTAATTAGCCATTAAGTCATTCGCTCATCTGACCTGCAAATCTATCAGATTGATGGATAGCAGAGACCTCCATGTTCCTAATAGGTATTCTATTTAACTTTCAAAAATTTCAAGCAAAGTTTGATCACTGACTAAAATGAAGTGAGAAGAAAGCTTAACAATTTTTAAGGGTATATCATCACCTTTCACTTGAAAGAATTACTAACTTGAAGAATACCATTGCTATCTTCATTGTTCTCCCAGGACTACTGACTGAACAGTGCAACTAGTACCTTAATTTCTTTTCTTTAAAAAGAGGAAATCAAAATGATTTTTACAGATCTTTTGAATGTGTAATATCAAGCATAAATTTTAATTGCACTTCATTTACTAAGTGGTGCATTACCTCATCCTTTGGTTTTAACAATGGATTTTCTATAAATCTTCATATGGTTAAACATGATAAACTGCTCAACATATCATGGAACATGGCAGTGCTTATTAGCACTTGAGAAGTTATTGATTGCTTATCTTGATTAATCTTTTATGGGTCTCTGTAGTATTAATTCCACAGAAAAGACTTTGGAAGTTCTGTAGCATTAGTCTCCTCATTCATACATTCTCCTTCAATTACATGGATTTCTCTGACTGCTCTTGTTAGATTAATTATAACCTCTTTGTCACCAGATCTTGCTTTCAGTTTATCAAGAATTAGAATTTTAATGAAAAATACATATTTAAAAGATTCTAAGAAAGAGTGGCATTATTGAGATGAGAAGTTTCCTGCAATTTGGTGGAAGGAAGGAATTCTTAGGTTTCAGGAATAAGGAGAAGTTAGTATCAATTTTAGAGGCCCAATCTATGATGTATGGGTTTGCTTCATTTCAGATACAGCCTGGGAATTTTCCTCTCTCTCTCATTTTTTTATTTTATTTTATTTTTTTTTAAACTCAATGACAAGGGTTTTGTATAGCAACTAGTATCAGCTTTATCATAAAGAAGGGGAACTGCAGCTTGCTCTTCAGATTTATCTGAAAATACAAAAAGGATATGGATAGGAAAACCTACCTGGATAAATGCTGAGTGTGTCCTTGAGGGTAGAATCGTAGAATCACAGAATGGTTTGGATTAGAATAGACTTTAAGATTATCTGGTTCCAATCCCTGCCATGGGCAGGGCCCCCTCCCACCAGCCCAGGCTGCCTCCTTGGGCACTGCCAGGGATGAGGCAGCCACAGGTCCTCTGGGCAGCCCTGGCCAGGCCTCACCATCCTCTTAAGAAAGAATTCTTCCCAATGTCTAATCTAAATCTCCTTTTTTTTTTTTTTTTTTTTTTTTTTTTTTAGTCTAAAGCCATTCCCCCTTGTCCTGTCACTACACTTCCTGACAGAGTCCCTCCCCACCTTTCCTGTAGGCCCCCTTTTGTTACTGGAAAGCCACCATAAGTTACTTCCAAAGCCTTCTCTTCTCCAGACTGGACAACCCCAGCCTGCTCAGCATGACTTTGCAGGAGAGGTACTCCAGCCTCTGGTCATCCTCTGGACCTGCTCTAATATGTCCATGTCCTTTTTGTGCTGGTGGCCCAGTGCTGAGTGCAGGGCTCCAGGTAGGGTTTAACGAGAGCAGAGCAGAGGAGGAGAATCACCTCACTTATCCTGCTGGCCACATTGCTTTTGATACAGCCCAGGATAAGGTTGACTTTCTGGTCTGTGAACACACATATTGCTGGCTCATGTTGAGCTTCTCATGCACTACCACCCCCAAGTCTTTCTCCTCAGGGCTCTCAATCCATTTCCTGCCCAGCCTCTATTTGTGCTTGGGATTGTCCCAGCCCAGACACAGGACCTTGCACTTAGCCTTGCCGATCCTCATAACATTTGCAGAGATCCACCTACCAAATCTGTCCAGGTCCCTCTGCATCCATTCCTTCCCTCCAGCGTGTCAACTGCACCACACAGTTTGGTGTCAGGTTAGGTTTCCTGTGTTCCAGAGAAGCACCAGCTCTACTCAGCTGTTTACTTGCCTCTTATTTTTTTAAACTGAGGTCTTATTATGTTTACATCTTCTTTCTGCTGCAGAGTAATAGTATGTTCCATGATTCAAATTTTCATGTCATTGGTCTTGGACAGTCTTAAAGTCAAAGAACATGAAATAGACAGAAGTTTCTTGTAGGCATAAGGATTTGGTGAACTGAGGTCACTCTAAAAAAAATCATCCAGACCTCAGATTTGAGAAACTACTTCAAGCCACAAGATCAGAGAAATTAATGTTCCAGTTTTAATTTGATAGAAGGTCATTGTTTCATGATCACTTACTGAAGTATATTTGGGTGTTTTTTGTTTTGCCATCTCCATCCCAGTGCATTCTTGGTCTCAATATGCTCTACCACTACTCTCTAAATATATATTTAATGAGTGTTGGGATGCAGGCAGAGGGGAAGGGACTGCTTTGTAGCCACACATTGCCCAACCTCGGAGCATCGTGCAGCATCGTTATGGACTTTGCATTTGCTACCTTTTGCAGAAAGACATTAAAGAAATCTGCATCTAGAATAGCATATGCATATAGCAAATTGTGTAGTTGTGGAGGAGTCCTAATCTGATGTTGTGAAATAACAACACAAAGTTGAAGTTTCCAGTGATTTACAGTGGGGTTGATCCCACTCCAGTTCAGAATGGAAGAACTGTCACTGGCTGGAATAGACAGGGGTTGAACTAGTGTCATTGCAGCAGTGTTTGTGATGATCTCATTTTCTTATAGATTTAAACAATTGGCAAGAACAACAGAACTCTGAAGTAAACAAACAAAAGACCCATAGCAATAAAAGGCTAGCTTTATTCTAACGTTAACATCATATTGAAAGAGTAATGAGTTGTCAACTTTATTAATAATGGGCAATTTTTCAATACAAGCATATTTTATTGTTGTCAATCCCAGTTGCATGTGTATGTGCTGGAGTATGGCCAAAAGGAGGAGGAGTAGATGAATCCCAGTTTCACAAGTCAAAAGGAAAAATAAAAAAAAAAAAAAAGAAAGAAAAAAAATCAAGAAATTAATCTAATTCCTCTTTCTACGTAAGTCAAAACCAAAACATCTTTTGACTTTGGAGAGGCCAATATTTCGCCTGGCATCAGGACTTCTCCCTTCTCTGTAACATTCCTTCATATTCAGTACTAAGTGTTGAGAGCTCTGTCATTTCCATAGATGTGCTGTGAGGAGCTTAACTCCTCTTGGTGAAGGGCTTGGCCCAGAAGGTGCGAATCATGGACAATATTGAGCATGCATGGGCTATAAAATAATTTCTTGTTTGTTCATTTTATTCCTAGGACTGTTTTGTGTTAGTTATCTGTTCTGAAAGCTGTAGAATGTTAACTATTGAATATTAAAAAAGCTATTACATAGGTGAACAAATTCAGTCCTTCCAGACAGATACACTGAGCAAAGAAATGGACCTACAGGACTTCTTGGCCCTATGAATTGTATCAATCACATCACTAAGATGAAGACTTTGCCAGAGACATTCCTAGAATTTCTTGTAGTGTCAGAAAAGGCTTAAATGCAGATATTTTATTGTATGGGGATGTGCAGGCTGCAGAGATAGATAGCAATCAACAATGAAATTCTCAGCAAGTTGGCATAAAATAGGATTTATACTTGGGCTGTAGACTAAGTGGATACATTAACCAAAAGATTCCTATAGGGGAAAGGAAGTGGGCCATGACTCTAGTGTAGCCTGAGGGTCATGGCAGCAGCTGCAGAGCAATTGTTCTTTGTGTCACACAAAATGTTCATCTTCTTCTGTTTCCACATGGGTCTGTACAGAGGGAGAAAGACTTTCTAGTCATTTTCAAGAGGTAAACAAATGATGTTTCTTATTAAGTCAAAAAAAAAAAAAAAAAAATCAGTCAGAAAAAATCCTGAAGTTCATTTTAACCGATTTTGAAATAGTAGATAGGCAAAAGTCTTTCAAACCCAAGATGGTCATGGTCTGTCTTCAAATTAGTTTGACTGTCAAGATTATTTAAGGAGAGGGATTAGAGGCATATTAAGGAGAGGGATTGCATTTTTTCCCTGAACTTCCTAAGCAAATTAGATAAACAAGTAATTAAAATGAAGAACTGCAAATACTAGGCATCTCTGTGTGAGAAAATATGGAATTTGCAAAGGGAAAAATTTAGTTTAAAATTTAGTGAGTTGGTTCAAATTTTGTAACGTAATGTACATATCTGTAATGTATGCAGGTACAAGCTTTCAGCTTCTACTTTGCCTTATACAAAAATGTGTACATTCAACACCAGTGTTTCTTGAAGGTGCTGTCCTGGCGCTGGACAACACTGGTGCTGTCTCACTGCCCTTGGACATCTACATGCTCACAACATCCATACCACATACCAGATTCTCTACCTTGAAAATCAGGTAAGGATGTCAGGTTATTGTACGGGGACTTTTCACTTAGATGGTTTTACTTTGTTGTACTGTTTCATTTTTATTTTTATATTTTATTTTTATTTTTTTCCTTTAGTTGAAGATGCTTTTATTTTTTATTATTTATTATTATTATTATTATTTTATTTTTATTTTTTTTTCCCTCAAAATCATGCTCCACACCATCAGAAATGAACATGTTAAAAATTAATTTTCACTTACAATCTCTTCACTTAAAGGGTAACCCATAATTCTCATAATCCTCACTTGAACTTAATGTTTTCCTGTCTTCTAATGGACAGTAATTGAGAGGGATCCATCATCTAAATTATACTCTAGTGTAGAGAATCACTTAGAAAAATGGTGCTATAAACTGGAATCTCTATGGTAAAAATCAATCCCTGGAAGCCGGTTAGTTTTAAGGAAAGATATTACCATCTGGTAGACTTAAACAAAGTGTGTGTTTATATTAATTTGCACATGGAGTTCAAGTCCATAACTTTTCTAAAATGCAGGAAAATGATAGCACTCATTCTGTATTTTGTTGTTGTTGTTGTTGGGTTTGTTTTGATCGTACTCTATTTCCATGGAAGACAATGCCTTTTTTCACCAACATTACTGGGTAACGTATGGAAGTTTTAAAGGATTTCCTTACAACATTACCAAGCACAACATTTTTCTGTAAAGGGTTTCAAGAGGGGTCCAGGGAGGTCCTTTGGCTCCGTAACTTATTCTAGATGACTACCTTTCACAAAGTTGTAAGAAAATCCAAAGAAAAAAAAACCTGAGATAAGAACACCATTGCTCTCCCTTGCCACACAAAAAGATCTTCTCCAGCCTTAATCCTTCTAGCAGAACTTGTTCCGTTCTGGTGAGAAATCATGAAAATAACCATGGGAAAAGCCTGTTGGGCCCCAAACATCTGGAGGAAACCCCTGAGCCACGGGTTGTCTGGTGTTTGAGAGCACACGTATGGAGAGGGATTGTCATGTACCAGCCGAGTCCTTAGCCATCTGCTCCTGACTGCCACCCCAGGCCTGATACCAAGGAGATGTGTATGCAACCCTACCAGCATGCCTATTCCCAGCTCTAGTTTAGTGAGATAGGTAGATAGATGTCCAGGGGACTGCTTCCCTTAATCCAGCCTCCAAACACCCCTTTTCTTCAAGCTATAGTTAATGTATGATTGCTTCATTTCCCAGGTGGCTGAAGCAGAGACAGCAGCAGTCAGTGAGACCTAGGGATATTTCTATCCTCAGGACAGTTTCCACAAACTTTTCACGTGTCTTTTCTTGCCACTTACAGTCAGGGGGACACCTGCTCCCTCTCTAAGACTTAGAGAGCTGGTCTGGCCAGGAGCTCATGACCAGTGAGCTCTTATTGAGAAAGCTTAATACTAGGGCACAGTAGTGCCCTAGGGCACTTTAAACTATCATATAAACAAGATCAAATGTCTTCACACCTCATATATATTTTAATGAACATAGAACAAAAGTCTTTTATTTTATTATCCGTGTTTTGCAGCTGGAATTTTTAGACGTGGGGGAAAATTTTCTCTGAAGTAATTTAGGAAATCTGTGTAAGAACCAGGGAGAGATACAGTCCTGAGTCCCAGTCCAGTAATTTAAATAGAAAATACTTTTCTCTTCATAGTCTCTTACAAACTCAAAGGCAGGTAGGGCTAGGTGAAAACATTAACAATATGTATCAAATACCATATTTGAAAATGATTAAGAAATTCATCATAAAAGGCAGAAATGAGTCTCTAACCAGCTCTGACCTTGAAATATCCTTCTTCCCTGACAGACTGGTTTTTGTTTTCAAAGAGCTCTGAGAAACATCTTTCTCCGAGAAAATGTGGATATTCCTTTTGCCAGTTTGTTAGCAAAACACAGAGCAATCTTAAAAGGTGTCAGCTACAATGACTTCTTCAGGTTAAATATACCCTTTGTTTTTCCAGTAACTACTAATGGTTTAAAGCACATATATAAAAATCTTCAGCAGTTTGGGGAAAGGGCTAGTTTTATAACATATATTTATTGGAAGAAAAAGCCCTCCAAAAATCCAGCTTGACATACGAAGGATTTTCTTCTTCCTTTATCAGAACCTGTATCATAACCATTTTTTTCCCTTTCCCCAGATTTAGACAGAGCCAGCCTGACACTGTCTAGTGCTATTATTCTTCTTGCCACTTATGTATGCCTCCTCACAGACTATGATATCACAACTCATTAATCAGGCAGCAGGCTGGCTTGAGTGAGATCAGAGCGTGGGCCAATGCCAGTGCTCCTTTTGTCTGATTCATCAGGTATTTTTTTTTACTGTGGTCACAGAAATGTATAAATAGGAACGTTATTCAATATTTTATTCTCAAGCTAAATTTAAAGGTTTCACTCAGATCAGGTGTAGGAGATGGGCTGATCATCTAAAGTAAGATTTATCAAACATAAATTAGGTGGCAATTGCTAAAATACTGTGTAACAAGTGATTTTTTTTTTTTTGATTTTTTTTTTTTTTTAAGGGCATGATAAGGGAGTCTGTGCCAGGCTTTTATAAAGAAATGTGAAAAGAGATGAGGAGTTTTACAGCATCTGTGGGGGCCTACCTTGTTTGTTTGTTTGTTTGTTTTTATTAGTGATGACTAACCAATGTCCAGCCCTGCCAGTAGAGTTACCTGGCTGCAGAGAAAAGAGCCAGATATTTCCAAAGTTAGACAAGATCTTCAATTCAGAGTGGATTAGTTAGGAAGCTCTGGGTTTTGACCTTAACAATTTCCAGCACAATCCTGAAGGTACCTGTTGGCTCTTGAAGAAAATAAGTTGTTGCTAAAAGGAAGACAAAGAAACTTTGGCAAACAAACTGCTGATTTAACTTCTACTTATGCACCACCTTGCAAGAGGGGAAAAGAAGCCAGGATGATGCTTGAGTTCATGCCATTGTCACAAAAGGTTTTTTTTTTTCTGTATTGGAGTCCATTTTTTTTTCTCTCTAGGTGGAGCATCTCAGCTGAATAAGCCTTCAGCCTTATCTAGCCACATCCAAGGGTGACTAGGTTGTTCCAACATGACTCTACTGCTAGGAAATTCCTTTTGTTTTTCAAATATTCATTTAAATGTTACCTTCCTCTGCCAGTTCTGAAGAGCTGGAGTCCTAAGGACTGAAATGTAGCTTCCTCCTGTGCATTGCAAAGTCTCACAAGGCAGATAAAAACACATAAGAGGAGCAAAGAGAAATCTCTCTACAGCCTACAGATGTCAATCTGTGACTGGCAGTTTTGGAATAACACAGAGAAGTACACTGCGTTTTTTTTTTCACTTTTCCAATATCAGCACGATGTACACTAGACAAGTTGTACTATTGCCAGCAAGATGAGGCCCCAAAGTGCGGAAAAATACTCATCATTTTGAGTTAGAAGACACATTTCCATCTTACTGAATGCAAAAATCTTTACTTTCCAGGAATATCTGACTGTTCCATGCTGCTGCATTTGTGTATTCACCGGACAAGCCAGTATTGATTAACAGTGAATTTCCAGATGTAGATTTTGACTCTTGAATGAGCTATTTTTTTCACTTCAATAGCAATAGCCTGGCAGAAAATTAGTTAAAGCTGAATAGTGTAACAGGGAGCCTAAGTGTTATCCTCTAGCATGGATTGTGGGTTTTAAGGATGAGCTGTTGTCAAATCATCCAGCAGTCTAGACCTGAAAAGAAATCCTCTTTTTGCTTGTATCTTGGTTATTATGAACTTTACTCCTTTCTTCCTGTGCATCCCATTTATCTGTCGCAGCCCCCTGCGAAAGCCTTCTTTACCTTCCTTTCCAGGTTTCAGTATTCTCCTTTTCTACCTCAGAAAAATTCAGGCTTTGCATTCAGGATTTTTCACACCTATGATTTACCATTTAAATGCTCTTGCCTGTGGTTTCTCTGGTTTCCACTGAAGCCAGCCAAGTCCATTTCCCCAGATAGACAAGTTTTATTTTCTCTGGTATAGAGAATTCTGGCCTTATATTCTTCATACTTGTGACTTAATCCTTTATTTAATATCTGTTTCTGCTGAGCATCTTCAATGAGTTAGCTCACTAGACTTAAGTGGAAGGCTATAGATGCATAACAGTGTTTATGTTAATGTAAAAAGAACTAGCTAGATGGAAAAAAATGTTCTTGGCCAGTTCATGCTATTTTCTTGTGCATTATGTGATTTCTTCCTTTCAGTCCATATTCAGTTTGTGTGTAGTCTCAGATGCTAAGATCTTTAGGCTATCTAATTAAAAATATTTGTACAACAATATTTGCACACAAAATACAGCACAGGGTCAGTCTTGCCAATCATCAGCATCTGTAGCTGTCTGCATGCTTCCAGTGTTCAGAGGATCTGTTCCTTTCCCCACTGTGTCATGTTGAGCTGGTCTGTGTTTACAATGATTTAAATCAGAGTTGAATTTGGCCCAAATTTTAGTAAAACATTCTTCCTAAAGTACGACAGTGAAGTCAATACTGTTATTGTTTCCTGCTGTGTCTTTATTTGCATGTTAATGGCAGATTATTGTTGTCTTTTCCAGTGTACTTCCCCAGAGACTGTATGCATGTTTTTATTGATTAGTTCCTCTTCATTTAACATTTAAATGGATATTTTCAAATTGGTGCAAAATTATAATAGTGTGTTTGCTCAAGGCATTGAACTGTGGTATTAGTAGAATCATCCAAGTCTGCTGATTATGCATGCTCTCTACAAAAGAGTTTAAGGACTGCAGTGCAGACCTGCAATTAGGTCTGAGTTACACAAGCAGATGAATCCTGGGCCAAATACACCCATTATCTCATTTATCTTCCTCAAATGTTAGAGCAGGTGAAGTACAAATGTAGAAAGTACACAGTAATGTAAGAAGAAGAAAAATCTGAACATGTACTCTTCAGAAATGTTTTTAATCTTGTTTCAGTCTATGTAATTGTTATATGTCAATCTTAGTAACATTATCTAAGTCATCTCTCTTGTAGAAGAAACTTGGGAGTGGAAGCTCTTTAAAAATGAGGTTTTATTTGGTGAGGATGCATACACTTACTGCATGCAGTAGTGAAACTTTTGGCTATGTGAACATCTACTGTCATGACTGGTTTGCAGCTTTACCATTATGGGCTGTAACCTCACCAAATCACATAGAAGACATCTGGCTTCCTCAGTATCTAAGTAGAGAAAGTGTGAAAACTGAGGATTTGGCAAGCAACACTTTGTCTCGTGAAGGTTTCTTTTTTTTTTTTTTTTTTTTTTGGGGGGTGGGGTGGCGGGGTGGGGAGAGGAGGGATGCTGTAGGTAGCACTTACAGGATCTGTTTGGCCTTGCAAATTGGCTTTCTTCATTGTTTCTGTGGTGGTGGCAGAAGCTTTCTCTGTTGTTTCTGAGGCCAGAAGATAAGGACATCTTTGTGTTGTTCTGTCCAAGTTACTTCAACTTGCAGTCAGTGTTCTTAAATAGTCTTAGGGTGCCCTTGGGTGCCTACTAACAGTTCTCCACTGGTAGTCCTAACCTGTTAAAAACACAAATGACACAATATGCATTTTCAAAACAAACAAAGCCAGATCTTCTGGCTGAATTCAGCTATGTTAATTGTGTCAGACCTTACTGAGTCCTGCGGTCCTTTTTTTTCTTTTTTTTTTTTTTTTTTTTTTTTCTCTATGATATATGTCTTCATTTCCCTGTGCTAAGGTACAATATATTATTATTCTGCTCAATAGCTTCTAAATTCTGCCTGGAAGGTCCTTCAGGGATGAGCAGGGAGTCCTGCTTGAAAAGAATCCTGATGCTTTGGAGAAATAGTGGTACCTATTTCCACTACTGATATAGTGGAATATCAATGATATTCTGTTGATGTGTTTTTTTACGTCATGGTATGTTTTGCTGTTAATGTCTAAGCCGTGGGTATATCTGAAAATAGAAGGTTATGAGCAATCCTAAAGACAAGAGAGAATAGGTTCTTTGTGGGCTACAGGGGAAAAATATACACACCTGATGTGTAGGGTTTAAGGTATCTCTGGGTGGGGTGCATTGTATATGAACAGCCCACAGATAAGTGTCTGCCTCTCAAGGGAAATTGGATGTTTCTAGGCACAGATACTTTTTGCAATGTGCCGAGGAAGTAGTCTGGGTCTCCTGGTCCCCCTAAGACCCTTCTTATTCATAACCTGTCATGGACATACATTGTTTGGATCACTTAGGCCACAAGAGAAGCCTGCAGAATGGAGAATATTGGAGGCTTTTGCCCAATTCAGTGGATATGGCGGAGCTTGTATTAGAAAGGTTTTGTACAAAATGAACCACTTTAGATTTCAAATAAATGGAGTTAATATATGTCTGCTAAAACTGACATTCCTTGAATGTGTAATGTAATATTCTTTAAGAACAAAATTTTAATGTACTGTGATTACTTCACAGGGTGTGTTTGTATTTATGTGGACACTTACATGACTGCATCATGCTTTGGTGGCTGCAAGGAAATTTGAGCCCCAGGCACCTTATCCAGAGTCCTTCCTGGGCTGGGCTATAGAGGAATGGTTGTACCCACAGCAGAAGGAAAGCAAAGGGTCCAAACAGCAGCTCTGCAAATCCTTGTGTATGGGAAGTAGGCAGAAACAAACCTGGAGGTCCCTGCTCTGGTAAGTGTCTTTTGTTCAAGAGGACATTACAGATCTCTTTTATTCATAGTTTCTGGAAGAGTGTTAAAGTTTATTTAAAACCATTGGACCTGGTATTTAATATAGGTAAAGCCTACAAAACTGGGGCATTTGCTGAAATCTTGTTCTAGCTGGCTGCTGTGGCACAAAATCACACATTGCTTACAGAATCTGAAATTACGTAAGGATTGGTTAAAGTTCTAGCCTGTAACTCTCCATTTCCTGGGTTTTGTCAGCTTAAAGCAAGTCCTAATGTTACTTTAATGTAGTTTGGTGTGAGGATTGCATCAAAGTAGGTTATATATTGATTCCTCAAACCTCAAAGCTCTAGAGGTAAATCTCTACAGAGAAGTGTCAGAACTTCAGTTAATACTTGTATTGATAGGCACAAGATGTCACTATTGTGCTTACTGCAGAGATAACGTTTGTGTTGAAATTTTAATGCCCATAATGTTTAGCCTTTCTAGACTATGGCAAGCTAATCAAAGAACCTTCTCTGGTATATAAATCACTGCACACTACTGAAAATTGTAGACAAGATAAATCAAGATTTTTCAATCAATTCGGTCTTCAATCATTCTTTCTAGCAGCACAGAAAATATAGTCCATGTTGTACTTACAGTTTGATAGCAAGGAGATGTTTAACATCAGCACTGGAGATTAATGGTGACAAGTTATATTGTGGAAAATGTGAAAGGGTGTTTAGACTGAAATATTAATTTCTTGATTGATGTAAAAATCAATAATTGAGGCCATAAATCAATGCTAAAATCAGCTGGATTATGCATCATCTAAGCTAATACTCAACATGTTCAAAAACTAATCCACAGTTTCAAAATATGGAAATTGATGTAGGAAGGTGAATCTGTTTTTCCACAGTGTCTTATATTCTCAAATTTTCATACTGTTTACAATAGTAGATGTTATTTTTTAATTCATTTTCACAAATCATTTGTCTTTTTTGAAGACTTATGAAGTGTTTTATTAAAAGATCTGTATCTTATAAATAAAGGAGGTGATTTAGTTGTAATGAACACCTTATTGTACACTTCAGTCCCTTTTGCTGTTTGCGAATTATCTGCATATAGTTTTTGACCTTCAACATTTTTTTCATTATACAGAAAGATTTATTTGAATACATTCCAGCCTATGGGTCACACTTACCTTGAAATCAGAGTTTATCAGTATCTGCTGTTTATTCTGCATGATTGGTCACCAAGGGCATGTGGTTGTGTTTTTTTTTTTTTTGTTTTTTTTTTTTTTTCCTTCCAGTTTCTTTGCTGAAAACCACAGAAAGCTTTTAAGCTGGAGCTATATCTTTTGCCTGGGAATTTAGGTCCATAGTGGGTAATGAAGTACATAATAATCATTATATAGTTGAAATCTTCTACAGTGTCAATAATGGAGGCATGTCTGGATAGAAATTTTCATTGATAACTGAATTAATTAAATTCACACTGGAGTTTCTTGTACATTTGTCAGTGGAGGGCTGCGTTTATAAGCTACCTTGATTTTAGGATTTAACTGGTCTTAAAACTACTTTTGTCTCATAAAGTAGATGCAAATTGTACTGGTGTGCATTTCTCAAAACACAATTCATCTTAAACAAATAAAAACAAAAATAAGAAACATCTGCTGGAGTGAGCTAGAAAGCTGCATTCTGGGAACTGTAGTTTTGGCTTGCAAAGCAGCTCCATAAAAATTCAAGGGTGGCTATATAGAGAGTTTTATCAAGTGTAATTGCTTTGGGTTGTCCTGATTACATAGTGAAAGACTTTTTTGCTATGGAATGTACATATGAAGTCAATAGGACAAAAATCATACATTCAGGGGTTTTAAGTGCTTCATTTCCCTTCATGTTATAAGTGGCTGCCCAAAACTGATGTAGCAATATTGTTTACTTCCCTGGGTGGACAGGAGGGAAAATGCATGCTGGTTTTGGTGTGATACGTTTTGGACAGATTAGAAAATACTCTGCTAATTAGGGGAATTCCAGGCATGTACAGGAAGCATATTTCAATAACCCGTGATTATGTTGGGTTTCATGTAAAGCTATTTGTTTGGCTGCCAAAGTGTTTTATGGTGTGATGCCAACTATAATATATTCAGAACACAAGCTAAAAAAACTCCAACCTTTGATGCTTGATGAGTTCATAGGATGGGAACACAAAGACAAAGAACCTTGAAAACCTCAACATGAATAATTAAGGTAAATAGACAGACTGTTCTGTATTGTGATTAAAACATAAGTAACTTTTGTGCATTACATAGCTATCTAGAAATTCAAAACTTTTTAAAACAAAAGCATGTACTGTAGTATCTCTATTATCTAACTTTAACACTACACAATTTATTACGAACTGACTTGCTTGCTCTCCTTTGTGGAATGAGCACACTGCCATTCCAACATATTTCCAGCCTCAGAGAAATACTGGCATCCTTTAAAAATACATTGAAATGTGAATTTTTTCAGGAGTCCTTTATAGAGGCAGTTTAAATAGTGTAACAAGTTTTGAGTATATTATATGTATTCAGGAATATAAATCAGAGCTTTATAAGTACCAAAACCTGTAAATCCATGCGTGAAGCAGTAATGGAAGCTATGCCAGAGTATCCAAATTTCTTATGGAGGAGTGAGATTTTGACAAATGTTAGTAGAAAAAAAAACACAACAAAAACACACAAGAACAGATTAAAAATAAAAGGAGTAAGACAATGAGTCACATTGTTTCTGGATGCTGAAAGAACAACGTGTCCAATAAGATAAGTGCCTGTGACTTCCAGCAATGGAGCTGGCATTTCTAAAACCGCAGGTGACAGGTAAAGACTGGCTGAAGACAGAGTCTGGGCATTGCTATTTCAAGTTCTGGTTTTAATACACTTGAAAACAATTTGAGGCAAAAAGAGCAGGCCTGGCTATGATTGCTATCAGAGCCTGCCACCAACCTTCCAGGTTGGGTGCACCTGGGTGAACTCACCTTTTCGGAGATGTATGCCAGGTACTGCACCCTTCCCACTCCAGCAGGCATGTGAGGAACTATGGCTGCCTGGAAAACTGGAGAGCAAGCTGAAAAGAGGCAACAGGACTGCCGATAATCCGCTAAATTCCCCCGTGCTTTGATTTTGGAGGCCGGAATGGAGGCAATTGCCAGGTCTGCGTGGCAGGCCTCCTTTCCTGAACTTTCCCAGGGATGGCTGAAATAGCCTTGGCCCCGGGATGGGAGAAATCCCCCGCATGAGTCGGCCAGCTCAGCACTCCAGGCGTATGCCAGAAATAAAAGAGTGTAACAGCATCTGCACCCCTGCTCTCCCCCAAGGCCTGGTGTAATGAATGTGGCCAGAGAAAGAGGGTGTGGTGTCAGCCAGCTGCTGAATTAATTAATTGGGAGCTGGAAATACATGGAGTCACTCAAAGGCTGCTTTGGGGTGTGCACCGGGGCATGGATTTGATGCTGACCAGAGCCAAGGAGACTCAGGACTCGCTTGACAGCAGCTGGTGTGCCCTTCTGAGGTGACCTTCTGAGATACCGTTGAGGGCCTGGTTGAGGGCCTGGCTCCCAAAATAGTTTTAATAGGCCACAAATTTTTGTCATTGTTAATTGCTTTGTTTATGATCCAAATCTTTGGGGCCATTTTGTTGTAATGAAACTGTTGTCAAACTGCAGCTAAAACATTAGTCTAATGTCAATTCTTGTTGCCTCTGTCTTGGTGTAAAAATGTTAATAATTATGTCCCTTCTCCTGCAAAGGAGCAGCAGGATCTGTGGATAGTAAAGCCATAAATAAAAGCAATCTTGGGACTAAAAGACAGAAGAGAAGAACGCAGCACTTTGTCTCTCTTCTGACTCCATTGAAAACTTTTTGTTTGTTCTTAGTGAAATCCTGTGAGTTCTCTGTATCTCCTTTTCCCCATTTGTGTACAGGTTGATCTCTGGGGTTACAAACCACAGAAGTATAAGAAGATGTATTCTTCTCAAGTCAGACCCTCCAAAAGAAGGTGCTATGGGAAAGAGTATTTATTTTTATTTTATTGTGTCTTTCAGCACCTAGCAGTGGAAACACTCTGCTGCTGCAGTGCTGCTCTTTGCAGAAGCTGAATGTCTGGCACGGGGATGAAACAAATTCCTAGATAGATGCATAATCACACGGAGATAGGGCTCACCGTAGCTACGAGGAGAGTTTGTTGTTTTAACCTGGAGGGCCACGCTGCTTTGCCCATGTAGCTGAGGACTGACACGGGCTCTAACGCTGCGCGAATGGAGTCTTTACAGATAGTGAGCAGAGGAGGATGGATGGGCAGATGCTATCTGTTCATTCTTCTGAATATTCTACTATTGAGTACTGTACTTCTGAGGACTCCCTTTTAAATGTGTGTTTTCAGATCCAGTGCAGATTGAAGGTGATGTGTTGGATATTCTACACACAGGAGCACAGAGGTTCTGCTGACCTGAATGGCAGCAGCAAAAAGCACCCTTCTGCCACTGGCTCTGCTCAGCCATGAGGGACTAAGGTAGGTGCAGATGGAGAGACATAAGCCTTCAGCTCTTTACTGTGAAGACAGGTGGTTTACAACAGAAATGCTCCAAAACTAAGAGGTCACCAGCTCTTCTGCCAACCTTGTTCTGTTTGTGGAGGTCACTGTCATTGGAAGAGGGCTGGTGGAGGGCCCGTGTATCAGCTTCTCTGCAGCTGCTTTCTGTAGGTCAAGTTTTGTGTGCCAATGAATTCAGGTTAAGCTGGTGTGCCAGGGTGTAAATGATGGCACTCACTCATCCGTAACCACTGTGGTCTGTCCCTGGTGGGGAAGCCCTGTGGGGAGCCAGGACTGTGCCAGTGCCTGAGTTTGAAGTTCATAATCTGTGCAGAAAACCTAAATATAAAAACTTCCCTCACTGAGGATAATGGGGTGGGGGGAGGAAGAGAGAGGTGACGTGGTAACCCAGATAAAGCCAGCAGAGAGGCAATGCAAGGCCTGTACAAATTAGGGCGCGAGAACAAATTTAGTATCTCCACTTAGAAAAAAAAAAACAACTTTTTAGAGAACAAGAGCAGCACTGATCGGAATAGTACAAATTGTGCCAAAGTTGACAAACATGGAACATTACTCGATCCTTTTATTTGTTCCTGAATCTTGTCAGCATTTCAGTTTCTATGGAAATGCTCTCTTTGGGATAAGGTCCTTCTCATCATGAGAGGGTCATTCAAGGCTGCTTTGGGAGGAGAGGGGGAGAGGTGACTGATGGGGATCCTACGTGCGTAACGGGCCCTGAGGCCAAATTCTTCCATGAGCCACAACAAGGCTGTGGCTTGGCCCAAAGCTGGAGAGGACCTGGCTGTCAGGGCTGTGATCTGCCCGATGACAAAGCCTGTCCTTGGGTGGGTGGAGGTGGGAGAGAGGGGCAGGCAGCTGTTGCCACAGTTCCAGCCACTGACTCTGAACAACTGGGGAGCTGCCAGGAGCACGCATTGCTGGGGCTCTTGAGTCTAAAGTTGTAGCACTTAACTTCCTAGAACATCGTGCATGTTTGTGTACCTGCAATAGCCATTTACTAAATCATTTATAATCCTGGCATGCTCCTCTGCCTGCAGATGAAAAGGGAATTTCAATCCAAGATGGGGTTTGCCACTATGTTGCAATAATTGTTCTTTTCTGTGCATCACTTCTATAAGGCTCTGTCAATCAAAAAGTTCAATGTCTTCATTATTCTGTAGGTGCATGTCATGCTTGAGGGGAACACTAGCAGGCTCGGTGTTAGGACTTGCCCTGAAACAGCAATAGAGGTAGCTTCACCAAAAATCAACAGAAGCTTATCTGTACTACAGGTCTTTTCTGGAACGTCAAAGTAACATCTTAAGTTCAGAAGCCCTTAATGAACACACCAGACCAAATTCTGTTGCAGAATATGTATGTGCGGCTCCTATTGAAGTAAATGGGCACTCTGCCTGCATTTGAGATAAGAATCTAGCTTGTAGCAAAGCTTAAAGAGGTATACACTGCTTTAATGGACTGTCACCTATAATAGAATTTATTTTTAAGCTATTTTCAGTTATTTCCAATATTGCAATCAGTAAACTTCTCTTGTTTTGCTGCTATATCTTCTGCATACCAGCTTAATAAGGTATAGAAATGGAAATAAAGCAATACAACCAGATTGTTTATTGTGGTTTCTTTAAGGCAATGTCAAGATATTTTACAAGCTTGCAAAATTACATTTATTACACTCCAATCATCTGGCAGACCATAAACACTCCTGAATATTTCTGTTGGAGGAATTGCATTTTTAAAAAAAAAAAATAGATAGGGAATATGAGTTTGTTTGAAGAATGAGTGAATTTGCCTCAACATCTTTTCATTTTCCTTTAATTTGGCCTGTTTGGCCTTTAAGAGCTGTGCCTCTGACATCTGTTTTTTCTTTGCTGACACCACTCAGGCAAGTAATCAAGGAAAAGTCTGCCATTGCCTTGCACTGCACAAAATGTATGTGTGAGTGTGTGTGCGTGTTTGGAAATTACAAAGCTTTTCCAAGGAGGCAAATGGTGAGACGTAAGAAGGAATTTATGAAAAAGGATTAACAAGGTAGCAAGTAAAATAAATTCCAAATATAATAAGTCAAAATAATAGGAGTTAAGAAAAAAAACAAAAACAGATATAAATGTAAAAAGGATATATATACATATAAAGAAATACTAAACTTAAAAGTGTTATTTCATTTCCTCTCACAAAACATAAACACGGGAGTTTTTGGGACTCCATTCCTGTCAGAAGAGTGTGACGTCATAACCCTAAGGCAGAAAGAGAGCGCGGTGCTCACACACCAGTACATGTGATGCTGCATCATGTCTGAGGACTTTCTTTTAATGTTTTTAATTCAGAGTATATTAATCCTTGTCCTACATCAGAGGACTGGTAATTCTGACCAAGGATCAATGTCCAGGGTTCCTGTACATGTTACCGTGCATGCATTTCAAAGGCAAATGTACTATAAAAATGTGCCAAATGTGAACAATCGTATTTGCTAAATCCATGGAAAAAGCTAGAGATGACACATCTTTTTATATAATACTTACTCTTGGGAGTAACTTGCAACATGAGTAAGTCAAAAAATAAGACCTTCCTAAAGTGGACAGAACTCACAGTGTCAATGACAACTATAAGCTTCAAGTTTTTCTTAAATTCAGAGTTCAGTATAGTTGTTACTGTCAGTCTGTGAGCATGTTAATTATGGACTAAGTATTTCTTCAAAACTGAGAATAAATAATATGTTTGTGCATATAGAATGTACCATTCCACATGATTTTTCTCCAAGACTCATGATATCTGGTGTAAAAAAAAAAAAAAAGGAGAAATTTCAGCTCAAAAAGGCATACGGATTTATTATTTCTGAGCTCTTATAATTTATAAGTATATCATGCCTATTATGTTGACTTGTTGGAAATATTGCTTCTCTCATTAAAGCTATAAATCTTGCTCTAGAGCAGCAAGACAGTATATTTATAAGACCTCTAGAGTGGGCCAAATCAGAACCATTTGAATTCCAGTTGTCTGGTTAGGTGTGGCGAAGACAGGTGGACAATATTCCAGAAAATCACATATTTTAATTGAGCTAATGAGAAGCCAGTGATGAACCATCAACAGCAGAACTTATAATGTCTGATTTCTTTTAATCTTGTATCTTGAGCAATGAATGGTCGCATCTCTCATATTGCACTCATGTCAATTGAAGAAGATACAAAGGAAAAAGCTTTCAAAAATGTCAGGAAAGGGAAAGATGCTTCATAAACTGCATTTAGAGCTTCAAATTCTTTAAGGGGTACATGCCTGCAAAAGTGCTGAGAAATGATATTGTTGAATGCAATGAAGTTGTTAGGAAGAGCAGGTGAATGGTATGCATGTTGGAGCCTGTATATCACACAAGTTCAAGGAGTCTGAGTTAGTGCACCCAAATAAAAGGCACAAAAAATTATGTGCTTATTTTGGTCGGCAGTATCCATAATAATTTTCACAGTGAAAAGGTGTTGAATCAAACACGCTTTTATACTGAGCATGCCTGAAGCCTATTTTGTGATCAGATGGAAAGAGACTGGTGTGCTGTGATTGCTATGGGAGATGGGAGGTCTGTATTTCCCACTCCAAGGAAGAGACATCTGTTTTCAAGCTTTAATGGAATAAATATAGGCAGATGTAAACACATACACGAGTTCTCAGAGATGTAGTTGTAGCAAATGAAAGTCTGTTTGAAAATATTTATGGCATAATTTAAAGAAGCTGAGAAACAGGTAAGAGAAATACAGTACAAATAAAGGAAGAGCCTGAGCAGAAATGCTTTTGTCATAAAAATATAACAAGAATGATTTAGAGTTGTGATTACCATTAATAAAAGTCAGGGAAACATAATTACACAATGAACCTAAAGCACAACCAGAGTTTGAAAGGTGCCCAGGTGATTGAACGGCTTAGAAAAACCGAGCAAAAAAAAAAAAAGATTTTTGCAAGGCATTAGCACATTCCAGTAAAAGACACGGAAAAGAAGAGAGTACAAACACTGGAAGAAAATCACTCGTCATCCAATCTCACTGACTTGAATGGGATGGATTTTTGAGAGTGATACGGGGTTTCAGTTACGGGAAGTTTTGTCCCACTGATTTTTCTGTTAGTGTTTCCAATATAACCAGTGCAAGTTCGTGCAAGGACCCAGAGTCCTAAGCCAAGTACTGTTACCTGCTTGGTGGCTTAATATTCCTGAGCCTGGGATTTCTGCCAGGAGAACATATGTGTGAAGTGGGGATGAGAATACTTGTTATTCATCCATGCAAAAAGTATTTCCATCAGAACTTAGCAAACTGAAAGCAAAATTGAAAGAAAAGGAGATATTAGGGAGATAAAAAGGACAGATGAACTAGTCAAGAGTATTCTATGAATGATTAAGTTGGGTACAGCTTTTTTTTTTTTTTTTTTTCAGTTCTTCAAGGTCTGTGAGAGCTGAATAGACCAAGAAAATAATGGTTTTGTGTATGTGTGCACATGTGTCTTTGCAAAAAGCATTGCCTACAGATGGGATTCATCGTGGCCTGTCCACTCCTGGTTTTAGCTGGAATAATTTTGGCTGCAGGGAGCACCATCCAGAAATTGGCTGAGTTGTTGCCCATCACTTTCTGCTGGTGTTTACCACTTTTAAGCTTTCCTTCCAGGTTATCTCCACCTCTGCTCTGCTCATGGGAGGCTCACACTGGGACACCCTGGAAGTTTCAGCAATTATGCACAGTCACAGCTAGGGAAGGCAGGGGTGCATCTACTGTGTTTTGAAGGCATGGGGCTCAGGAACCAGACAAATACAGCTGCTGGGCCTTGAAATGGGAAATGATGAGTGGATTCTGCTTGCTGGACTGAAGAGTTTGCTTTAACCTTGCACAGTGGCCTCTAACAGCCATGTTGTACCATTAAGCCCTGATAGAAACAAAGCCCTTAGGCTATATAGGACTACTATGACTTGCAGTGCACGCCAAGCTTGTGACAAATACTTTCAGTCTATGCTGGTAGCTTGGAGACCCCTATGTACCCTACACATTAATTGTGGGATATGTGAGATTCACCAGAAAACCCATGACACTTGAATACAGAGTCAAGGAATTCCCAAAGAAGGATGGTTTTAGTTCTGGATATATTTACCATATATATATGGTCTCCTCAGCTGGGAAATTAAATACAGCAGGGCAAGATACATGTGTTCACCCCAGCTTTTTTAACAGATCTGGAGTGGGGAGCAAGACTGTTTTCCCATGTTTTTTAAACATGTTTTTGCCATGTTTTCTCCTGCTGTCTCGTTCTGGTTAATTGGGTAACTCTTGTTTCCTCGAAAGCTCTTTGACTCACCATATGAAGTTTAGTAAAGTCAGTATAATAAAATCAGGCTGTTTTAGAGTGTGTCTGGAGATGGTGATAAACAGTCCCTTCTCTGCTCCGTGGCTTGTTACATCTATGGACTGTGGTGAGGTCCCATCCACTGCTGGAGGCTGAATACAGAGGTGGTACACAGGTGCTTGTTATTCTTTTTTTTTTTTTTCATTCACAAAGTTAATTAAATCAAAGGAATTGCACAGTGTTCAGTTGCAAGTAGAGAGACACGGCCATGTTCCAGAAAGCAATGGTCTTTCTCCTGGCATCAGCTTCAGGTGCCCTTTCAGCACAAGCTACCTGAGGTGGGAAGGCAAAAGTTTGTGATCAGGAGAGCTTTGCTATGCCCAGAACCTCCAACAAAGCAACGTTTGCTGATAAACTTGTAAGAAAAATAGGAGATGGAGACCAGTGCCTGGAAGTTCTCTGGTTCTGAATGGTAATCCTGTCACAGGTGGGTGATCAGATTGTTTTGGATCATGGCTGTGTGTTGGGATCTGCCCACAGCATTAAATAGCTTAGGGTTGCTGTGCCAGTGACACCAGAAATAATAGCTGTTAAAGGAGCCAAAAGAGTCAAAAAGGTATGGACAAGGCACCGTGATGGTGTATGTCTCTTCAGCTCTGCTTCCAGTTTTTCAGTCCTAGGTTTAACCCTTTGGAAAACAGGCCTCCATGGAACACGAAGGTTGTTATTTTTCCCTACAGTTACCAGATAAAAAAAAAAAAAAGAAAAAAAGAATTCATTTGGAAAAGCAAAACAAAAAAAGAGAAGGGATAAAAAGGCATTATACAAGGAGCAGCAGTCCTGTGGCCAGTGCCTGTCACCCATCTGGAGCTGTGGGTTTCACTCAGCTTCAGGGGCCAGCATGGGGAAGCATGGAGAGGGGTCTCCCTGGGGAGAGTAAGTGCAGCACCTCTTTGGCAAGTGTGTTGAAGTCATGTAAGCCTGTGAGAACTCATGTTTGTAACATGTGACCAGATCTCACAGAAAGTTGTTGGGTGCTGCATGTTGAACACTCTCAGGTCCCTTTAAAACTTCCAGCCTTTGTGTCTAAATTAACAAATAATTCATTCACATTTCGCTATTTAGAGGAAAAGTGCAGAGTGGACTTGGTTATTTGATACTAATTATTTAGCAGGTATAAAAGCGTATTCAAGTCCCTAATCTCCTTTCTGAACAGGCAGGCATGCTCATGTTCAAATAGTTGCATAACTTGCCCATCTCTGGTTGACAAACCCTTCTAACTTTGTTTTCAGATCTAATGCAACCCCACCCCCAGCCAAGCTGTGTGCATAGCTGGCCTGTATTAGATCTTGCTGTTAACCTCATCCTCTTTTCTCTGCTCTTCCTGCAGCTGGTTGCCTGGTATACGTATATGTTTAAAATACCAGCTGTTCAGGAAAGGGCTGCCCCAGCATCTGTACAGCACCTAGCACCTTGGGTGGCTGGTCTGGTGAAATGAATGAATGAAAACACTCAGAATGAAATTTTGTGCTAACTTGGGATGTCAGAGATCTGCTAGATCTCTCTTTGTGTCTCTCCATACAGCCAGATGTATATGGATCTACGTACGTATATGTCTGCATTCCTCTGTGTTTGTATGTAGCTGAATAGTCAGTGTATGGTACCAGGAGTACATAGGAGAGACGCTGGATACTGTCAGATGAATGCAGCTTGCTGTTGATATGAACTGTGAAAGGTATCTAACTGGCAGCTCTTTCCCTTGACTTTTCACATCTTCCATTTGAAAAAATAAAACAACAACCTGACCAAATCAGTGGAATGAAGGAGGATTCAAATAAAAATAAAACCTGGGCTGAGCCTGATACTGGGAATTTTTGCTGAATTAGGCATAAATTAGATGTTATCTGCCAGCCGGTTAAGGTGATACTGAAAGCAGATACTTCAAACTGTTTGCAGTGTGTGAGAGTGTCTAATCTTCTTTCGTATAATTTAAAAAGCAACCCAGGGCCAGGGCTGTGGTTTCAAGTGGTAGATGGAACAGACACCGCATTTATCTGGATGCTGAGGAGGTCAAGGAAATAAAGCAATCTTTTTTCAGCTCCATGCATTATCATCACAAACAACAGCCTGCTGGCACAAAACAAGTTTTAATTGATTGTTGTTATTGATTTTACAGGAAGCAAAGCAGAAGAAATACAACTTGATTTTTTGTAAGCTGGAGTGACCTGAAAAATACAAAGGAGAAAAAGAGAATATAAAGCCCTCTCATATTTTGCTCAGTTTTGTGAGTTTGCAGCTGAGCACTCCATAAAAGCCCTCTTTATTAATTTTCTATGTATTTTGACTGCATAGATTTTCTCTTTATATAATCTACATCTGGAAATTTTATTCAGATAGTGTGTTTTGCTCTGTCACTGCGCAGGTCAGACTTGCGTCTTATAGGCCGTGATTTAAATGCCTCTTCCTCCTCTCCCTTTCCTCCTGCTTCAGTCCCACGTGGGGAAGAAAAAGCTGCAGCTAGAAGTTTTAGGCCAACAGGTACCGCAACTCTCTATTTTCTGCTGATCATCACTTTATGGAGTGTTTTTTTTTTTTTTTTTTTTCAGGCTGAACCCAAGCTATGGGATTTATTTCTGCTCTTGCTGTTCTACCAGAACCTGGCTGAGAGCAGAGGTCTTGTGCTGGGAATAATCATGGGCTGACAGATTGAGCAAACCAGCTAATTAGCCCAGGTGTATTGGCTCATGTTCACTGAGGGGACACCAGCTGGAGCTAGACTTTCTCCTGCCCAGGAAGGGAGAAGATGGTGAACTTTGTGGAATGCTGCTCAGGTTCACTGTTCCTGAGCTCCCCTTGGGCATGGATTAGGAAGCTCAGTGGGTTAAGAGGGAGGATTGTATTGGCAGTGGGTAACAAATTTTCTGCAAAAACTGAATTGAAAGAGAATTTTATTCCCTTTCAGTCTTACATGTTCATTTTATAGATTTTGGTGTGGGTATGTAATAAGGAAGATGTTGATGGGAACAGCAGTGCTTGGTACTTTTACAAGAGGACCCAATGATTCTTTGAATTTTAGGTAGATTATACATATATATATGTAATTAGTTAAGTCATATAGATAATTCCATGAAACATTAAAATATTAAAAAGACTGAATATTTTATCATGCATGTAACAATTAACCTTATTAATATTATTGTTATTACTATTAATAGTATTATCAGCTTACCCAATATCTGTCTTCAGGGACTGTGTAAAGTGCTTTCCAAATGCAGAACAAAAAGATGGTTACAGCCACAAAGATCTGAACATTAGAGTATAAGTCATTCTCTTTCTTTCTTCTCACATGTGATTGTTATTTTATTATGAATTGAAATATTTACGCAGCATTATTAAAAAAAACTACAGTTTTGTTTAAAATGTGCATTCTGGTGTTTATTCTGTTCCTTACATATGTAGGATTTTCTTCTTGGCAGCCATGGTTAAAAACTTCTCTTCCAAAACCAATAATTTAAATATTATGACTCCAGGAGCTGGGTTTATAAAGAAAATATTAAGCTTTTACAGACCCTGATTTAAAACAGAGTTATTTTCAAATTATTGGTTTTAAGACAATACAGAATGATAACTATCATCCATATCCCATAATGGAATCTCCTGTGGTGCTGCTTTGCTCTGACAGAGCCATTGCAACTTTACTTCTGTCCATAGCAGTTTGGCAACAGCATTCTTCCCAGAACGATATACAAGAAAAAAACATTTCTTTTCACTCTTGCAGCACCCACCCAACTTTCCCACCAAGTGATCTGTTGTTAACGTGCAGGAAATCCCAATGAATGCACATCATTTGGTGAAAGAATGACAGCAGACACCACAGCTATCCTTAGCAAGCATCCACCTGCTCCCGTGGTGTCTTTTTAAAGCAAGTTCAGCTTACCTCTTCTCCTCTTAGTTTTCCTTTGCTTAATTGCAGGTGATGATTCCAAAGAAGCCTCCACCTGTTTGAGTGTGCTTTCATCTTTCTAGACAAAGCAGGCTTGGGCTTGGTGCTTGATCTGTGGCATAGTTAGGGCCTTTGGTATTAAAGGCGTTGGGATCACCCTGAGGCTTTTAAGGTTTTAGGGTTAAATTGATGAGCGTGTATAAAATGTAAGCTTTGTTGTTTGGCAGAGATTTTCAGCATTTGTTATTCTTTTTCTTCGTTAAGAAACCATAGGACTATGCTGCATTCCTCAACTGCTTCTTGCCTATTAAACAATGCTGTCAAACGGAGACCTCTTTGACTTGCATAAAACTTCTGATTCATTATATTGCCTTTAATCCTCTATAGCTATCTAACTTAGCTGAGCTGTCCAGGTATGCCTCTGTACCAGATCTGGATATCTGTTTCTCTATCCATTTAATTTGTACAGTGCCTACTGGATAATAAGTGCTTGGTGAACTGGGGAGCTCTTGGACACATCATTTTCTGACCACTGAACCTGCACTTGGACTCCCAGCCTGTCTTCTCAGATACAGCTACCAAAATTTAGAAATTCAGAGCCGTTGCATGAAAAATCCTTATAAACACCCTAAGAGTTCCCAAACACCTTTTGTGTGTGTTTGTATGTTCCCTCCCATCTTTATTAAGTGGGAACACAATTGGCCAAAAGGCACAGAGGAAGGCAATGCTCTGACCTTTACTACTGGGGAAAACCTCTATGGAAACCTGCCCATTGGTGCCAAAAATGAAAGCTGTTTACTCCTGGAAGAGGCTGTGCCTAGGTTTCTGATGGAGATCCCAGCACCTTGGCTGTTGTGAAACTCTTCCCCCCACCCCAGCAAGTTCTAGTGTCAGGACTGGCCCTGTGAAGGAATTCCTTTGGGACAAGAAAAAAGCAGTGACTTTTTTGAAAATTACTCAAGCACATTTTGCAAAGTTGTTACTGAGATTTAAAGCTCAGTAAATTGGTGCTTTTTTTTTTTTTTTTTTTTTTGCTTTTTTTTTTTTTCCCCCTTTTTCTCATTTCTCACACATTTGTATATGTTGATTGTGGGAATTAACCTATTTTCTTAGATGAGGTTTGAGATAAAGTTTCCTCCGTCAATTCCCAAAGGTTTTGGATGCTTGGCATAGTATAAGGTGGGTGACATGCCCATGCCAAACTTTATACCATATCATTAAATATAATTCCTTTACACCAAGCCCCAGAAGAGCTTTTGTGAAACATGGTTGGACAGGCAAGTTACTGCAGCTTAATGCGTTCCTGTTCTTCATCCACAGTAAACATGAAATAAACAGAACAAAGTACCATATATGTTTGGTTTCATGGTGGTAATTGAAAAGGATATGTGTTATTTAACACTTTTAGCACAAAAAAATTATGATTAACAGCATGCTTTTGTGTAGTTATCATGTCTCAGTTGATGGCTTATAACTTGAAAAACTCCAGGAACCTGTTTGTGGCTGTCTGTCCATTCCAGCAGTAAGGACAAGACTCTGAATGGTGTCTATATATACATTTTAAAGGGAGAACATTTTTTTTTTCAGCAGGGAAAAAAATGAAAATCAGTGAAGATCAGTGCAGGAAAGAGTAATGTGTTAGCTCCAATAGTGATGATGCTAGAGGCATTGTCTGGCTTTGCCATTTGCCCCTTGTATCCTAGTGGCAGTGTGCAGCCATCAGTTTGGGGGCAGGTGCATCTCTGGAGGATGTCACAAGTCCCCCCTCTCTAGCAGCCCCAGAGATTCTGGCCACCAGGCTGCTACTCAGTCACACAGTTGCTCCTAGACATGGTCGTGAGGGCAGAGCTGCTCTGTGTGCTAACATCAGGACTGTTTCTTACTGACTACATAAGCTTAAGACCTTGATAGTAAGACCAGACTTGGCATTACTTCACTTTTCATATTAGTCTTTGGCATGTATTCATATTACGATACTGTCTTCTGAAACAGTCTTCTCCTTATCAAGTCTGTAGGTTTAAAGACCCTGATTCATCTCCTAACTTCTGCTTTTCTAAGTGAAAAGCCTTTGTCTTCCTAAGTCTTTTTGTGTAAGTGAGATTTCTGATCCCTTTAATTATTTTTATAGGTCTGCTCTGAACCTTTTCCAATTGTCTGAGTGTGGACTGTAGAAGATTAAGCATTTCAGCAGTGCTCTGTATCAATGCCATGTTCAAAGACATACTTTCCCGTAATGTTTCCAAGCCCTCTCACCTAAAGCATGAAAAAGGAAGGTCAAAAGATTATCTTTCCAAATCTTTTTTTTTGGAGTTAATATTTTCTAGGATATAGCCCTTCATCCTTCATATACACGTAGGCAATTAGGTGGAAGTGTCAATGCCTGAATTTCACTAGCTTTAGCACCCAGAAAGGCAGGGCTGATGGGCTCTGCTGGCTTCGTTGACTGCCTTGATCAGATCCCCACTGAGAACTGAGACACACAATTTACATGCAGTGACCAGCATAAAGATACCTACCATTACTTACCAGAATCCAGAGCTGAGTGTCTCTCCAGGTGATATCTAAAGGTATGCTTGGCAAAACTGTTGAATATATATATAAATATATATATATAAATGAGTAAATTCTTTATGACATAAATAGTACTTTTAAATAATTAAAAACTGCTGCCAGTTTAGCTTACTGCCTGCAAATCTGTGCAAAGCCTATAACAGCCTGAAAAGTTCCATGTTCTCCTGACCTTCCTTGACAAAATGCTCCGGAGTCAAATTCTCCTCTCCCAAACCTATACCCTTCAGCTGACTTCAAAGGAGATGAATGAGTCGCTCAGCAGGGCAGAATACAGGCTTGTTATTCCCGTAACACATTCTAGATGTCATCAATACCCTTTCTCTTATCTAACTCTTCTAATAGTCAACTAAATTTTAAGTGTTTTATACAGTTGCTTCATTACTATTATTGTTATTATTTTTTGCATTTAAAACTTGGGAAGGGTACTTTTCCCTTCCCTTCTGTTTATATTTACATTTTCAGATAGTACATATACAGCCTAATCATATCACTTTGAAAGTGATATAGAAAGTTGTGCTCTCTTACTCAATCAGATTTAATCAGTTTGGATGGTTTCCAAGTACTAAGCATTAATCTCACTTAAACCAAACTCCTGATAGTTCATCTAGCCTGAGTATTCATGTCAAAGACATAAAACAATCTCCTTTAATGCCCACAGTACTTTTTAAATTGAGCTTTCACCGTCTGTTAATAAAACCTGCTTTGTACTGCTGGTTGTGTTCTGTGGAATGTGTCAGGGGTGAGTTTCTCTTTCCCTCCAATTCTTAAAGGCCTTTTTTTTTTTTTTTTTTTTTTTTTTTCCAATAGTATATGAAAATTATGCAATATAGTAACAAGGAATTAGTCACACCTTGGCAGAATATCCATTACCTTGGCTCACATCAAAGGGAAGGAGAGAAGTGTGGTCCTTACAAGCTTATAGCATTGCTTTGCCTTGGAGTCCCACTCTACGATGACAACTAAATTGGACACTGATGCTTACTTATTTTTCAACAAGTGGGTGTAAAGCACCTTGACCTTGCAGTTGACTCCTTTAGAGGACCTTTCATCAAGGGCCTAAGCCCACAGAGGGATGCAGAGCTCTCTGTTGGCTTTCAGGAGTCCCTGGGGCATGGGGAGAGGGATCCTCGGAGGCAGAGCTGCCCAGCTGACGTCCCTCTTTGATGCCCTCTGTATTTCAGCATCACGCAGTACTAATCCTGAGAACAGCACCGGGGTGCTTCCCTATCAAACTGTTGTGGAGGCTGTACGCAAAATATATGGTGCTGTGTTTCTCTGTTTGTCAGAGCCGGCCTTGCCAGCTGCTGCTGTCAGGAGTGAGTGAGGTGTGTTTGATCCCAGCTTTGCTGGGAAAGCAGGTGAGGCGCGTGCATTAGATGGGTTTTAAAAGTCATGGCTAGGCTTGTTTTCTATGATTCTGCATAAAAGTAAATGAAAAAGAGAAGTGTTTTTGTTGATTTGAGAAAAAAAGGGATGGATTTGAAGTATGGATCAAATTTCATGCTTGATGAGTGAGAGACTTTACTGTCAAGGTAGTTGAGCTATGACACTGGGGTCTCTGAGCAATGAACATGCATGCAGACATATGCTTACTGTCCTCTGGAAAGAGGCTCTGGGAACTGGGCTATTTTGGAAAAGTTTTGCAGACAGGGAGATAGTTACCTGACCTTCTAACTGCCCTGAGCCACTGAGTATGTCAGAGCAGCCTCAGGAGTTTTAGTGGTTACAGGAGTCATCAGGTGCCAACTGCCAAATGACTTCTGTGCTCAACCCTTCTCTGGTGCCAAGCTCTCTCCTTTTTTTTTTTTTTTTTTTTTTTTTTCTTTTTTTCTTTTTTTTTTTTTTTTCTTCCAGCAGCCTGCTTCCCCTTGCAGTGGAGAAGTCCCATAGCATCTGACCTCACTGTGAGCTCCAGAGTGAAGGTACCAGTCACCAGCCAGGGCAGGAGCACTGGCCTCTGCACCTTTGGTAGCGCAGTGGTTAATTTATCTTCTATTGGAAGAATAAGGTTGTAAAAGCTCTAGGAAAGCAGTAGAGCCTGCAGCACTCTCCACATTCATACTGGAACATCAATAGTTGCTTTCAAGACAGGCTTCTTCACAAAACAAAACAAACTTATCTTCGAATACTGGGTAAAACCAAGTGCGCTTTCATCCCCAAGCTCTCATCCCTAATCTTTTACTACTTTCTCAAGACTGTGAGGAAGCCACCAATGGGAAACTGGTGGTGCTGTGGAGATGACTTGTCTTCAGACTTGCTCCTGAGGTGGGGTATGTGTTTAGCCAGGTTAAAAAAGCTGTCATTATCTCAGCTACCATCTTCCTTGAGATCTCCTGGTATGCAAGGTGTTAAAAGAAGGGCCAGTTCTGCCCTCCTCATGCTGGCTGCAAACCCAGGTGAATACACCAAAGACTGGGAAGCTGTTTAAAAGTAACTGTGGCAGAATTTAGCTGGGATGATGGTTTTATCTGGGATGGTGATTTTATAAGTTTCAAAATGTAACTTGAACATAGATTTCACTTGGCAGATGTGTTAAATAACAAAATACACCCTGGAATTCAATTTGTATTTGATTGCACAATAGCTAATTTCTTCAGCTACTTTTTCAGCTTCCTCTTAACACTTATGTTTTTGCTTGTAAGTTTTTTGTTTGGTTATAATGAGGCTTTGTGTCTCTTGATGCCTTATCTTATGTGGGTGGTAGAAAAATTGCTCTACTGCTCCAATATTTGTGGTTGTGTGGGGCAGGTGGTTTCACGCAGAGCCGTGCAAAATGTCTGCAGTAAATAAAATATAAAGAAGGGGAAACCTCTTTCCTTTCTTCATGCATCTGGAACCTCTGCTATAACCCAGGAGGAGTTTCAGGGATGGAGAAGCCCTTTACCAATCTTTGCAGTTTCCAGTGACCTGGAGCTAGGTTGGGTTTTGGCGGTGCAGCACTGGCCAGAACGTCCTGGAATCCCAGCTGCCTCCTGCATTGCCTGGGGGTCCCACTCCTTTTCTCTCCTCTTGGGCTCCAGGCATGGTTTTCTCCCACCCCTCCAAAGACTCATGCATGGAACAGGTCAAGACTAGCTCTTTGGGATTTGTGTTCAAATTCGAGATGTGGTGAGTGTCTGCATGACCTGATATACTCTCCAGAAAAGCCAGTCGTGCGTCTCCTTGCATAATGAGCATGCTGAGCTGTTGTCCCAGGCACGAAGATGTATCCTGGTTATTTGTCACATGGAGAAAAGTAATTATGTCTCAATACTCCATTGGGTATTGTTCACAGCTAGCTGGGGGACAGGCCAGTTTAATACATTCAAATTAGGTGATGTTGGGATTTGATGTTGACACCCAAGGACACTAAGGATTTAAGTCAAATTTACCACAGCACATTTCTCAGAATAGATTTCATCCACTTGTTAATGGTAAGCTCCAAGACTCAGGCATTAGGATGTTCATGCCAAAGAGTTTGTAAGGTTTGAAACTCACCCCAATCATCTCTGGAGCTTCATGCTAACCTCTGTGAGAATGCTCTTACATCACATATCCTGCCCTGAACACCTGCTGGTCTTCTGTCTGCACACATTACAGCAAGGCTGAATTCTGGATATCTGAAATTGTGGATCCTGTGGCTTTGCACTGCCCAAGATGTGTCTTTGGTGAGCTTCACGTGGAGCTCTGCCTGCAGCCAGAGCCCCATGCACAGCTTGCCTCCCTTCATAAGCAGTGAAGAGAAGGGAACACTGAAAATCCTGCTTTGTCCAGGGGTCAAAGATCAACTTCTGTAAGAACACAATGCCTTCCTCAGCCACCTGTGTCCACTTGCATTGGATCCAGAAGGTCAATTTGGCAACGTTTCTTCTGTCCTAGTATGCAAGCCCCATGCATAGGTGGAACAAGAAGGTTTTCTTCAAACCTTATGGCAAGCTCTATATCATGTGAAGGGACAGTAAACCCACTGGTTGAAGTCCTCCGGTGTCCTCTTCTCTTCAAGAGAGCAGCACATTGCCACCAGATTGCTGCACATACTTTTGGGTACTCGACCACAAACTAGGACATGTGGCAAGCAAGGCCACAGAGCAGGAGCAAAGACTATAGCATAGGGCACTGTGAAATCCAGGCCTGGGTGTGGTGGAGAACAAGGTGGGAGCCCACCTGGTGAGCTGGGTGTTCATTGCCTGAGGTTTGACAAATGTAGGATCAGTTGATACTGGGACTCAGATCTGGAATTGCATGATTATTTGCAGAGCCCTCCTGTACAGACCCATACATACACTAAGGCATAAAACATTTGCTAATACTACTTACATCCTTGCTTCCGTGGATGCATATGTTAACCTTATTTATTTATTTATTTATTTATAATTTTATTTATTATATACTTGATGTGTTCTGAATTTCTTTATTGTTTAGATGACTTTTTAAAACCTGCCAGATGATACCGCTCATACAACAAGGTAGGAGTAGGACTGTGCAGCAGTAAAATGTGCTGTTACATTTGGAGGGTACAACATTAAGTTGACAGAGAGGTGAGATTTTTGCTGCTGGATTTCAGAAGGTCAAAATCAGTGTGGGAACTTCTCCCAGTGGTGGCAGCTGCAAATGTCAGGGAGGATTGCATTTCTAGCAGCTTCCCAGGACAGATTTTCACTGTCAGAACCATTTATTTTTTGTGTACTGTTGGAAAAACATCATAAAGGAAATGTGGGTATCAGTTGGAGGTTATTTTGGGGATGGACGCAGAGGCATATAAGCAAGGGACTGCAAGGAAAATTTTCACTCCAGTCATATTTGGTGTGTGAATAAAAAGAACACCCAAAGGAAGCACTGATCAAACACATACTCATTTAAAAGTAGGAGACTGGAAATCTGAAATGCCTGCGTGGCATTTGGGATAATGCCATGTTCTTAGAGATGACTACTAATAATGTAAATATTTGTCTATGAGAATACCAAATTTAATTTCCTGTAAACCATACAACCTGGGTATATAATAACATGGCACATGTATTCCACAGCATACCACATGTAAGTGTGCACCCATTAGATAAATTGCTTAAACAGCTGAAACACCATATTTATGATGTATCTTTGTTATGTTCATTGACCGTCTACACCAGACATGCCTGGAGACTTCGGAATTGTTTTAGATGCTTTTAAATAAAAACACAGTCACCATCTCCACCAGATATGGGTGAAAACTTGAAATCACAGAAGAGGCTCAATATAGTAATAAACAAGAGCCATAGTGGGATGTTTCAAGACGTTTCAAATCTCTGCTCCTATGAACTTTCTGGCTACCTGTGCTCCCCTTCACAGCCTGACCCAGCCAACACAGATTGGCAGCATCAGCAACCAGGTACAATTCAGAATAAAAGGCTTCAGGTAGAACTGGGAGAGACATTTTTTTTTTCTTTCTCATATTTTGTCTCTAAAGAGACATCTTAACTGGTATTTTCTTTACTGACCTGTCAGAGAACCTCAGGAGAGCAGATGTGTGCTTATCTGAGCAATAACACAGGCAGCTGCCTTCAAAGGGGAGGGTGGGTAAGCGCCTATCTAAGCAAGAAGTAAGGGGTGGAGAAAAAGCACATTGACAAATATGGCCTATTTTTTAATGACTGCCACTCATTGTTTCCTGTTAAAAAGGACAAAAGAGGTGAATGTGACTCTCATGGTATTTTTCTGAGGAATTAAAATGTTGACAGATGAAGGTAGCAAAAGCCAATACTGGTAATGCAACCATCTCCTCTTTCACTAGTAGTTTCCCTTAGTTTCCCTTTTTAAAGAAGGTGGTTTTTTTTTTTTTTTTTTTTTTTTTTTTTTTTTTTTTTTTTTACAGTGCAGCAGCTTGGACAAGTTTTTGTACCTGAATCACCACAAATTTTGCTGGGGCATAGTAGACGGGCATGGTAGACTAGAAGTTGGTGACTTGTGTTTGTATACTCTCAGGTTCTTTTGGAGTGGGAACTTTCCATGCTAGCTCCAGAAGACCTGGCAGGTGAGTTTGTGATAGCTCTTCCAAATACTCAAGAAACCACATGAATCCTGCTCCAGCTCCCAGAAACAGTCCCTCACAGGCTGTTGAGGGAATGTCCCAGGGAGGACATTAATTTCCTTTTGAAGGCCGTCAGCTGCAACACAGCTACTAAAACCTCTCTTGATAATTTAGAAGCACGACTGATACAAATCTGGATGCTAAAAAGTACATAGTAACTAGTAAAGAATAAATAAGCCCTATTTCTGAAGAGTCATTTGCAATCTTAAACTCACACAAACTTCATTAAAGTAACAGATGCTTCATTAAAGCATCATCTTCAGTGAAAAAAAATATTCCATTTTATGTCAAATTCCAATATTTCACTGATATCACATTTCTGTGTCCTTAATTTCATTCACATATGCATTGAGATTTGTACTTAAAAAGTCTGTGCAGCCCATCTCAGAGTCAGGTCCAAGACTGCTGTGAAAACATGGTCATAGGATCAGCATAAAATCCCAAAACCACACTGAGTGAGTTATTTTGATTAAAATGTCATAATGAATATTTAAGATTTAAAAAAAAAATCTTAAAAAGAGCTTCTGAGGTGCATTGTCTGCTTGGTACATAGGTGATATTTTGGTATTGTCAAAAAGAGTAACTCCTAGGAAATAAAAGAAAACAGAAAATACTGGCAATAATATGCTACAACCATGACAGAGATATTCTCAGGCAAAAGTAACAGGCAAACTCTTATTAATTTTGAAAATTTCTTTAGATTTCTTGCTAAAGATAGATTATATGCAGTCACAGTGGAGTTTGGGTAACTTTCCTGCCCCATGCCTGCTCAAGCCTCCCATTCTTTGTAGCTATGTGATCCACACAGATATCCACATAGGCTTGGTTTTCCTGGCTTGTTCAAGCTGCTGTGTTCACATGTACACAGTGAATCTGAAAAGCTCTAAACAGGTGCCCCTAAAACCCACTTTTCACATTTATTTCTCATGTTACCATCCACACAGGGTCAGAAGCAGCAGAAGAGCAGACCCTTTGGCTCTCACTGTCTTTTCCCATCCTGTAAACTGCAGATAGGACAGGCTGCCCACCTGGGGACGCTGAGAGCACTGAACAGCAGCTGGGAGCGTGCCCCAACAAGCTGCAGCTTGCACAGAGGTTGCTAAGTGACTTAAATCCATTGCACAGAACAGAACCGTATCGCCTCGAAACAGCAGAACCCGACTTAGTTTCTAGTAACTCATTAAAATGACTCTACAATTCTTTTGATGTTCTGTACTAGTCTGGTCACATTCCTTTCTGTTTTATAGCATGGTAATAACAACATTCTTGTAAACAGTCATATAAACTCTAACCTTCATATTGCTCTCTTCAGATCATCTGAAAGCATTTTCACGTTGGGCTTTGGCTTTCTTGCCCCCATAAAGCATATCCCACCCTAATAACCCACACCATCAAAGGAGCAGGGGAACAAATGAGCAGGGATGCAAAAGTCGATTACTGTTGGGTCACTTGTTTAGGGCAGTCATACCATCCTGCAAAGGCAGTCTTATTTTTATTTTTGTAATCATCACCTTTATAAATCCATTAGGGTTTCCATTGCCTTCCAGGAGAAACTCTGCTGTGGAAAGGTGGAGTATAGCTTGGGTGTTTGTTAGAGCCTACCTTTCAATGGTTAGCAGCCTGCTCTCTCCATTGGTTATCAATACACTGTCATCCCCTGCTTGAACAGATCTGCAGGGGTAATATTTGAGAGGTGCTTGAGCTCTCTATGTATTATGTGGTTGGCAATAGAGAACTGCAGAAACACGGGTGGCCTTGGAGGCAAAATAAGAAGCCACGCTGGTTTAGCCATGCTTGTCCAGTGATAGCATTGTATAAAAGAAAGTAACTAAATTTAGCTGCGGCAGTGTATGCTGTAGGTGCTGCAGGAGGACAGGCAGCAGTTTCCAGATGTCTCTGGCCAAAGGCTTGGCACTTAAGCATTTGCTCAAACAAAAGGGCCAAGGATAAGGGACTGCACCCTTTGCAAACAACACGGCACATGGACATGCACTCACATGCAAAGAATTTACATCAGCTGAACAGTTTTCCAGGCAGTCAGTAAATATGACTTATGCCTTCTCTTCCTCCATCAATAGTTTAAAAAATCTAAGAGCAAAAGCAGATACAATGATCTTCCTGACACTGTAAAAGACAGGGAAAGATTTCACACATTTTAACATTTCCTCAGCTTGCTTTCTACTTTTTTTTTTTTTTTTTCTTCAGGACAACTCTGTGTTTTCCTTTGGACTGTCCAGTTGCAGTAGAGAAAGAAAAGAATGGCCTGAGAACCTATCACAGAGTATGAAAGGGAAGCTGTAAATACTCAACTGAACAAACTGCCAACAATCTCTAAATAAGCACTGTGTTACATAGCATATCTGTTGAAGGGTGGTACATTTATAGTAGTTGCAATCTGCTGGAGAATTATTTGCAAGTAGAAAGAAAAAAAAAAGCTAGATTTGATAGATAATTTTTTCACAGTGTTACCCTTTGTTTACAGACCTTCTCTCCTTTTAGTGCACCCTAGAGCAAATCTCTGCATTTTCAAAGGGCCACGCCATTGTTCAACTGAAACATTATTATTTCTTCTCTCAAGTTTGATTAAATTACTTGGCACTCAGACAGAAGATGATAATAATACAAACACAATGATTGAGGTGGCAGATGTGCCGTTATTCTCCTAATGGCAAATAACTAATTCTTTAAACCATTGATACTCTGTTTTAGAGCAATACAGTGGCTAAGCGGGCAATGTTATAGCCAGTGTTATATTTTTTAAATTGAAGTGAGATTGAGAATTTATTGGGGAATATTTAAATAATTGCTTTCCTTAGAAAAGACAGTCTGGCTTTTGGTTTGTGGATTAAATGTGTGTGGAGATTGCATAGATTAGGGCCTGAGAAACTACCTGAGGTTTAACCAAACTCTGATGAGCAGCAGGCTGACAGTGCCTGTGCAGTTGCTGGGGCTCAGCTGCCTTGCGGTGACTTGCTCACGTGTCTCAGCCCTAGGATAAAAGGTGTATTTTTAAAATGTGCTAGCTCAAATGTTTTAATTAACACCTGTTAAAGCTCCAGTACAAACTAAGTACCTAACAAAGTAATTTCTTAGGTATCAGCTGGTGGAGAAGTGGCCAAATTAGGTGAAGGTGTCAAGGGAAATGTTACAACAGCCTTGTCCTCAAAAAGGACCTACTGGTGAAAAAGTGACTCCCTCTCACTGCCTGAGGAAATTGAAGTAGCCAGGGTTTGAGTGAGGATCAGAAACCAGGGATTTTAAATATATTAGCTCAAACGATTGAGCTAATAAGTTTTAAAATAAATCTTTTCTAGACTACACAAGCCCTGGGGGAAGAGCAAAGAGATTAAGGTAAAAATAGAAAACATGAAGTGTCTAATAATGAACCACACCTGTTTAGTGAAATTTCCCTATCTCTGGGCTGGTCTACACCCCGTTTTTGTATCAGTATGCCTGGCTTGGCCAGGAAAGTGTTTTTCTAAGGGACTGGGAAGATGAACAGGTTACCACCAGGGAGCCACGTGTCAGTAGTGAAGGTCCTGAGGGTAGCCACCAAAGTGTCTGCAGAAGGTGTTTGCCTCTCAGTTTTCCTAGTACCGGAGGAGTTTTGGTTGTGCTTCACGTGCAGATAAAAATAAGAACTTTTAAAGAAGATCTAAAAATGATTTAATAATTTAATTATTTAATTACATGGAGACAAGTGGTTTTCATTTACTACAATGGATCCCAATCTTGTTGGCCTCCAGGCTTTATTGAACTGTAAATATTATTACTCATAATAAAAACCAACCTAACGTTTTTCCCCAAAACTCTAAGCTTTGGTCTTCAGCTGCTGGTGCTGGTTGAAACTAGAAGAGGAAGTAGATAAAAAAACACCAAATATGTCTTCTTTGTGATTTCTGATGTTATTTCACAGACCCCAAAGTCCAGATAACCTCCAGAGAAGTACAGGCTGGCACCCCCAAACTACAAGTCCTCTACCATCAGTCCTTTTCATTTACTGTGAGAGCTCTCACAGCATGTGGGGTTGTTTGATTTCACCATGGCTGTACTTTACATTGCTATAGGACAACCTATGTGTAAGATATATTGACTTTGGCACCAGCTCATAATGTTACATTTGTGTCTTTATTTTGGAGATGTAGTTCTTTTACTATGTGACAGGTTACAGGAACCTCTCATTCCGTCTCCAAATATACATGTATTTAGATCCTTTAAAGGAGATGTTAAAGATTAGGTCAGACTAGGGGAAGCTCAGTTTTGAGGCCTGAGTACTTTTTATTTATTTTTTTTATTTTTTATTTTTTATTTTTATTTTTTTTTTTAATATGTTTAGGGCCAATTATTTAGCTAGAAGAAACATGTGTCTCTTTTACCCCCGTAGGATCTACAGGAGCCTCTGCATCTAAGTGCTTAGGATGACATCCTGGTTTTACTGAAGTCATCAGCAGTTTTACCACTTGGTTCTCCTTAAAGTATACCCCACACCCTTGTCAGAGCAGGAAATAATCCTGATGAAACTTCAGGACAAACTTAATCTCAGAATAAATAGATAAATAAGTTATACCTGGGGTTAAGAGGCACTGATGAATATATATTAGGTAGCTTACAGAATACTTACAGGGAAGATACCACAGGGAGTCTTTTTTTCCTTACACATTCTTATGCACCTCACACCTTTCTTTACACGTATATTGTGTAAATATACAATATTTACTCCTATTTTGTGTCTTCTCCCCACAAAAAGCAGCAAACCAATTCTACTGATGTAAAGGGTTTAAAGAATTTATTCCCTCATGTTGATTTTTAAGATATTATTGCAATATACTTCAGTACCTCATCCCAGCCATATGTCTAATTGAGAAGGAGGTATGGGTGCCATCGACAGATCATTGGAGAAGCCCTGAATTTGATGGCATGCCATTGCAGTAATAGGGCTTAGTCATTCATTTCTAAGTGATCTACACACATTTACTTTATTAATCCTCATAAGAGCCCTACCGAGATGAAAATATTATATTTTCCAGAACACCCTTCTGCTGTGCTTGAAGTTTAATAGCAAAATTAGATAGCAAATAAGTCAAATAGAACAGTAGGAATCAGAAACCCTATATAAATTACGTTAATGCTCCTGTTTTCATAGTACATGGCCATCTGATGATTGTTAGCTATGAGATGACAGATTGGGCTTGGTTTTGTGAGCTGATGACTGACCAAAAGGAGGGGTGATTTCTTACTGCCACCCTTTATTACTCCTTTGTTCCCTTCTGCCCCTTTTCCTCCCTCCTGTCCTTTCCCAGCTGCAAAGTCCCACTACTTTAACATCAGCTTTGGTCTGATTGGAAGCTGCCATAAGCCAGTAAAAACTCATTAACAGCAGAAGTCCTCACAGTTTTCTTGTGGAGTTTATTTTCTGACAGGATAGTGAGTTGAACTGGCTCAAAGGGGGGTGGGGTGGGGGTTGGTGAACATCACAAATGGAGCCAAGTGAATAAGAGCCATGAGGGAGGAGAGGAGTTGGCTGAGAAGGAGAAGGAACTTCTTAATTTGGTGGCAATGTGCTGTCAGATTGTCTCATCCTGTCTCATTAAATTGTAGCTTGAAGGTACAAGTTCAGTTCAGCTGAAAAGGTCAGTTCTGCTTTTTTCCCCACTCTGGACTCATGGCAGATTTCCGCCAGCGTGGTGAGATGAAATGGCTCACCAAAAGAAGAGAGAAGAACAGCTGAGGCCCTGCAGTGAAGGGGACAGGAGAAGGTCCCCTTAGGTGGCAATGTGTTACACTGGGTCAGTGAGCACATCTACTTGCACCCTAAGTGTCTTGCCCAAGACCACGTAGGAAATCTGTGAACTACAGAATAGAAAACTGAACCCCTCTCCTATAAGAGCAATAAACTTGCCATACTCCCAAAATCTTGGGATCTTGCTTCTACTGCTCCAGCCAGAATTAGTGCTTCAGAGGACGGTGATGGTTCCTCACAGATGTAGGTTAATCTGCATTAACCAGCATCTCATCTCATTCTTCTTTCCATAAACCAGAAAACATTTTGAACTTGAAAGTATGAGATTATTAGTCCTTTCCAAACTTCTCAGTGAAAACAATCAGTCTGTGTAATGCTGGCTCTAGAACTGCCTGAAACTTTAATGAATTTTACTAAGTTCTGAGCTTTGGCAGTGAGTTCCACAGGCTCAGTAGGTGAAAAAGTCTTTCCTTACCAATGTTGTATTTGCCATGTTTAAATCTCACCGACAGTCCCTATTCCCTGTGGGTTGTGGCAGCAAGAACAATTTTCCCAGCTCATGCATTAACACTGAACCATGGGATCTGCTCTCCCGTCCACGCTCCCTCTTGCTGGGTGGCTGCTGGACAGCACTATAAATCAAGAATCCCAAATCTGATCCTCACTTTCCCACTGATTCCCTCTGTCATCTCGGTAACTCAGATTACCTGTTTGCCTCTGTAAAGCTATTTGCAAAAGGAGATAATGATACTTGTCTAACTGACAAGGGTATTGTGGGATGATTTATCTCGGTAAAGGGAGAGAAGTGTCTAATGCAACTACTACTTTGTGCAAACTTAACACATATTTTCCAGAACTTCTCCCGTGACCGCCTATTCTCTGCTTGTGCACCAGATGGCACTACGTCGCAGGTTCAACGATGGCAAAGACGCTGCTACTTTTCTGATTCGTGTAACAGGCACAATTTAGAGCCATTCTTTTCCATTCCCACAAGAATCAGGTAAAAAAAAAAAATCTGGAAAAAAACAAAGCTATGTTATATTTTACAGAATTTTCTTTGAGTGGTATTTTTTTATTATTATTATTTATTTATTTATTTATTTTCCCTCAGAAAGACTTAGTGCATCTCTCTTCCCTCAAATGAAAGTCTTCAAAACCCAACAAGAGACTGTGAGCCACCATTTCTGACCAGGGAGACTGAGAACTACCCTGCCATAAATGCAATTTGTCTTGCTTTATTCTTGACCATAACTACACAACATGCATAACATATGAATCTAATAATAAAAAAAAAACAGGACTAAATAGTTCATTTGAGATAATCAAAGTGCACTTTTGAAGAGGTATTAATAAGATTTATAATTATTTACATATCCTCTCTAGAGAGCGTTGGGAGCTGTTAAGCAGTTTGCTTAAACACGAGCAGTACAGACAGCATGGGAGAGAAAGTAACCCTGCTTTCTTTAGCTTCAACCTCTCATAAGCCTGAATTGCTTCCAGTATTCCCATTTCTTGTTTACATGTGAAACAACAAGAAGAAATGGAATGCTTCAAGGGGAAGGGACTGTTGTATCCACATTGTACTGTTCATAGTCCTGCCTTAAAACACAATTTATCTTTATAGCTCACATAGAGGTGATATATCGCCTTGCACAGTAAATAAGCAGGGTGGACTTTGTGGTAAAATTTAAACTTACTCTAGCATTTTCTTGGGTTATAAAAATATTCCTCCCTATGGCACCTTACTGAGAGATTAATGTGTATTCTTTCTCCACGGTATTTTTGCTGCTGCAGTTCTGAGCACCTGCTTTTCATGCGTCTCTGTTCAGTACTGGAGCTGAGGAACGTCAAAGGAATGAAGTGTACATATTGTATTATTTCAGTGCAATGAGGCTTTAAAAGCCCTGTTATCTTATTTGAGACAACACAGAGAATATATGAAAAGGCCCAGAACGCTGGCATGCACAAGCCATGGGGCTGCATCATTGCACTGAACTTCACAGTGGCCTGTGACATGAAAAGCCGTACGAGATGAGTGAAAGGTGTCTCCATGGGCAAGAACTGGATCCCAGGGTCATTGTTTCTCCTCTTCCTTAATCTGACAGGAGGAGGGCATGGGAACTTAGACAGCAAGCCATCTCTATACTGTAGAAAGGGAAAAATATTTCAGGTTTCTGCGTTCTGCTGCTGGGATTGAGTCAAAGATAGGACACCTTCAAAGCCTTGACAGAAACTAGGCCACCTCTGGGTCTAGGTTAGCACCATGTCCTTCTCCCCACCTGGTTGGGGGAACAAGTAAAGGCCAGGAAGAGCTGAGCTCCATGGACTCTGGTCCTGTTAGTTGATCAGATGGGATTTAGAGGGGTCTACTCTGCTGCCAGAGTAGACTACAGCAATGTCCAGCCCTCCAGCCACAGAGCTAAATGGAAATGGGAAATACTGACTCAGAGGGTGTTTTGCAGTTCTGAGGGTTGTTTGTCAAAGCTAAAGAAAGAATTGCCTTGTCATTTCTCTGCATCTGCTCTCCTTTATTTTCAAGGTGAATCTTGATGCCCCAGCTCATTTTACAGGTCTGTCCTTACTCCTAATGAAGCTAAAGGTAAAATGCCAACTAAGAGAAGCCTGTCCTGTACTGAGGACTGATGGAAGTTTTAAAAAGAGGAGGAGACAAACTCTCCTGTCAAGGCAGCCAAGGCAACTGTTCCGTCAAATTTGCTGTTACATCAATGACAAAATTTTAATAGTTTGTTCGTGTTGGTAAATATGCATCTCACATAAAAATAAAACACACAAACATTGTTACGCATAGGGATTCAAACACTGCTTTTGCAGAGTTTACTTATGAAACTTCAAAATAACCCTGAAGATAATCATGCTTAGATCAAAGGCATACTTAGGACAAAAGAAGCACATAGCCAGAGTACTTATAGTCTAAAAGTGACTGGGGTACAATAAAGTATAGTCACAACTAAATTATGTCTTGGGCTGAAGCAGATACATAGTATTAATTGGATGTAGGCCCTTTAACCTTTTTGCAGGAAGCAAACTTGATATCTAATAATTTTTGTAAAGATGAGCTTTCTGTGCTTCCAGTAATATTTCTGGGCTTTGAAAGGATCCTGACTTTCCGTTCAGATTGTTTTGATGAGATTGACTCTAATATTTCAATGTTGCCAACTGAGCAGAGGTAAGAGAGGATAAAGGAAGGTAAAGGTTTGATTGCTTTATTGAAAGGATAAAAATACCCTGCTGGTAGTATCACTGCTCTACTGCCGATCCTTTTTATTTTGTTGGCAGACTTTTTCGTAGATGTGAAAAATTGTGGCAGAAGTGTGTTAGCTAATGATTCACATATCTCTACTTAAAAAGAAAAAAAAAAAAAGTAACCTGTTGAGAATAAGATGTGAAGGCAACAGTATTTATATCATACACAAAACTGATTAAAATTTCATTTCTCTGATGAGTTCACCACCTTTCATTCTCATTAACTCTGTCCAGATCTCGAAAGGTCCTAAATTAAGCTTTGTGCTTTTACAATATACAGGATGATTCAATCCCGCTCTCTAATAAATAGATTTCTGTTTCTTAGGCAAGTGCTTTTGTTTTAACCCCCAAATATTGTTGACTTTGCTAAGAAAAGCTGAAACTGTAGTTGAGTCTGGCAATTCCACACCTACGGTTTAAAAAGTAATGGGTGATTTTGTGTGTCTGGCTTTTTCTGTGTTGGAATGGACTCTTTAAAGGATGTAGGGCCTCAAAACAAAGTCCCTCTATGGCTGGAGAGAGACATCAGGAATGGGCTTCATCAACCTTAACTTGAAAGAGTTTTGGAAGATTCTGAAGTGCTTCTGAAGTGTGGTTTCCAAATGCCTAAAGACAAGGGAGAAGCCTCCCTCCTGTTCAGTTCAAACTAATCATGCAAGGTGTCTCACAGGTGCTGTTCAGGAGCTGCTAACAGTAGACAAAGAAGTAGGAACAAGCAGCTGATGATACCAGCTTAATCTGTCATCACTATACCTTTAGTTAAGGTCTGACCACAGTGAAAGGGGGTTTAGGTGCATATTATATACTAATAACTGAAGTGGGATAAGGGAATACACAGTCACTGCATCTCATCTCAATGCTAGTAACAGATTTGGTCACTAAAAAGTGATAGTCTGAGCTCTGGCACATGCAGGTGAAGACAGGAATTGTTACAGTATTATCTGAAGCTACCACTGATGGATACCACCACACACTCACCAATGGGATGGATAAATATTTGCTATTAATTTCTTCTTTTGCAGATGCAGTTTCATCCAGAATTACATGCTAGCAGCAGAAGTGTTATGAAGGATTATATTTTGTTTCCTTGTAAAGAGAATTAGAGAAAATCTTAGAAACCAAACAAAATCTGAGTACTGACTGTGATGACATCTAAGAGGTCTGCAGAAAAGCACTATTTCTAGGTTCAGGCACTTATGCTCTGAATATAGGAAAAGAATTAAAATTGATAGCACATGAAATATAACTAAATATTCCTGAAGGTTAGGACAGGTGCTAGGCAATTATTCAATCTTTTACTAGCTGTCAGTGGTTGTTTGTAAGTGAGGTCAACAAGATGTTTACTGTATGGTTGAATGCTTTATTTGAAGTAAAGATGTATGATCTTTGAATGAAGATATTAATGATGTGACAAAAAATCCTGAAAAAATACTCCTTTCAATGGGGGCTACAGTTAAAGTCATGTACTAACAAGCTAGTTGCCAAAAGTAGCTGCAAGGAGTGTAATAACATAGATATTTGCTGCAAAAATAGAAAACAGGAAAAGCAATAAATCTGTTAATCATCTCAACTTTTTTATCCTAGGTTTGGATATGAATTTATAATTCTCTGTAATTATTATAACTAGTGATTTTCTTAATCAAATTTAAACTTTCTTTTTTAGAGTTTTACACATTCTTCCTAAATATAGATGATAAATTGTAATCAAAAGCTGATTTCCTTTTAACTTAAATTGCATTCCTAAAGCATCTCATGGCAATGCAAACTATACTATCAGGAAAAATAAATGAAGGAAAAATATTAACTATAATTGCTAGTTGAGGACTGAATTCAAAGAACTTCCATCTCTAGCATAATGCATGTCGATCATTCTAATGATACATTTCAGTGACTTTTAAATGTTACATTCTTTAAATGATGGTTGTAGATAATATACACAGACAAATAGAAATCTACAAATCAGTCTTCGTCAAAATATGTTAGCTAATCTGCAAAGTCAAGCCATAAAAGTCAAGGAATAGCAGAATTAAGGCTACCTTTATGATCTTAATTTGGTTACTTTGGGCATAACGAGTGGGCCGTAGTAGTTAATTACAGATTTACATTTTGGTTCCCCTGCTGATTCCCTTCCTTGTTCAGTGCACAGATTGGTTGATGTGCCCTTAATGAATAAGTAGTATTTCATTCTATTTTCACTATTCAGTTTGTGACTTCTAGTCTTCTCTGACTTCCCCCTGTCAACTCCTGTTCTCAACTGAGCTTTATTATTTTTCTCTAGGCTTTTACTACAGCTTCCAGATCTCTGCTGTCTGGGAGTTTTGCAAAAAATGATGAGTCTATTTTCCCAGCAGCCCAACAGATGAGGGATATTGTCCAACAGAGGAGGCCCCAACTCTGCAGATGGGGCAGGAAGGCAGACCAGAAATGTTTGTTGAATATGAGTGCCCAGTTTCTGCTGGTTAGCATTTGACTTTGCACAGCATATAGCACTAAACAGTAGTTTATGTGATGGTTGACTTTGAGTGCTCAGCACTTTGCAGCTCAGAGACCCCACGCCATCAAGTCAGGGACCCAGAAAATGAAGCTGTATAATTTATAACTGTGAGAGAAAGATCTGGTTTAAATTGCTTGCCTAGCTTTGCATAGGAGCTTAACAGCAGAAATACATCCAGCTGTCAAGGACAGTGGTGAAACCATCCTTCCTCTTCTGGTAAGCCTTATGAGCAGATTTACAGAGAAAAGCTGTGAGCTGTAACCTTCTCCTATCGCCTTCCTGATGTGATGTCTGCACTCCAGGTCATACCTGGGAAATGGCCATGCTGCAGTGCATCTCTTTCTCTGCTGCACCTGAATCGCCTCTCTTTTTTTCTCTCTCTCTTTTAATAAATGTTATATACTATCCAGCTTTTGAAGTCCACATCCTATGGGCATCAGCCCGCCCTTTGTTATATCCCCTGATCTATTGCTGGTGCCATCCATTTTGTGCCCTGCTGAGGGAGAACTATATGATTATGCTATTAAAGATAATGCCTATGCAAAAAAGGGATTGAATCAAGGCTAGAGAGGCAATTTGATTCTGGCACTTCCTTGTGTCTGATTGCAACTGCAAGATTCTTTTAACACAGTTTGAGATGTGTAATTTTCCATATTTAAAAAAAAAAAAGAGAGAAGTAAGCTGTCAAAGTGGGCATTTCATTATGCAGAATCACAGTGACTCTCAGGAGCTGGAGTCAGTGTTGGCCACTCAAACCTCTGTTACTACAGTTAATAGAGTAGCATCATTACTAATCACTAGTTACCACGGTCCTGCTGAAAACATGAAGAGCTTTTATCCTATGAGGCAGGCAGAACAAGCTGTCAGTGGATCTTGTAGGTATTTCAGGACAGTAGTGGAAGGGCAAATCCCCCAAACCGAACCATTCCAGATTCAGGAGAGTTGTTTGAGTTTTTCTCTAGATGCCAGCATGTTTACTGTGCCTTTCCAAGTGAGACTGGAACAGGAATATTTAACTGCTTCTAACCTCTTCACCCAGCCTCTTCTGCTACTCTCAGATTTCTCTGTTGCTCAAGTCCCAGTTTATTGCTCTGTCATCTTTAGTCCTCCCTCAGCTTTTAATTATTTAATTATAATTATAATTTTAATTATATGTCTTTCCCAACAACACCTACTTCAAGGTCCCCTTTCTTACTAGTTCCCTTGCTATGCTTAAGTGCAACTGGCATTAAGCTGTTTCCTTTCCATGTTCTTCATCTTCCCAAGCCAATGCTAAGCTGCCTTTATGTTTCCAGATGGTTCCTCACTTTAGTTTTCTTCAGTGGCCCCTATCTTCTCCCTGCTCCTTTTGCTTTCAATTCAGCAAGCCATTTCCATAATCTGTACCAAGCAGGTTGAAAGCATGACTAACTCTGTCCTCTTGCATATTGAGTACCCCAAAATGACTGGAAGTAGCTTATAGCTGTCCAAAGCAACAACACAGTGTCAGATCTCTGTAGCTCCAACCTGAAACTTGTATGGTGGATGTAACTTAATGGAATGACTAAGTTCTCAGTAGTCTCCACTGTTCATAGAATCATCAAATCATTAAGGTTGGAAAAGACCTCTGAGATGGTCCAACCATCCCCCTACCACCACTATCACTCACTAAATAATGACCCTAAGTACCACGTCCAACCTGTCCTTAAACATCCCCAGGGACAGTGACTCCACCACCTCCCTGGGCAGCCCATTCCAATGTTCATGTGTGACCTGCAGTTTTTGTAGAATCATGGAATGGCTTGTGTAGGAAGAGACATTAAAGGTCATCCAGTTCCAACCCTCCTTGCATGGGCAGGGACACCTCCCACCAGACCAGGTTGCCCCAAACCCCTTCCAGCCTGGGCTTAAACTCTTCCAGGGATGGAGCATCAAGAGCTTCTTTGGGTACTTTTCCTAGTGCCTCACCTCCCTCACAGGGAAGAACTTCTTCTTGATATCTAATCTAAATCTACCCTTTTTCAATTTAAAGCTTTCCCCTTGACCTATTACTACATGCTCTCGTAAAAAAGTCCCTTCCCGCCTTTCCCATAGGCCCCCTTCAGGTACTGGAAAGTCACTATATGGTGTCCCCAGAGCCTTCTCTTATCCAGGTTGAACAACCCCACCTCCTTCGGCCTGTCTTCATAGGAGAGGTGCTCCAGCCCTCTGATCATCTTTAATCCTCCTCTGGATGTACTCCAACAGGTCCATGTCATTCTTGTGCTGGGGGCCTCAGAGCTGAACACAGGGCTGCAGGTGGGGTCTCATGAGGGCAGAGCAGAGAGGGACAATCCCCTTCCTCTCCCTGCTGCCCACGCTGCTGTTGGTGCAGCCCAGGATACGGTTGGCTTTCTGGGCTGCAAGCACACAGTGCCAGCTCATGCTGAGCTTCACATCAAACAAGACCGCAAGTCCTTCTCTTCAGGGCTGCTGTCAATCCTTTCTCTGCCCAGACTGTATGTGTGCTTAGGATGTCCTCAACCCATGTGCAGGATATCAACCATGTTTTTGTTCAACTTCATGAGTTGTACAAGTCCAGGTAAATGATGTCAGCTACTCTTCCCTTATTCAGCAATGCTGTAACCCCATTTTAGAAGGCCACTGAATTTGTCAGACACAATTTGCCCTGAGTGAAGCCATTTTGTCTGTTACCATTTATCTCCTTATTTTCCACGTTTGCAGAAGGATCTGCTTCACGATCCTGCTGGGCACAGAGGTAAGGCCTTTAGTTCCCCATCTCTTCTTTTTTTTTCCTCTTTATTTTATTTTATTTTATTTTATTTTATTTTATTTTATTTTATTTTATTTTATTTTATTTTATTTTATTTTATTTTATTTTATTTTATTTTATTTTATTTTATTTTATATAAATGGGGGTTATATTTCTTCTTTTCCAATCAATGGGAACTACAACAGATTGCCATAACTTCTCAGTTATGACGTGTAGTGGCTTAGCAACCTCATCTGCCAGATCCGTCAGGACCTGTGGATGTATCTCATCAGGTATCATGAACTTGTGCATCCCCAGGTACCTTAGATGCTCTCAGACCTGGTCTTCTCCTACAGTGGGTGGTTCATTATTCTTCCAGTCCCCACCTTTATCTTCTGTGACTTGGGAGGTGTGGTTAGAGCACTTGCCAGTGAAGACTGAAGCAAAAAAATCATTGAATACCTCAGCCTTTTCCATAACCTGGGTAACCAGGTCTCCCATTTCCTTCTGGAGAGGGCCTGTGTTTTTTCTGGTGTTCCTTTTATCATCGTCTTAACGGTTGCATTGGTGATAAAAATAGTGTATTTGTGCAGATTTGTGCAGAAGGTATAAAAGATGTGTTTCAGGAACAAGCCACATCTTAATGTATTTTTTCTACAAGTATTTTTTCTAAACCATAAAACCATTAAAGTTCTGAAAAAAGAGGTTACCACAGAGTTTTAACATGGACAAGACATATATTTTCCCATGGGCTCATTCTTGGAAAAAGTGGAACTCTTTTGGCTGAAGTTTTCCAAAGAAGATCTTTCAAGTTCAGACAGATGTCTAACATGTCAGATTCAGCCTAGTCATGTGATGTTTTGCAACACGGGGAGCACCAACCTGCTTGAAGTGGGAAGAATTAAATAATCTCAATAATTATTGATGCTACCAGTAATACCTATAAAGCTAATATACATTATGCCTAATGTACCTTCGAATTAACTCAGTTTTAAGATGATCTAAGACCATGGAAATACAGGATGATGGAAAATGTGGAATATCCATGATATCTGATAGGCAGGGATATTAGCCAGTGATGGTAGATGATATTTATGTGAAAATGGCCATGAAAAAGAATGCTTAAAAGTAAAAATAACTACAGTTATTTATCTGAATTCCACAAACATTTTCAAGAGGTTGTTTAAACTTCAACTAATTTTTACAGATGTGAACTTCAGCAGTCATCTCAGAGCTAGGAGAATCTACTGTTTGTGCCTGCGAATAGTATCTGCTATTTGTTTACTGAATAAATAGTTTGGTAAGAAAGAAAACCGCAAAGCCAGTGATGGATTTTTATCCATTTAAACCTTTATCATGTACAGTCAATATTACATAAAATTGTGATGAAAACTTTGTTTATAAATTGCAATGGATAATTTTTCTGTAAACTATGGATAAGAAAAGGTTTTAATGTCTCAAAATTATTGAATTAATGAGAACAATATATCAGCACTTCTCATCTTCACTCTTTAAAACACTTCTACAGAGTCTTTCAGGTCAGACTGTGAAGGTATCTGCAGAACTTCACATTAAATCACCTGTTGACTCCCTCTGTATGCTGGAAGTATTTTACATTACTTTCATCTAGAATTTTAATTGACTTAAGTCTAGAATTAAGTCTAGAATTTTAATTGCCTTTTTAGGACTCAGAGTCACAATCATATTACTGTAATCTAACAAAACACTATACATCAGCTGAACAGCAGTAATGGCTTATGTGTGTATCCTCAGCCTGTGGGAAACGTAAGGATTTTTCCTACTCTTAAAGAGTATTATTAAAGAGCCCTCCAAGGGCTTGAGATCATGAACTTATGGGACATTACATATTGTCTTGAGTTGGCTGATGTTAGGAATCTTTTAAAAATGTATGTGAATTTGAGCCTTTGCTTGTTTACAGTCACAGAATCACGGAATGGTTGAGGATGGAAGGCACCTCTGGAGGTCACCAGGTCCAAGCCCCTTCCTCAAGCAGGGCCACCCACAGCAGGTTACCCAGGACTATGTCCAGGTGGGTTTTGAAGATCTCAAAGGAGGGAAACTCCACCACTTCTCTGGGCAACCTGTGCCAGTGCTCAGTCACCTGCACAGTAAAGAAGTACTGCCTGGTGTTTAGACAGAACCTCTTGTGTTCTAGTTTGTGCCCATTGCCTCTTGTCCAGTCACTGGGCACTGCTGAAAAAAGTCTGTGTTTGTCTTCTTTGCACCTTTCTTTCAGATATTTATAGATTTCGACACACACCCCCAGAACCTCCTCTTCTCCAGGCTGAGCAATTCTAGCTCTCTCAGCCTCTCCCCACAGCAGGGCTCCAGTCCCTTGATCATCTTGGTGGCCTTGGATTCTTTCCAATATGTCCATGTCTCTCTTGCACTGGGGGCCCCAGAATTGGGCACGATACTCCAAATGTAAGCTCACCAACTCTGAGAAGAGGGAAAGGATCACCTCTCTTTACGTCCTGGTGATACTTTGCCTAAAGCAAGCAAGAATACTGTTGGTCTTCTTAGTGGCAAAAAAGGACACATAGTGGGCTCATGTCCACCTTGGTGTCCATCAGCACCCCAAGATCCTTTTCTATAGAGCTGTTTTCCAGTTGAGTGGCCCCCAACATGCTCTGGTGCCTGGGGTTGTTTCTACCCAGTTGCAGGACATTATATTTCTCCTTGCTGAGTGTCATGAGATTCTTGCCAGCCCACCTCTCCAGCCTGCTGAGGTCCCTCTGGATGGCGGCATGTCCTTTTGGTGTGTTAGCCACTCCACTCAGTTTCCTGTCATCTGCAGATTTACTGAGGGTCCAGATTGTTAATGAAGATGTTAAACAAGAGTGGATCCAGTATTGACAACTGGGGTGCTCTGCTCATTACTGGCCTCCTTTGTAAAAAAAAACAACAAGACACCACCAACAAAAAACTAGACTTTGGGCCACTGACTGCTACCCTCTGGGAAGTCCTGGGTACATGGTGGTCTTACAAGCCTTAAAATGCAGCTTCAAAATATAAACTTATTAATGAGAACTTAGCTTAATGTGAGAACTTTGGAAAATCCTAAATAAAATCTCTGAAATTATGTATATCTTATCTATCTCTTGGTGTGTGTGTGTGTAATCTGCTAATGAGTTTGACGTTCTGCTGATAGGTTTTTCTGTTGACTTGAACATTGCGGGAGTGGCTGCATAGTTAAAGCTGGAAATTCCCACCCATTTTTCCACTGTCTCTCCCAGTAGACCAACAGATGTTCCTTATTAATTTTTAGCAGATAGATTTCTTGTTGATAACTCAGTTTATTTTTTATTATGTGGAGGAAGCTGGGAAGTATTTTGTTATGAAGCACAGCTTTTGAAAATATTTTCATATCCCAGGATTTTTCATAATATTTCTGAAAATTTGTTTTCAAAACACAATGATGGTCGAATCTTCAAGAGTGTACTAAAGTTTTGACATTAAATATAGAATAGTAAGAAGTATCTTGATCACCCAAATCTCAATGTGTCTGAAGATCTCCTTGGTATAGACTGTAAGGCCACATGAAATCTCCCATGTAAAATTATTTGAAATTATCATGCACTGACAAATTTACAAATTAAAATGTACTGACTCATGTTTTCCTGTAGTGAAAACATATCAGAATGACGTTTGCACTGGAGACTTCTTTTTGTTTGAAACATATCCTGCACAGAATCTTCTCAGTGTGTCTTTGATTCTAGTTGTGATTTTTGGCAATTTTTTGGGCACTTTTCTTGGCAATAGGAATATTTCTTAATGATAAATAGAATTATGAAACAAGCAACAGAAAATGTTTTCTCTTAGAATATTTCATAAAAATACATTTCTGTAATAAAAATTATTGTTTTCTGTCCTCATTAATGATCAAAAAGAATGACCTGCCATTAAAGGAAGGGTCACACTTGCATTTGTTTAGCATGTGTATCATTCAAGTCATCTGCCTTATCTCTCACATGTAAAGAATCCTGATGGCACTGGGGCTTATCCATATTGTAGAGACATACAGTATTAAGATTAGTACTTGCTTTTAGTTTCTTGCCAGAGTTATATATATTCACTGTATGAACAGAGATGCCATCAGCTTTTGGCAGTTTAAATTACATTCAGTATAACAGAGTCAATCCCTTGGCCAATTAATGAAATTACACTAATGACAAATAGCCAAAGAAGCAGCTGCAATGTGTGATGCCTAATTGCTATCCAAACCATTGTAAACAACAAATTATAGTGAATCTCCTATTAAATTATAAAAGCATGCATAAATAGGGACATACCAGTACAAGTGTCCAGTGTTAGGGAGGTTTAAGATGTGATAGACCTTCTCCTGCATATACTTAATCATCAGCGCATGTGCAAAACGAACATTACAGGTGAGTTGGAGCCCATCTGCAGTTATCAATGGCCAGTCATGCATTTCAGCACAGTGCCAGTCACATCTCATATATGAACTCATCATTGTGTAAAAACATCTTCTGGCCAAGAGGAAGATGTATCTCAGCAAAAAACATATTGCATGTTCCCTCAGACAAGTCTTGTTCATGTCATACCACATTTTTCTGCTTTGGGTATATCTTTTTAGATTCATGCCCATGACTGTCAACTGAGGGCTTGTCTGGTGTCTAACAAAAATGACCATACTCTCACCTTGGTACTTTGCATACAAAATGAAAATTACAACATGGTTAACAGGGCTGGTCTTACCCTTTGGCCTTAGTGCAGGAAGGCTCAAGTCTGATGGCACAAGGAAACTCCATGCTGTCCACTAGAAAGGGGAAAACCTTCACCAAGAAACTCATAAATAAATCCAGTCCTTTCCCCTCATTTCTCACCCCACAATAGCTCTCTGAGAAAGCAAATTGCTGAAATGCAAGTGTCTGTAGAGATGCGAGATTGTTTAACGTTGGTTACCACCTCAGGCATTCTGGAGAGGCTCTGTTACACACAGTGCATTTCAGAGATCTGAATATGTGCTAAACGAGTCCTGCATCTCTGCCTTGTAGCTCTGGGAATGCTAGGCAGGTAATTAAGAAATCACACGGCACAGGTGTGCCAGGTGAAGTTTGGTAGCTTGCTTTTGATCTAAATTGAGATGCTCTGGGGATTTAACTTCTTAAACAAAGAGGGCATAAATAAATAATCAGGATTTTTTTTTTTTTTTTTTTTTTTAAAGGTTGGAACATGCAGGCTATAAAATTTTTGTCTTGGATGTGCACAAGTAGGCAATGCTAGAAGATTGTTTAAGGCTAGGGCTTTGTTTTAAAGGGGGTGTTGTTTTCATTAACTTGGGTCTGATTAGTTTTTTCACTGGGACTTTCCCCACTGATATAAACAGGAACAGTGCTTGGTTGTTGGGAACTACCTCAGGAATAAGTTACAAAAGTGTCTTTAAAAATAGACCTTAAAAAAAAAACAACAAGCCAAATCAAAACCTGGAATATTAGTTATAACATAGGAGTTACTCAGAGCATTTCTTTTTAATATTCATAATTGAAAATGAGACAGCTTTAAAGTCTGTAATGAGTCCTTCAGTATACCATACTCTAGGTAGAGCATTACTTCATAGCTGGAAGCCAAGAAACAGACAGACAATCAATTCTTAAATTATTCTAAGCCCACACAATAGCCTCTTGCCACAAAGTTTCGGCATAGTGCCTATTTGCTACTGTGTGGGTGGGGTGAGATTGGGATAAACAAGAACACAACTGCCCACTTTTGCGTTTTCATCTGCGCTTAAGTTCAGTCTTGCATGGTTATTTTCAGTAAGTTTGAAATGTTTCAATGCCTATCTTTACCTACTAAACCTGAGACCAAAACTTGTGAAAAAGGTATTTCAGGGCTTGAGTAAGAAAAAGACGCACCAGAAAATAGCACTATTGCTCTGAAAGTTTTAGCCTGTTCTTTGGTCTTCTGAAGTCTGAAAGCTTTCATATACTTTCTCCAAACAAATTGGGTGGCTATCTCTGATCTATCAGAGTGCCCTTAAATTACTTCTTTTGATACCTTGGGGAAGAAAGATAGTGTGGGTGATGTCATAGGGCTCCTTCCAGCCCTGCTCGTGTGATGCTGACTCTTCTCTTTCTTCAGAAAGCTAAATGTAATAGAGGTCATATGCAGGGAGGGTCTCTAGAGTGGTGCCGATATACAGCAGTAGTAAAAGCAGCAATGGCACTGTTGCGACACTACCAATATGGTATAGTCAATTTGCAAATACCAATTTTGTGCTAGTTTTTAAGAAAAGCAGAAGACTTGCTCTCACTAGGGGCTGAAGCATCTCTTCAATGAAACTTTGGTAGTGGTTGTGATTTACAGCTTGAAGTACAGTACACTGGGGGAAAGTTGCAATAGCAAGGCTCATGTGTAATATATGACTTCAGAGAAATGCCCAACTTTGCTGGAAATAGGAGTAGATGGAGGAGTTGTTCTGTAACTCTGAAATCCAGACCTGACTGTGATTGTGCAAAGACTGAATTGTGGCTTGAGTCAGATACAGAGAAAAACTGAAGTAACAGAACTGCTTGAGAATTCTTTTTTTTTTCTCTGGTTCTAAGGACTGGACAGATGCTTCAGCATATCTACTGCAGGAATAAAATGTGCTTTTAAGTTTTTTTGCTGTGTGGTGTCCTGAGGGAAAATCCATCCCCACAAAATAAGATCTTAGAGTTGGTTGATTTGTTTTCTGCTAAAATGTCCTCTGCTGACACCTGTTAGGTTTGTCATAAGAAAAAGGTTGTTCTGTCATTTCTACTCCTAGGAATTCTGGACCTAGAAGTTATAATAATAATAACAATAATAATGGTTAATAATATTAATAATAATTATTATTAATAACAGAATAAATAATAATAAAAGAAGTTAATAAAAGAAATAAAGGTTTCTTCCATCTCACTCACTCCATCACCTCCTGTGCTCAGTCTTTGTCTGAAGTCTTCAAAAGACGTTTAGATGTAGAGCTTAGGGATATGGTTTAGTGGAGGGCTGTTAGCGTTAGGTTGGAGGTTGGACTCGATGACCTTGAGGTCTCTTCCAACCTAGAAATTCTGTGATTCTGTGATTCTGTGAAATCTGGATACTAACCATCAAATATTTTTACTTAAAAGCACTTTGAAACATTAACTGCTTCTGAAAATTAGGAAAGGCTTTTTCCCCCTAAATATTCTGTAGAGAGGAACTGCACAGAGGAACACTGCCAGCTGTAGTGCAGGAAAATTCTGCCTCTTTGTGTCACCCTTAACTCCAGGCAGAAGCATACAAAACTTGCCTTTCTTAATATTTCACTGCTCACCAATATTTCCCACATCCCTTTCCCCTCAATTACGTGATGAGTAAATTAAAAAGAAAGTGCAGCTATTTGCAACTAAACACCTTGAGTTTGGATTTCTCCCCAGATAGTGTTTGTCCCCCCTGGAGCTGTTGGATTTCTCACGAGAACAAAGATGTTCTGGTATTTTGACTTTGGGGAGATCTGAAATATTAATGATAACATGGGAGCAATGAGGAAATCTGGACTGTGAGTAAACTCATCCTGTACTTCTCTGAGTAGGTATGAGTCCCTCCCACGTTGTTGCAGGGAATCTTTTGCTTCCTGCATTGCTCCTGGTCTCACAGCAAATAGAGCTCTCAACTGTGAAGACATTTTTGTCCTCCTGGAGCTCAAGGATAGCCATCTTTTAAGGAGGATAGCCATTCTTTTAAGCATACTTCTATAACAATTTCTTCTCATAAGAACAAGAGAATTTGGTGAAAGCAGAGGACCTTAGTAAAACTCAGTTGAGTACACTGAATATGAATTTGATACATCTGAGAATGTTATAAGCCTACTTAAGCAGATGGTGCAGACCACTCCACCTGTGCTCTTCTCATTATCTCAGTTGGTGGAATACAAGGTAACTTGGGACTTAAATTACAAGGAGGAGATGCAGTCGGGCTGATAAGGGCTCTTATCAAATCATGTAAGTGACCAAGTGATGAGCTACAAAACTCCTAGGCAAGCTGAAGCCTGGGCATATGAATGCAAAAGATGACTCCCACAAGAAGATAAGTTGCCTTGTTTCCTCCTCTTTGCATGAGGTCTTGTGTGGAGGCAGGTTGAGAATCTTTTTCTTCACAGGAAAGGTTAGAGCTGCCATTAAATGCACTCAAGTAATGTTTATTGCAATTGACCCCTTCATAAAAGTGGGCAGCCAGAGTTTTCTGCCTTATAGCCCCATTCTGGGAGAAATGCAAAGACAGGTAGAGCCTGCTCCACAAGAAGCATGCACAAATTTCCCAGAGTCTGTTAATTAGGGACATGGATGACAGACTCCCAGAAAAGACACAATCGAAGTCAATTGCTACTTTCAACATGTAGCTCCGAGTGTGCAGCCAGACATCATGTTGGATCAGATTCATAACAAGATCTTTCAACCTGTCATGTTGGTCTATCGCTGCAGTGGCAGCATATTAATTGCCAGGGAAATTAATTTTCTTGTCCTGCTTAAACAAGGAAGACTTAACCCCTGCTGAAAACAGTACAGACTCAACTTTGTTTCAGCAGACTTATTATCTCTTATGTCATTGATATCCTCAACATTTGGATGAGGATACATCATCTCCCATTTTACAGATAGCAAATTGAAACTCAAAGGTGTTATGCAAGTTCATGCTTCTCTTGTAGCATTAATCCAAAACACTCTTTCCCCAAAACAAATGCTATTTCAAGGACTGCATATGTTAGATTTAGTTTAGAACTTGTTTTTGTGTCATAGTTATAAGTACCTGAAATAAAGAGCCTAACACTAGGATCTATGTCTGCTTAACATGTGCATGCATACATGCATATTATGGGGTCAGCAAGCATGTTTGTAAAAATATATGTACAGTATGAAAGGTTAAAGAAAGCCATTTAATTGTTTTTAAAAATGCAGGTAATTGATCTTTGATGTTTTTATTTGTAACAGAGTTTTTACTTTTAAGTAGGTACTATCCTAGTAGGTGCATTCCTTTTGTTTATTACCTGGGAAAATTTGCCACTTGACAAAACAAAACAAACAAACAAAAACAAATAAAAATACCAAACAAAAAACACAAGTATGGTGCTGACTTATAGTCATATATGCCCCAGGTGAAAGACTTGTTTTCTTCTGTTTGGAAAATGAAAGCCTAATGAAATCTAATTAGATCTTGAAGGAAAGTAGTTGTGATACACTTTTTTTTTTTTTTTTTTTTTAGGTAAAAGGACTTGCTTAATATGCTTTGTTTATATTACTGATTTTACATTGTATTACTGATTTTACAGTAAGTAATAAAATTTATTAGAGGCATTATCCACTTATAGAATATATTTGACAATGGCTTTTTAATGAAATATAAGCTTCTCTGGACACAGGTTAATAAAACACAACATTACAATAACATGGGGTTTGTCAATAGGTCTCTGAAACATGGGAGCATAAATTGACCTCACTACAGTGGTATATGGCTATTGATTTTTGTTGCAGACCAGGAACTGTATCTTGCATTTATTTGTTTATGCACTGTACCTAAAAAGATTTTCCTGCTTTCTCCATCAAAACACTTCCCTTGTTCTACCACTCGCTGGTGGAGAGGGCAGAAGTAAGGGGTCTGCAACCCATGTGAGACCTTCTTGGCCATTAATGCCTTAAATAGACCATGCAAGGCTTGTCATGCTTGTTTGGACATCTAGACATTGCTGAGATTTTCATGTAATCCCATCGTTGTAAACTAGAACTGACAGAAGATGGACAACAATTGAGAAAGGGACAGTATGTAATATGCCAATTCATATATCTCCCTGCTGGTCAACAAAAATATTTGTACAGATAGTGAAGAAGGGAACAGATGCATGGCACTATAGTCTTTTTGAATACTGGACCAGATGCAGAAAAATAGCTCCTCTAAGCCTCTTACAGAGCTTCAGGAATATACTTTGTGGTTTGTTTGCTGAGGAGAGTCTTGAATATACCATCAGCACATAGCATCCTCTTGAACTAGAGAGTTGCTTTAGATGATCTCTAGATATATTTACAAGCACTTTTAAACATTTCAGAGTATAAATCATTCTATTAGGGTATTGTTTATTGACTACCTTTTGTAACTCTTATGTAATCTACAATAAACTAGTAGGCCTGATTGTCTGGTGAAACAATAGAAAGTGACAATCAACAACATCATATCCTGCAGCATAACACTCCTACCTAACATGACAGGTCTGAAAAGCATTATGCAGCCCTTTCCATGGAGGGATTGTGAATGTGGCAAGGAGTTTTCTGCAGCTGTTAGGTGGAGTGCTGTATCTTATAAAAAACTATTAGATATATATAAAAAAATGTCAGCCGCTGGGCGTTTGTTAGATTAATGTCCTCTCCTTAACATGAATGCATAGAAGATAGACCATGTGATTATGCAGGTATGGTAATTATCCTTCAAAGAGTTGGAAGGCTTTGACGTAACCTCTGTGTCCCAAATGTGCTGGTTCCAGCACTCGCTAGAGGGAAGAATAAGGACTTGAATCTGCAAGCCTTTCCCATGTGACAATCTGGTATTGTGCCTTATAAAATCTGGTAAAATTGTAAATGACAGCAACCTTTATAAGAACTAAATGACTTAGCAGAGTTTTTATTTTTTTTTTTTCTCTCTGATAAATAAATTCTCTGATGTGCTGTTGTAACATGCAGTGACATGCATGAACTATTGTAAGTACTCCAATTTAGAACTACTTTGCAACAGGCCACAACAAGCTAACATCATCTTTTAAGTATTTATTTTATTTTATTTTATTTTATTTTATTTTATTTTATTTTATTTTATTTTATTTTATTTTATTTTATTTTATTTTTACGTGTCTTTACAACATGTTATAATACATCTTATAATAAAGCAATTTCTCTGAAGCATATTAATTATTCTCCAGTGCTGTGTCTGTGATGCAGTATCCCTTGACTGGAAATGTGAAGGCTGAGTTGTCTCATGTCAGCTTGCCAGCAGAAAGCCCATATTCATGCATATCCATGCCAGTACTCTCAAAAAACAACAACAGGCATCCAGCATCCAATAACCCTTCAATTCTTTCATTATTTTGGCTTGATCAAATCTGTCTGTGCTTACTATAACATCAGCATTTCAACTTGTAAAATTTTTACACTGCTTTATGTTGAAGTAGACATTCTTATCAAGAAGGGAGTTATCTGAATCATTAGAGATGATAAGAAATACAAGTTTTGGTCTAAACCTCATATTCATCATGGAAGACTAGTTCATGGGTGATTAATTCATGCTTGGGTCTTCTGGGGGAGGATTCTCACATATATTAACTTATAAAGGTCTTCAAATATTTTCCTATCAAGGAAGCTGTCAGGGCCCTGAAGACACTTACTGGCCTTGCCCAGCCTCCTCCAACCACTGCTTCACATGGCCCAGGAGCCCCATTTCAACCCAGACTGAGGCAGTCAGACCCTGACGCAGTGCTGTTGTAGGAGAGCCACTCTACAATCCTGTCTCTGAGCCCATCTCCTTCTGCTTCTGGATGGTTCATGGCTTGGTGTTCTGGGGGCTCCCATTGGATCCCATTACCAACCCTGGATCTGCCACTGCATCCATGCCATTGGAACTGAATCATCCAGGAGAGCCTTGACCACACTGGATTCCTTGCAGCTGCCCAATCCCAATGGGGCATGAGCACACATATTTTATGGTGTTTTCCATTAACTGCCTTTCCCTACTTCTAGGAAGAATAGCAAGTGCAGTGCTGAAGTAGAATCACTGATGTTAGACTTAGTTTCCAAGAGTGGTAAGGAGTGGTAAGGACAACAAAGATTTTCTCCCAAACACAGCTGCCTTATTCATTCATTCATTTACTTATTTATTTATTTCCCTCTCTGTGCTTTTTTTTTTTTTTTTTTGGTATAAGGTCTAGCTTATATTACTAGTCACTCTGAGTTCATCAGATTTTCTGGTGTGTTTCAAGTAGAATTTTGCCAAAAAGAAATGTTAATTCTAGTTTCTAATTGTCAATAAGAACAAGTATAGCAGGACAGCTATGAATCAGTTGATATGGCTTTTTATCCAATAAGGATATGCTATTGAATATGATGTCATACCAAACCCAGACGTATGTTTTTTTCCTGTTCAGACATCTTTCCCAGCTGCCAGTGAAGTCCCATCCCTTTGTACAGTGGATGTACTGTGAACTAATTTGAGCATCAAATCTCACTGTATACATCCAAGGAGAAAAATGTTAAACTTCAGGATCAATGAAGATCATCTACTTTCATGATGCATTGTTCTCACTAAAAGTGATGTACGGGAAGCACCTGAGACTCAATCTGGAAACTTCGTTGGCCAGGACACAACAATATCTCTTGGTTGTTGCTGCGTGGTCTGGCAGCTGTTGCTGCTAATCTGGTTATCAGGGCCTGCAGGTGTATCTGTATTTACACAACTGGCTTCTAAGGACCTACATTTATCAAGTCATGATTTATACTCTACTGATTGCTTGTTTTTTTTTTTTTTTTTTTTTCCTTTTTATTGAACACTGAGGATAAGACAAAATAAGAAAGACTGGCCTTATTTTCATGTAGGTTCAAGGCTTATTAAATTCTCCTGCATCAGTTTACCTTCCTAGATGTCTCCCTGTCTTTGCTGAGATAAGTCATCATGAAGAGTTGGCAGCAGTGAGGTTTAGGTACTGTGCACATCTGTATAATCCAGTGGAACACAGAGCTGCATCAGGTCCGTGTCATACATTACTGCTGAATGCTGACAGAGAGGGTTTGTTATTTGGGTGCAATAGCCTGTGAGTAGTGATCTCCTGGCTTCGTGACCTGATACGGTATCTCCTCCTGGTGTTGCACTGAGCTGGAGGCTGGGGATCTCTGCTGCCAGAATAGACTTGCCCACTTTAGTACCATCAGGTTGCATCCAGATAGGTGAACTTTCTGGCTTTCAGTTGATGCTTTTCTCCCTAGATCATAGGGAAGGCAAGGGTGGGTCTGGCAGACAGCGCCCTGAGTTGTGCTTTATTCGAAGAGTCTCTAGGGTATACAAATGAATACTCACCTCTTGCGTTATACTGGGATAAGGAAAGAGTTACTGCATGTCATTTCAAATGCCCATAAGTTTTCAGTGGGAAGGTAATTCTGAAGAACATATTTTGGATTTACCAGGCAGAATTCTGTATCTGTCAACCCCATTGATAATGAACTCTTTCTTCTCCTGCCTCTGAAGACATCTTGCTTCAAACATAAGGTCATAGGTGAGGCTCTGGTTCCATGCAATTAAATTCCCTGGCAAAACTTCCGCTGCCTTTATTAGGTATCTCCTGCTCCACAAATCATTCCGGCTGGATTTCCAGGAGAAATGACAGGATTTCCAGGAGAAATGGTGCTTCTTGGAATGACAGAGACATTCTATGAAGTAGTTACATTTGTAATGTGAAGTTATTGTCCAAATATATTGTCTTTTTATTGGCAATTTTAAAAAAGATTTTTTTTCTTGATGATAACCTCAATTGCCCTGTGACTAAAAGTTTCTTGGCAGCTAGGTGTCTTTCATGAAAGGAAGATAATATTTTTATTCATCTTACTGTAAGTGACCTATAGACATTTTGATGGGAGTTTATATTCACTTTCATGATTTGCAGATGAATGAGACTGAAATTTTAGTTCTTTAGTTCTTAGGAACCTTTGAAAGTTCCTCTTTTTTTGTCCCTACTTGAGTCTATCACTGAAGGCCCTTGCGCTTTTGCAATCAAGCAGACCAAAAATAAATGTTCATAAAAATGAAGCAACGGTAGCCAAGCACCATCAAGCAGAAATATTGCACTAGGAGCTAGAATCTATCCAATTTCATGACTCTGCTCTTCTTGGAATTTTGTTTAAATCAGAAATTCTGTCATTAATACTTCCACAATCTTCCATTTTACACGACTATACTTTTTAGATGTAAAGAGAACTATTGATTATTTCAGCAATAGAACAAGACCTTTTACATTATCTTACTTGTGGTTTCTGGTGAAGCTCCCAGACCATGTTTGCTGCAGAATTCAGAACAACTTTGTGACTGCTTAATGAAGTGGGGAAATGTGTCCTTCTGGGTATCTTTGTCAAAAAGGCTGCTACTGAAGTCCATTGAGTAGAATTCTTTGCATTGGATGGGACCACTTGTATAATGATACTTGGTCTTCCTCCTGGTGATGGCCCCAGTTTCTTACAGTATGGAGATTAATAATGAGGAAAGATACAGGATTACTGAGTGAAGGAATTGTTCTCAGAATCTCTGGCTTTTTGAGGGCTATATTGATTTATTTCTGTGTTGAAACTGATAGGTGGATGTTGCAAGGCGGAGGAAGCCTTGCTACCTTTCATTTTACAGTACAGAAACATCCTGGCAGGCGTTGGATGATCACCTGTTTTGGAGGCTGTTGCTGTGAGTCGTGCAGTGATCTGCAGGAGCAATGAAGAGAGAGAGATGTCTGGGCAGGGAGCAAGAATAACTTGATGATGAGCTATTTGGGATAATTTTGCCTAAGTCATCCCTCCCCAAGCCTTGGCCCCCTTCCAGGACAATGACAGCACAAAAAAAACTGTCACTCAGCAGAAACTTATTATGAGTCAGAAGAGTAGAAAATGTGCTAGGCTGGATGTGAGCAACCTTAATTCCCCTTGAATCCTGGCGCCTCAGGAATAGCTTGAGCTTGGGACCTCCTAAGGCCATGAAAAGGTGAGCTGGAAGACCTAGTGAGAACTGGAATGACTGCAGCCATTGGGAAACAGAAGGTGTAGGGTTTATTAGCATGAGGCCGTCTCAACAGGTGCCTAAGTTGATACTGGGTTTTGAAAACCTCTACTGATTCCTGTCCCTGTGTGCACAGCACATACTCTAAATTGTTGCAAAGCACTTTTTGCACTGACTCATAACCCACATTGGAAAGACAAATAGGGACAGATCGTTGTATTCATGAATGTATGTGGATAGACTGCTGGAGAGACTGCTGCTCCCTAGCACCATTGAAATGCCTGTAAAAAAAACATAAATCATGTACTGACAAATGTAGACAAAGGGGAAGAAAAACCCAGGTAATATTTTATTGTAGTGCTGAGCCACGTTTCCGCAGCAGAGTTACCTCTTTCAGCTGAAATGGGCCATTACTATATTACACTGCAAACTCTACAGATTTTCAAGGGAAAATAAAGAGGCATTGTCATCATATTGTCCTTCACAAACAAAAGTTACCTCCACTGTTTAAATAATATCCTTGGTCTTTGGCTCCATGCATTATTTAATAATCTTGGAAACTTCTGTGACCTTTAAGCAATAGTAAACCATGATTGCTTGACAAATAGGTCAATGTTTGCATAATAGTTGTGTCTTTGGAGGTACAAAAATATTCATTAGAATGCCTTGACTGGCTTCCCCCACCCTTCATTTATTTGGCAGTTTTCCAGCAGCATTGCCCTCTGTTAAACATTATTCCACTTCAAGGGTATTTGCAGGGCTAGGAAGCAGGCAGTATATTATGGTACTTGAAAATACAGGGTGGGGGAGGTTTTGTGTCTCTGAGACACACTCACACATGCACACACATATATGCCTTGAGTAGCTGTTACTGTTGGTCGAAAGTATGTGTTATATAAAAAAAAATCAGTAAAATGATTGGGTATCTCATCTGCTAAGTAGATATGTTAGATTTATTCCTGGTTAACATGCACCCTGTTTTAGAGGGATGATAAACTGGTATTTGCTGTTTTGAAGGGCATACTTGAAAGCAAGGAACTGAGTTTGAACTTCTGGTTTTATTGTTAGCAGTGTTGGTTGCAGGGCCAGTTAAGCAAACATGTGGGCTCCTGCATGCTCCTTAGCAATACTTAAAGGGAAAGTTGTATTGACACATTCTCGATTACTTAAGTTTGAATTAGTCTGATCATAAAAGTCAGAAATGATCTCAAAGAAGAATATTGAAGAATGCAATAACTTTGTTCCATTTGTAGTTTCACCATCGACTGCTTGTTGTTAAATGCCTTTGTGATGCCTATTTCCCACTAAAAAGTGCGTCCCATGCATAACCATATGAGAATAGAGTAATATCAGTTTCACTTAAAAAAAAAAAAGAAAAAAAAAAGTTATTTTTACACTGCAATGTAATATTCATACACAAATATAAATACAAAAATATGTATTATCAATATATATATCACTGTATATCCTTAATTTTAGCTGATTTTGTGATTCAACTCCTACCTCTCTCCAAACATCAGGTGAACAGGAAGGATAAGATCATTTTGATAACAGTTTTCAAGAAAACAACTAGAAAAATTCTATTTCAAATAAGAAAATTATGAGTCAGTCCACACGCAGTCTATTTACTAAGTTCACCATAATTTTGTGTGTAATTTTTTATCAGACATTTATAGTTTAAGAGCTGAAACCCATTTTGTGCCTGCCCGATGTGTTATAGTATATTTCAGGTCAAGGTCTGATGAGGTGATGAGGAAATCTTCCCAACTTGGTGAAGGGGAGGTGTTACATAGAAACTTGGCATATTTCCACCAAGACATCTTTATCTGTTAGCTTTTTTTTTTTTTTTTTTTTTTTTAAGGGGGAATTTCTCAACCCTTTCAACTTGAAGCATGGCAGAAGGAGCTGTTGGCAGTTCAGTGCCGTATTCCAGTCAGATCTTAAGGATGAATTCCTGTCCTCTGCTTGGCTCGTACCATTATTAACACTCTAGCTGGGACACACTCTGAAATAGTTCTGACTCTGTGTCTCTCGATCAATAAATCAGTAATCCTGTATCCAAAATCCTGTGTCCTGCTAGGTCACAAAAGATATGATAGATATCTTTTATAGATTTATATATAGATCTATAGATAGATTTACTGTGCTTAATAAAGAGAGGTTTCAAAGAAGCTACTTGGTAGTGAGGTATTGGCTTTGTAGTCATTTCCAGTGTTAAAGCAGTGAAAAGGAACTGTAAAGGCTTTTTTTTTTTTTTTTTTTTTTTTTTTTTTTTTTTTCGACACACAAAAAAAGATCTTTCTGAGATGAAAGATGTTACAAGCAACACTATAAAAATTAGAGTTGTCCAAGGAGAAATGTGCCCTAGTGATGTGTTGTACTTTGTTGGCTGCAAGGGTCCCTCTGTGAACTTGTTTAGCACCTGATATGTGTTGGAAGCCTGTATGGAGTGCTCCTGAGGGAGCCTGAACCCTGACACCAGACAGGTTCCTCATGTTTCCAACTTCTCTGAGTCTATGTAGTTTGACAATGCATGGTGCCTACAGTTTGGCTGTGGTAACAGAAAAAGTTCAATAATTTTAAGCTCTCTCAGACCTCAGACCATGATGAGTGACATAGTTGATTTTTCTTTCCACAGATCCTATTGCACTCTGGTATCTTCATCATCTGACATGGTTTTGAGAGAAACATCTTTAACTGAGGATCTTCAAGAGCATAGACCTATTTCAAAACCAAGGTTTGGGTGCTGTAAAGACCAGTGAAAGACTGACTGCTAATGGACACATTAACTTAACGATCCTGGAGTAAATTGTATTGATATTCAGATAATGGTTAGGAAATGATATTCTACACTAATTAAGATCTGAAACAGTAAAAAAGGAAAACATAAGAGGTAACTGCTCTACTACAGTTAAGGCTTGGATACACTACCACAGGAAAATCAATTCATGTATTTACTCATTAGCAGTGACTTCAAGCTACAAATGCTATATGTTTACAGAATATTAAGACAGTTCTAAATATTTATGGGAGAGTTAGTCAACCTAAGAGGAAGCACATAAAAGTGTTTGATTCTTTTCCTCTTAACATTTAAAAGAAGAAAACTATTTTTGCTGCTTTCAGCAGGAATAATAACATTTTCAGAAAAGAACCCCCAAATATGCAAACTATTTTATAAAACACAGAGTCTATGGGAAAAAAAAAAAAAAAGTGTAGAAAATTGGTTTGACAAGGAAAAGAGTTGCTTGCAAACATTGAAAATATTCTCTTGGACGTCACTTTTTATGGTGATCTACAGTCTTTCAGGATAGCAACATTTACAAAAACACAAAACAAGATAAAGAAAAAATAAACTAAAAAATACTCCTGTTAATAATTAGTGTTGTATCTGCTGGAAGAAAAAAGATTTATAATAGAGTATTTGTCATCTTCCTCCCTGCTGTGGTGGCCTCCTATGGTTTCATTTTTTGTCTTTCTTTATTTTTCCTACTTTAATTCCTCTTCAGTCTCCATCACCTTTTCTCATTCTTTGTCTTTAACCGTCTTAAATTCTACCCTCCTCACATACCTGTACGGTCTTCTGCCTCCTCCTTTTTGACCCAACCTTTTCTCCACTACCACTTTGCTTAACTCTGGAGCAACGCTTCTGGTGTTAAAAAGGTAACTATGAAACGTCTTCATATTTTGCCTTTAAAGCTCCTATCTATCCCTGAGGCTTGACTTTATTTACCTGGCCTTGCTCTCAGGGCTTCTGTTCCTAGTCTTGCTGGAAGATGTTCCCTGACCCCAACGCAGGGTCACGTTGGACATCTCTTTTCCTGATGCTCCTGCTTTTTCCTCCTGCTCTTTCCACTTTGTCATTGCTGCCATCAATGTCTACTTAGTTTCTACTAATTTCTGCTTAATTTCTGCTCAACTTCTGCACAATGCTTAGACTCCATAACTTTCTCTTCAGCTCCACCACCTTTTTCATTTGCTGTCTGCTTTCATCTCTGATCTGATTCCCTCATCACTACCTTTCACCCTCAACTCATGTCAGTCTCTCGTCATGAGCTGTGCTTGACCAATTGGCTTTTACTTTTTTTTTTTTTTTTTTTTAATGTATGTATGGATGTTTGTATGTCTTCCTTTATTTTAAAAGCACTCTTATTCACATATTGGTACCATGTCTGGCTGAACTTTGGAGTCCTGCCTGCTGTCGCTCTCATTTTTGCCATCTTCCAGGCCTAACTACTCTTTTTCTGCCTCCTGGATCTCACACAATAAATGTGTTTCTCCCCTTCCCTCCCTGCATAGCATCACACCAAGGTCTTCTGTGGAAAAACTGATAAACATAATCAGAGCTTCCTCCATCTATCAGCTCATTTTGTCCCGTGTTCCTCTCTCTTCCCTTCTCTGATACAGTGACAGAAATTTGTTTCCTTTCCTCACTATAGCTTCCAATAATTTGCTATGTGAATGAAACAGATATACAACTACTATTTTTTCTGCTTTTTTTCCCCTTCTCCATTTATTTCCTCCCCCTTTTTATTATTCCTTTCCTTCTCTTTTTTCTTTCTACTTTTTTTTTCCTTTTTTTTTTTTGTTGACATCCATTAATTCACACTCCTTTCTTACAGAAATCAGAAATATTGCAGATTTTTTTCCTAAATTTAGCATTTTAAACCATGCCATTTTTTTTCCTAACTTCTATTTCCTGCTTCTTCTGAATTACATCCAATGTAATTTGTTTGCTTCAAAAGTCATTCATAACCAGTTCCTGCTGTCTCTTGTCCAGATCAGTACATGCTTTCTGTTGTTTCCAGATTATTTGACTTTCCTCAAATTTACAAACACAAAATCAGTTCTCTTATGATAATTTTAATTCTTGGAAGAAAATTCATATCATCTTCCACAAAAAAAAAAAAAAAAGGACTTTTTTTTTTTTTCTCTAAAGATCTGTTTTTCTACGATCATTACAGAATTTAAGTGAAACACTAATATACAGAGACTTTCTAATTGACTTTTCATTTTCTCTGTGTACTCTCATCCTTATGTCTATGGTATGATAAATTGTGTGTTGAGGAAGGTAAGACCACCTTTTAGTTAGGTAGATAAAGGACTTACTGCAGTGGAATACTGTTTAATGTATCCCTGACATGATGTTACCATTACCTCTCTTTGTCAAAGTCAACTTGATCAAACTCATGGTGAGCAGAAATGAAATTTTCCTAGCTCACAAAACATTACAGTATCTAGAACAGCTGCAAAGCAAGACTTCCCTTGTCTTTCAATACTATGGTTATATCAGCTTATTAGTGTAAAGATACATTTCACCGTAAGATGATTTTCACGATGAGTTAAATTGCATTTTTATCAAATCAAATTAAAAAATCAAATTTTATCAATTCAAATAAAAAGCAAATTTAAAAAATCTCTTTGAAACAGTGGGAGAATAATTGGGAGAGTATTTAACTAAGAGTAGAGAATGTCTTATCCTCTCTTCCAAGTAAATCAAGTCATAACATGTCCTGAAACTGGTTCTGCTCTGACGACATGCCTGTATGCCATACAGTGACCTTGATGGAGAAACAGTGCTTTGTAAGAAGGAGCTGTTGATTCATCGTGTTTAAAAACAGTCTTCAGGATTCCTGTAAAATGGATGATAGATGAAATATCAATTATAGATTTTATGAGTACTGTCTGTAACATGAAAGCTATAGCTTTTTAAATCAATGATTCATACACATATATGAATATACCTTTCAAAAATAGTATTTAGAATGCAGAATTGCAGAGGACAGCTCAAAACCTACAGCGACTCTTAGAGTTGCTCAGTGGTGAAAAATAAATAGAGAAAGGCAAGTAGATGAGTTACACTAAATTGTGTCTTTAACATCCGTTGAAATTAAACGGAACTGAAGATGCATATAGCATCTCACAGAGCAAGGTTTTTTCACCATGATTTGGTCCTCTCTCAGTAAGGCAATGAAGAACCTGCAAGCCATCCTTAAACTGGTAAAACAGCTCTGCCTCCCATCTGAAGCTTTCTAGATGTCCTATGCATGAGATCCCTTACAAGTAAAAACCAGGGTATAGCAGGATAAGTGCGTTAAGTGTGGAAAGCCATGCCCACTGCATTTATTTCTTGCACTGCTCAAGGCAAGGTGCGTTGCAGATAACTGTGATATGTATCTTTGGCTGTCCCTCAATGTGCCTTGATGGGCAGAGGCGGTAAGGGGTACACGAGAAGACAGAGTTGTGTTTCTGACTCTTATTTACCCTGAACTGCACTTTACTTATACATGTATACATATCATGAACCAGGTTTGGATTTCAATCACTGTAAAAGAAGGAATGCTAATCATATAATTTCTTCATATACTGGATAAAAAAATCAAGAAATAGGGGTCTCAACTGAGTTTAAGCAACCAAAAAACCTAACCAAAAATAATTAAAAATAAATAAATGGTTATATGTAAGGCATATACATCAAGACAATGAAATGCTGGAAGAATAACATTTTGTTCTTGATTATCACAAAAAATTGTAATTCAGAGAAAACATTTTTTTTTTTTTTTTCTCACATCAGTATTTATGTTAAATTGCTATTCTGTGTTGTGAAGGAAAATCAGTTGTTATTATGGCTCGAGTGATTTTTAATATTGATATACACAGCTTTATGGTTAAATGTTATTCTGAATTCAAATATCTTTGTAAGTATCATATATGGACTATCTTGTAAGCATGATATGATTCAAGTTATGCTTGTAAAATCTCCACTTAAAATGAATCTCCATGTGACAGGTAATTGGCTGCAGGCCTGTTTTTTTTTTTTTTTTTTTGTTATTGATTTAACTTAATGCCAATGTACACAGGTGTGTTGGCGGGTTGTTCAAGCTTCCAAGGCACCCACATTTGGCAGGACAATAAATTGTTGCATAATAAGATTATTTTCCCCCCTTCAGTCTTGAATCTTTTCAAAAGTTGTATTTTAAACCTTTGTAGGTATGTACGTGGGTGAGAAAAAAATACCCAACAATGTTACCATGAGGCATGTTTCGATTTATTGTTTGAGGCACTCAAGGAAACAGCAACATGTAGATAAGATATCTGCAAATATATATATTTGCCAGCTGAAGAGAAAAAAAAATAAAACCTTTATATAAATTAGTTTTTTTTTTTTTTTTCATACTATATAAAATTCTCCATTGTTGTCAGACAAAATTGCTAATTTTAGACAGAAATACTGCACTGAAGATATCAGCTGTTCAATGTGCTTTATATGCAGGCAGCAGATGTGATTTGCCCTTGCACACAGAAATATCTGCATCACAGACATCCAACTAAGGCCTCATTTGAATACTTTGAGCAAAATCCTGGCTCTGTTGAAGTTGATGGGAATTTTGCCATTAACTTCAGTTGGGCTTCGGTTTACTTCTCCAGTAATGAAATATGTGGCAAGGTACATATCCCTGAGGAGCACACAGGGTAATCCGGAGAAAGTGAACAATGCCACAGGAGACACAGCTAATCCAAATTCTGGGGAGAGCAATGACCTTGGAGGAAAAGAAGGGGCAGCACTACTGTGGGAATGCTTTGTATGGAGAGGTGGGAGGAGATTTTACGAAAGGATGTGTAAGATTGTTCCAAGCATAGCAGGTAGCATGATTGAACGTGTAAAACCAAGTGCAGGAGGAAACACTTCTACTTTCACAAGCCTGAAGAAATAAAAGAAGAATGACAAGTGTTGTGTCTAAACTTTGGAAGAGTCTGAATTCTGGGAACAGCTCTATGATGGCTCTTCTTTTACTTGGGTGTTTCTCTTTGGCTTAGTTTTAAAGCAAGAAGGATTTGTTTCGCCTTCCAGATTTGTCCGCCAACTCGTGTTTCACAGAGAACTGTAGTTAGTTGTCCCATCATGAGAAAAAGGCCACAGCTGAGAAAGCCAGGCCAGTTCAGGACAGGCTTTGCCTGAATGATTCTGAGAGGCTGTGTTGTACTTGAGTGGATGATTGCTCTCCTGGGCCAACAGCTGATTTTTTATCCTGGCACTTCATTTCCTAAAAAAAAATAATAGAATTCTCTCAGCAAGTTAATATAATGGCAAAGTCCCAGGGTTGGTTTTGGAAATACTGTGGGTTGCTAGCATTTTCTCACAGTGATCTCAACTCCTTCTCCAGAGCCCTTGTTAATTTAGTGGAAGTGTATTTGCTTCTGATTAGAGGTCCCATACGTTCTTGGGACCTCTAATAATTGAATTATTGCAGATCTATTTTATTTCATAATGCTAAAGCTATACCAGTAATTTCTTGAGTAGGAAAATTCTTGACACAGGCTGCAGTCACTCCAAATGAGCAGTTGCAGGCTATCCTGTAGAGTTGTGCTCTGAGACACCTTAGTTTAAAAGTCATTCACACTATGTACGAGAAGCTGTCTGGGTCCGTAGAGTAGAGCAGACAATACACATTCACTAAAAATCCTTATGAAATATTTATCAATTGCCCTGGATGCCTACCAGACACTATTTGAAAATTAAATAACTGTTATTTAATTTTCTCTTTAGATACCCAGACACTTTATTCCACAGTTTATGGTGATAGATTAAATCATACCAAAATAAAATCTTCTCAACACAGAGCTTTATTTTAATTTTAAGGAGTACACAAATGGACCAGAAATAACACTCCTTTTTCTTTGCTAGCTTATATATCTGAAAGATGTTGATGCAGAAAATCAGATACTGTGTATGTATGTGTGTGAAAGATGGGCATAGTGAAGGTTTGCATTCCTCCAAAGGTCTATAGAACAAAATTAAAGCTAGGTCACTACTTTAAGATGGCTTATTAACCCTGGAAAACAGGTCTGGGAGAATCAGCATCACACATGGAAAATGCTCCCAGATGCAGTGATCACAGTGCAGAAACAGATATTGCCATGTGTGTTATTGTAGACAGTGGGAAGCCCGCTCTCTTGCCCTATGTTTGAAAAAAACCCACCCTAAAAACCCACTTCAATTTCTTCAATGCACACAAGAGAATGTCTGGCATCTGCTACTATTACTGAGCAGCATTCTTGCCGTGTTTCACTATCTATCAAATGGCACGCTTGTTCTCTGCCAAGAAAAATACTTGTTCCCAATACTAATCATGCTCCCTGACTACCCTCTAGTGTATATTCTTCCAGGGCTGCTATCCATCCATGCAACCATTTGAAATATATTAAAATGATTATGATGAAATCTCTCACTTACTGGTCTGGCAAGGGCTGGGATATGCTCCAGAGTCGATGCATGCAGCTCCCTGGGAGGAAGGAGTGCCTTGCATCTCTCTTTCCTGACTGCCCCCCTCTACATGAGGAAACGTCACCACGAGGGCTCTGTGGGGAGCCTTGGCCAGGGCTCTGATCTGAGGGTAAGGTTGTCAAGGTATGAGCTGCTGGTGAAATGACGGATAAAGGGACGAAAAAGAGCAGTTTGTAGATAGATTCCAGAGCCTCTAGTGACTGCATGCTTAGAAGGAAAAGATCATCGTAAAATCCCTAATGAATCTGGAAAGGCAGTAGCTGGGAACTCAATGAGAAGGGTTTTCTTTTCTGCTGTTCATTTGGTGAGATGGACTCATTGTATACACACAGAGCCCAGTTCCTCAGAGAGGGGATGATACAACTACAAGATGCACCCCTGCATGAGCAGATCCATTGGGTATCTCCTAGGATTAAAATTGAGGCCTTTGGAGTTCCTGGAAGTAAGAGCTATTTGTTCCTTCATCTGAGAAATGGCCTCGGATTTCTTGAAAAGAAAAATATTTATTTTCTGACCAACATATTGATATGCCTATCTGGAAATGAAATGTCCTGATTTTATCCTTCATGGTCCAAGAACCAAATCTCTTTTGGGAATCTCTAATTCTCCTCAGGCCCCACCTTACCTTTGGGATGACCATGACTGCAGCAACAGGTGCCCTGAGACACATCTGGAAACTGCTGATGCTCAGAGGTAATAGGAGAGCAGCTAGAAGCATCTCCACATATTGCTGTCGTGCTTTGCAGGCCACAGCGAAACCACCATCATTACGACAAATTCTTCAGATGTTTGTACAGACGCGAGGGTGGGAGTCATGTCATTTATCTTTCAACATCTACAAAGTAGATGTCTACAGCTGTGCTAATCACTCTAGGCTCCCTTTATAGTCAAGGAAGAGAAATAAGTGCTTTTAGGGTGCAATTTGCCTGACCTATTATAGACATTTACTTTAGGATGACATGAGTCACACCCAAGGTTCCTATGCACAACCTGCCTGGGCCCTCACTGACTGTACCGACAGCCTGGGGTGACTAGCTTAAATGCATATTATAAGCACATTTATGTACCTCGTCTTAATTTGCTGAGAACCACCCACTGCCCGCTACAGAGCGGGCTTTGAGCTTAGGTGACGTAGGCAATTTCTGCAAAAACTATAGCAGACTGAAGCAGGCAGTGGAGCATCCTCTTTCCACGAGGTGGAAGAAGAGTCTTTGTTCAGAGGAGGAGCCCTTGGCACAGGGATGCATAAAGACCAGTTACACCAGCCCCAACTTTCCTTTTCCCTCTCCTTTTCCACAGAGCAGGAGCAGCAACTCTCTCGCAGCCCAGAACTGATAGGAACAGGGCCTGCCCCCCTCCCTGTTCTCTTTTCCTTTTCCCTCCCCTTCCCATCCCATCTAGGAGAGACTAATAGGAGTCATTGAGACAGGTAGCAGTGTGGACTGTTGGAGAAGGAATTAACTGAGCCCAGAAGCAGTTTAGGGACGTGCTAGAATTCCCTGGCTCCCAAAGGAATAGGTTGGTGGAGGACCTAGCTGGGAATGCACTGAAGGAATCAGAGGGAGATCCCACCCATACCTGCTCCAGAGGTGCCAAACATCCATGTGCCCCGCTGCCTTTTCCCAGCCCTTCTTTACCTGTTGCTCATGACTCTTTCTCACAGCCCCCAAACTCACCTTTCCCTCCCTCCAAAACCCAGCTTCCATCTCCAAGCTTTCTCTCCCCAGCTTCCAAATCACCCTCAGATACTCAGCTGGTCCCTCCTGGCCTCTTGCCTTGAAAGCCCCTCTCCATTTCCTTTGAAATGGGAGGGGCCTGGAGATCAAAGAGCACCAGATGGTACATGGCAGCATGTAGTTGTCTATATGACTTTTGTCTCTCCTTTTCCACTTTTCAAAGTAAACATTTCAAAGTTTGTATGATGCTCTTTTAGAGAAACACTGTATATGTTTATACAGTTAGAAATCTTAGTAAATAAGAAATAGTAATGGAAATGACCCAATAACTTCAAGAGAAATCATAAAATTTCCTCAGAAGCCTAAAATGATGCCCAAAGAAAGGTTTCCAATGACTTATTACTATTATTTTCAATTTAAACTGCACCATGAAGGTTCATAATATTTAATAGAATAGAATTAATGAAGACATGAGGGTTTAAAGATAGGAGTATGTCAAAATATACAGGAGGAAGAAACATATTTTATTTGTCTCCTTGAGATATTGGGGAAAGCAGACAAGCTTTAGACAGGATGTCTTTAGGTAAACAGTGACAGAGAGATTGTGACCTCCAAACTGTGCTAATGGATAGCATACACTTCAGGGGGTTTGGAGTCAGAGGACACACTTTTTATTAAAATAATTTTTTAATAGGAACGATAACTATTGGTTTTGGTTCATCTTTAGGTTTTTTAATCTGTGAGATGAAATATTTTTCCTATATCTGGAAAATATTTTGCATTTTGAAAATGCTCCTGTCTGAACTGCAATAAAAGCAGGAATTGCAGTAAGTTGGTGAGTCAATAATGAATAAATACGATGTTTTGGTTTGAAAATTCTGGTATATTTCAGTGCCATTTCTATTACTGGTAAATTTTTCTTAAGGATATACTAACTGACATTTAGAATTCAACCTGTTCTGAAGGGAAAAGAAAAAAAATAATGTAAATAAAATGTAGATAAAACAAAACAAAACCAGAATTCTATTGCAAAAATTCATGTTTGAAACTTTCTTTTTTTCCCAAACAAAAGAGTGAAATAAAACAATTCATAATCAGCTCTCATACCCACCTGCAGATCCAGCATATACATGTGTACCACTGACACAGCATATGGTTGCCTCATTCAGCCCCTCAGACAGTAATTAATAGTCACCTCCACATTTTCAATTATGGGACAATTCTCATGTCAGTGCTGTTACTGCAAATCTCCTCTTCTTTCCTGATCATGTTCCCTTGCAGTGCCTTTTCCTTTCCAATTGGACATTTTCATTTCTCTCTCTCTCCGTCTCTCTCTCTCCCTTTTTATTTAAAAATTTTTTTTTTTTTTGGGTACTGTATGGGCAATTCCAATAGAAAAGTAAAATAAAATAAAATAAATAAATAAATAAATAAAAAGAACCTGAGCCTTTTTCCCTCTGTTATTATGGATACCTACTTTTCTAAATCCTCGATATTTATTGTATACACTTAGCTTACTGGTAATCAATGACTACAATTATAAGACCTTAAACATATTGAAAGAATAAATATTATTTTCTGTTTGGCTTAAAAATTAACACCCCTCTATTAGCACATATTGCTGACTATGACAACTGATGATGAAGAAAGGAAGTAGTTGATCTTGACATCCCTTGAACCAGGCTACTGTATCATCGGACCCTTAAGCACTATGCACACATAAAAAGAAAACTAATTGATTTGGGATCTCTTAAAGAATTATGGGCCTGATCCTGCATCCTGAAAATGATTTTTCAAAAGACAAATAATTCTTGCAAGCTGCATGGCTCATGTTTGACCTTTTCCTAGCCCTATGAGAAAGGAGACATCAAGACCTTGCAGTCCCTCTTCATCTTCTATCACGGAGGCATTGGCCATCCAAGTCCTGATCCTGCCAGAAGTGGGATTGCAGATGTAAATGCTGCCTGGTGACTTGCTTTGTAGTGGAGTCCAGCCAACCCTGAGTCTTTCAGGACTTTTTACCCTCAGGAGAAGAAGAGAGGAAGAAAAACAAAATAAGAAACCATGTAAGCCATTTCTAGAGAGGTTTTAAATTTAAACTGCATTTTATGATCCAAAATTGGAGCTGCACTCTGATCCAGATGTAGTTGGAGGTATCATTAAGATAGGCGAGGGTACCATTGGGAAAATGCTTCTAATAATCCCAATAGCTATTTTCAAAATGATCTAAAAAGTTCCTGAAATAGATAAAATAGATATATTCAACATCCATAGCAAAGAATATTATTCAAACCATTTATAACCAGATGCTGTCGCTGCCACACTTTCTTAAACCCTACCACCAGTCTGATACATGTTTTCAGACAAGCCTGAGAAAAAATATGTTTGGAAGGATCCATTAAAAGGGAAACTGTTGTGCAACTTTGGCTGGTGATAAAGCCATAACATATATATTTATACACAGTTTTATATATACAAATGAATTTCACAGCCTTCAGTATCTTACTGAAGCTCAGATGCAGTGCATGTCATATATTTGTGGAAACGGGATCCATAACCTAATGTATTCTTGCATCAAAGAATAACGTCTCATAAATAAATCATTACAGCCTGTCACATCTATAGTTGCACACCATAGTGTATAAAATAATGTATTTTGAGATATGGAAGAAGGTGATTATCTAATATTTCAACAACAACAAAAGTATCCTGCGCTAATGCATATGCTGTCTTAGAGGTGTTATTGCCTTACCACTGTTCATTGCAGACTAATCCATAATATCAAAAGAATGACAGCATTTCAGTTTTAAAAAACTGATGCAATTTGTGTGCGGCTTTTCTCTTTCAGTAATTAAGAAATCAAATAAGCCTGAGTGAAACTATTTAAGAGGTTCTAGATATAATTAGAACACCTCATTCTCTCATAACTAATTCCTAATTAAAGTAATTTGTCTTTTTGCCCTTCTTTTCAAGGGTGAAGAGCAAGTGATGATGAATGCTCAAAATCAGGAAAAGTGGAAATTGCAGTGTGTTGATTTGTGGTGATTGAGCATGTTCCAGTTTTTAACAACCATCTTCAGCTGAAATGGTAAATGAAACTCCAGCCTCTGTTTACATCATTTTAATGTTATCTGGAGCTTGACAACTGGTAGAATTTGTGGTACAAAATAGCTACTAAAGGCCAGAGAGTACGAATATAAAAGTTGCTTCTTTTAAGGTTAGCACAGGGGGGAAAAGAGAGTGTGCACAGGAGAGATAAAAAGTCTGAAATTTGCTCCATAGGGTGAAAATTGTCCTTTTAAAATTTTATTTGCAGCTGTGCCCAGATGATGATGGATTTATCATATGAACCAAGGATTAGTAAACAATGTGTACCCTATAAAGAGCAAAACAAGTCCTTGCTCATCACTGCACTTAATTGCAGTGGTTATATCAAAGCCATATAAAATTTAATCATCAACCACAAGTAAGACTTTGCTTCACATGTGTGCTTGCTTCCCTGTTTTTCCACCTGTTTAAATGAAAGATTCTTGGAATATCACAATATGTAAATATTGTTTATGATGCAAAAATATGCTCTTTCATCTCCTAGCTGCTTTGATGTCGTGATATATAAAGCTTTTAGTGCCACCACCTACCTGACACACAAAGGTCTTATCTGATTCATAAACATGTGTGCCCAGTGCAAACAGGCTGTATCCAATAGCCGATTTTTCTTTTCCTTGTAATGTTTTTTTTAACAGACAGAAAGAGAAAGAAAGTGTAAATGACAGAATCACTCAGGTGAAAAGAATATTTTAAGCATCAGGTAAAGATAAGCCTATTATAATAGAATAAGAAGATGTAGGTCAAAACTGATCCTAAGAGGTTAGTTATATATATAGTCATCTCGTAAAATGTGTTTTAAAAGCTGAAACTTTTTTTTTAAGAGTTTTGATCCAAGTGGGAAATAAGCAGCAAGATCAGGTGACCTCCTAAGAAATACAAATATCCCTAATTAGCAAGAGAAGAAAGAGAAAAGCAGGAAGTAAGGTCAAAGCTGGAAACAGGACAGATGAAGTTAGGGAGGGAATAAGGTGTAGGCAATATTTAAAATTTTTGGTTTATTGGTAACAAATTTAAAGCTAAATGAACTGTATATTATAGAGCTTACAGGTTAATACATGATATGTCAAAAATAGTTATTTGTATATGAATAACTCATACAACACTGGGATGGGGCCTCGGTCTGGCAGAGCTTGAATTCCACGAGGTGCAACCACTATCTCAGGCTGAAATCGTGGCCCAGATTTTGGGAGAGGTGTATCTGCTTGCCAGCAAATATCCTCTAAGATTTGTAGGGCAAATCTGCTCCCCAGATTCTCAGGGATACCACAGGCTGTTCCCGCTGTGCTCGTGGAGCACCAGGACTTGTGGCTTGTGTGCTGATGACTGCTAGAGCAGACTAGCACAGCTTGACTGCAGCCACCTGAGAGAAGAATTTGGCCGTTGAAATGTCAGATGAACTGCCACCACTGCAAGAACTCCAAGGTGTAATGCTGCTTCTTTTTTTTTTTTTTTTTCTTTTCTTCCAAGTTTCCAAGAGCACCCTGGGAAATCCTTTAGTGTTCTTTATTTCCATCTAAGCCTTGGGTTGCTTTGAACAGCAGGGGTAATTGTGCTGGTGAACTTCAGAGATTTGAAGGGATCAAACTTGAAAGCCTCTGCCTGAAAGTGCAAGCTCCAACTGGAATCCTGTCAGGTGCTGCGAGACGGGACGTGGCGGGGTGCTGCAGCCCAAGGAATCCTCGCACATGGGCAGCCTGAACCTGCAGCTCCCTTAGCTACAGAGTCTGGCAAGAGAGCAGAACTCCCCATCTGCAGCCTCCCAACAGTGCTATAAATTAGGTAACACTATCCTTTCCAAACTATAAATTGATGGATGTGGTGATGTGCCTTGACTAGGGGCATCTATGGGAGTCTGTGGCAGAGGATGAAGAAACCACCCCTATGTCTGTTTTCAGTGGGGCCTGATAGTTTTTTTCTGAGCAACAAAGAAGAGAAGGAAAAGGGAAATGAGCTGAAGATACACATCTTTATAGAGAGCTAAATGTTCCTCTGTCTAGAAAACTGAAGGATTCAATAAAGAAAAAAAATAAGAAAATAAACAAGAAGAGACCATTAACTATTTAATAGAAATCTGTAAACACTGAATTTCAGAAAACAGCAGAGTATAAGAAAGGAAATCGTTACAATGTGCAAGTTTTGTAATGGGGTTATACATTTTTCAAATTTTAAATGAAGCCAAAACCTTCCAGATATATTACCTGCCTCTGCCAGGTTTCCTAGATCTTCCCTTTGAGCACAGGTGAAGATCCTCATGTTCTAAGGCAGGGCAGGGTATGTTCTGTTTCCATTTCCCACACCCTTCTCAAGTCGTATCTGACTATCATCACTGCTGCAATCCAAGAATACAGGAAGCATGAGGAAACATTAGAGCTGGTTGGATTTTTCAACTTCTAAATGCATTCTTGGAGAAGAATAAGGGAAAAAAAAAAAAAAAAAAAAGAAAGAAAAAAGATAATTGTTTTTCCGTACTGGATTTCTGACAACTGCAGCTGTAACAAGAAATGAAAAATATATTTATTTCCTCTTCAACAAAAAAATATTTTTCTATCTCAGTAATCACATACTGTGTCAATTCCATCTATCTTCTTGTGACAATAGCTATCACAAAGGATTGTTTCCTATAGTAAGAAAACTGGGAGAAGTCTTTTTATTGTATTTTGTTCTGTTTAGTCCTATCAGAAGGATATTTGTTTACACAATTATGTTTCATTTCAAGACTCTCAATTAATGCTCCCTCCCTTCACACTGGAGACTGTGTGATCTTCTGAATTGCCACACACCAATTGCCAGTGACCTCTGTGCTGAGAACAAAGCACAATATAGGGGCTTCTGTTCTCTTTTGTCCTGAAAGCTTGTGCTTCTTAGCTAGTGGATGAAAATCAATTCCCTGCTCAGTTTCCTGAACCTTTCCATGGTTCTCAGTGCTGTTGATTTTTTGGTGTATGCCTAAGAAGTAGAGAATCAGAGAATCAGAATATCCTGAGGTGGAAGGGACCCACAGGGATCGCCACGTCCAGCTTCTGGCTCCACACAAGGCTACCTAAAAATTCAAACATATTGAAGCAATTAACACCAAATAGGTGTGAATGCAACCAGATTTAAACCAAATCCATGAAAGTTTTTCCACTTCCAGCCCCTTCATACAGGGAAGACTCTTTGGTCCATTATCCCTTATTATTGAACAAGTAGCATATGCCTTTGGGGGAATCAGCTAAACACTAGCTCGCTAACACTTGTTGTCATCCATCTTTCTCCAAAATTATCCATTTTGGCCACTGTGTGTGTTGAAGAGTTGTAAAACCTTGGTTAGATAGGTGGATGCTTGTACTGAGGTAAGAAATATCAGGGCAAACTCTCTTCTAACAGTCCTGAGTGCTGGTGAGACAGCACTCAGTTGGAGTGGCAGCCTTAGAAACAAAAATTCAAGGACTGCCATCTCCTGGCTTTCTCCATGTCAAGCTCATGGTGGCTGGGTAGCTGGGGACAGCTGAGTCTGTGCAAGCCTGTTAGAAAAAGGGAAACTAGTCAAAAATCAATTTCTGCTCTATAAGTAGGACATTTCTTTTCCAACTATGAGACAAAACACATTCATCCAGCCCATGGTCCATTTTTCTGTCATCAAGGCTGGCTAGATTGTCATGATTATGGCAGTAACATACTCTCACTTGATATTTACCTTGGGAGCTATTTCTGTCCTTTGTCTGCATCCGGCTCTAGTGTAGGGACAGTGCCACATCTTGCTTTTTGGTGCAGCGTGTGGATGGTTCCTACCCAGGAAGGCACTGAAGTGTGTCAGAAAAGGCAGGATCTGCACTCTGAGAGATACTTTTCTAGCCAGGGCACAGTGAGACCTATTCAGACTACTCACTTTCCCGATATAATTAACCATATAATTATGGAATTAAGACTCTTTGCAAAGCACATAGTATTATTAATGATAATTTGTACTACAGCAGTGCCTAGAGGAAAGGATGCCTTGTATGAGGTACATATTAAAAATATACTTAGCATGATCTGAAATTCAGTTTCAGGATCAGCTACAATTTGGTTTAGCCAGATGTGTAAAAACTAGGAGAAAGGTGTAGAAAGCACCAGCATAACAATGTGAAACCAGGCTTTGAAAAGAGAAATAGCTCAGGATCACAGAAACCAACCTCTGGAAGAGCTAGGAGTTATACTTATATCTCCTGAATTGCACTATAGTATACTAAGCACAGTATTCTCTTTCCTCCCCTGCTGTCATTTTGTGATGTAAAATAATGTTCAATTGCTGACCACACATATACAGCAAACTGACCCATCGCTTTCCGGGGAAAATTACCAAGCAGAAAAGAAATGTTCAAACATCCAAAGAACTGTAAAATCAAAGCTCTTATGCCCTTTTCTCCTGCCAGGATTAAAACGGTAAGTTATTTTCTACATTTTTCAAATTTTAGTGGCATTAGCTAATGTCACCGCTAATGTCAATGTACCAGGATACCTTGGTGCCAACTGCACAGACAGGATTGGTATTGCAAAGAAACTAATGATGTGCTGCAGTCTCAAAGGGATCAATGCTGTCAGACACTTGTGAAGGACAAGGAATAATTTGTACTTTGCATTTGAGCCTTTCACTTGCTTGCAAAAGGCTGCCTAACTGGAATGAGATGCACATCATGAGCTCAACACTTCTTTCAAATTCCAAACATACTTCACTAACTCCACTTATTATGAAAATCATGATTTTTATCACTCGAGAGCACTAACAAATCGACAGAGAAGAATGTAAGAAAATTCTGCTGCTGAGATCCTAGCCCTGTTGTTCACAGGAAGTTAAAATGAAACTATTACAAGCAGAGCAGAGATGCTTAACTGTCTTTGTTTGCTCATAAAGGAAATATATTTTGTTTATCATTTAGATCAAAAGAACAGGACCATTTTGATTGATTTTTGAGGTATAACAGGTATAACATTTTTGAGGTATATGTGCCTTTGCACCTAATTGTTCTGAATGTTGGGTGCTACATTAATAGTGGGAAATAGAAATTTTACACTGTTAAATCTTTATCTTGACTGTCTCTAGTTTATCCTTCTCCAATAAACCACGCTGCTCTGCAGCTAGCTACTAAATTAGAACCACACAAACAACATAGGGAGGAGAAATTGAAACCTTCTCCACAAGATATGAGGAAAGGACACTTGACCTGCAAATACAGTGCTGAAAGGGCTGTGGTTCATGGTCTTCAATAAATTGCTTGTTGTGGTGATTCAGAGTAGCTTGCTGGCACAGCACTGAATTTTAAGCAAAGAATGAGTGATTCAGATTAGCTGATCTCCAGGGCTGCGGATGCAGCTCCCTAGGGAGTCAATGGAGAGAAGGAGCCTGCCTTTTAGGCTATATGTGCACAGCTGACAGTGTGAATACAGCTCCCACAAGTGAACCAGCCTAGTGGTGGTGAATAGCTGGTCTTGAAATTTGCCTCTTGAAGTCTTAGGCTGAAATGCCACAAAAGGGTTTGTAATTCAATTTCATGTAGTCTAAAATCTGACCACAGCTTTACATATTTATTTAGTTATTTGTTTGTTTGTTTTATTTTTTACACTGCAGTAGTCCCTGAAGCTTCATTCAAGTCTGGACCCATTCTCAAGTTCCTTTTCCCAAACTGTGGCCCAGATCATGCCCTTAAATTCTGCAGATGCACAGAGAGAAGCAAGAAGAGAACTATCAGACACAGCAGAAGTCTATGCTTTGCTGTGAAGAAGCTGTTTTCATGGCCCTGTGCTCTGCTGAGCTGAGATGGGTGGATACTGTAAGGCTGATGAACAAGGTCTTTTAAATTTTCCTCTTGATCTTCTTAAAATCCAGTGATTTTTCCTTCTTCTGTTATTTGGGTTCTGAAGGGATGAATGATGGTGTCCGTGGGAAGCATGGCATGAGGTGAAGGGAAGAAAGGAAAGAAGATGGGAAGAAGCTTTAGAAAGCTTTTTTTTTTTTTTTTTTTTTTTTTTTTTTTAATGAAACAATTAAATGGAGAAGATTTAAAAATAATTTGACTGTTGCATTGCAGTTCCAGTTTCTTTCCCGGGAAAAGTGAATTAACTTCAAATGCTGAACATTGATTAATTTTCCAATTCAATCATGCTCTTCACCATGAAGGAACCTGTAGGAAGAAATGTAGTAACTTATCTATATGGACTTGGAACTATATTGACCATGGACGTGGAACAAAAACAGTTCACTACTCTATACTTTCAAAATGCTCTTCCTTACCTTGCAAGTTTACCTGGTTTATTCTATATTCATGCTTTTCAAGTATGATGCTTTTCAGTGGCCCCACTTCTATGTTCATATTGTAAGGAACTGCTATACCACAGTGCCAGAAGCACTCAACTTTTTTTTAATACACCTGATGTGTTGACATATTTGCACGTACTTGGATTCTCTTGTAAATTCCATTTTCCACTGAAACAAAGGACTGTACCTCTGCAGGTCATGGGGTCATCAAAAAAACAACACATTTTTTGTTAGATTAATGATCTGGGGTTGCCCTGCTGCAGGAGAGTTTGAGGGTTTTCAGACATGAATCAACTCAGTCTTTTGAAAATTCTGATATTTTTACTGCTCATCTTATTGGGATAACAGTGGAAGACGTATTTTCAGAAGACATATTTCTACAGCTAACTTCCATTCTCATTTTTCATCATTACAGACATGTATCTGATAACTGTGCGTGCACATCACTGGTTAAAGAGATCATCAGTTGTGCTCATCATAAGTGACTGCTCAGTTTTAGTCAATGTGAATGCAGAGGATTGTATATTTTTCCATAGGCAAAAGTGTATATTTTTATTTGGGTCATTTAACTTGGCCTCTAAAGAGGGTCTCACTTTTAGCCTTCTTTACTGGATTTCTCTGTGCAAGATTGGCAGAGTGAAAATTAGTGTTAGTCTCAATGCTCAGGCAGTGTTTTTTTTCCTGTGAAATCATGTTGGTTCCTTTTAATGCTTTTTATTTGTTTTGTGAGGTTTTGAGAAGGTCTTGGCAGGTAGGGTGCATATAAATGAAACAAGATCTTATTTTAAAACTATTTGGAATAGGGAACAGTTGAGATTAGCTGATGAATGAATATTCTTAGGGAATGAACTTCTTTTTTTTTTTTGAAATTCTGAACTTGTGTATTCCTGCATTTAACCTACAGCTTTGTCAACTTCATGGCACTGCAGGGGCCTCACAGGGTATGTTATGGTGGTGGTCATGGGGGACACACCAGATAACTCCACAGGTGCATATGCTGCTCATGGCAGACACTCCCCCCAAGCTGCAGAGCTCCAACCAGAAACACTGCTTTTACAGAGATCAATAAATCATGTCAGCCTCCTAAATGCAGTTTTCCAAAAGGGTGAAACCACGATTTGTGTTCTGGATATTTATCTTGCTCTTCTTGATGCTTTCCCAAAACCTCTTCTTGAAGGGGAGTGGAAGGTGGTAAACATTTATTTATTTATTTATTTATTTATTCATTGAGGCCATAATTAGAACTAATTGACTGCTAAATGGCTTTGGACTTGTGTTCAAACCCAAGTGACAGAAAGGAGAAGGGGAAGCTGACTCGCAGGCTGTTTCCTTGGCTCGTCTGTATGGATACAAGTCGTGGAGGTGATGAGTGCTCCTGACTCCAGACCCAAGCCAGCAGTGCTCAGCGCCTGACAAGCGGGACGGGAGCCTCTTTGTGCCCCTCTGCGGCTGAATAGCTGACGTGAGCTTTGAACGCTCCGCTCCCTCTACGCTCTGCAAAGTGACAATGTGGCCTCTGCCATCCCTGAGGCTGGGCTGAAAGCTCTGAAGTTTGCAGAGAAACATGCTGCGTCAGGCACAACCAGGCTGGCCCCACATAAAGTCAATACTTGTATGAAAACAAATAAAATCTTAGAGTACGAGGCAGAGGCTAAAGAATGCCTTCACCTCTTTCCTTCAAGCAACTATTTTGTTAACTTGAAAGACGGCAGGGGTGATCTTACTCCATTCTTGCTCTACAGGTCAAATACTTGTCATAGGAGACACCCTAGTTAATATTAAACTAAAAATTAATAGATTAGATAACTATTACATGCTTTTAGTGCCAATTAATTTAATAGCTGTTTTTTTTTTTTTTTTTTTTTTTTTTTTCTTAGCAAGGTAGGTGAATATAGAAGCACAGTTTACTGTGTCTGTGTGAGCTCTTAGATAGGTCTTTTGTGCTACAATTACCACCAATTGATTGGGCTGACACATGTAATCCCCTTTGGATCGCCCAACGATATGATGTCAGTAAGAAGTCCTTCAAACAGGGCTATTAAAAAGCACATTAAACATGTCCTTATTGTAAGCTTTATGCTAGCTTATGCTAGAATAACAGTGATACAGTGGTATTTGTTTGAAAATGAAAGGATTATATGGTCTTTGTAAAATGAGGAATTTAGTATTGGGGAGGGGCAGTGGGATAGTGATTTATTTTTTGTTTATGTTCCTCTGAATCCTTTGATATGTCAACTTCTGTCACTAACCATTAGGCCACTTGTAATTTCTTGTATCTACGAAGATGAAATGCATACTGCCTCAAATAATTTATGTCAAACATTGAAGGGCATAGATGGCAGTGCTTATTGTGAGAATATAATGAGAATTGAATTGGGGTCTTCAGAAATCCATAGGTAATTTATTGTTAAAGAGCACACATGAATCACTCTAGCCTTTAATTGTCATGTGGATGTTTTTTGCTTTCAGCTTGTGCTGGAAACAAATTGCAGAAAAAGAGTGATACCTCAGAAGAGAGGTTTCACCATGACCCTTTGTACTTATTAATATTGCTTCAAGAGTGCCATGCCTTCTCTTGGGTCAGATTCTGGTGTGCAAGTGAAAGGAATGCCTTAAAACTTGTATTGCTTTTCATGAAGAAGAGGAACACAAACAGTAGCAGCTTATATATACACCTTATAGCATGAGACAAGAGTCAATTAGATTTGTGATGTTTACAATACTTCACAATAAAGGACACCAGGGGATTTTATAGCATGATTTAACACTGAACTGTGCAATGAAATTTAGCTGTTCTGGAGATTTCTTTGTAACACACCAACATCCTTATCATTCCTCTTTGCTCTGTTCTCTTTTATCTTATAATGCCAAGGTAACACTCCAAAATGGTCAACCAACTGCTGTGCATGTGTGACATAGATGTGCTTTGCTACCTCATGTTGCTTCTCACAAAGAGAGAAATTTCATTGTTAGCCAGACTATAGTTGTACAATATGTTTGTCAAAAAATCAAAGCCACCAGATAATGGATATAAATTATTTGCAGGGTCTGTTTTTTCTTCTGTTTTAATATCATGTAATCAAAGGACAGGTTACTTAAAATTGCCCGAGTACGTCAGTGTAGTCATCACAGCACTCCTCTGTGACTACTTCACAGTTTCTCATAATCTAAGAATTAGTGAAACTATGAAACAGCAAGCTTAAAGCATACAGAAAGAAGGCTTTTTTAAAGGAGGATGTATTATTAGATTGTGGTACACCTTGACAAAGAAATTTATGGAAGCCAAAAGTATAAATTGTAACAGAATTTAACAAAGTCATAAAAGATAGATTCTCTGGTGACTATTAAGCATGATGGCCTTGATATGATTACTTTTTCTAGGAGTCCATAACCCAGAATGACCGGGAGGATGAATTATGCTTGGAAAGGAAAACTCTCTATTTGATCTGTCCATTCACTCTTTCCCTACTGACTGCTATCAGAGAGGGGATACTGGGGTAGACTGGCTTCATCCTCTTATGTCCCTCTTAAAACAACAGAAAAACCTTATACACTTGCCGTTATGAATAATGTCTGTGTCTTTCTGTGTTTACTGGTAATAAGAAAATACTACATCATCATATAGTGTTTAGTGTGATATACGTTGCTCCATGTTACTTAAATGCTATGCCTTAAGGTGTACCCTGTTTATGCTCTTCCACTCCAGGACTGCTCTTGCCATGAGCACAGCAAAGGGTAACTGTCTAATCTGAGCATCTGAGACAAATGCTCTAATTGCTGTGAGAGTTCAACATTAGAGTTCACAGAGTGATTTTGTTACATGCCAACTACATTCTCTTCAGAGATGAACCTGGAAGCTCTGAAACAGGGAATAGAAACAGTGGTTAGGAGGAAGCTCTGAAGATCTCTTTTCCCACCTCCCATGTGAATTGGGACTATTGCCAGCTGTGGATGAGTTCAGCCTTGACTTTTAGGGGAGGTCTTAAAAACCTCCCAGGACAATTTCTACATCTCCAGCACCCGTTCCAGTGTTGCCACACTCCTCAAGTGCATTTTTTCCCCCAAATGTCCAATCTGAGGATGCCAAGTTGCAGTCTGTGGCCCCTTGTTACACTGCCTAGCACCACTGACAACAGGTTGGCTCTGTCACTTTTGAAACTCCCTGTCAAGTAGATGTCGACTACTATTACACTACCCCTGAACCTCTTTGCCAGACTAAACAAACCCAGCTCTGTTAGCCTCTCCCTGTGAGTCAGGTGCTCTTGGCCCTTGACAATGTTATTCCTGGGCTCAGCTTTCTCCAGGCTTCCCGCTTCTTTTCTGAACTGTACCTAAGCTCATCCTTCTGTGCAAATGTGTTCACAGTGTTGCCCAAAGCACGATAATGCAGTAGTGCATACTTTTTGCACAGGTCTGTACCACTTGAGAGCAACTCATAATTGTGAATTAGAAGCCCTGTGTTTACCAGAAATTAAAAGAGCAAAAATTAGGTCTCATAAGAGTGTCCAAAGCCAACATGAAGTTGCACAGGGAGCAGTATTTGTGACTTGTGACAAGGGTGAAAATACAGCTGACTTTTCCTGCCCTTGGTAAAATATGTTGCTATGGTGCATAATGCTAAGGAGTCACCTTTACTATCACAGGCTTTATGTCCATAATACTTTATGATTTTACTCTTTAAAACACTTACCTTTTGGCAGTATACCTAACCTACATAAGTAGCTGTTATTCCAAGAGCTGACACATCTGCTGACTGAGCCAACAGTTGCATGACACTGATGAACTACAGAAAGGCAAAATAAGCACCTGTGGTTGCTGCTCTGTTCTAGTCTTGGCAAATCAATGCTTCAGGATCTTTTGCTGGCACTTTCAGGTGTTGTTATGAAGCTGTTCTAGGGCCATTATCCTGAAGGAGTTTATTGAGGTTTACTCACTGATGTGAGTAAGGGTTTGCTATTGAACATATGTTATTTGTAGCAGAGCCTGAAATGGTTTTTATCTGTGATTAACTGACAGACCAGCTTAGGCACTCACTGTGCTGTAGCCATTTGTAGTGGAAATATTCTATGAAAAGCTACTCTGGACCAATAAGTGCCTTCATCATTGTTCTTATGTCTGCTTCACAGACAAAATAATTTACATTACTATAGTGTAATAAAATCTCTGGTGGAAAAGAATTCCCCCTACATGAAATGAGTGAATGAAGTGGCAAAGATCTTTCATGCATCACACCTTTACTGTCCTGTGTGTCGACATTCTACCTAAATTTGTCTATAGCAATGATGTAACTTACCTTTCTGGAGGTAATCCCTGTGCAACAGCAGCTGGAGTCACAGGAGTGACTAAAAATGAGAGTTTACTACATTCATAACTATAAATAAGAGTTTCAGGGGAACAAATGCTGACTTAAATGTGTAGTGATGGTTAGCCATCTTCACTCTTATTTAAAGAAAAAAAGAGGATCTGATAAATCAGGTGAGAAAGGGATGTCTTTTATAAGCAGAAAACCAGACCTGTCACCAGAAGATGCCTAAACTGCAGTTAGCACAGATGGAAATAAAATTCTCTCACTAGAAAAAACCCCATGGCATCAAGACCGGTGCCGTTCTGCATGGCCTTGGTGTAATTCACACTGGAAATATTCATCTGTGTCCATCTGGGGACAAGCTGGGTGCTGCAGGAGGCACCAAGTTGCCTGAGCTCCCACCAGGCTCCTCTTGGTGCTGGGTGCTCAGGGAGGTGGGACACATCGCTGCCCTGCTTCCTTCCAGCTCCCTCTGGCCCACACAGGAGAAAGGGTGCTCCTGGAGACACAATTAATTTCCATGACTTCACAGATACTGGGAGAAAAAAAAAAGGATAAACGTTTAATAAAGAGGAAATCGGAAATTACCTATAAGAAAGTACAGGAGCAATTCAGGTGCCAAAACATAAGCACGTAGCGTCATTTTCGATGCCTGAGGCCACCCGAGACATCCACACAGGGCTGGCAGATATGACACATGATCTATGAGAGACCTGCTCCTGGAGCAGCAGCTGGGGGCCAGATGCGGTACCCTAAGGCATTGAAAATGGCGCTAGACACTGATGTTTAGGCAGCTGAATCCCACCTTGTGCTTCCAGACTTGTGATGAATAAACCTCCTTTTAATTGTCTCGGACTCAAATCCTGGGCTCTTGTGGTGCTTTCCCTAGGGCTCAGCAGTGTGCGGTAGCAGCAGATTTCACTGGTTTAACTTGGATAGAGTTGTTACAGTCCTTTGTTATGTATTTTAAAATTGGTTTTAGGCTATAAAATCATGAAGCAGTTTCTGCTTTCATAGGCTGCGCGTGTAATCCAGGTGAGACCAAAGGTTTTTCCTCACCACAAGATGTTGGTGTGATTACTCCAAATCCTGTCTCCTTTGAATCCCTATTCTGTCACAGCTTCCTATTATGGGCCTGTTGTCAAATAGCCAGCTTTGCTTTCAGTGATGTTAGAAAACACAACCTGGCTGCAGTCGTGCTCTCAGGTAGTTAAACAGAAAATAAGAGCTTGTAAGAATATTATCATTTTCTGTTGAACTGCACACTCTATGTTCCTGCTTGATTTGCTGGGACTTTCAGTGAGGAAGGAGTTTGGCTACTGCTTGCAACTATTGTTGGGGAAGAAGAGGAGGGAAAAACTGAATGACTTGTATATCTTAGCCCAATGCAGTGAGGAGGGAAAAAATGCTCCTGTTGAGGTTATATGGTCCATCCTTTTAGGAAGGTTATAAAGCATCCACCAGAAAATGAAAGCTTTGCAGGGAGGGCATATTTTCACCCCATGCCATGCAGGGGGAGAGGCTCTGGCTCTGCTCCAATACAACTGCACTGTGCCAAAAGCTCCTGTATAATAATGAAGGTTTTGGGGGCAAAACAGGAATTCGAATGTTTTCCTGTTTTCCTACCCAGATACATGAATATATATGTAGATTGACAGAAGCTGATAGTATTTATTTATTTATTTATTAACTCTTTCTGGGGCGCTCTTTTTAAGGACATCTTGAAAAAATGTTGGATGGAGGAAAGGTTGTGAGATGGTGTTGGCTGTCTTGTTATACCACGCTTGGGGAATGTCTCCACATCTACGGGAAGGTCAAGAAGAAGAGCTGGTATAGGAGAAATGAGAAGGGATGAGGGACAGAAGAAGAAAAACTGTTAAGTTTCAGAGTACTGGGCTCATTTGCCTACCAGTGACTAATGTGGAGAGATGAATGTGTCTGTCATAGGCTGAGCTGCATTGTAGCTAAAACTAATGAATACACTTGAGTTTTGGAATCCAATTTTCAGCAAGAAAGTACAACAGTCAAAGGGTATGAGGGAGTTGAAACCTGCATGATGCCAACACTCTCCATGTGTCTCTGCACCTTACTTTGCCTTTCTGATGTGCATAGGCTCTGAGAGTTTCTGCATGTGAAATCCCTTTTATAGTTGTCAATAACTGTCACTGAGAGGCTTTAGAAAGAGCAGCAACCCATGGTGGGTAAGCACCTAATGCATCCTCAAAAATATTTACCAGCATTTTAGGAATGCTTTGGATTAACCTCTTCAACATATGAAAATAAAAGGCAACAACTGTATTGATACTCTCAAAATGCTTACGTTTCTGTGTTCTTTGATATCCATTCCCCTCTCATTTTGTTGCACTAGTTGTTCACACATCTCACTAGGTTTCTCCAGAGCCTTAGAAAAATGAAATCCAGATGCCTACAAACTTCTCTGAGGAAGTGTCAGCTCAGGAGCTCTTGTAGACACCTGCAGTTGCAGTTGCTGAGCCCACAGCTAGCAGTCCCCTTGGTTTTGAGTGAAACAGGGAAAGTGAAGTCTAACAGGGTGTTGGCACTCAGATGCAGTCTTCACAGCAGACATATGTCTAACTGCTTTGTTAATTAGGCACCAAATTGAAGAACTGACTCCAACTCCTATTTATAACCATTTCTCTGAGCGCTTTGATGGGCTTAGCTCTCAAGGCAGGGAATGTGTGGTAACTGCAAGATCGCTTGTCCTCCTTGAGAAATGACAGAAAAGCTCCAGAAACAATTACAACACTTTTCCTTCACACCATACCTATTTCTCTAGGGACCTGTAGGACTAATGAAGAGCAAATTTTTTTTTTTTTTTTTTTTTTTTTTTTTTCCCTCATAATTCCTTTAAGCAAAACTCTGTATGGGCTGTAGCTGAAAGGTACAGTTTTGCCTTTTTATCCTACAAACTCAAGTTCCTGCTGCCTCCATTGCGCTTGTACTCATGCAAACAGCAGTGAAGGCTGAAAATTGCCCTACTCCTCAAATTAATTTTAGGGAATTTATCTGTCTCATCACCTGCCTGTATGAATGCTGGTCATGGGAGCCCTCAGCAGGAGGGGAGTAAGAGAGGAAGGAAGGAAACCTATTGCGACAGCAGCCTTCAATTATATCTGCGTAAAACAACTCAAACCTCCAGCCTCAGCTGCTTTGCCCTGTTTGCTGCGCATTTGTTAAACACCCTAACTAAAATCTGTGTTTCCCCTCTGGTTCTTCTTACTCTCTTTGGACTTTTAAAATTGTTTTTATAACAATTAAATGCTTCAGTAAAAGCCTAAGGGCTTCACATTTAAACACAAATGCGCTCTGACTTTACACATGTGCTTTTTGATGTTCCACTCCTTGGTTTGTTTTAAAGAGCTGGAGAGAAATTCTCCCGATTGCATGACTTGGGTAAGTCATCCTGCTGCCTTCCATGGACTTGGCATCTGATCCTACATGACTCTATGATCACATGCACTTGCTGACTGTGTGTCTGGTACTGCGCAGCCACTATATTGCACTTAAAATAGGGAGGGTGGAAATAATCAGGCCATTCAATTCTGTTGCACGTTCAACCTCACTTCTTCATTTCCTCCTTCATGGTGCCATTACAGTCCATCATTGGTGGCTGCTGAACACAGGTATTTTGGATGAAATCACCTGTTTGGAACTGGCAGCGGAAACTGTGATGCTAAACAGAAAATATTTGCCCCTTTTCGTCTCTAAGGTCCCCTACCCTCTTGCCCACTATCTGTAATGCTATTCTGGAGTTGCTAGAAATCTATCTACCCAGCAGAGCAGATACAATAGTTTTACGTCTTCTCACTTGCTTGAACTTTTCTTTTAACAGACCTATTAGTCTGGAGCTTCAGAGGTTTTAATTGCTTGACCTTTTGGCACATTATCTGCAGAGCTGATCTTTATGATCATGCAGGAAGGGAATGCCAGCTCTACGAATATTCTGAAATTACTCTGCTTTATTCTCTCTTCATTAAGATTTTACTTAGTCCTGATTAACTATTGTATAACAAAAAGAACAGGAAGCTCATTATAACTGAAAAGTTTTGGGTTTGGACTTGTTGAATGAGTTTTTGTCTGTCTTCAGTTATTTTGTATTTTTCCCCTTACAGATAAGCACCTGTACCACATTGGAGCCTGCTAAGTTTCAGCCTTGAGCTCTGAAATCCTCCGTCAGCGATGCTCTGTTGGTTGCCTTTTTAAAGGGGTGTTCTGCCTGCAAATTATTGACAACAGGTCTATTAATAGTCCCATAAGCACAGAGAGGGCTAGCTTAGAGCACGCGTAAGTATGAGACCAGCCATTGAGGAGAGTGGAGCAAGCTGGCTTTTCCTCTGGAGACGATGAGTGCTGTAACAGCAGCCAGGAGTGCCATTGTCACACCATCCATCAACTGCCTTCCGTCCCTCTTAGTTGAACCCATGAATCAAACAACTGTGGTTAGAAAGCAATAAAATTAAAAGTTGTAATGGGGAGTCATTGACAAAAGGGTTACAATGCGCTGGCCATATATCTTTTAACTAGCTAAATATAACCATGGGTTTCCATAAGTTCAAAGAATGGTGGCCTGGAGATGAATACAACTGTTCCAACTGAGTTCTGGGCCAGGAGCCAGAAGATTGTTAAAACACCTTAGAACATGCTTATTCCCTCTTAGAACATTTTTTGGTACTTGCTCTATTAGTATAGATTTTATTTCCCCACCAAACGAGTTCTTTGCCTTTGAACCATAAACAATAATGGCACATCTGTCTCTAGGCTGCTGTACTTTGAAAACCAATGCTAAGGACACAGAGGGGTAGATTTTCAAAGCATTGCGTGGGAGTTTGTACCAGGAGTCTAGCCAAATATTTTTCACTCATACTCATCCCTGAGCCTAACCTTTCCTCACTCATTAGAATGGCTCTGTTTGCTCTGCCCACATGGGGACATTTCAGAGATCTTTTACCTCCAGGGACAGAGTTTCAGCTGGCCTGAAGAGCCTATAAATAGGGTTTCACTGATGACCTTTCAAATCTAGAGATGGATCTTTCCTCTGATCTTTTTTATTTTACGTATCTGGCTTTGTCTGGGTTTGTGTGTGATTTTTCAGTTTCTGCTGAATTATTTACCATTAGGTCATGATGCATCTACCCACCCTGATAGCATGCAGACAGGTGGTGTGAGGTGATTGCTGCCTAATGTGCTGTGCGGAACTGCATTGGTGTTATTTGCACCCATCTGCTTTCTGTGCTGGAAAGCTAGATGGCAGCCTGGCAGGAACCACACCATTTTGTGCTGTGTTCCTACTGCCACTGTGATAAAGTGGTAAATAAAATCTTAAATTAGGAATGGCCTCCTTGTGTGTTGTGTGTAGCTGGCAATGATCTCAGGTTGTGTAAATCAACACCACTCCATCATGGCTTCCTGGTAGCTCTAAGGCTGCTTTCTTACCTGCTGGCCAGGGAGGAACAAAATACAATCCTTCAATAGTATGAATAGTTGATACATTGGAGCTTACAGTTGTAAAGATTGATCAGGCTACAGGGAATGGCTTCATTTTTAGGTTTTCTTTTCCTTTTTTTATGAATTATCTTATGATAAGAGGAATATGCTACTGAATAGACTTTTTACATTCTTCCAAGTGGCTTGGTTTACCATTCAGTGAATTCATCTTGGTCCCCATCACTATTTCTCTTTTTTTTTTTTTTTTTTTTTTTTTTTTTTTTTGGAAGGGCTTTACACTGTTGTGGAAATTTTCCCTTTCAAAGACTCACAATGCTTCTTCACGGATGCAGCACATGGATATTTGCTGTATCACAACAAACGCCCCTTCCCGTTACTACTATTCCAAGGCTTATTTGATTTTGAGGCTCTTTTTGCCATGGGGGTGTTATCATTTTTCACAGTTGCAAATCTCCTTTGATGAAGTCAGCTCAAAGTTCTATCTTTGGGTGGTTTCCCAGGAAAAACCTTTTGGCTACTAGCAATTTTCCATTTAAAAATGTTTACCAGTTGAATTCAATTAGTATCTCTGGAAACTTATCTTCTTTACAGATACCATCATTCTCGGATTTTTACTGCTGAATCTCAGGTATCTTTTTGTGTTATCAAAAGCTGAGGCCAATAGAAGGTTTATATTGAAATCCCGTTCCACTGTGGCTTTACCAGGATTTTGTTTTCACATAGATACCATGATGCAAGGAAAGGAGAACTTGGGGATCATCAAGCTAACCAGGTTGGGAATGGTTGAATTCTTGCAAGGTGTTTTCATGCTAGTGGAAATCTCAATTACAAATTACATGGCACACCAGAGGTGTGACTTGGTACAACTGGATCATGCTTCTGTAAACTTTCTACTGAGGAAACAAAGGCTTTTGTGAATAATCTTTGGCATGAATAAAAAAATAATCTGAATCCAAACACTTATGAATTTTGTTCATGAACTCCTAGTTCCTGAACCAGGAAGGATGTGATTGCTTGGACTGCTGAACACAGTCTCACAGCCTGCATCTCATCTCCTTGAAATTAAACACACAAAACCTTTGCCCTGCCCCATTTAAGTCTTCACATTGTCTTCCCATTTGCTCAGAATTCTTCACATTATGACATATGTGTCCTATATATATGGTAGATGGTGTAAGATGGTTTAAGCCTTTATGTGTTCTTCCAGTCATTCATTCTCACAAAGTTTCTGAGTAGATCCTCTACTTTTTTCAGTAATAGACACATATATCATTAAACTGTGAGAATGGATAATGAGCAGACCTCCAAATTGCAAAAATCCCTCATTTTTCTGAAATGAGAACTAATTCCATCTGCCTGTTATTAAATACATCCCATAGCACTATGTTAATATGATTAAAGATGATGCACCTCATTTGTTAACAACTTAGGAAAGTAATATGGGCAGGGCGTTAATGTACTGGGGAAGGAAAGCATGTGATTTTTTTTTTTTTAATTATTATTATTAGTTTCTTTCTTTGCTACTGGTTGTATCAGTGTCTTATCAGTTAAGTGCAGGAGCTTAACAATGGGTTCTCTCAGCAAAGCACTCTCTCTTCGCTGGGTGAGGTTAAAGAACAAACACATTGCCATGAGCTTTTAAAAGCTTGATTTCAATTACATGGTAGTAGGGCAAAGCTCTCAAACACACAAAACTTTGACTTTGTAAAGATTGTGACCTCCCAGGTACACGTGCTTTAAGGAGAAAAAATGTACTTGACATGTCCCACTGCTGTTTCCACGCACAAGGAGCTGTGTGTGTCGGGAAGAGGGGAGGGTGGGAGGGAGGCCGCCGTGTTCGCGGTGGGATGGAGGAAAAGAGTTCCTCTGGGAAAGCAAAGCTCCTCTGTTTGACTAGTAAGAATTTAAAAGATAAATATATCCCTTATCATGGAATGATAAACAACAAGGTCCAGGAAAGACTCTTTGAATAATTGAGTCTGATCTCCTGCATTTTGCAAGAATATTTGTCTTAGCATTCCTATTAACATCTTATAGGACTTAGTCTTTGCTAATGTTTGTTTGTGGTAGTACCCACAATGTTATAGGCACTTTCTAGGCTTTCAGGAAGAGCTGGGGCTTTCAGTCTCTGGGTGGACAGACAGACAAACAGACAGAGGTCATGGCAGAGGAGCAACAAAAGGACTTTCCTGTGCAAACGGAGCTCCGCTGTCACTGCTAGGGGAAGGGGGGTTAATGAGGTGGTTTCATCGCTCTCCCACTTTGCCCTTCACTTGCCTGGAAGTGGAGGTCACGCCTACGATCCCAGCCACAGGGCTCTGCAGATTTCGTGCAGGCAGGAATGAGCTTTAAAGAAGGGCATAAGCCTGGGTGTAGGAGGCTGCAGAATGTGCATGGCTCCCCGATAGTTTTTCCACCTGTAGATAGATGTTTTGTATCTATTTGGGAAGGTAAGATACCTCCTGAAAGCCAGCAGGAGCTGAATTCCTGCCCATCCTTTGAAAATCCACCCTGTGTTTTATCAGATATAAACTGATAGGGCTACACCATTGATATTGCTCATGGTAGTGATTAAAAAGAAAGAAACAAAAACTAAACAACAACAACAACAAATGCAAGATTGGTTTTGTCCACCACTTTTTTCACTGATCTGATGAAATTCATTTTTCCTTCTCAAGCCTTCTGGAGGACTCTGCCTCTGAGTCTGTTGCATAGAAATTAATTAACATTCCTAAGCATGAAGGGAGATTTCTAATCCCCTGGCCTTTCATAGCTCACCCTATGTTCAATACATCAGCCACTCTGGAACTTGTATCAGAGAGGTAAATGCAGCCTTGACTGTTTTGGAAATAAAGGTAAATGGAAACAAACACAAAACTAAATCAAACAGCTTGGGAAAGTGTTTTAACTGCTTGGAAACACAGCTGGGGTCAGTTCCACTGGAATGATAAAGAAAGCTAGAAAACATCCTGAGAATGGTGCAGTTCAGCCCCTGTTGGGTTTGTATTCCTGGTCTCACATGTGTGCTCCGGTGGTGCAAGGAGGCAGCTCCTGCCCTCCTGTATGTCATGGGTGAGATCAGCAAATGCTTGCCGCAGTGCTGGAGGTCACCCTGCCAGTTCGTTACCTGTCTTTAGCAGTCCTGATGTAAGAACTTGGTGTGGTAGGTGCCAGGGGAGGGGAAAGAGTTAAAAATCTCTTTTTGATGCTAGGTCCACTATTTGTGTGAACAGGAGCTCTATCAGGGCTGGGCTTTGTAATGTATTCCCTCGATTGATAAGGAGGCAAAATAACATTTTGAAAATGTTCAGGGTGTTTGCAGAATGCCAAGGCACTCCAGTGCCTTCTATACAGAGCACTACTGATGATAAAAAATAGGAGATATTCTAGAAGTGCTTATTTGCTAGGGGAAATATCTGAAATACTGGAAAGCTCACAGATTTCCCAAGGTAGGCAAAGAGGCTATCCAGCAATTTTTTCCTCTACTTAAAATGCAGTTTTCAAATCATTGAAAATCTAAGTGTCTAATGAAAATACAGCATAGTCCCTATGGCTTCCCACAGTATTATGATTCAGTCTCAGGCCAATGCAGTATAGCGAACAGCCCTCAACTATTGTTTTGCACTGGGTGATTTTAGCCTACAGTACATTTTGTTTGAACCACACTCCTGTAAATGCCTTCAAAGGAGGGCAGGAGCCTGCCCACTGAGGAATAAAGGCAGGAACAGAACCTCCTGTGCAAATATTGGTGTTCAGCATCTACTGCAGCCCCAGTGAATATGTTCATAACACATGTACAATTCAAGTGAAAAGGTTATGTGCAGTCCATGAACATGTACCGACATGGCCCACGTGTTTAATGTGGAAGCACATTCACTGGCCTAAAGTGAATGCTGTGATCAGAAAACCACCTCCTTTTCCCAATATTGTCAATGCAAAGGGTTGATAGAAAAATAAAATAAAAATCAGCTTTATCAGGAAAATTCAGAAAGTTTCACCTAGTTTTTGCAACACTTATTAAAAAATATTTTCCAACATTTTTTTGCTAAGGGGCAACTATGTCAATAAATTACTTCGAAATGCAAAGCTCGCTGCAAGGAGTCAGTGTTGTGGTTTGCACATTCCTGAGCAAGAAGAAGGTGGAAATCCTTCAAAAGTAGCTGCAAAATAACCTGTCTGCAGGGAAAGCCTTCCCTAAGTCCAGCTGCAGGCTTGCTTATGTCCTGAAGATAAAGGGCTTCTACCCTTTCCAAAATGCTTGGAGTGTAACCTAGCTTCCAATGACATTGCTTCCAACATCAGTCTGGCCACTATTTTCAGTGGCACCAGAATTTCATTGTTGCTGTTTACTTCTTTTGCCTTCATGACACTTTAACTGGATGTCTGTGTTCAGTATTCAAATATCAAGACATTTTAAATTATACTTATTTACTGAGTGTATTTAATATATCATTCACAGAGCAGCCACTACAATGTGAAGTACTGGGATGCTGAATAAAAGGCGACAGTGATCCTGCGAGACTGTAGCATGCTGTATGTTTACATATGAAAGCAGGTTCAATATGCAATACATTCTGGAGTCCCCATGATGCCTCTCTTCACCTCTTGTTAGTCCAAGAGCCTTCTTCCTTTCTCAGAGCTACTCCTTATGCATATGCATATCTCCTTGTAAAAATGCCACACGGCTGCTAATCTATTCTCCTTCAAACCCCTTCTTAAAACTCCCCCCCTTTTTTTTTTTTTTTCCTGTGGTGGCTGGCAACATCTGACAATAGCCCAGCAGCTGCTGTGCTGCTACTTATTCTGCTGAAGATGATAAATATGCTGTTACCCCGACTCCTTTATTTCCCTCTTCGTTGTATCCACCTGTTGTTTTCATCCCATGCAAAAATGATGAGGTCTTTAGAGGAGAAGCTGTTGTGGTTTTGTTGTTGTTGTTTTATGTTGTTTTGTTTTTTAAATCCTTATGTGTCACCTAATATGGCATGTTTCTATGAGTAGGGTCTCTCCTTGCAATATGAATAATTGCAGACATATTGTCTAAGTAAATGTATATTATTTCACAAATGAAACACCTCATATTACTTCCAAATACCCTGCAGAGTTTGCATCAGCATATACTCTGCCTGCTGCAAAGCCACCAAGCAGGCAGAAGACTGGTGTTTTGGGTGGCAAGCAGGATGTTGCCTTCATATCTCATAGAATCATAAAGTATCTCAAGTTGGAAGGGACACACAAAGACCATCAGGTCCAACTTTTGGGTGCATACAGGACAACCCAAAAAAACAGATCCTAAGTCTGAGAGCACTGTCCAAACACTCCTTGAACTCCTGCAGCTTGGTGCCGTGACCATTGCTCTGGGCAGCCTGTCTCAGTGCCCAACCACCTCTGAGGTCAGAACCTTTTCCTAAAATATGGTGAGGTACAGCCATAATTGCCATAAATCTGGGATCAGTGGCACCTTCTTGGTCCCTTCTCCACTCCCATTTCCTTGTGACCAGCCCAAGGCTCTCTTCCTCTGCCCCTGAGTCTCCAGGTGTTTCCTCCCTGGCTGGATGGTAGAAGGTTTGGCAGACCTACAATGTCTGCTATGGCAAGCCTTTGCATTCCCCAGCACAAGTATGAGTAGCACAGAAGAAGTTTCTTTGTCTCCAAAACAAAGCCTTATATCCATGCCAAAGGGCCCATGAAGAATTTATTTTAAAGCAGCATCAAGGCACAGGTTATGTACGCAATTTTTTTTTGCATTTGGTGCTTTGTGCCCAAGGGTAGACGTGACTTGGTAGTCTTTCTTCTGCCAAGGTTCAACTTGGATGCAGACCTGATTCTGCTTCAATCTTGTCAACCTACACTGGAAAATAATTTAATAATTCCTGCTGCATGGGTGTCTCAATTAGTCTTAGTTTCAATGTGGACTTTTATTTTATTTTATTTTATTTTATTTTATTTTATTTTATTTTATTTTATTTTATTTTATTTTATTTTATTTTATTTTATTTTATTTTATTTTAAATTTTGAAGTCCTGGAGTTATTATTATACAAGAATCTCACCTTTCAGTTTTTACAAAATAGGTTTCCAGTCCACTTCTTTGCAAAAGAGGGATTGAAACCATCACATCTAAGGGGAGCCAGCAAATAAAATGAGCAGTTGGCTGTCATGTTTGTTAAAACTGTGCTAACTTCAGGCCTAACTTCAGGACTGGCTTTTCTGTTTCTTATGATAATCTAAATGCACTCTTGGGCTTGAAATTATTAGATCAGTGCAGTATCATTTTTGTTTTCTCATTTCAATATTTTCTCTGTAAAATCTGAAATTTTCATTAGACTATTAAAACACAAAATATGATACACTTTTGCGTAACAGCTGTTATGGCAACTAGTTAAAGTAATCAAGCAATTTGGAAAGGAAGTTTATTTTCAGTTTGAAGCGGACAATTTTCTTGTATAAATGTTTGTGAAAAGCCAGCTATAAAAGCTGTTCTAAAATTGAAAATGTGGGTGCTTTTGCACTTATCCAATCTGGAATTTGAAACTACACAGATCGTATGACTTTTATGATTAGTCACAATGGAACAAAATAACCCAAATTTCATATCAGAGACCCATCAGAACAATCAAAAAGTAAACAGATATTCTTTAATCTGAAGGATGAACAATCATGAGAAAGGTACAATATTTTAGTACACCAGGGTGAAATCATTAACTGCATAAATTATAAATTAATTACTCGTCTTAAGATGGCATCTAGAAGATTGATGATACATTCACAGTGTCCAAAGAAAAACAGAAATACTCATCTTTTGCAGTCTTTTAGGTTGCTCACTATAAATTGGGATAGTCTTTGGAATTTTCCATTAAAATCTGCTCCAACTCATGCAGCCAAATAAATTTTCCTTTTAATCCAGTGGGTATAAGATAAAGGATCTTATGATTCTCATTCAGGCTTTAAAGGCATTGACTTACAAGAGATGATGGAGACACATTTCATGGATCTGACATAGTGAACCAACAATACTCACTGATGATTCTGCATGTCAGGAGTGAAATATAAACACTTTTTGTAGATTTTTTTTTTTTTCAGTGATGAGATGCTGGTGTTGTGCTGAGGTACATACAACACAGCATCTTTTAGGCATCCAAGTTTTGTGTTAAAGGCTGCAATCCCATAGACAGCACTCAGGGAAGAAAAAAGTTCTTAGATGTGGAAAGCTGGAGAGGGACTCTGTCAGGGAGAGTAGTAATAGGACAAGGGGTAATGGCTTTAAATGAAAAAGGGTAGGTTTATATTAGATATAAGGAAGAAATTATTTACTATGAGGGAGGTGAGGCTCTGGCACATGTTGCCCAGAGAAGCTGTGGCTGCCCCATCCCTGGCAGTGTTCAAAGCCAGGCCGGATGGGGCTTTGGGCAGCCTGGGCTGGTGGGAGAGGTTCCTGCAATTGGACTTAGATGGTCTTTAAGGGCCCTTCCTACCCCAACCATTTCATGATTCTATGAAAATATTCCTTCAGATTTTCCCTCCATGAAAGGGTTTGAAAAATTCATTCTGCTCAGCCATAGCTTCTTCTAGGGGTTTCCCCATGTGGTGTGAGGTCTACATTTGTATCCAACCATGCAAGTCATTGGAGGATCTAGCTCTACATCAGAGCTTTGTAGTCCAGTTTGGATGGGCATTATCATCTTCTTATTACCACCCCCCCCCCCTTTTTTCCCCCATTTCTATTTTTCCTACTTTTTCCACCTTGGCTTTCTTTCTACCGTCCTTTTGGTTCCTGTCTCCTTCCCTAGCCTCACCCTGCTTCTCCACCTTGGCTTGCCTTCTCCTCATCTGTTTCTCTTTTCTCTCAATAAAGCCAGGTCCCAACAGCAGTAGCTGTGAAACAGTCCGGCAGAGTTCACTGAAATTTGTTTCCCTCCTCACCTTTCTGTTGGTGGGGGCTGCTGCTAAGGACGCACATCAGTGAGAAAGCTGACCACTAGAATTTCGGTAAATAAGAATTGACTCAAAATGACTTAAGAGATGCTCAGTGTTTTCTGGATAATTTACATTATACCCATACTTAATAGCCTGCAAAATAGGCTGGAAGACTGAAAAGGGAACTTGAGTAATTATGGAGTGACTGAAGACAACACATTGAACTGCAATATATTAATAACCTTATCAAAAATAATTTGTAATAAATTTGGGGGGTGGGGGGAAGGTAGAGAGCAGATGACTTTTGTTGTGCATGTACATGCAAATAATTTCCACTGCTGCCAGGGGAATATGTCTTGCACCAATAGGCACCAAGGCAACCACTGCCATTGACAGGAAGCTCTCTGTAAGCACAGAGGCATGAAATAGCTTGTGATCAGTGTAAAAGAAACAATACTTACTAAAGCAGAAATGACTATTAACTGTTGTGTGATAATGACCTCAGGGTTCTTGGAGCTTTACACAAAGTTAAAAAGTTGATGATGTGCTGAGTGGAGCTCACAAAGCCAGAGCCAGCCAAGGGGCAGTAGTCTGTTGATGGGTGAAAGTAGCAAAAAACAATTTCTGTGGTAGTCATCTCACTTCTTGGTTTGCATAATATGTCAATAACAAATAGGCAATTTTTGGAAGAGGGTGCCTCTGTTGGGAGGTTGTGCCATGGAAAGGGTAGAAAGCACTTTGAAAAAGAGATCATGGAAGACTCACCAGAATGGGATCAATAGGGGTGCTATGCTACAGCAAGGCAATGTGAAGGTTTGGGTCTGCTAGCAGTAGTGTTAATGGTTACTCTCACTTGAAGGAAGAATGGGGGATGGTAAGACCTCTGCATGTCAAAGAATTTATAATACAATGTCCTTTTTTTTTGAGCTTTGCCAGAAACACTACCAGGACATCCACTTCAAAAGAATAGTTTGTCTAAGTTTAAATTATATTTGAGGCCAATTCCACAACTATGCAGTGATATTAAGTAGCACAATGTCATATTGTATGCAAACGCTCGTGTCTTTAGAAATACAAAGGAAATTCTATGGATTAAACTCCAGCAAAACTAAAAGTTATTCAATTAAACAGAAACACTTCAAGAACCCCATGCTGTAACTGGAAGCTTGAAAAGTGTACCTTGTACTTAGATAAGTTCATATCATTTACCTTGATTTTTTTTTTGTGAAAGAACAGGAGAGAAAAAGCAAAACAAAATAATGTTGTGCCAGTAGAAAAAAAAAAAAAAAGCTTTCTGTCAGCTGTAGCACGTTTAAACACCCTAAATATTTCATCAGACACTGCAGTTACTTCAGTGTTTTAAATAAGATTTAATAAATAGATGCATGTTCAGACTTGTACAGCCCTACTTTTGTCTGTAGTTGGCAAAGTACTGTATGCATTTGACTGTGCAGTTAAGAATTTTAATTACTTACCTGTTCTATACAGACACACATTCTCTTTTAACTGTTTAATAAAAAATAATACCATAGATATTGTGCAAAACTTCCACATACTGTAAACCTGAAACATTTTCCATACTAGGGCCCCATTTTTTGTAAATACCTCACATTCCCCTTGTCTCCTACTCCCAACTTCCAGTCTCTGGAATTCCCACAAACCTGAGACATTCAAGAAACCCTGCCACTTTATGTGACCATTTCATGTTGAATGTCTTTGTTGTTTGAGATAACTTGGATTTTGATATGTGCACACCCAAATGGATGACACAAACAATAATTGTCTCTTTCTCAAGAAAACACAACTGGAGCTGGTGGTTGTTCTTCCTTTTTTTTTTTTTTTTTTTTTAATTGAAGTGGGACTTCTAGTCCCACTTGATAAAACAAATATTGAGGAAAATAATTGAAAAAATGTCACAATGTTTGAGTTAAGAGCAAATGATAGTAAGTTGACTGCATCATCCTCTATTGTTGATGGGCTCCCATAGCAAAGACATAAAAATAAAGACATTAATTTTTCATAATTTTACACTACCTAGAAACTATATGGGTTCAAAACCCTCTTTTGCATAACAATGCATAGCTGAGGAATGTTGTCCATATGACCACGCTTACACTTAATCCTGGAGACCCTGCAGGTCCCTCAGACTAGCATCACACTTCTGTGATACCTCTGTCTAGTAATACCTGCACAGCAAAGTTGTATGAGCTCCGGGTTATGATCAAGAAAATATACCATATCTCTCAGCAAAGCTACAAACTGCAGGTGTTGTGCTACCTCAATGTGACCACTTGGCCACTGCCCTCTTGGGGGTGTCTATCCCCATGTGCAGCAGGGGCATATGCTTACATGATAACATACAGAAATGGTAACATGTAAGTGGATCATCAAACTCCACCCCCAACCCCCCTCCCCCTTCTAGCTATTTCATTTTGCTTTGGAAATTGTGTAAAAATACTGAACACATGATTTAGGATTAGCCAATTTCAAATTGTCTTCAAATTTATCCAGGGACCATGCACCTAGTATTATATTTAGCTTGCCTGGAATTACTGTCTACTTAAAAGTGCATTCATTTAAAAGCTCCAGCCAACTGTCTATAAACTGTCAATACCCACATTTTTATTGCTCTAGCCTTTATCAGTTTAGATATGTCAAGGGCATAAGAACATCCTATTTTGTTTTCAAAGGAAATGGCTTCTAATTCTTGTAAATTTCTAGTAAAATTGAGAGACCTCCTGAAAAAGGGAGAGTGGGAGGAAGGAAATGTCCTTGTTTGCATCCTCTGTTGTTTCTTTCATTTGAGTATTTTCTCCTCCTTACTCTTGACTTTCTCACATTTGCTGCCTACCTTTACACTTGTTCACTTGTCAGAGAAAGTTGTTGATATCCTGTTGGTCTATTAGCTATCTGCTTGATTTGCCAGACTACTTCAATATGTTTTAACACATTTGGGAAAAGGAGCTTTTTCTTTGAAAATATGTAAATGTTTGTATCATAGTTTTCATTCTAAAACTTTTAAATTAAGCATACTGTAAGTAACTGAATAAATAAATAGCAATTTTTAGCTTTGCTTTGAAACTCACAGCAAACTGGTGACTCTGCTCTACCAACTTTTCTTGTGCAAGAATAGAAGGAGACCAGAAACCCCCTCAGGGAAAAACTAGAAATCTCTTATTGGTCATTTTTCTGCAGTGAGGACGAGCATTAGGAACTTTCCTAACCTCTTCACTGTACTCCATCGATCTGAATGCAGCAGGTGATCACAATCCATGTTTTAACAATAGCATGAGATGGTTTAAAGTTTAAGTAAAAGTATTAGGAAAACTGTGCATTGATTTAGTTCATGACAAAGATAGTGTTATAAAGGCAAGCATCTATCATGAAAGAGCTGCACAGAACTAAATATGGAAAACAAGCTATTTTCTCAATTTTACAATTTATTTGGATAAGGACTGTGAAAGGTTATCAACATTAAAGAACTCCCTAGTAGGAGATAAAAGTTTTTTTTTTTTTTTTTTTTGTTTGTTTGTTTAATAAAGGCAATTTTTTATGATACTAAAGCTCACTTGCAGGCTGAAGGTATTGTGTGAGTATTCCTCAGGGAAAACAACAGCAACAACAAAAACTCATTAATGTCATTAATGTTAACAAAATGCTTAGGTTTGATGGTTTTTGTGCAGAAATTTAGCACCTTCGCTAAGTTTTCTATCTCCCTCATTAACTAGGGGAGATGGACAGGCATTCCCTGTGACATTTAGTTCTAGGATACTCTGCTGCTTCAAGTAGAATTAATTGCCCTTTGAAAATATTCCTTCTTCCTTGGCTATAAGAGATGTCTCAAGAGCTGTTTTATATAATGTACTTAGTTCTGATGTGTGAGTATGAGGCCTTAAGTTGAGTTGTTCGCTTTGGTTCCCTTAAAAGCCAAGAGGAAGCAATCCATGCCCTATGTCTCACCCACCTCTGCTCTGATGAGCAGTCACCTACACCTGTGTTTCTCCATCCACTGAATGGGTATTTGGCAGCAGCTTAAGCTATATACCTACCTGAAGGACCATGATCATCTCAGGTGAAGCTGAAGAGGCCACATAGTTCAGTCTCTCCTGCAGCTGCTGGATGGCTGCTGAGTGAGGTCATTTCATTTTTTGAGACAGCCCTGAATGTCCTCAGCAACCTGCAGCCTTCCAGGAAATTCCTGCAGGCAGCCTTTGCCCATTTGTTTATCCCCCAGCTCAGGTATCTGAAGTGGGTGATTCGCAGAGGAATTACCTCTGTGTGTCCAGACTAAATGTACTAAATGCACGTGACATACACTACGTGTAGGATTGCTTTCCTACCCTTCCCAGTGTGGCTTCATACCTGTAAGTAGTTACTTATATCTTTCCTTTGTTTACTGACAGCTTGATTGATATGACTAAAAACTACCTGCAACAATAATACAGGAGAAAAGCATCAGAAATTTGAAGAGGTATTTTGCCAAATATCCTATTTCAATTTGAATGATTTCCTTGTTTTGCCATAGAAAAGTCCTTGATTTTGAGTCATACTTCTCAACAGAAAAGTGTTCCTTCAAAACATTTTGCCTTATTCACCTAATATTTGTGTGCTATCCCTACAAGAGTTTTGCTAACCCAAAGTGCTATGCAAATGGTAATTATTGTTCTTCCACAACCTGGGAAAACTATCTTCCCCAAACAGTCCACCAGTGATAGCTTGTTGTCTGTAAATGTCTCATGAGTGGAAATGATGTGCACTTCACTCAGAAAAGAGAGAAGCAATAAAAATTACTGATATAAAGTAATGGTTTAACAAAGCTTATGTGATTTAACAAAGATTCAATGATGTCAAGGTACACCTGATTATAATTGGAAGATACACTTAATAACACATATATAAAAGATGCTACATACTAGGGATATGGTTTAGTGGAGGGCTGTTAGCGTTAGGTTGGAGGTTGGACTCGATGACCTTGAGGTCTCTTCCAACCTAGAAAATTCTGTGATTCTGTGACTACTCAAAGACACTAAATTAAAGACATTGTGTACTACATAAGGAACTGGGTTAGGCACCATTACATCAAGGAAACCCTCCTGTTGAGTCATGAATTTTAGATTGGGCCCACTTGCTTTCTAAACTTTTTGAACTGAAGAGATAAGATTAGTAGTGGTTGAATCTGCTCCTAGTCCCATACTTGGTCAAAGGTTTATGTCTAAAGGAGTATATCTGTTACACCAAACCTTCATTCTACTTAGCTAAGATTATAAAGCATGATCACAAAGCACTGTTACAACATGTTAGCATGCTGGGGATGCTGGGCAGGGGAAGTTTAGGCTGGACATCAGGAAGAGGTTCTTCACTGAGGGGGTGGTTGCACACTGGAACAGGCTCCCCAGGGACGTAGTCACTGCACCAAGCCTGTCTGAATTTAAAAAGCAATTGGACTGTGCACTTAGTCACATGGTCTAAACTTTTGGGCAGACCTGTGCGGTGCCAGGAGTTGGACTTGATGATCCTTATGGGTCCCTTCCAACTTGGGATATTGTATGATTCTATGATTCTATGTTGTTTCCCAATACACTTACTGACTTTCTGTAGATATAATGGTCCTCATCTGCAGAAGAGATGCCCCTGGGAGGCATCCCTGCCCAGGGTGGGTCTTGGCATAAAGGCTGCTCCTGTGTCAGGAGAGCCCAAAGAGCTCTTGGACTGATCAGTATTTATGGGATAAGATGATAGACTTATGGTCTTGTTTGCATACAGATTTTAGTTTCTTCGAAATTTGGCTTGAGTTGGACTTCCAAATTTAATCAGCACTGTGGTTAAGGGATGGTTGTGTGGAGGGTGTTGGTCAAATTAGCCTATGGCTGTTTGTCTTCTTTCTCCCCCAAATCCGGGATGCAGTCACCATGACCAGACACATCCATCGTGACTGCCATTGCTGGTTGGCAGGGGTGGGATGGGGGGCTGAGGATAGAAAACCATCATAACATGCACCTTGATTATAATTCTAGGCTACTCACAAAACAAACAAACAAACAAATAAATCATATTTAAGATCATTCTTTTAAATCGTTTTTTCTTCTTCAATGAAATATCTGAAGGATAAACATCATTGCTAGGCCACCTGTTTTCTCTGATCTCAATTCCTTCTCCAGTCAGTTTAAGTTAAAAGTGGACTGGGATGTAGTGGATTTTATACTTTTTTTTTTTTTTTTTCCCCGAGGTTTTCACAGCTCCTTTGTTTTCAGGACTTAGGTCATTGTATGGTATTACACAGTCTTTTGACATGGAGCAACTGGAGATTTTTGGGATTTGGTCCCTTAGAAATTTCTGTTGGGCGTGATAGTGGGTTTCTTCTCCTGGTTAACATTGCATGATTCAGTCTTTGTGAATATGTTATTCTTCAACCATCAAAATAATAAAAATAAAAATTCAAGATGAAAAATTAAAATGGATTATTTCAAAATATTGAAATACATTATTCTGACCGTATGGTTCTTGTTGGGAGAAGAGTAAGAATTCTGGGTTTAATTATCAGTTTAGCCTTACTTCACAATCATTTTCAGATCCCTTTAAATGGCATGGTTGATCACTATTGTATTCACTGAAAAAGTGCATTTCAGTTTACTGGAACTACACTAGTGCCCCTCCTCCCTTACCAGTATCCTCACCCAGTGACAGTAGCGACATGTATAACTCAGTGGTCTCTATCCCTGATTATAATACCCCAGTTAAAATAGTTTTCTATGAGCTTTCCATCTTGTTAGCTAAAAGTGATTTTACTAAAGCATTTTGCAACTATTTTATAGTGGACTTTTAAATAAAAATTGGTTTGTGTAGTAGGAACATGTGATTTGAAAAGCTGATAATCAGAATTTGTTTTTAAACTTAATTTTTATACTATTTGCTTTAAGAGGCTTAACATTAAGGTGTCAGAGATATTTCTTCACTTTACTTTTCTCATCCAGGACATTAAAGGACACTTTCAAGTTAAATGAATCACGAGACTATGTGAAAATGAGAGTGTCTGATGTCTGGTGTAGGTGAGTTGACCAAAGAGATTGTGAGGCTTCAAATTTATCTTTTTGTTCTGAAAGAGCAGAAGTCAGATCTTGCAATTAGAGTGAATTATGGTTCCGTTTCCAAACCATCTTTTCACCAGATACACAAAAAAACCTATGTTTATGTTTGCCACTGGTGTTTGGTGGAGACGAATGTTTCTTTAGTCTTTGTTTGCTTTGGGAAGCTTAAGGCTTATGCAAAGTTTGGCACCTAAGTATAAAATAGTTTCCTGCACAGCAATAGCTCAAGGTTTTGAAGAGAGGTCAGCTTTTAGGCTTTACTTTAATTGTTGCTCTTGTAATCCCAAGATGCCGAATGTTTTTTTTAATGCAGACATGGGCTGAGTAGACAAAACTTAAAAAAAACCTAGCTAAGTACGGTGCTAAGCTTCTGAATGTTTTCACAAGACACCTCAGGGAATGTGGAGCTACAGTAGCTTTTAGCCACTTCAGTTTTGTGAAAATTTGGTATTGTAAGACCTTTCTCCTGCTATTGAGGTTGAGGATCTCATTGTTGGGGATTAGTGTGACAATGGAGCAGAGTTACTACTGGGATCCTAAAAAGCAGTGTCTCTTCTTAGGGAAACTTACAGCGGAGTTTCTTGAACTACAGAGGGGTAAGCAGGTTTTATATGTCAGCTCTGAAGTGCAACAAAAGCAATTAGATGAAAGTTCTAGTTAATGTTAAATCTAAACTAATTGATTTCTTGTCTTCCAGCCTGGCTTTCTTTCTGAAACAAATGTCAGACACACAAAATACTTCTTTTTCTTCTGATATTTCATCTTTTGTGCTCTTGTTTCTGTTAAAAATACAGAACTATGTTCTATGTTTGATTGTAGCTGTAACTCCACTGTTTAGCCATAATATTAAGAAAATTTTAATAATAGATCCCTTTTAATGAAAATGTCACTGTTCAATCAGATGGTTAAGAGGGGGTCTTTAGTATCAAACTCTACAGGCTGCTGACTCACTGCTGAAGTGTTTCAACACCCACCTCCTCTCTTTCCCTCTAGAGCCAAATTACTTCAGTAGGGGCTGTATTCAGCTGAAAGAACGAATGCTAAGTTGCTTGCATTTTCTGCTAATACCACTATATAATTCACTGAGAAATCTCAGCACAGGGACATTCTCCACAGTTCACTGTTCCCTTATGGAAATAGCCTATTCTGAAACCAATCAGTCTTTATTTTTTTTTTAATAAATGTTATTCCTTGTTGATAAGGTTGTATTTCCTGAAACTCTGACCATCATTTGTGACTAAAGTTGGTCTTCAAACGTCTATTCTTTTTTTTTTTTTTTTTTTTTTCTTTCTCATTATAACTCTTAAGAAGTACCAATATTGAAATTTTCAACAGCAACTTTATGTCTGAGGCCCCTGTGTAGTGTTCAGCTACAGGGAAGACTCAGAAAGCTAACCATTATGATTATCTTTTAACTCCTCCACATTTTGGGAATTGGATTGCACTCTTGTCTGACCAAAGTGAATAAAAACCCTCTCAGTTCACTGGTCTGAGGTTTGGGTTTGGTCCCTGATCTCAGCTACTTAAATCCAGGATCAAATAGCTCAGGAGAAGGTCTCTGCCTTTATTCTCTGGCCAAGGCTGCTGTCAGGAGATGTAAGAATTAAGCTGAGTTCGTTCTTCAAGGGAGATAGTAACTTCCGTCTTCAAATGAAACTCCGGATGTTACATGTTGTGGAGCTACAGGTTATTGCTGAGCCCCTAGGGTCTAGCCCTGAACTGGCTACAGTACTTGTCTGTTTTAACTTCTGATATTTTCCTCTGCTTGTAGGGATGAGCTAATTAAAGAAATCTATAGTGTGGGTCGGAAAATGAACAGGGTACAGGCAAATAAATCCCCTGTGCTGTGCTGCTGTACTCATACCATAAGTGGCTGCACCATTTTCTCAAGGTAGAGCTGCCAGCAAAAACAGTGCACAAAACACCATGTTAGTGCACAAAACACCTTCATGGGAAACAGGCAGATGGATTTCCTGACTTCAGGCACCTACCTACTTCAGGGCTCATCTTTCAGTACATAGTACTCCTCCTGGCCAGATGCCTGCAAATTGGGTCATCCAGTAGCACCCTGATGTTTGAGGCTATGTGCACCTAAGTTGTCACAGGACTTATGTTACAAGTCAGATAGGTATTTTCATACCTGTATTGTCTTGCTGCTTCTAGGAAATGAACACACATAGCTCCTGGCTATGATATGGACTCCTCATGAGCTCAGAGACCTTCACAAATGTACAGAGCCTCTGCACATCTCACCACAACATCAGGAGCAGAGTCAGCATTTCAGGGTGTAATCATGTTTGATATCCTACTATGGAAACTACTAGAAAATTGACAGATACATGTATGTATGTAGAGAGAGGTGTCTCTATCAGACTTATGTTTATCAGACTTATCAGCCTCAGAAATGACATTTCTGAGACTGCCTACCAGTAGCTCATCAGAGAGTTATGAATAATGTATTATTATTTTTTTTTTTTTTTGCCATTGGTGAGGTAGTGTTAGCTGAATTAATCCACTCATATTTCTTTATATGTATATAAAGCCTTAGCTTCTTTTCAGTCTTTATTCTTGCTGTAGTGTAGCAGGTATTTGAGTAAAGTCAGTGATTTTTCTTCCTGTCTACTTTAGAAAACAATACTCATAGGCTCTTTCTTTGACTTAAACGCATTCATTCTTCCTAAAGCTTTTAAAAGAAGCAAAGCTTTCAAGATCAAAGATATTCATACAACACCTGTACTAACACTATTTTCAGTCGTTATTGACCATTCTTTGTGATATGGTTTTATGCAGGTGCCTTTCCAGTGAGCTCTTTAGAATGTGAGGGAATACAAAAAAATAAGCATACAGAGCATCTGTGTATCTTTTTATCACACTTTAAAAAGCAGAGCTTGTTGACAAATGGACAAAAAAGCACATAAATATAATCACTTCACTCCTCTGCTCCTTGCAATCCAGGGTATTAGAGAATCTTCAGATGGTTGCTCACATGATCATGAAATCACTGTGTATTCTGTAGAATTTGTGGATATGAGCCAGGAATGAATATTTACAAGTGGTAGGCAAAGCGTGTCACTCGATAATCATTTTTTATTACCTCTTTTTAAATAATGGAAATTGTCTTGTCAGGGAGCAGAAATAATTCCACGTCTTAGATTAACCCTCCAATTCAGCCTGGAGAGCGTCTGGTGAATGCTGACAGGGAATGAGTGTGCGAGAACTTGTAAGCTTTAAATTGTTCTCAAAAAGTACTTTAAAAACACTTACAAATATCAAACCAGAAATAGATGTGAATTCTCCAGGGATCAAGAAATAAAATAAAGGGAAATGGAGAGGGATAAACATACAATAACTGTTCCTCACAGAGTAATTGAACTCTTGCTGTTGGTTACGTTACATTTACAGTCTGTGCTCTTGTCCACTTAAATTTCTTTGTAGTGTTTACCAGACACAGAATGGACATCTTTTAAGATTGAAGTACAGAAATACATACACAAGGAGTGGACTGTGCTCCGAAGCAAATGACAGCTGAACTCAATGACAATTATGCACTTAATCTAGAGTTGGATCAAGACTTAAAGAACAAAATAAATCTGCTTTCTTGTGCAAATGAATCTATATTTATTTGTTTCTTAAAAAGAAGACATATATTTCCCTTCAGGACAGGATGTAAAAGTGTGCTTTTATGACGTTAATCTGAAGCAGTTGGTTGTAGCATGTTTGTGTGAGTTTAAATAGTTATTTATTTATTTTTTTTTTCTCTTCTCTTAGGACAGTAGTTCTTTTCAGGGAGAAGGGAGATGACAAGATAATCCAGACCTAGAATGAGTACCCAGATAACAGGCACTACAGAACTGAATATTCGTAACCATGTGCTGGGAGGTGAACAGACTGCAGAAAATGGTGTGATGCAGGTTCCTTCTTGCTGATAGGACCATGAGAAGGTACTTCACAAACTGGGATAAACAAGCAGGATATATTTTTACCCATGTCTAAACCCCATTTTTCTTTGATTATTTTTTCTTTCATTTGCTTGCCGTGTGGCCCTGTGTGGAGCCATGACATTTCATGTCATTTATGTATTAGCAGTTACTGAATGAAATAAGAAAACTTGTATAAGTAAAACCTGCAGCAATCCCTGAAGTCAGTGATAATGATGCTGGGGATTGTAACGAGATAGGCAGAGAGTTGTTCCTGCAATGTCAAACTGGGTTTTGCTCCCAGAGCTGAACACCAGACATTAGAGATGCATGAATTCTTCCAAAAGAGGGCAGAAGCAGCATTTACAGAGTCCCCTTGACAAATATGTTACCTTCCCCCATTTGCGGTCCTCTGTCTCCCAGTATTTCAGAATTACAAATCTCTAGCTCTACAAAAGAAATTGTAAGAACTAGCCAGGAAACTCCACAAATACTACAACACCAACGTGACACTGCAGGCTGCAAAACATATCAAAATCCTAAATGTGAATAGTCTTCCTGACAACAAACTCCACTAGAGAAAGTACAGACTTCAAAATGGGTGGAATGCCAAAGGCTATTTTCAGCCCCTAATATTCTTATTGTTTTATTATGTTTTCAGTTTGCATGGTTTAATAATAGGTTAATAAGACATCTGAGGAAGTGTGTGACTTTGTGTATAGCCCCAAGGTAAAAGACAGGAATAAAGAAGTAGTGGCCAGAAGGGTATGATGTAGTTCCATGTAAGCAATGTAAAATTTTTTGGACATTCCAAAGAATAAGATGTGTCACCTTACCCCAAGGGAGTGAAATCATTAAAAAAAAAGAAAAAAAAAAAAAAGAAAAAAAAAAACAAAAAAAAAACAAGAAAAAAGGCTGGAAGGGTCCACAGGGGGTAATTTAGTCCAGCTCCCTGCCCTAAGGCTGAATCATGTCTACCTGCGTCATTCCTGACAGATGTTTGTCCAACCTGCTCTAAAAAACCCACACATGATCATCTCTGCCAGGTACTCAGGCAGACTTTTGTGCATGTTTGGCACTGCTTGGGTAGCCTGTCAAACCAACAAAGTCTCATTGAATTGACAGCTGAAGAAAGCAAGAGGGAAAAATAAATATATATGTCCTTGCAGTACAAGAGAAATTGTATGTGATCTTGCATTACTGTCTCACTGTGAAAAGAGGTCATTCTAGTTATTTGATTTATTTATTTAATTAATTTTCATGTAATGTTTAGGTAAAGCTTACATAGAATAATCTGCAGGCCATCAAAACTGGGCTATAGCAAGTAAACACATAAGTTGAAATACATATATACAAAATAATTCTGTGATCAATCTTAGGAATTTTGAGCCTGAATTGGAGGACACTGCCAAAATCTACATCTGTATTTTTAGGATTAATGTTTATGCAGTTGAGATATTGAGAGAGCAATGCACCATGTTTCACCAAAATGTCTGTTATACAAAACTGCCTTCCAAGATGCCAACTATTGTACCTTTCTATAGTATTACATAAAAAATAAAAGAAAAAGAAAAAGATAAGAATAGACAGCATATGGTTGTGTGACTTTTTCCCTTTGATAGTTGTTAGGTTTGTTCATTGTAGGTACTAGGAAGGACACACTGAGCTGGTACAAGAGCTAAAAAATATGTAGACTACAATGCATGTTGAAAAATTTGAAATATTCAGGGAAAATTACTAATCAGTTCTGCAGAAGAATGAAAAGTTTTAATTCATTAAAAAATGTACTTGAAATTGATTGATTTCTGGTTTTTGATCTTTATTAATTTCTATGTATAGAACTAAGGGAAATTAATAATTAAAATTAATTTCATTTTAAGGTGTCTGGTACAATGAATGATATTTTCAGGACTGCTAGCCATAGCATTCACAAGGATTTTGCATTCAGAAAATTAATTCTAACTCTGTTTTCACATTCACCGGGATCAGACTTTGTTCAGTTCCACTTCTTTCACTGATGCATGATCAAGGCATAAACTTATCAGTATTTTGCTCCAAAAGCCCTCTTGTATCTCGACAGAGGAGGCAGATGAACATTCTTATGTTGCTACAAGTTACTGTCAGAAAGACCATAAAGAACTTAATGGTTTATTTTAATTTATTTATTATTTTTGCCAAGTTTTCTGCCAAGATCCATGTGAGTACATAGACCCCTTATGAGACCGAGAAAGTCCAACAACTCTGAAGTGTGAATCGAATAAAAAACATAATCCTTTTTTTTTTTTTTTTTTTTTTTTCCCCCCACCAAATTCAATCAACGGATGCACCTGCAAGAGTTTCTGAAGTATTCTGGATTTGCTGACAAGCAAAGGTTTTATTTCTGACCTGGATCACAGTTTGAGTGTGTAGCGTAGCATGTGGCAGTCTCTGGATGTGGTGGGACTGGTCTGGGATTTCTACTTTCACATGCGGGACTGAATTGCCTTGTGAACAATATTTTCAGTCTCAAGAAAAGGCGTTCACTGTCCAGGCAGTTTTATTGTGTTTTGGTAGATTATGTCTTAAAGGTAGAAGTTGTAATTTATGAAATGTAGTGAACTACCTCATACTAATATGAGACAGCAAAGCTTAGAGAACATGGTCTTTTAGTATGTGTATGAGAATGGGAAATAAAAAAGTAAGGACAACACTGAAATTCCCTTTTTCTTTTCTCCAAGGATCCTTAGTATTTTACAAATATAGCAGGACTACCCTCAGACCTGATAAACAGCTTGTAAGACAAAGATATAACCACAGTTTTCTATTTTAACTACTGATTTCTGGATCCTTCTAAGAAGAGACGAAGTTAAGATGAACCGAAGACCCTTGACTTCTGTGAAATGTGGAAAATACACAATTTCATCTTCAGTCCGCCAAGTTGGCAGGAGCTTAACAGACCTTGTTAACCCAAGTGGGCTGAACTTGGGCAACAAGAAAATAAGGTTCTGAAAACTAATGCACATAAAACAAGGAAGAGTAGTCTCTACAGTAAAGATAAGGTTGTGCCAAGTATTTGAGGAGATCAAAGGATGCAATGTAGATATGTGTCCAGTTTTTATTTCAAGAACCTACTTAACCCCACCAAATTTTTGTAGAAATGGCATAGAATAACCTACACTGAAAGGGACCTTGAAAGTCATTTTGTCTAATGCCACTTTCATAGCAGGGCTGTCATTGGAGCATGTTCCTCAAGCATGTGTCTGATCAATTTTAATCCTCAAAGATGGAGATCTCAAAACCTTTCTGGGCAGATTATTCCTTATGTTCATGTAATGTTTCCCTTGCTGCACCCTATGGTCATTACATATTCTCCTTTTCATGTGCAGGTCTGAAAAAATTTGTCGCTGTCTTCTCTGTAACACCTCATTAGGTAATTGAAACCAACAATTAGATCTCCTTTTAGCTTTCTCTTTTTTACAGACTAAACAAGCCCAGCATCCTCAGTCTCTCTTGTACATAATGTGCTTCATCCTCTCAACCATCTTGGTGAACCTCGCTCTAGTTTGCCAAAATCCTGCTTGTACTCAAACTGGACACAGCTTTCCATGTGCAGTCTCACCAGTGCAGAACTGAGAGGATTAATCACCTTTTGTTTGTGTACTTGACAAACCAAAATGAGACCTCAGTTTTCAAAGCTTTTTTGCACAGGACATCAGATCATTTCTAGGAAGGTTTTACTGAATCCCATCTTCCCCTACATTTCTTTTCATGTCCAATAAAAATAACTTGTTTGAATTTTGTGAGTGCTCCAGAATGTTGCCCACAGCAAGACTTTCATAAATTCCTGTGCTTCTGCAGCACTTTCAGGACCTTGCCTTGCACTAATAGAATGGCAGGTCTATCCATGCAGCAATTACTTAACATCTGCAAGTGGCTGTGAACTGTTGAACAAGCAATGGATAGATCAATGGACAGATGAAAAAATATTTACTGTCAGGTTCAGTCATGTTCCTCCTTCATTTTGGCATCCTATTGTGGTTAAGAACCCCGCTTTGGAGTTAGGCTCTTTCTGAAAGAGATGTGAGAAGCAGGTTTTCTTCATGCACCCATTAAAAAGGTTAAGGCAGAGGTACGGCTTATGGTCAAAATGTGAGAAAGATAGTAATAAACAGAAAAGCATAGGAAAGAGAAGAATGAGGTAAAGATGAGTATGGAAGATAGAAAAAATGTATGTAAATGTATGGAAAGTTTCCACTGTCCAGCATCATGTTACAATTACATCCAATTAATATCTTCTGAATGTTCTGAAGGTTGCTCTTCTGGAAACGACCAGCTGTTAGAGTGTTCTGAAATCCAAATTTTCATCCTTGCGTAGTTCCTACAGTATATTTAATCTTATATGTATGTGTGACAGGTTTGAAAGAAAGTAGGTCAACAGTAGTTAAGATAAGTAATACTTTAATCAATTTTAACGTAATTTCTGTTGGATGGTGACTGAGGATAACATACTGCCTTCACTAATTCCATTTAAAGTGGCAAGGACATAAAAAAATCACATTGCATAAATTGCTTGGGGGACACAAATTATCTGTTTTATATTCCCATAGAAGCTATAAGAACCAGCAGGGTACTGTTTAAAATGTGCTATAATTTTAGCATCTACTATGACTATTATTGATATACAAGGTATGTGTAAATTTAGCCTTCAGTTCTATGCAGAGGAATCATTAATGCATAATGGATCTGATGACACAGAAGACCTTAACAATATGTTGCTATTGGACTTTTACTCATTTTATGCTTAATACATTTTTACTTAAAAGAGATGTCCACTCATCTACAGCCTTCAAAAGTTGTTTATATATGATTGAGGGCAAAGCATTGCAAAGCACAAATGTTGAAGACTGTATATTAAACATTTTAAAATTGTTATTATAGTGTTTCAAAATTAAAAAAACGCATTACTTTTTAATATAAATCATCTCATGTAAGACATGGACAGTAAAAATGACACAGAATTTTTGGTAAAAATACCAATACTCTTGTAAGAATATTAGAACTAGAGTAGTTTGATTGATGTCTATAGCACTATGTTATTATATACAGGATTAACATGAAGAAAATGATGGCTTGACTGTATTTCAGCTTAAGGATCTTGAAAGAGTGAAATTCTAGAGGGGAAAAAAAAATAAAATTATATTTTAAAGGTGATAGACAATATCTTAGAATACGAGTGGTACCAGATAATGAATAGTTGAAAATCAACAGAAAATTCTGGATGCTCTGATGTTGGAAAAAGGGTAAGAGTGCAGCTCTTGGACAGAGACACAGGGGACACCCAAGTTAGAATACAGAAGAATTTTACACTTTCTGTATGGCATAACATAGCAAAATCTTGTAACAAAGTAGCTTAATCTTGTAATGTTTAGATTAATCTATAGAGACTGACAAAACATATGAGTTCTCACCTGTTGATCAAAAGGCCATTTACCAGCTAATTCTTAAATGGGATGATGAATAATCACCAAACCTTCCACAAGCAGTGATCTCAAGCTATACTGGAGGGAAAAAAAATGACCTTTAGGAAAGGGAGCTATACGGAGCTGATGTAAGACATGCCAGGCAGGAAAGTTTCCTTTCTCCAGCACCTTTATTTTCTCCATGCCCTTTCCAGACACTGCTGCCAGGGACCTGCATGTTGAAGTGTCGAGCTAGGGACTTGGGAAGCCACTTGGAAGTAGTACTATCACACTGGACTGGAGCTCAGCTGCAGACTCAGACCCAGAGGTGTAACAGGCTTGTGATGAGCAATACATGGAGGAACAGGGTTTGGAGAGGCCTCCAAGAACTGAAACCTCAGTGGAAACTGACTACCTGCTTTATCTTGCCTTATTACTAATCACTGCCTTGGTTGAGATTAATCCTTCTGATTTGGCAAACACTTTCCAAAATCAGGGGAAGAGATGGTCTTTGCCCTGAGGTGGCCTGGTCCTTAACACTGCCCAAATCTGCTCTGCAGGTAGAGGGAAGAGAGGTGAAACTCCTACAAATAAGACAGCACTGGTATATCACAAGCTGATCACAGACCCAGTTTGTCCCCTTTCAAATAATTTTGGATAACAACTTCAGAATGAATTCTTTCTCTTGAAGCCAAAAGAGACTTTCCCATTCAGTCAGAGGAGTCCCTAGGGAAGGCAAAGCAGAGACAAGCACAGACAATGCCAAAAGCAGCTCTGCTTGAAGACTCAGGTGATATATATATATATTAATCTTTTTATAGAAAACAGCTTGCTTTAATTAAACATCTGGTTCATTTGTGGGTGAGCATGGCTGCTAGAGGACAGAACTGCCATGGCACTTTGTTGTGATACTTTTCTAATTTTCCATTCCAAACAAGATATGCTGTACAGTGAGGTAAACCCTATGAATAACACATGAATCTTAAAAACTCTTAGCTTAACATTCTTTTGATGTACTTTTTACAATATTTGAATATCAAATTCATGTATCCCCCCCCCCCCCCCCCCCCATGCATGAGAATGTCGTGTTTGTCGTGTTTTGAAGCTGAAACATTAAACCTTGTTGGGTAGCTACATAGGTAAATCATGAGCATCTCAAAGCAAATGAGATTTCTTCTCTGAAACTCAACCAATAGTTATGAGCACATTCCATATAACTGAATGTCATTGAATATTGGAAAAAAAGTGCGTAAGTGTTATGCAGTACTTTTTGCCTTGTAGTGCTGTAGAGCAACTTTCCCTTAGCAAGGTCTTTTTCTGCACTTGGCTAACTTTTAACTGGCTCGGTGTAATCTCTCATGTGCTCATAGTCACTCAGGTGCTTAAGCACTTCACTTAATCAGTGCCTCAGGCAATGAGGATGAAGAGAAATCTACTGCCCCAAAGGGACCAGTCTCTTTTCTGTGACAAAGGAAGAAAATTTCCTGTAGACTGCAGAGAGGCAAAAGCTTGTAAGGATTGCTGTAATCTGGATATCCTCAGAAACTTTCTCTTTTGTGGTTTAGAAGTGGCTCTAAAAAGGCCACTAATGTGTCTTGGACATGCTGGCGCTGGCCCATCCAGCCACAGCACAAGCACAAGAGATCTCTGGTGTGAACACAGCCCTGTGCAACTCCAGAAGAATGTCTATCTCCCACTGTCCTTTTGCTTAGTCATGCTTCCAGATTTAAAACTGCTAATCAGTCTTATAAAATGTGGAGCTCTTAGCATTTGACTTATTACTCCTTATTTCACTCTGTCTTGCATTTTACCTATTTTCTAACCTTTCCTGCAAGAGCGGGGGTGGATTTAGATGCATGCCACTAATGGTTTATCTGCAGTGTTGTCCATCTTCATTGTAACCCAGTGACAGCTCTTAAAGAGCCTGTACATAGCTCGGAGTAATTGAGGTCCCTGCCAGCAGCAATGCTTCATTTTGAAGCACCACATATTGCATCTTCTATTCCAGAGTGTTTACAGAAACCTGAAAATTGGAGACAATTGTTTTCATATGAAGCACGATTTATGTGCTTTTTAACTAATACGTACAACCATTTCATCTTTGCAGAGGTTTCATTTTAAGGCTCGAGATTAGTGTTCATGATAGTCTATGAGAAATCATAAAACACTGTGAAACACAGAGACATTACTGACGTACAGGTAAAAGTTATGAACAGACAAAAGCTACTTTATTATAAGGATGCTCTTTTAATTTAATTTTGTTGAATTCAGTTTAGTCCCATCTGGAAAAGAAGAAAATTTCCCCGTGACAATGAATCTGATGTTAAAAATACCATTACAACAAGTAATGTGTGTTTATAGTGCTGATGGGCAGTGACAGCTCTTTAAGATCTCAAGCAGTATCATTAATGGAAGGTGATGAATTAACCCCTCCTTAATTCAGCAGAGTTATCTCAGAATTAACTTTGATTCTAGTGCCTTTTGTTCATTTGACCCACTAGAACATTTTTAATGCTTAGAAAATGATGTCTTTACAACTGTACTTTAAAAATCAAATGTAGGAAATCTTTGGCGTAAGGTTTTATATAGAACTTTTTTTAATTTCCCCCCTTGGACATACAATAATCTCATTTATAATCAATTCAAAATACCAGCTGACAATTTACAAACTTATGTTTATGTACTTTACAAACGCATGAAATTGAGTAAAAAAAAAAGACAGTTTAAGCAAAGAGCAGTGCTACTGTATGTGTCCTAGCATCCACCACCCCATCCTCACCCCCATGCTGCTCTGCAGGTTTTGAGGCTGCTGTTTTAGTTTAAGGTAAGCTAAGAACCTTTTTCCATTGATCTTTTTATTCCACATCCACAAAGGAAAATGCTAGGACGTTGCTACTGATTTTTTCCCCCCAATATGTGGTCATTATAAGCAAAAAAGAAGCTCACACTTCTACCTTTTAATTGGGCATTTAGCAGGACAATGTTTGAAAGCAATTAATGGGAAAAACATTTTTGTCCTGTTTTATCAATTGGTCTCCAAGAAAAATGCTGTCCAAAGTAACTATTATGTGCAAGCCAGGAAACTGTTGTCCTTTTCAGTTTTTCCCATGTCACAATTTATTCATTTAATTCAGTTCTCCAAAATTACTGCAGTGCCAATTATCTCTCTCTGTGTAGAAAATGAGTTTGGCCTACTTCAGCTTTTCCTTCATTTTATGCCTGTTCTCTGCTATTCTTCAATGAGTGAGTAATGTGCGATGTGAAAAAAGGGAGGATCTTCAAAAATATGTGAAGTGTCTAGAGTGGCTTTTTGGTACCTGTGAAGAGGCCCCTTGAAGAAGCTTAAAGGACAATAGAATATTGCGGCTAGCAGTGGTTTATTTTGTCCACATGACTCATTTCACACGCACCCAGGCAACTGATGAATGGAGGATTAACACAAGTTTTCACCTTATTGAAATGAGTGATTCAAAGCAAACAAATAGGACTAACTAGTTTGGAATATGAAATTAAAGTTTCTCCAAATCCTTTTGTAATGCATCACTTTCAAACTTAATTAGAAATATGAAGGTTTTGGAATTACTTTTAACGAACAGTTGTTTAATGTTTGTTATTGTCACAAAATCCACTTATCTCAAATCTAAAGACTCTAAGAGACTGTTCAAACATATTAACAACAAGTTGTTTTAAACAAAATGAAAAAATACCACATATATAGAGATATTCATTCTTTCTTTGTGCGTGTTTATATATACTTACACAAAGAAAGAGAATTAGATGCAATTTTTATTGTTAGTTGCATTCTATATTCCTATAAATATTTATAGATGAGTAGATAACACTATAAGAAAAGTGCTTTAGATGTTATCTTTATGCTAACTTACACAACTCATTCAACTCCTAAAGATTAGTAATTATATCCTGGGGTTACCCAGGAACCCTACTCAACACTACATGACTTTATGTGGTGCTAAGTTACAACACCCTGTGGTCATACAAGTCATAAGCTCCCAGTTCACAATTTTAACAACTTCCCTTAAGGAAGGATAATTTAACAACCTAGTATGGTGTAGTTGATGTTCAGGGCACACAAATGCCATCAAACTAGGACGTCTTCCCCTTATTCCTGTTAAGGATGCAAAAAATTAATATCGACCTCCCTTCTGTAGAACAGAAAGCCAAGTACACCTTGCTGGCTTTACATTTAAGGGTCATATGACCCTTTCCTTTTGGGGGCAATAATGTTTTCCAGTGCCTTTCTAATGTACCGGAAGTTCCCTAAAGCTGAGTAATTCAATTGGCTTCTTCTGTGGAACAGCTTAATTAAACCTTGCATGCAGAGTTAGGCAAAAACTTTAGCATGGTGTTGAATCACAACTTCTGTCATTAAACTTTAAGATTATGAGTTTGACACTCTGTAAAGAACTCCTACAGAAGTTTATGAATTAAACACCATAATTTTGTTTTACTGAGTGGCAGTAGAGGGGAGAAAAAGGGATTGTTCAATTCACCACCTAAACTGTGGCTAATCCTTTCTGAAAATTTGCACAACCCTTGTGGAGAGGGAACTAGAAGCTGAATTTTACTTCTGTTTCCCACATGAGCACAAAAACAATATGGTTAACTCTAGTGAGTACTGCTATTCCTGGTTGCAAAGAGAAGCTGTGATGAAGCACAGAGGGATACTGTGATTATGGGGTAACCAAGATGAGTTTGGATATGGGATCGTCTGTAAACATTTCCACTGAAAATAGACATTGGCCATATTCAGACATGCATTCAGAACTTGACTGCTGTTTGTAAAATAGAATTTGATTTGGTTTAGCATCTGCCCACTGCTCAGTAAAACAAGCAGGAACTATTGTAAATCCAGTGGCCAAAGTTTAATGAATTACCATTGAACACGTCCAGCTTTAACATTTACTTCCCCAAGGTCTTCTGACTTTGTTGGAAGTTGCATTTTCACAATTGTACAGGACTTTCCTATAAACCAGTATTTTTTTGACAGATTTAGAAGCCCCAGTAGAGGCATGGAAATGTGAGATCTTCTCAGTAAAGAGTCTGCAGATATTTTCTTTGTAAGGAGGAGAGGACAATTTATTATGTTTTTCCTATTAATATTAAAGAGTTTTGTTTTGTTTAGTTTTGTTTTGTTTTGTTTTGTTTTTTCTCTCAAGCTTTAGAATGGATTTCAGTCTGAGGCAGGCATTTGATATGGAAAACCTTTCATGTCTCCCATTTTAGTAAGTGACTAAGTTTGGGTTCTTTACGAGAGCTCCTCATAAATACAATTAAAGTTTACCAAAAATGGAATTCCACATTTCTGGGAAATTTCAACATTTTAAGTTCTATTTTGGTCCAAAAAATGTTAAAATCCCCACATGCAAATTTGAAACAATTCCTGTGTAATAGCAGCTGTGCTTGCTTCATTTGGAAAAATTACATATTTTTTGACTATGTCAAGAGATTAACACATTTAAAATCTGATAAAAAAAATGTATACACTGAACAGTATCTTGATATGATACCAAAGCAAAATAAGAATCAAAACTATTTCTCTTTTATCAAGATGAAACAATGAAATTTATCTTAATGTAATGTTTCATTTTAGAGTTATTGTCCAAAATATATCTGTACTAGTATGAGATATAGTTGCTCCAGTGGACTGTTTATATTTTGATGAACATGTGTTTCCCGGTAAAGCTTGCTCGGACTGAAATATTTCCTTGGGTCAGGATATTATGAATAGATGGCACCATCATCTATACAAATGATGGTTTCTTGCCTCAGTGAGACTGAGTTCCTGGATAGGAGGGAAGACCTGAAACTCAAGCAAGTGCTGGTGAATTCAAACCCTGGAAGCAACATGGAAGCAAATTGGGAAGCGGATGGATGCTTTCAGCTTGTCACTGGTACCCAGTACTGTGCTCCTGGAAACCTGGTCTCAGTGCTATCAAGGTGATACTTCATTTCTCGTGCTGAAATACAAGGCTGACAGGCCTTGCTCCCTTTACTTGCCATGCCAGTAGAAAGACTTTGATTTGTTTCACTGGAGCTGAGCTGGATTCTGGAAATTGCTCTTGCTTCCAGTGCTGAGATAAAAACAACATCCCCATGAGAGCCTCCAAAACATCTGGTCCTCCAAGAAAAAATTAGCTATTCCTACACATTCAGGAACAACTCTGCCAAGTGATGTGACTAGTTTGTATTTCTAAAATGTTCCATGAACACTTCAATTTCGTCACTACTAAAGGTCACCATCCAACCCACAAATGCCCTTTCCATACTAATCATTACCAACTCAGTACAGCACAAAGTCTCTGCCTGTTTGATTAGAACGTGGAACAGATGTACAGCTCACTCTCAGAACTCTTGATAAGGTCAGAAACTCACATTTACCATCCCAGGAGATAATTCTTCTATAATGGAGCAAATCCTCTACTGTAGATAATAGTGAACTATATAATTCTGCGCAATGTAATCACGGGACTTTTGGGTTCAAGCATGATGGAACTATAGGTATTGTGTGTTGCCATATCTAATTGAGAAGTCAATTGTTGTAAATCGCACTGAATCCATAATCTGGAAGTTTTCCAGAAGTTCTGATATAGAAAATAACATCCTAGAATGCTTTCTGCGTTGGAGGAAGAGCATTCAAGTCGAAAGTGAAGATAGAAATAATTTAATGCAGAGAAAGACATTGCCTTGTACATAGAGGATGAGTGATATAACCCTTAAGTCACTGCTGGGCATCATCTCCCTCCATAGATTTTATATACATCTAGACTTTAGTCTCTAAGAAACTCTAAGAAAACCCAAGGAATTGGTAAAGAACTGAAAATTTTCATAAGATTAGGCAGCAGTGGAACAGAGTTTCTCTGTATTTTATTCCATATCTCATCTGAAAGGCAAGATTCAGTAATATACGTGAAACAAACTTGTTGAGATTCACTAAGAACACTGCGGCTCTCCAAAATGATCTTTCACCTCATATGCTTTTGCAGTTCCACAAAATTCAGCATTAATATATGTGAATCAACTTCCAGCTGGAGACTGTAGTCACAGAAAAATTAATCTAGATAACCAGCCAGCAAGGAGACAGAACAGCCTCTGTAATTCAAAGAGAAATGCAGGATGCATATCAGAACTGGTACAAACGCAGCATACCTTGAAAACAAGAGTGCCATTCTTAGGGTGGAGCCAAAGCATTGCATCTTTTTGTTGAATGGATCTTAAATTTTCTGGGTCGTAACAATACCTCTTTGCCATCCAGTCAATATTTTCTCATGCAAATACAGTGTTTTTATGTTCAATCAAATCATGGTCTGGAAAAGTTCTACAAAGCATTGTTCTGGAATTTAACATCATGATGGTTGTAATAAAGACAACACTGCCTTGACCAGGATGGAGTGCTGTTATTGTTCTTTTCACCAGTAGAGACTTATTTCAAAACTGACAAACATAAGAAAGGCTTCCCACATTCACTCATACTTGCTGGAGCTATTCCACCCGAGGATTATCATCACATGAGTGCAGCGTGATAACTGTACACCCACATCAGGGAAACCCATGTGTAAGAAATACCTAATGTAAGCTATCTTGTATTTTAACACTGACAGCAGATATTTTACACTTCTCCCCACAAATCACATTAGGTTTTTCTTTCATACCGATTCCATGCAGTTCTGAAATCTAGAGAGAGCTGTTTTCTACCTTCTAGGGAGGAAAATGTGTTCACTGTTACCTGACCAATGAGAGAGGTAATTTTGCTGAACTGCACAGGTATTTGTACCATTGCCAGAGGTGGGACACTTTTGCTGATGGCAGCTTTGAGAACAGGCAGCCCAGCTTCACGCTGATCCAGAGGCTGTCTCCAAATTTGATACCGAAACTGTGCTTCTGTGACAGGTAGTAGTTTTACAGACAAGCACAGGTCATATTGCCTCATATTGCCAGATAACACTGCCTTTTTTTTTTGTGTGTGTGTGTGTGTTTGATACCAAATTGACCCTGGGTACGAAGGAGAATAAAAATATCTGAGGGGGAAGTTTTCATATTTCATGAAAATATGACAGGGACTATGACCTCCAGGACTATTGTGAGGTTCCTCTAGAACTTCCAGTCATGGGACTTTCATAGAGGTCTTTTTGGCCATTTCACAAGCCAATAGTGCGGAGTTTCTAGCTTGACTTCCTTCATTTTGCAGATATGTTTATATTTTATTTATTTATTTTTATTTTTATTTTTATTTTTATTTTTATTTTTATTTTTATTTTTATTTTTATTTTTATTTTTTTTTCTGCCATTACTTAGTTTTGAATTTTTCATCTTTCAGAAGGGAAGTGCAAGTCCCAGGGTCAGAGATAAGCTCAGCAGCAGCACAACAGCATAGAAACAGGTTGAAAGTAAACAATAAAATAAGTAGCCATCGATGCTCAAAATCATGAACTCAAAAAAATAAAACAACAATTTTTGTTACCATCTCAAGAGTTTGGTGTTATTAATCTCCATAATCAGAGCAGACTGAACCCTGCACAGTACTGGTTAACAATAACTGGTTAGCAGAAGGAAAAAAAAAAGATATTGTTTTTGAGTTAACACACTGATGTGGCAGTGGTGTTAGCTAGCTCATCTTTATTCATTCCTCTCCCTTATTCTATTAACTTACAAATCCCAGGAAAGTCAACACCCCATCACACTCAACCTCCTTTGAAACCTTCCCCAAATGCATGCACAGAAAATACTGTTCAACCCATGGAGTCACACCATTCCTGCCTTATTTCCTTCTGCCGTGTCAGGGGATGCTGCACCGAGTCCTGCTCGCTGTCTAGAACCACTGTGCAGCACTGCTCTGGGCCACGAACCAGCTGCTGCATTGCAGATTGGGAATGAGAACGTGTCAAGGGGGAGCTAAGGATACTCCTCTCTCTGTAATTTGCAAAGTGCTTTGGGGTTCTGCTTGGTGAGGTCTGCTCTCTAAATGTGTTATTGCTACATCTTAAAGGTTTTGTGGCAGCGAGGCACAACGGAGCACTGCTGGGTCTCAGAGCTTCTGATTTTTCTGATGGTTTTGGGGGAAAGACATCTGTGTCTACAGCTAAAGTCTGAAAATGGGGGGGAATGGGTCATTTGGCCAATCCTACAAAAGCCCTGGATGAGGTCAGGCTCTTGCCTCACAGATGAGAGCTTAGAAGAGGTCCAGACAAGCTGCAAGGCCGCCTAAAAAACTGAAAATGAAGGGGATGGTCCTGGTTTACCGAAGGCTTGAGCTATAATTCACCTAAATAACAGCTGAATCTTCATAGATGTTGTCTAGGGCTCTGTTGAGCAGCACTGGCTCTTAATCATCTCCCCCAGCCGCAGCCCCTCACCCTCCCCATCGAAATCGGTAAAAAGCTGAGAATTTGTCTCGTTCAAGACCTCACCAGGCCGCAAGTGTCAGCTGCTGTGTCTGATGACTGGCGCGCTGATTATGCACCTATCCAGACACATGGAAACTCCTCAGGGAAAAGCTCCCCAGTACACACACATTTGTAATCTCCTGTGAATAGAGTCATAAGTGCCCATTAACTATTGCTCAATTACACGGGAACTCTGCAGAAGTAAATATGGCATGCACATGAATATCAATTAAAGCCATTATGATCAGTGTGGTCGTGAGTCAGGAGGGAAATGTGCATAATCTTGGGAGAATAACGAAGACACGCTCTGCTTTACTCGTGTGGATTGAAATAGAATGTTAAGCTAATAAAAGCTTTTGCATTTTTAAAAATAGTTTAACAAGCCCAGAATAGTTTTGAATCATATCCGCCTGTGATTTCAGATGTTCAAGTTAGCTTTGAAGCATTTTTAAAAGACAGAGGGAAAAGCCTCTACTGCTGAGCCTGAAATTTCTCAATTTCTCTTTCCCCCTGCAGTTGTTAAGCTTTCATGCTAGCACTGTCCTTCCGAACACAGTGCAAGAACAACCAGCTCTCAGATACCTTCTCAAAAAAATGCTGATCATAGTTGCCTGGCTGAAAGATCAGGCAGAAACACAGGGCACCGGGTGCCTGGCAAACCACTTCACCTGGAAGCATGGGAGCTCTTGCACTCTGGCAACTGAGCATCCAGGATGAGGCATTTTGTCTCGAACCCTTCTGGCCACCTACTGTGTGACCAAGGGTAAACCCCAAGCTCCATTATCCCTAGTGAAAATACAAGGTGTAAAAGAGTGATGCCATGTGTCAGTGAAGGCTTTGTAATGGGAATGTCTTTACCACTGTGGATTTTTGCCTTGGGAAGAGGGAGGAGAAAGACAACTGATGTACAAGTATCCCAAGACAGGCTGATTTTAACAGCATTTAAAGGAATACACCAATGACACTTATCAAAGGTTGTGCTATCATTTTCATTCTGATGGACACTCAAATACAATGTTGTAAACATTCCATACAATTTTCCTTTGCTGAATCAAGGCATTGTATTTTCTTCCTGGGTGTATCTTCTCCCAGGTGGTATTGAATTTTGAAAACATGTTGTTTTGATAAGAATGATACAGACTCCCTAAGCAATTAATAACAAAATATGGAGTCCTGTCTGTCACATCCCTTAGTGAAAAGGGGCCTAGATACTGCTTTGGCAATACACATATGCCAGTTGCTTGAAGTGTACTCTGTCTGGCTTAAACTCATTTTAAAATATTCATTATTTTGAAATCAGCTATGTCATCTTGTGGACTAGAAAGACACCAGGCTGCATCCATGGGAGCAAACTGAACATGGCCAGAGGCTGGCTTGTGATCACCACACCATTAATGGAAGCTTGGTTATGTCAGGGTGGGTCAGGAAGCCACCCTAGCAGAAACTCCAGGTTCCACAGGGTGCCCAAACACAATCCAGGCAACAGCACTAGGTAAGGACCGTTCCCAAGAGGCAGGATGGAAAAAGGAGGATTTAGCCATACAGTTACAAGCCGTGCCTTTCCACTTGCCATCTGGGCAAAGAACGGGCTCTGGCCCGTTTTATGTACTAGGATGGATGTAGCCATAGATACTGGAATGTTTGTACTGCCTTTAATTAAATGGAAATTGTGCTTCATGGCAGTTCTCACAACACTCTAAATCTGTGGGATCAGGGTGATGTCTGATCACTGGACTCAGAGACTGGTATGTAGACTGAAAATACATGTTGATGCATCTGTGTCGGGAAGGCAGGTAATTACACTGGATGCAGTACAAGTGGGCTGACAGACAACTTTGTATTAAATAAAGCAAACTGTCTAGTTTCTGAGTGTAATGCAAACTTCAGCTTGCAATAGTTTTAGAAAACAAATTGGGAAGATCCAGGGGGACTTTAGAATTATTGTACAGGGAAATACTTCAACATTTTAACATAATTATTTTAATTTTGGCCTCGTTGAGGTAACAGCTGGAAGATTTTAGAGCTGTGGGTACATTTAGATTATCTGCCAATTTGCAGCAATGAATACAGTTAAATATACAGATAAAAAGAAAGTTATATAGTTTAGCAAATACAGCCAAAAGAAGGAAATATTAGTAAGTAAATATTATGAAATCTGAACAAAACTCAGCTGGCCAAAAGAATGAAAGTATGGCTGTACATGATGGTATATTGAGGAACAATTATTTGAACCCAGATTTCAGTCTGTTTGCATACATAAAATTTTACATAAAATAACTAAAGGAGAATTCTTCCATCACTATTTATTGCTAAGCAGTATGATGATCCTTTGTTAGGGTTGTATGCCATAGGAATCAGTATGCCAAGCATTGTCTTCATCACAGGCTATCAGGATAAATATTAACTGAAGTACTCAGATTTCTTTGCTGGATTGTGGCCTCATAGTCTGTTAAATGAAAACTCTAGGTAGCAATTTTTATCAAACTTGGGCCTAAGAAGTGCCCAAGAGATCTGTTGGGATCCATCCCCTGTTACCACCTTAGTAAGGGATAAACATGGGATACTGAGATCGTCTTGCAAAGAAACATGGAGCGTTGGCTTTCACTGATTTTACCTGACTTTGGTGGCTAAGCCATTCAAACCTTTGCTCTTGTTTACCTGATCAAGAAAAGATTCATAATGTCTCCCTTCTAGGAATGGGTTAAACTTAATTAACTAATAATATAAAGCACTCTGGAGATGAAAAGGACTCTACTATGCAAGTGCTGACTATTAGTCATTATTAGGCTCTTTCTTTTTCTTTTTCATGTATTAGCCCAACTAAAAGACAACTGGATTATTTATTTATTTTTTTAAAATTATTTGTATAGACAGAAATTTCTTAATTTAAACCAGGCAACTTAAAGTACTTTTAACAGGTACATTTTTAATGACCTGCAGTATGTTTGTGGCAAAAGGGGAAGAAAGTTAATATTGTCTCTGCTTCTTTAAATTAATAGGGCATAATTTGCAGTGAGGAACAAAGTTTCCTAAGGAATCATTGTGTTGGCAAAGCTGGTCAAATAAAGTGTCCTACAGAAGTTAGGTAATAAATAAAAACCCTGCCTTCACGTGGCTTTGTCATTGTCTGGAAAGCAGAGAGAGCCCAAAATAATTAAAGGTGCTTATTCTAGTGTAGTAGTACAGTAAATGAAGTATGCTTGGATTTTCCCTTTGCAGGAGCTAAATCTGTGACCTTCTGTACCAGAGGAAAGAGTCCTTTGTGTTCTGAACTCTAATAGCCTTACCATGATTTCATTTCTACCAGCGGTCATGAAACACTTGTTATATTTATTTTCATTACTTCCAGCCTTTCTCTTTTACAACACGTTGTTAGTTTAATCTTTAAGGAAATAGTAGATTTTTTAACAATTATTATTATTATTATTATTTTAACCTTAATTAGCTGCATGCCTTTATATCTTTGGTTCATCTCCTATGTTTCAGAACGTTTCTTTTACCTTGTGGAATACTGTTAGAAGTCTCTGTACAAAGGCAAAAGCTGTGGTTGCTATAGCAATAACCAATCTGATGAAGCTGTGACCTAAATCATGACTGAGAAAAATAGTACCTTTTCTATATCACTGCAGTTACTGCTTCATTGGATTATGCTACTGTTATGCAGGATTTATTACCTAAAATGAACTCCTTAGCTCCAGGATCCAAGAAAAAGTAAAGTGATACTTCTATAACTATAGAGTTGGGCAGGAACATGAATATCTTAAATCTATTGAAATTTATAGGTGAAAAGGAGCTCTGCTTCTGGTAGCACATATGCAGCTAGACCTTGGTGCAGCACAATCTATTTCTTGAAAATCCAGGGAGCTTTGACTGCTGGAAGATACTTAAATCAACATAATGTACATCTCATTTATTGAGCATTGCAGAAAAACAGCTTGCCAAACTTCCCGAACTCCTTACTTCTGCCATGATGTATCATCATGCAGTAGTAAAGGAGAGAAATATTCTCTGGGAGCAGTTGCTTTGTCGCTTGCTGAAAATCCGGTGAGGAAATTGGTGCAGATATCCAAAGACTACTACCTAAAATACAAAACTTATGGTTCTTAACTGTCTCTGACCATGAATGAACTCTCACCAGTAGATATGTATGAGGTCATTTCTGGGTCTGCTTTACTTTCACAAAGGACAAGGAAATGTAACACGGTAACATACATTATGATATGATGGGGTATGACTTATCCCATTGCATTTGTAAACCTTCACCTTTGAATCTATGCTTATCATCTAGGCTCCCTCTACAGTCAATAGAGAGAGAAACACAGAAAGAAATGGTTGATTTTCCTTGTCCTAAAATCTGGGATAGATGGGATTAAAATTTAGAACAGCATCTCTGCCTCTCTGTATACTACAGCAGGAGATTTGACAGCTATCTTAGTCCAAACATTTAACTTAGATGGCTGTAGTTGTATGAGATTAACTTTGCTCACATTAATGGTGTTATGCGGTACATCTAGTGTGGATGACCACTGCTGATACAGCAACATGGTGGTACCAAAGTGGTCAGATCTTTAACTTCACCAGTGGTAGCTTGTCCTGAGCTCCACCAGAATTGAATCTAAGAATAAGAAATGACTGAACTACAGGAAGGTGGGAGTAGAGGCAGTATTGAAATTACTTGTATTGGAGAGGTTGGGAAGTGGGAAGTTGGCAGAGTTAACTACATCAGCTTCATTGGAACAGCAGACGCAGGTTGGCAATTGTGAGTACATTTAGCCTGATAAGTAGCTAGCTAAGAGGTACTTATGCTGTTATTACCCTCCCAGCTAGTCCCTCACCCATCCTTCTGATATAAACCCAAGTGGATAAATCCTATGGATCAAGAGACAATTAAATGTGTTTGACGATGCTCAATGGGAAATCAAAGTTGCTGTCAATGCTGTCAGAGATTTGGACTTGAGATGCACAAGCGTCAAAGAAGCCTGGCTGCTGAACTATTTGGAGAGATCTAAAATTACGCATTTCTTATGGCCACCTGGTCTCTTCAACATCTGCTGTGTGCTTGGCTCAGACACTGCCTGCTCTCTGAAATCACACCACACATGACATAATGTGTCAGAAGTAGTGTGACACAGCAGTGACATTTAAAGGGACATGAGCTGGGCCGTCAGATCTTCTAGATGGCATGCTCAAGAGCTTTCAAAGTTTCACTTGGTTCTGATATGCGAATGAGATTGTTTGTTACCTTTTTCAATTGTCTTGCAGCAGATGACCATGGAAAATCCTTCATTTCATGAGTGGCCGGGTAAAAAACAGAAGTCACTTGTAGTGCAAGGACTTAGGAATCCCTTTAATTTTGCAAAAACTCTTTCACCTTCTCAGCAGTCAAGTTTGATTGATGGTGGTGCATTTATGAACTGGAAATTATGTGGCTACTGGCCAATGTGCAATATGATAAAATATTGCAGTGAGGAGACTTAATATTTCACTGCTAAAGAAGATGAGAACTGACTTTTCCTGGTTATAGCACCCATGTGCAGACCTAATGGTGTTATAAACAGATTGGAGCAGAGCACTACTAAATCTGGACTGCAAGACCAGTCCAAAATATCCAAAACTCCATATCCAAATAGGCTGAAAATCCAAAATATTCAGCTACTCCATGGTGCAGCACTGGGGTCTTCTGGTTCTGCTTTGCCACTTCTTGAAGACTCCTTTTCCTGTAGATGCTCCCCCAAATCCTTTGCATATCTTTTACTACTTTTTACTATTTACATATCTATTACTGTTTTGTTTACTGTGTCCTCCTACTCTTGCTTTTCTACCTTGCAACAGGCCACAGCACTTCTGTGCTTCCTGAAACCTTCTCATTGACCTGTAGAAAAAAAACATTGGATATCTGTTCCACAGGGAAAAGGCTGGAGACACTGAGGACATCATGAGTATCTAAGATCTCTGGAATGAGAGGGGATTTGTTAAGAGAATTTTCCTGTTGATCCCTGGCAGTATGTTTTTGTTAAAGCTGGATCTGTTTGACAAGTTACTGTGTCCCTGAGGCTAGGAGGTTTGTTAGTTGTAAAACCCATCCAATAACCTTTCAAAACCAGTTTCAGCCTCCATCTGGGACCCCCAATTTAACTTAAATCAGCTAAAACATAGCCATTTCAAAACACTTCCCTTTGCTTCCTTCTCACATTGCTTCTTTCCGCTCCCTTGTGAATAAATCGTTTTAAAAGTATTTTCACTTCTTTACCTCTAAGTCCACTCTGGTGGGATTCTCATGGCATTTGGAGAGATCCTGAGGTTACACCTCATCACAGCTTTTCTGACTTGTGTTTCTAGTGCATACATATCCTCCCTTCCTAACAGTGCAGAGATTCACCTGGTCTAGTGTTCAGTCTCCTTTGGGGTTCCTTTATAGTCATATGTCCATATGTACGAATATAGAACAAGACTTCTCCCTCCTAGAAATGGGATTCTCCATTTTTTCCCATCTGTTAGAAACAAAATTTCCTTCATTGCTGAACATCTTTCTTTATATTGTGGCTGCAATACGCCATTTCAGAAGTGTCATCACCTTTATCTTTTTACATTCTGATGTAGTCTGTAATCAACACTAGCTTCAGCGACTCTCATTACTAGCTCTTGAAGTGATTCTTCAGACTCAGCAAGAACAACATCATCATCAGATAACAGCATCTGCTTCCTCCAATTTCAGTCTTACCACTGTAGCCAACAACAACGACACACATTTGCATTTCAGCGCACAGGCAGAGCTGATACTGTGCCATGGTGCAGCTCTGTTGGACTTTCTTCCTGCCCATCAACCCCCATGCAGTGTCCTTTGTGAGTCTGTCTTTTCACTTGCATCTGGTCAGGTACAGCATGATAATTTATATAAATGTATCAGAAAACCCCCATGGATATTAAGAGAGCTGAGTAACTTTCAACTGTTTCTTTCTGTTCTTTAGCACATACCCTTCTGAACAAGTTTTTTTTTGTTGTTGTTTTTTTTTTTTTTTTTTTTTTGTGATTCCCCTCCCCCCCCCAGCATTATTCTAAAAGCTGATTTACAGCATTGTCATGAGTAAACTACCCTGTGTTTTGTTCTTTCTCTGCTTAGTTTTGCTTTCATATTTTTCAGTCCCTTTCTCTAAACACTAAGCCTGCTTTTTTCTTTGCATGTTTGAATAGCAAGTGGAATGATTTGGCAATGTGCACATCCTCTCAGACCCCTTCTCTGAGAGCAGAATGAGTTTAGTGTCTCTCAGTAAGTCCCATAGCCACTGCCCTGTTTTTCCACAGAAGTTTGCAGATCTTACGGGAAATCTTGATACCAATCTCACATTAGAGTGTTCTCTTCAGGTACATAAAGCAGGCAGGAATGAGAATATCTGAAGCACGTAATGATGACTATTTGAGTTAATGATCCCACTGTCTTCCTGAAAGAGTAATTCAGATAAAAGATCAGATAAGAGCTTCTGATGCTGAAATCACGTACCTGGAGAGACTTAATCTAGCCTTGTTTGTTTGTTTGATAATAGCATACGTGCTGACTTAGTTACCTTTATCTCTGCAGTACTAAACAGTATGTGTATGGGGAACCTAGGAGAATAACAGGTTAGCTAGTACTTTCACTGAGCTGAAAAAAAAAAAAACACAAAAAAAAAAAAACCACCACCACCAACAACAAAAACATTTAGAGACTTTATTTGACAGCTTCAGTGCTTATCCAAATTTAGCTATATGCTCTGTGAGACTTGTGTGAGGGGGATGAAGAATAGCAAAGCAGCTTTAGTAGGCTAAAGAGATCAGGAGGATGACCTGGAATGGGTTACGTATGGTTCCTAATTTTGAGGTTATTATCACAACCAAGCATACTGGATATATTATTCTTTGCAAATGGAGTTTTAGACCTGTTCCAGTGATGCTGAGATTGAGGCCTCTCCTTATAAAAATTAAATGACTAGGTCCTTAGACCTCCAAGGTGATAATTCAGGTAGAAGCACCCTGTCTTCTTGTAGCTGTTCAGGCTGATGACTTTTGCAAAAAGTTCATTTTCAAATTTCTTTTAAACCACTTCATTTTCCATTGAGACAAAGTGAAAAATTAAAACCTCACTGAATACTTCCATTCATTTGCCTGGATTTTGCCATTTTCATTTAGTTTCTAGGATCTGCGACATTTACAGTTCTCTTCACAGTGAAATTCCGTCATGTCAGTTGAGCTTTTGTAGGGCCAAAATTGTAATTAAAATAATTTTATTAGGATTGAGTGATGAATATTTTTCTTCTTTGAATGCCCAGCCAAATTTTGAGCAACACTAGGCCCTATTTTAAACATAAGGAGTCAAAGACTTTTGCAGTTTAACTCCCAGAAAAAAGATAAAAAATCTGAAAAACAGAAAAACTCAGAAGAGAGGTACCTAGCTTTAGTGTTTTACCTTTCATATCAAGCTTGTACCCAACATTATTAAAGGCCGTCAGTGATTCCAAGAGCATGTTGCAACCTCAGTTCGTTCCCAGCAGTAAACTATGCTAGAGGCGCATCAGTGCAAGTGTTAATAAAGTATTAATAAATCCTGGCTACGTGGGAGTAATATTGCAGGGTAGGCATTGATAGAGAGATCTAAGACACTTACAAGCACAGGCTAAGATCCCTGTGCTCACCTGTCATCTCTGGATGACAGCTGAGAGGTACCAAGCTTTAACACAGGAGTTTTTAATGTTTTTTAACACACTTCTAAACATAATCACCAATTCTTTACACATTTTTTCAAATTCTTTTCTAAAGTAAACAGCATATTTCTCTTGACAACCAACTTGTTTTACAGCATATATAAGAAGGACGTTTGCCCATCAGGAAAGTGATCAGCCTAAGTAAATATATAAACAAATAAATCAGAAAACAATCACCAGAAAAAAATGGGAAGGAGAAATATAAATAAAAAGAGAAGTAGATGGAAAAATTAGAGGGAAAAGGTCAGCTGAAAAGACATGCAGATGGAATGGGATTCTAGTGCACATTCAAGGGATCCCAACAGGTTCAAAACTTCTGTGGGGTAAAGGAGAAGCTCAGAGATGCTGACTGATCTCAGTTCTAGCTGTCTTCAGCAAATCTGACTTCTGGTGTTGACCCTGCAGCAAGGGAAAAACAACATAATGGAAAGAATATGAAAGAAAACAATATGGGTAAGAAAAAGGGGAAGAAAACTGAAAAATAAAAACTGAAGGAAATAGTGAACAGAGAGTGGAGAGACCAGACAAAGAGCAGAGAAAGACAAGTGTGTGAAGGGAAAAAAATCTTATATACAGCAACATATAGTACAAACTTTTGCTACAAGGTTAGGACACATAAGGATTTTGGCCTCTAGTGTATTTTCTCCTAATACTCTGTTACTCTAAGACCCATGCCTGAGTGCAATATCCAAAAAAACCTCAGGCTTCCACTGGCTGTAATTGCCATCAAAAGAAATACTAAAGAGATTTTTACAGGATTTCTGGCCTGATTCAGTTAGTGCCAGGAGGTTTGACTGAGATTTAGATAAGCAACCTGAAAGAAAACTTAACTATAAATATCTGGCTTATAATATGGCTTATTAGAAAATGACCTTGGGGCTTTCTGCAAGCCATTGCTCTTTTCTAGTCTTACGGGCTGTATTACCTTCACAGTGCCCGGATTGCTGTTACTCTGAAATTTTTCTGTTGTGAAATTTCTTCCAAACAATTCAGCTATGCTGAGAATAGAACATATCATGAGCAAACTCATCTGAAAAAAGTCTGTCTCCAGCAGCCTACCAAAGAGTTACAATAGAGGAATGTGGAGTCCACATGTGGAGGTGAATGATGGTGTAAAGTACCAAAGAAAGGTGGGTTATTTGTGAGGGGTTAATAGCGGCATATCACTAATAATCTCTTGGTCATACTTAGAGCCTTAGAAATTATCTCCAAAATATACTGCACTTGCTTTTCTGTTCTCTGCCTCTAAATTTATTCCATTGTAATGAGTATACTGGCGTGTTATACTGGCACAGGTTTGGAGGGATAATCCAGAAAAACAACCAATTGCAAGTGAAGAATGGGGAGTCACGAAGGAAAAGAACACCCATGCTCTTAACACCAAAAGTAAAGTATAAATCTGATGAATTAGAAATTCTTACTTTACAGCCCAAAAAGAAACTTATAGCAGTAAAGTCATTTTCGGCTTGTATCAATATTTCATTTTGCCAGGTGGAGATAAATTCAATTCTATATATAGCTTGAATTGAATGTGGTGATTTAGAGTTGATCAGAAAGTGTAAAAACTTTAATCTTGGATACTACTGTGCTAGACAGAGAGGTAGTTAAGGGGAGGGTATAAGGAAGGGTGTAAAAGCAATTAAACATGAGGTTGTTAGTAGGCAGAGAATACGGGAATTCTTTCCATGACAGGGACAAGAAGAGGAGGTCATTAAGGCACATGCTATTTATTTTAATATTGTTCATGATCTGAATTGTACTAAAATTATAAATAGGCCAAGTGTGAGTGACCCAGAACAGTTTGGCTTCTGTCCTAGCTGAATTTAATCTCAGTTCACGTTGTCCTCCTTCCTACTCATTTTTGGCCTCCACCAGCAGCATTGCCAACATCTGAGATTTCTCTCTTGAGGCTTGCATCTAACCTTTCATGTCAACATTAAGGTTAGAATTCAGCTCCTGGAGTCATGTCTTTTCCATGATTTTTTTTTTTTTTTCCTACATCAGCAAGATGTCAGTGCAAGTGGCCAATGGGAGGAAGGGGTTATGCTGATCTTCCAACCTTTTTTTAAATTCACATGTTCTGTTATGCCAAAAAATAATCCCATGTAGGCAAGACCTACATTTTTAATCCTTAGGACTGTGGAGAAAACATAACTCAAGTGTATTGAAAAGGCTTAGACACCAGAAGGCAAATAAAAATAACCCCAGTTGCAGATATATATATTTTTAAATTTCATTATTTTTTGCCAGTCTCAAGGTTTTGAGGGCCTGAACTCTGGAATTGTGAACCCTTGGGATGGCAGAATTATTGACTATAATTAGATGGTGTGATCTTTGGGACAGGGACTCTGCCTATTTATGTGTTCAGACAAAACTCAGTACAAGGGGCTGCTATCCAAACATAGGGTCTTTAATCCTACCACAGTGCAAATAAAGATTTAATATTAATAAAATACACCTACTCCATATCTATGTGCACATTTACTGTGCATCTGCAATCTCCACCCATCTCCCCTGCTCAGATTAAGGCTAGACCCTCCCACAGGTTGTCTTTATTTTGACAAAAGTCCTTACCCTGACATTTTTTATGTCTCTGTGTCACCTTTAACTCTCTGGGATACATACAGACTGTATGTACCTTTCTGTGAGCAAGAGTAAGGTAATGATGCTTCAACAGGTGTATTTATGTGCATGACCTGCTGTGGGTTTATTTACAAAATTCCAAGGGAAGATGAGTCATGCCATCTCTTCTGCAAGGAAAAGGGCAAAAAAACTAACTCTTGCTTCCTATCTAAATGTAGCTTTTATTATTTGCTATAGGATGTGCTATAATTCTTGTGCTGATACCCCACACACCACTGAAATCATAATTAAATATTTAAAGGGTGGCTTTACAACTGTGTACGTTCCAGTTCATGTTCTATGCTTCTCTAGCAATGAATTATTGTATTACTTAAATGTAAGGAGCTGTCTTCTTTTGACCAGAAATCTACAAATACATCTTATGATACAGATGCAGTGTGTAGTGGGGCTGCTATGGTGCAGCACAGTCTTTTATGGCAGAGAGTGTGAAGTGATATTTCCTACTGCAATTTCCACCTCTCATCTCACTGTTCCTGTAAGAAATGCATGTGGACATTCCTAGGAACCACGTATTTTGTTTCAGGACTACATATGTGGAGAACATAGAGGATAAATTACAAAAACACACTTAAGAACCTGAAAAGAAAACTTACAGGTTGCTGAGCTGAGGTAACTTTCATCACCAAATGCTCTGCACTAGTATGTCAGAGAGAGTCTCCTGGGAGTATCAAAGCCATACTCAAAAATTGCTCCCTCTCTAAAACAGAGATGCTTCATGACATTTGTCAATTGGAGAAATTGTATTTTGGAAGCTATTTCAGCATGTCTCTAATAAACAGGTTCAGCAAAGTTTTATCACTTTTCATGACTTTGTAAAAACAAAAATTAAAGGTAAAATGTTCAATATAGTATCTCTATCAATATATAGCCTGGTTGCAATTCAAGTTAATGACAATTTTCCAAGCTCTTATTTTTGAGAAGTACCCTTCGCAAATGCTTATAGATGCAAAACTGTCAATGCAAGTGTTTGATTTAGTATCACAATATTACAGAACTGATCCCAGTAACTCAGTTGTATTTAGGAAACTTCAAAACCACATCTTTTGTGCCAGACTGAGTGGGCATAGCACTATAAAGAAATTAAAATCTGAAATAATGCCTTGATGAACTCAGCACCTTTGTTTCTTTCAGAACTCCCTTTTTCTTCATCAATACTAATAACCAGTGTAACAATTTGTTTTAAAGGCCTCAGTTTTAAAATAGCTCTTCAACAAGATTTACAGAAAAAGACCCACACATGGTCCATTAGAGTGCAAATGCAGGCAAGGCCATATATAGATGTTTTTCACACCACTACATTATCACTAATAATATATTTTTTTTCCTTAGCAGGGCTAAGGAAAATCTTATGTGTTGTGCTTTATAATTGCTGTCTTTATTGTGGATGGGGGAGGGCAAGTGTTGTGATTTGGTGTGAATGATTTCTTCAGCAATAATAAAAGGTGGTATTAAAATGTTTCACAGTCATTTAAATGGTTGTTTTATATGAAATGGATCATTTTTCGATTTTACAGTCTTTAGCTATTATCAACAACTAGGCTTGTTTTGATGATGAATGATTTAAAATGACATTTTGACAATAACTCTCCATTATCAACCAGCATTTGTCCTCTGTTCTCTTTGTGTAATTATCACAATCTTTGTATTTTCTTAATCTATTCCGGGGGCTGTGCAAAGATGACAGCAGAAGGTCAAACTACTCTAAGACTAAGAAATTGTTTTGGGTTTCTTGTTCAGTAGCAGAGGCTTGTGCAGCTCAGTTAGAGCAGTCAGTGTTTCCTAGGAGTTACTTAACTCTCACATCTCAGGTGCCTGATCCTGAGCACCAGGGGCCAGATCCTGTGCTAGTGGGTGCACAGGTCCAGCAGTGAAGGAGACCACATATTGCTCTCAGTCTGAGCCATGTACAGGGCAGCCTGTGAGCTGCAGTGGTCAATAAATCTAGTGATACACCTGCTATTTTGGCAGCTGGAGTGTGTGTGTGTGTGTGTGCCTGTGTAATATAGCCTCTGTTATGGTAACTACTGATCTCTCTGCCAGAAAAGCACGGTGTGCTCCCTCTTCTGTGAGCCGCCAACCAGCTCAAAGGAAGCAGAGAAGGAAGAAAGTCTCTGACCCACAAACAAATGCTTAGGGATAGGCTGAAAGAAGGGTCTGAAAGGTCCCAGAAAACCTGATGGGTTCAGAAAAGACCAAATTCTTTGTGGACGTGTTTGCAGGAGCAGAAGGAGCAGTGACAACTTTCTGGTGCTTACCCTGACCCACTGCACACCTTGAGAGGTCACTCTGCTACTGCTGTACTGTCTCCACGTGGGAAGAAAATGGCATCTCTGCCTGGGGAGCTCCAGGCTCAGAGACTAGCAGCACCTCCAGGAGTGCTTTGATATCTCTGTTTATGAATAGATGATGATCATCGTGTTCTTACTGCCAGCACATGCCCTGAGGCAATGGTCCAAGTGCTGGGGTTTTGTGTGCCAAAATGAGGAAAGTTAATTCAACACCCTTGATAACAACAATAGTGCTTAGTGCTTTTGATCTTCAAAGCACCTTACAAACATTAGCTAATTAATTAATCCTTACAATACTCCTCTGCTATTATCCCCATTTAGCAGATGGGGAAATTGAGTCAGAAGAGTTAAATGACTTGCCCAAGGCTATGGAGAAGTTGGCAGCAAGGCTGTGATGGGGAATTCCTGGCTCCTCCTTGCACATCTCCAAAACAGCTGTGGCTGTTGACGCAGACGTGAGGCTGCCTTTACCATGGATGCTGGACAGATCAGCCAGGCAGAAGCACCTTCCCAATCAGATGTGGACAGGTCAAAAAGTGCCACCTGTAGACTTGCATTATGGTGCCCACCTTGAAGGCTTTGTGAACTTGAACACTTTCTCATGCTGCCATATCCACACAGCTTCTGGAATTGGTGTCTGGCCAGCCTGGCCCTGAGCTAACATCCATCTGTACAATATTCACTCTCGTGCCTTGCTTTGAGAAAACCCTTGCTTTGGGGTCTCCCAAAGATGTTGTTTTCATGCCAGCTAATGAAACACTAATCCTGCTTCATAGTCAGAAGGTAGGGGGACAGAGACATAGGCAGGGAGAACCCTTTAAATATTTGTTTTAAAAAGTACCTACATGAGGAATGAACTGAGAGTTGACAATCAAATCATTAGGGGTGCAGAAAGCATGCTGAGGAAATGACTAAAGCTCTTAATTTTTGCTTACCCAAGGAGCTTTCTATCTGATAGAGTACTGAGATGTTAATTTCCTTTACTGTTTAGGGATAGGGTTGCTCAAGATCTATTACAAAATCAGGATAATAACAATATCAAAGGAACCATCTTCCTATTTTGACTCAAGGTAACCTAGCAAATTGGTCAATATTACTAGATCGTAGGTAAGCATTAGTTGAATGAGGCTTATGAAAAGTATATTTTAGTTTCCAATGCACATTTTCCAATAGGTTACAGCATTATTTATTGTCACATATCTGCACAAAAATATACTGTAGTATGAAATAAAATGAAAGAGTAAATGAGGAAAATCTTTCACTTCTATGTGATTGTGAGAAGTATTTTTGAACAAAGGTGTGCTAAAATACTATGTTAAAAAGGTACTAATGCTTCAAAATATGGAAAGGACACAAGTTTAAAAAGACAGTAAAAATACAGTATTCTACGAAAGCTGAGGGAAATTAACACAGAATCTCAGAATAGCTGAAGTTGGAAGGCACCTTTGCAGCTCACCTAGTTCACTTAGAATGATGTGTTCCCAGAAGCACTTTATTGAGTTGGATGCTCTATTGCCCACCAGCCATGAATTCAAAACTTGCCAGCTATGGGAAAAAAGAAGAGAAGCATTTTTCTCTGATGAAAGTAAATAAGTATATTTCTTGGAACAAAGTCTTCCCTGCCACATATAAATTTAATACTGCATAGTCTGCGCAGTCCTTGATCTACAACCTGACCTGAATGCTGAGAGCATCTGCTGAAAACATCTCTCCTGAGGACAGGAGGCTGGTTTCCCAAATCATGCAGAATCCATGTCCCAGCACCTACCCTAGTAGAGCATAAGAGATGTTTTGAGCAGGTTGAGTCCTAACTGAGGTCTTTGACTTCTAATGTACAATCTCATGGGTACCATCCTCAGTTGGCACAGAATGGAAATGCACCTGTGCTATTCTCACTTATATGAAAGACACTGCAAAACCAGACCACGTACCCAAGGTACCTCAACCATCTCCTCACTTGCAGGGTTGATCACTGATTATCAGCTATTCGTGAGAACATCCAGAGCTGTGAATAATCCCAGACATTTCTGTAGGGGTATAGAGATGTGTTTCCCAGAACTCAAAAGGGAAGAGTGAGACTCCTTTTGGGGTACATAGCAAATGGACATGAGGCAGCAAACACAACTTGCATCAGGGGAAATAATGACCAGATATTAGGAAAGAAATATTCACAGTGGGGGCAGTCCACCATTGTAACAGGGCACAAGAAAGTTGTCGGCTCTCTATCGTTAGAGATATTCACAACTCAGCTGGACAAGATCCTGAGTAACCATCAGGAATAGATGGTTGTTTTCATGGATGGTTAAATGGATCTACTTTAGAGAGGAGGTCAGAAAATGCAACTTACACAGATCCTTTCCAACCTCAACTAGTCTGTGGCTCTATAAAATAAAAGCTTACATTAGTCAGGCCTCCACCCAATACTGAGAAAGGAATGTAGCACAATCTGTAATGGTAATGCTGATCTGCTAATATTTCCTGGGCAGAAGGGAAAGGAAACCATACCATATCATTTCACAAAATGTGGTCAGGTCAAGTCCAGAATGAATAAGTAAAAGTCAGGGCTATTTATTGTATTATCATAGTAATGGTTTGTCCAGTTTGGTAATTAGTCTCCTTCCACCAAATAGTTACTTCTGGTATCACATAAATAGAAGATTTATTTGACATTAAATAATTACAACAAACCCAAATACAGTGAGAGGCGTATATTACAAGAGAAGTTAAGAGCTTTACAAGAAACATGAAGCATGCCGATTATGAAGAGCTTTCTATATAGGATTTGTAATGGTATATTCATGTTAAAACGAGTTCAATATGTTTTTAGTGTAAAAAATAGTTCATGGTACAGACAAAAATAAATCAGCTGGGAATTTCTTTTGCTGAAATTAAAGTATCTCACAAAATTATTAATTGCTGTGTGCTAGCATGGTGCTAGCAAATTTTGCTATTGAGATGTAATGTGTTGGAGGGTTTGGTATTTCTTCTTCAGCATTCTGACAACAGAACAGTGGCTTCTTTGCTATTTATCTTTTTAGAAAGAAAGAGTAATGCTCATCCATTTAACCTCAGAGATGTCTGATGGCACTTTCTGCAATCAGCACTGACAGTTCAAGGATGAAAGGTATGGTGTACATTCTAGTTATTCAAGGGTTAAAGAAGGTCCCATAAATAAATTATGGATGCATTTTTAGAGCACTTTGCTAAGAACAAGAATGGCAGAAAATATCACAAGGCTGTCAAATCAGATTAAAGCCCATGTGCTCTGAGTAATCTGTGGGGAAAACTAACAAACTGTATGTTTGTCACGTATTAAAGAAATATTTTCTTAAAAAGCCGATTGGCTGAATGAACATAGAAATTCACCTTCGCTTTTTCCTTATCTCTCACTGTTTCTCTCCTGTGCTTAAAGTATAACTTACAAAATAATTGCAGCTAGCAACATATCCCAGGTGAGAGAAGACTCTGTGAAGAGCAAAGTTGTGCAATCGAGTATATATATCAATGTATATGTGTGGATAAAAATTCAGTTTTGTAGACCTGGCCACTTGAATGCTTTGAAAACTTAACTTTACATCTGCTATTGTTTCATAACATGTAGGCAGATGGTTTATTCTTGATCTTTACACACCAGAATTGAAAGAACATACAGATATCTCTCTGAAAGAAAAAAACTACTGAAACAGCAGTTTATAAACTATTAACCCATTGTCCCAAAGATGCAGAATTTGAATGAAGATGCAGAATTTGAATGAGGTAATCTACAAAAAGATAAATGTGTGATTACAGAGCAGGATCACATATAGTAATTGTTCCAAGAAGGATGTAAGGGTAGAAAGAATAAGCTCTGAGTTTCTAGAACTGGCTTAACTGGCTCTTAACATGGATGTGACTTCTGGCTGCCAATAGGTTGACGTTGGCCCAATAACTCTCTGCCTTGTTTTTCATGGGAAGAAAGCTAGTAAATTGGCTAAAAGAATCAGTGGTGTGACTTGGACATTTTGGGGGAGAAGGAAGAAATTCATATCTATTCATATCTGTCTTCAGCCACCTAACAGAGCAATTAACTTTTTTGTTTTGTTTTGTTCTGTAGTTTTAGGGGATAAGAAACCTGTACTGTGCTATTAATCTATTTTTCAGTCTCAAGTGCTATTGGACTCAGCAGGACTCATGGTTGACTTAAAGCAAACAAAAGGCTTCAATTTGATAGATGAACAAAGCTCAGAAGAGAAAGGACAGAAGGAATAACTGAAACCTTCTCATTGAATGATACTTTAAGGTATAGCTCCTTGGGTAGGTAGAATATAGACTCTAGGATAGGTAATGTGTTAAATACTCAAGGCCAAACTGAAAGAGGTAATTAAATGCCTTGTAATTAGAGTAAGATTCCTGAGATGCTCTTAGATCAAGAGTAAGGAAAAGATGTTCAATTCAGCCTTAAATTATCTCTCTATTGGTCTATGTTGGATACATATGTGAGATTTGGACCAGATCCCAAAGCTTTTTCATGACTTTATCTTCCTAGGCATGTCTGAATAGGCACATCCATCCAGGTGAGTGACAGAAGTCCAAGTTATCAATTATCCTGAGAGAAAATCCAAGCCGGAATCTACCACCAGGTACAGCAGAGCCCAGGAAGTCTTATAGGTCATCTGGTGTGATACGGTATTTGTCTCTGGAGGAGGAGATTTATGGCCCAGTGCTCTCTCACAGAACTGTTCTTTTATTGAAGTTTCTTTTTGTCTTTTTTTTTTTTTTTTGCATTTTTTTTAAATATAAACTGATCATTCATAGTGTCTTTCATAGTATACTGCAGGATGGCCCAGCTCTAAAAAAGCTGTGTCTCCTAGTTTGGGTGTAGTTTGTATATCATGGGTATTTTCTATATATTAAAGCATTCTATACATGCTGTACATTTGTTGTATAAATGCTCTGTGTGCTCTATGTACTTTATACATTCAGCTGTGACTTAGTAGAAAAAAAAATCTATTCGTTTCATTAGAAAATGTCCACTGCTTTGCTGGGATAAGGTATGACCAAAGTGCAGGGAACATCCTGAAGACTTGATTCAGTAGTCTGCTTTTCAGCTCAAAGTAGCAAACAGCACCTGTTCTTTTCTATGTATTGATGCATTCAGTTCAAAGTTTGCATGTTTTCACATGCTAAAAATCAAGGCAGGCAAAAATTATCCAGGCAAACAATTATTTTATAAGACAATAACTCTAAAAAATTCAGCCACACCTGTAATCAGCTGCTTAAAATCCCAAAAACAAGAGTACTAAAGCAGACAGGGAAAATAATGTAAAGATTTTAAATAAATAAAAACAGTCATTAGTAAATGACAACCTGAAAATACTCAGCACTGCAAAAGACAAACATTAATTAAAAATAACTTTTTAACAGAAGGAAAGAAACATTGTTAGTAAAAATTTAATCATGGTGGTTGACAGTTTCCAGGTTATTTAAGATGAATACAAATCACAGAGACGGATTTTTGAAGTAATCTCAAGGACAAGCTGTTTAGAAATCAGTAACCACTGTCAATCTCATCGTAATTGCTTGACTGCAGTAAAAAAGGAAAAATACATTGACATATTCAGCCATATATTAATTTTAATTAGAGTAAATGGGATAAATTTATTAAGATCAGCATTTTAAATGTTTTGTTGGAGGGAATACTGTGAGGGCAAAGTTACAAAGAAGATGTCATTTAACCAAAAAAGTATACGTTTTCAGAAAAAGAAAATTTCCCCACAGAGCAACTCAAGGATTGGTGCTGATGAAAAGTGCTAAGTCCCAGGGAGACCCAGGCTGGAGCCACAAAGCAGGTCAGATGTGCCTCAGTCCTCATGTTGAACCTGGAAATCTGGCAAAGACTTGTGTTTTCCCTGTGAGATCAGCACAGAGGCGCTTTGTTGGCCCTCCTGCATCTTATTTTGGTTCACATCTGTCAAGGAGGGCAGGTTATGCTTAAGAGGAGCGACTGCATGTTCTGGGAGGAAGGGAGCAGCGGGAACTGCCTGTGCTCCCAGTTTGGTTGCATAATTCTGCTGGTATCTGTACCACCTTAACTAGGCCAGTGAAACTCCTAGGGTATATCTACATACTGTATTATGCAATTTCATGCAGTGACACCCAAACTCAGACTAAAAGAGTCTCTCTTTTCAAGGCAGCGAAGCCATGTCAGCACATCATTCTGCCTTATCCGTTTTGCTCTTGTGTTGACTAATTGAAAGCCAATTGGGCATTACTATGTGGTACTACACTAAGCAATGCTGTAAGCAACCTAGCATTGTGCTGGTGTATTTTACTACCTAGAACTGTTTCTAGAAATCATGAAGATAACCAGTATAAAAAGTTCTAATATTCACTTTTTGTAATGGCAATTGTTAATACCAGAAATATCAAAAGATCAACCCTCCAGGGAGAGATGTGTCAGTTTGCTTCATGAAATAAAGTGCTGAATTTCTTCTCCCAATAGAAGAAACATAAAATCATAGAATATTCTTAGTTGGAAGGAACCCACAAGGATCATGACCTCATAAGAATCCCTGAAGGCTTGGAGTTGTTCAGATCTTGAATTTTGGCAGAGTAAACTAAGGAGATGCGGGTTTCTACTGAAACCTCACTCTTCATTTCTGTTTTCAGGTTTTGTTTGTTTGTTTGTTTGTTTGTTTTTCTTTTAGTAAATATAGATATTCAAAATTTTTCTAGTTGAAAATATTCTTCATGTCAAATGCCATTTCATCTCCAAAAGCATTCTCAAGGAAAAACGTATTAACAAAAACCCTTCCACTACAGGAAAAGAAATATTTTCCTTGGAAAAACAGAGGAAAAATATTCAAAAATTACCACAAGAAATTGTGTTTATTTTCAACAAGTAAAAGTTAGGATCTTTGCTATAAAAAATACATACAAAGGGTTATATAGAAGTATAGAACTTCTCCGAGTAAGGAAAGATTTAGCAGTTAAGTTAATAGTTTATAATTTAATTTGTGCAGGTAACGCCAGAGAGTGAGTAGGTCTGGGGAACAGAAGAAGGATAGACAAACCTGGGATTACAAAGACAATCAACAGGCATACAGAACCCAGACCACGAAGTGGTTTGCCTGTCAGCTTTGCATGTTTAGATCCAATAATTTCTCAACCACCTAAAGGTAGGTTAAATATTACCCATGTCTTAAAGACTGATGCTGTTTAGATGGATCAGAAAAAAAAAAAACCAAAAAAAAAACCAACTAGCTCATGTCAACCAGGGTTTAAAGCAATCCAAATGATCAGAGCCAGCACTGGGGAGGACAAGAAAAACCCTGACAGTCCATGCCAGCTCTCACTGAGGAAGAGAGAAATTCCCTAATTCCTTCCCCATACCTAACCTGGCAATAAGTTTAATACCAGCAAGATGCACTGTTGTGGGCACTGAGATGTGATTCTGTCTACTTTCTTTTTTTTCCTGTGAGAAAGGCAATATATCAGACAGCTTATTCCTACATCAGAAAGTTTTATTTTTAATTCAGACATAATCATAGTGTTTCATAGAAGTTCCTCTATGAATGTGAGCAAATTCCCTCTTTGAACAATGTAGAAGATGAAAGGAGATGACTGGTGGAGCAGTACTGCAAAGCAAGCACAGACCATAACCAATGTGTGTTAGTAGATGGTAAATACTTGGTGTTGATAGAGTTGAGAGGTTGCTTTCATACTAATGAATCAAGCGTACCTGATGCAAGGTCCCAGCCCTGAGCTCAGCTGCCACGGAAGAGCCCATATTTACACTGTTAAATTCCCTTAACCTTCAAAGCAGGGTGAATGCATACAAACCTCTTATTGGAAGCAGTTTCTCGTCTGCAAGTCATATACAGGAACAGTTTGAGAATGTGAATTGAGTGGAAGTTGGACAAGATGACCTCAGGGGTCCCTCTCAACATTAGTTAATTGATTATTATTTGACTATTTCACAGTATGGATTGTCAAATTTCAGTGACTGAACTGTTCCTTGGCACTGTTTGATGTGGTAATGTGGACACATACAAAAAGATCTTCCTGGGACTCTCAAAGCTCTTCTGCCTTGGAGAGCACAAGGTGGACCCCAGCCTGGAGTCACAGCACCATGCAGACAAGCACGGCAATTGACTTTTGTTCATTTTCTGTTTCAATGGTCTGGAAAAATAAAAGGCTAGGAAGGTGGGAGAATTCCTGACAGTGCAAAATCCATGAACAAGAAAACACAAAATGACTTGGAAACTGAAAGATCAAGGCCAAACAGGTGTAGTCACTGAGATTTGAGAGACAAAGAGAGCTTGGAACATGGAATTATGGACATGAAGGCAAGGGGTTGTGGAGAAGGAAAACTCAGTTAAGCTCTTTATGAACTGTAAATGTAAACTGGTGGACACATTGTAAATACAGATCCAAGTAGTTTTTGTGTCTCTTGGGAACTCAAAAAGAAATTCACCCAAATGAAGTAAGATGCTAGCATACATACTCAGAGTCAAGAAGCAGGCAGCAGTAAAGTCAGTATGGGAATTTAAAGGCGTGGGAGACGTGGAACATCTATATAAGCAATTAATAGGTATGCTTCTGGAGAAAAGTGAAAAGTGTTATTAGATCAGATTCTTGATCCAAATAGCAGATTGCTTTTTAATTAAATGAGACTTTTATTTCTACAAATAGTTTTACCTGAGACAATTTTTGAGTTGTTCTCCAGTGTAGAAGATGCTCTTTTCTCAAAATTTCAATGCAAAATTAAAAAGAAATCATGAAAATATAACACACTTCTGTGTTATTATGTATACATCACACTTTCTAAGCATTTAAACAATTAAAACATTTTTTACTAAACTCAAACTAATATATGTTCTGTCTAACATTTGAATCAGCTATTTTGAAAGCACAATTGTCTAAAGCCTGCCCCACACCTCCCTTCTCTCTCTGTTTCTCTGCCAGTGTAAGTGAAAGCCTTAACCAGGTACTTAGGTTATTGAAAGGTGTTACAGACACTTGATTTCTTTCTGCTAAGTACTGGGGCATATTTAAAGAAAGTCATAATGAAGCAAACATGCTTTAGATTCAACCGATTTCCAGTGGCTAAAGAGCAAAATTTTGACAGAATATTCTAATAGTAAAATTTTAATATCTAAAGTATTTTTTTCCTCCTGTGTATTTCACTGTTGGATTCCAATGTCACATATTTGACATTCAGAGCTATTTTAGAAGATGGCATGAAGCTCATAAAACTATTCTCTGGTGACTATTACTATTTATTACTTATATTTATTACTATTAGTATTTACTACTATTGCTATTACTATCGTTATTACTACTGCTACTATTAGTGTCCCAGCTCTGTTACTCCTTTTGGTCTTCAGAAATGAGAGGTGTACAAGTAATTTTACTGAATGTCTTTTTATTCTGGAATCTGCTGACCTTCATCATTTCATGACTGTTTGATCTATTTAACTTTTTATATATTTATTTTTTTAAGATCCTGTCACATTTAGCTGTTCTCACCAAACTCATTTTGCAAAAGATATGAGTGAAAAAGATTGGAAAGGGTCATCTCCCTTTTTCTGATTCAGTCATTGACAGACCTCTAACCACTGCGAAGAACTGCTAACTTTTTCAATATCACTTATCATTGCAAAGATCTTCAGAAAAGATCTCCATCTCTTTAAATTGTTTCAATACAATTTTTTCTCTAATGAACAAAGCTTAAAAAAATTTACCAAAAAAAAAAGTATAAACTCAAACACCCTTTAGCTGCATTCACAAGAAATAAAAAAAATAAAATAAAAACAAATGTGAAACTGTGGCAGTATCAAGCTATGTATTCATTTTAAACCATTGCACAGCAATTTGATCTCCTGTGATAAGGTTACCTGCTTGGTGGAAAAAGGGAAGGCAGTGGATATAATCTTTCTGGACTTTAGTAAGGCTTTTCATACTGTCCTTCACAGAACCCTTCTGAACAAATTGTCCAACTGTGAGACAATCAGGTTCACTCTACAGTGTGTGCTGAAATGGCTCAATGGGAGAGCTCAAGGGGTTGTAGTGAATGGGGCTACATCTGGCTGGAGGATGGTCACTAATGGTATTCCCCAGGGCTCAATTCTAGGGCTAGTCCTGTTCATCATCTTATCAGTTATGTGGGTGAAGGGGTAGAATGAATCCTTAGGAAGATTTTTGATGACACCAAACTGGGAGTTGCTGATGATTGTCTGGAGGGATGAGAAGCCTTGAAGATGAATCTAGATAGATTGGAGCATTGGGCTATCAGCAACGGCATGAAACTCAGCAAAGGAAAAGGCTGGGTTCTGCACTTGTAACAGAGAAAAACCAAACCAAAGACTGGGAGACAAGTGGCTGGGGAGCAGCTCAACAGAAAGTGACTTGGGGGTGATGGTGACAGCAGGATCAACATGAGCCAGCAGCGTGCCCTGGCAGCTGAAAGAGCAAAGTTCATTTTGGGATTCATTAAACACAGGATCACCAGGTGGTTGAAAGAAGAGATTCTCCCACTGTATTTAGTATTGGTATGGCCTCACCTGGAGTATTGTGCGCAGTTTTGGTTTCCACAATATAAGAAAATGTTAAGGTACTTGAAAGCATCCTGAGGAGGGCAAAAAAGCTGCTAAAATGCCTGGAAGGCATATCATGTGAGGAAAGGCTGAGGGCACTTGGGTCATGCAGTCTGGAGAAGAGGAGGCTGAGAAGTGGCCTCATTGCTCTCTGCAGCTTCCTGAGCAGGGAAAATAGGGAAGGAGGTGCTGGTCTCTTCTCCTGGCATCTGATGAATGGCAATGGCACAATGTTGTGCCAGGGGAGGTTCAGACTGCACATCAGGAAACATTTCTGTACTGTGGGAGTGTTCAGACACTGAAACAGGCTTCCTAGAGAGGTGGTTGATGCCCCGTACCTGTCAGTGTTCAAGAGGCATTTGGACAATGCCCTCACTAATATGCTTTGACTTTTGGTTAGCCCTGAAGAGGTCAAGCAGTTGGACTAGATGGTCTTTGAAGATCCTTTCCAACTGAACTATTCTATTCCATTTAATCTTCTCTGCATATGCAACATCAGACACAAGCTTTATGAAAAACAAACAAATAAACAAACAAACAAACAAACCTTCTGCTTTAGAGACAGGTCTTTTTTTTTTTTTTTTTTTCTTTTTTCTTTTTTCTGTGCTTCTACCAAGATAAAAACAAAACAAAACAAAACAAAATGTTCTAGATAGTGTCAAAGATTTTGGTAGTTACATCAAAGGTCAGTGAAACTCTTCACTGATTCACTAATACTCAGATCATCCCTATCCACTTGCCTTCTCTGAAATTCAACCCATCAAGTGTGAACACAAATGGTTCATTATGCTGTAATCTAAATGATCAGTTTGGGCAGAGAGGTGCCTGGCACTAGAAGTAAACAGCAAGAAAGAGTAATAAATAGTACATTAAAACCCTTGAATGGCAAGGTTGCAGTTGACCTCAGGCCTTAGTTTGACAGCTCTTCATATTACAGTGAACATCGTACACTAAACTTGTCCAAGGTCACTAAGAAAATGGAATAGGTTGTTAAATTTTTGTGTTGAGCTTTTAAATCCCCAAATTTTATGGTCTCTGAAGCATCTTCACAGTTCTAAAGTGATGTCATAATGAAAAAGTACAGAAAAGATTTTAAAGAAAATGATTTATTTTGATTAAATTGCAATATAGGTTGACCCAAACTTTGTGTGCTTCTAGAGAATAATTTTAGAGGGAAATGGTAACAGGAACTTGATATTGGCAAAAAGGAAAATAATTGAAGCACACAAGTATTCGTGCAAAATTCTACATCTCTGTGATATCATCCAGAAATTCCTGAAATCTTTAATATTTTCATATATTACCGATGTAATCTGAAGGTACATTTTTAAACTTTGTGAATCACTGCAGAATTTGTGTAATTGTTAGTGTCTACATTTCAGTGAACACAATTCTCTGTATTTCTCTAGCTATAGAAACACTAGATGTAATATTTAGCTGCTGTGCAAAATGTCCACCCATGTAGGATCAGGGGAATTCAAGAGGGATCAGGTGGGGTGAAAAGGTAATTCTTGCCACATTTACAGAGGTTAAAAGCACGTGCTCCAGTCAATCCTATGTGTAAAAAGTGTATTGTGGACATATACTCACTATGAAATAGACTGAACCAACTCATTCTACCTAGACTAATTAGCTGCCATCAGAAACCTGTCATTCTCAACTGATTACAAAGCTATTACTTGGAGGTGACAGACTCTATAAGCAGGTTAGTCTTCTATAAAGCTGGAAGAAAAAAATAACAGAAAAATCCATTTCATTACACATTTACTGAGTTTATTTTGCTTAAATTAGTGGATTAACAACATAAGTATCAGACAGTAAAATGTGATTGAGCATTGCCCCATGCTTAACTGTTGCCTGCACATGCTTCTGAGGGTAAAAAGTGTAATGATCCCAAGCATGCCATATTACTAACAAATAATCTGAATAAATGACCTGGATTACAGCAAAAATTGCTGACTGAATTCCAGGGTTATGATCCATTAACAAACACTTACAGAGAAGAGTAAAAGATTTATGATGTACATGTACTAGTACAGGAACATCTACCTATTGCATTCATTCAGAGATAATCCAATTAAAGAATGTAGTAAATCTACAGAATACCCGTACTAGGTATAGTGGGGGGATTAAAAAAGATCACGAGGGACAATTTACCTTGGTGAAAAAAATCCTCTGTAAAGATTTTAAAACCATAAATTCTATCTCAAACATCTCTTGATGTATTTTTTTTTTTAACTCTTTACCTCTCAAAAAATTAGAGTTGATGGAAATCAGAGAATTTATTCTCTATCGTGTTACAGCAGTTCTTGGATGTGTAGTAAACTGGGGAACATCAAAGACATTGTTGCATGTCTCTTTGTGAGGAGTGGCTGAGGGAGTTGGGGTTGCTTAGCCTGGAGAAAAGGAGGTTCAGGGGAGACCTTATCACACTCTACAGTTACCTTAGAGGGGGCTATAATGAGGTGGGGATCAGTCACTTCTCCCAAGCACTAAGTGATAAGACAATAGGAAATGGTCTTAAGGTACCAGGAGAGGTTCAGGTTGGATATTAGGAAAAAAATATTCACTGAAAGGGTTGTGAATTATTGGAACAGGCTGTTCAGGGAAGTAGTTGAGTCACCATCCCTGAAGGTATTCTAAAAACATGTGGAAGTAGAACTTAGGGACATGGTTTAAAGGTGGAGTTGGCAGTACTAGGTTAAAAGTTGGACCAGATGATTTTAGAAGTCTTTTCCAACCTAAATGATTCTATGAAAAAAAAAAAAAAAAGGCAATGTAGCCTCCTCAAAGGTTTTAACCTGCCCTGGATCCTTCCCTGTACAAAGAGGATTCTCATGGAAGTAAACTATGGCTGCTCCTGGGATGAAGCATGACACAGGCCTGATGGATCAAGGTATCCAGCCTGATATATCAATCTTTCCTGTATGTCTCTGTATCAAAGACACAGACCTTCAAATGGGGTTTAGAACCTAGTTTCTATTGAGTTCATTGGTACTTAATATGCTTGGGAATTTAGACGAAAATTTGGAGATCTAGATCACTTCCACAGTAACACTAGGATCATTAGTTAATGAGAGAGGCACTTCCAAAGTCTGTTCTCCTGTCCTGGGAAGATTTCTAAGGGTAGAACAAGCTATCCATTTCTTCATTGACTAGAGAACATGGTTAGCTTAAACCTGTCTACCTAACTGGTCCAAAACATGAGGCGACTCCCAGTTTTCATGTGTCTAAACTTAGTGTATTCTAAGACCAATGTGGTCATCTTAAGAAACTGTCTCCTCTTGAAAAAGGTTATTTTCTTTCTACAGTGGAAGCAAGAGCAATAAAGCAGACACATACAAGTTATGCAAATGAATGGAGGATTTTTCTGTAACTTCATGTGTTGTACCATTTAAATTGCTAAACATGTCTTCTTTGGGATTGATTCCACAGATTGCATACTGCAAGCAGGGACTGTATTCATACTGAGCTTTGTATGATGTTGATCATAAAGTCAGCACTTAATAAGTTCATAATAATAATAGAATGACATACTGCAAGTCTAAAGGTTTATATTTCCAAGTTTTATTTTCCTTTTCAGGAACTTTGAAAACACCTTCCACATTATATTTTTGTTTTAAGGCTTAATCCATAATTATGGAGAACCAAAGTACCAATGCCAGAGTAACAAGATTAATACCCTTTTGACAGAATTTAATAATATGGTTTTATAATATTTAATTTTGTTCATAAAATATCTCTCAGTAGGAAAATTTTTTTTTTCTTTTTTTTTTTTTTTTTTACTTACCTAAACATTATTGCTTTAAAACAATTTAATTCATATTTCCTGGCACAAAGAATTTATTATGCAGGCTTGTTGAGAACAGGTTTTTATGGTATTGTGCAGGGATTAGCTTCAACTTAATTTGGATATTCAACCAATTTTGACAAGTATAGTCTACTGAATGTGGGCTAATAATGCAGTCTTTAATTCATTTATCCCCCTTTAAAGGCTCCAAGCCCTTTAAAATGATCTTATATGTGCACTCTGGATAGCAAAACTCTGGCTGGTCTTGTGTGTAATCTCTAGAGAAAGTATCCAACAATAAGTACAGCTGATAACATTTTTAGCTAAGTGCAATAAAAATGAGGGCAGAACATGGACCACTCCATTATGTAATATGTTAGCAGAGAATGTCACTCTCACAAGCAAAAATTCAAACTGTAATACCAAGCGTTCTATGTGCTGCATGGGGAAACAAAGTCCTGCTTCTTTGCAGTGCACCAACAATAAATGCTTTCTACTGGAAACCAATCGCCAAGTAGAAAATCTCTGTTCATGTGGTACATGCATGAATTTGATGAATTTGGAAAGGTTTTCCTTGAAGAAAAAGCAGAGGCATCGATAGTTTGCCACTGCCATGCAAATGCATGCCTATCACTCAACTGCAGTCCAGATCCGGCCCAGGTCCTGAGTAATGGAAGCACCAATGCAGCCTGTGCACCTGTGGTGCTCGCAAGCAAGCAAGGCAGTTGTGGGGCCCTTTTTTTGTGATTCTCAAGAGAGGAAGAAACGGGGGAAAAAGCCTGAAGTTGGTAGGAAGATGTGTAGACAGTACCATGGCACAGCATCATCACATGGTGATCCACCTGTACAAGATTTTGCTTGGGAAAAGGATGGCTCCAGCCATGAGCAAAAAGCAGTGGGTAACATCTGAGGAGGCTTTATAGTCATGAAGAGAAAGGTGGAGCATGTTTTAAAACGAGTCAAGACTTTTTCCTTCACTATTACAAGTGACGTGGAAAATTTCCCTTGCAGCTACTGTGGGATAAACTGCAGTGTGATCAGAGATATGGATCAAATAAGCACAGAAAGTTGCTGGCCCCATTCTCCTCTGACTGTACCTCCACAACATTATTACTTTCTTCTAAGTTGTATCAGTCTAATTGAGGAAAAAAATGTTCCTGTCAGAATGTGCATAGGCATATTTGTCCAGAAAACTCATGCCAGTAAACTTGAGTAGGAGCTTTTTTGCCTACACAAAGAGAAAAAACAAAAATAGAGGATTTCACAGCTTTCTAAATCTTGCACGGGAAAAGTAAATGAGAGATATTGTTCATCTTTGTTAGTAAAACAGGAATTAATGGACATACAGCAATAGGTATTCAGAGGATTCAAAAGGAATATAACACTTAGCAAATTGTTACACCATGGAACACTCTGTTGCAGGATTTTCTGGATGTAAAATACATAAATTGGAAAAACAACAACAACAACAACAACAAAAAACCTGAACAAGTCCATCAAATACAAAGAAATGGATACAGCCTCTGGCTTAAGAGTTCTCCAACCGGGAGATGAGTGGAGCTGGGAGGGTACAGCTCAGGAAAAGACACTGATCTTCTGATTTGTTTTCTGTAGGCAGCTACTGATGCAAGCACAGCTCTGGGCAAAACACATTTTGCTTAACCCAGAGGAGTCATTTTTGTATTCTTTTTCAGTACAATTTGATCTTCAGGCTCCTAACAGTATAGCAATTTTTCTTCCAGCAGGAATGATACTGACTGCCATTTGGCATTCCTGGAGGCCTTTTAGCTGCCTGGTCAGGGACAGTTTCTTTGCCCACCAGTGAGAAACAGCCTTGTTGTACAGGCATTGATTCTTCATAAGTTTTTAACATGTCATGGATGCTTTTGTTGACACTAAGAGTTTTTGATGAGCACCTGCTGTCTCGTGCTAACATACTGTTCAAAATGAATCTATGGAATAAATGTTTTGTTTGTTTGTTTGTTTGTTTGTTTGTTTGTTTTTTCAGAAATTAAAAGAAGAGTAGGAGCTTGCCTTTTTATCTCTCTAGAGATTTAGACCATACTTGTATGCTTGTTGATTTCTTTCTGAGGGATTTACATCTTAATATCAGTGGCACAACAATGTTTTCATTAAAACCGTATCCAGGTGTTTCCCAAATCCAGTAGATATTTTTAATTACAGACACTTCTATTTAAGCCTTCCATTGCATTTTAACATCTCTGCTTCTTGGCTTACTACTGAGTAGCATGAAGGTCAGCGCTTAATGCTAGCTTGCAGTAAATTACACTTCTTCAATTGCACTTTCAATACAACTCTGTCAAAAATCTTCTAGGAAAACTGCCATTCCCATTAATGACATATTTCATATGCTGGTTGGTCTCTGTATCACTAACTTCCATTCACTGCTAGCATTCAGAAAATGGCTCAATTAGTAGAGACTTTGAGGGATGTTGCTGCAGGAGATTTGTGAGGAGAGATGCCAGCAGATAAATGTGAGTCATTCTTCAGCTCGGGAGGCTTCAGTTCTGATTGCACAGACTGATTCTACTTAATTCATTTCTTTCTTTTTCTGTGTGTGAGGGAGACAGCAGGTGAATAGTAAAATACAAAAACTGGAGCAAAAAATGGGTGTTATTAAAGTGAATCAAAGTAACAAATGGATTTGCAAGTACACAGGTAGATTATCTATGATTCATGAGTCTGTATTATTTTTAAAATGCCATTAGCCAGGCAATGACTTTATGGAGATGCGAGTAAATCCCCAAAGTTCCCTCAATTTTAGAACTTTTGCTACATTTTTCTGAACTTAGACAGCTTTGTGGAGGTCTAAATGCTGTTCTCACTCTGCTCTGTACAGAGGCTTGGATCAGAGACCTCTGGAAGCTCTGCCCAGCCTGGAAGACTCTGATTTGTGTCTGCCATATTAAAAATACACGTCTGTCCTGGGAGTAGAAAAGTCTGCAGTAGAAAAAAAGACTTCGGAGATGGCTTACACAATAAACACTGGATGTAGATGTTAGAACTGAAGAATTCTCAAACACACCAGACCAAAGATGAATGTAACTAGGAGGATAAAAGTAATCAATTCACAACCATCAAGATGTACAGGGAAGAAACCTGGTGAAGAATGAGGTTCAGACATACTTTTCATCAAGTCAACATGTAGGCAACAACTTCCAGACAGTACCTGACCAGTCTGTTGTCCAGTATTTTGAATAAAAGTGATAAGTCATCTGCTGGAAAAGACTAGCATGTTCCAGGTGAGCTACGCAAAACCTGATTTAGAGGTGTACTGTGAAAATGCATGACTCATTTCACAGCAGTTCAAGCTGTGAACTGCCTTAGTTGTGCAGTGGAGTAGTCAAGGCTTCCACCATTGGAAGCTGTCTCAAAGGAACTTTTCAAGCAAGGGATGGATTTGCAATCAAAAGTGGTGGTCATGGCTAGGAAGAAATTACAAGATGCAGATGATATGGCCTACCGAACAAAAATGGCACACAACATGCTGCCCTAATTGAACCAAAAAGTTTCTTGAGTTGTGAGATTTGGTATCTACTTTACTTTTTTCTTTTGCTCACTCTGGAAGGGTGATGAGCACTGAAAATTGAATGTGGCTGATCTAACAGCTTCTCATTCAGTAATGATACAAGAAACCTTGGAGTTTTGCCCAGTTTTAAATTTCATTGATTTAAAGAGTGCTGTATGCAAGATCACTTAGGGGGTCCAAGTCTTGTCTTTATTTTTTTTTTTTTTAAATAATCAGAATTTTACTCTTTTTTCAGATTCATGTTTTTATGTGGATTTTTAGGGGTATGATTCCTGGCAGTGAAGGACTCTAAATTCCAGACACCTAAGAGCTACATAAAAACAAAACAAAACAAACAAAAATAACTGTTAAAAATCCATAGCATTAATTTTTATAAGAACAAAAGAGGAAAAAAATAATGGTTTCTACATATTCAGGATCTGGTAGAAATTCCTGACAAATATCAGGGGACATTTTTCTTATTGATTTCAAAAGAGAAAAATAGTTTCACTCTGAGGTGATAAAGAATTGCCTGCAACAAGCAAACAACAACAACAACATAATCTTCAACTAGGAAATTAAAGAGTAATCAAAACTGAAACTTTCTCCAGAAAAGTAGAATCAATAAATTTCTTAAGTTTCCCCTCAAATTGATGCTTTGTTTGTTTCCAGCTGTCCAAACAATTCAGTTTAACAATACAATATGAAAACTGGATGTCTTCTGGGTAGAAATTATGTTTTGTTTTAAAATGCAAAGATAGGCACACAGTGTGGTTAATATGATGTCAGCTAGAGTCTGAATTTGCAGTAATTTAGCTCATCTGTGGTAACTGCCTGTGGGGAGACTTTTACATGGTTATAAATGTGTGGTAATTTGAGGTTGCCTATCCCTCTTCTGAATTCCCCCTCTTGGAAGTAAATGATCTTACATATACTGGTGGGTACAAAGGTGCACAGTTATTACTAAGTAGCCTAACACTTGTGGCAACTTGCTTGCATGTCCTTAAGATCAGCTAATTGCAGCAGGAAAAAAAGAAGTGGTTAGAGCCTTAACAAAGCACTTTGAAATTATCAAAAGAAAATGTTTTTATTTATTGAAATTTAATCTTTTATAAGTTTTCTATTCATGAAATATCCTAGACTTCAAATATTCAAATCTTCAATTCTTGGTTCATGGGGATTATTCAAACATATTATTTAAAATTTAAATAATTTTAGTCTAAAAAACAAGTGCCACTCCAGAGCAATTATTCCCTTTTTTTCTACTGACATTGACATATAGTTGACCAAAGTGAAAGGTTTCTTTTTTGTTTGTTTGTTTGTTTTTTGTTTTGTTTTATTTGTTTCTTTCAACTGTAAGCAATTTCAGATGATTAACTGAGAACCCAAAGACAGATATTCCATCTATCTTCCTCCTTTTGAGACCATTTACTCCTATGTAGAATAGATGGCTGTCTTCTAGGTCATAATGAAGTATATCATTGTACCATGTCCCATTTGGGAGGTATAGATGTCATCATTGGTGGAGAATCAGGTTTAGTTGTCATGTTGACCAGCCTCCACAGAAAGAAGTATTTAGGATTTCAGGCAGGAAAATGAACCAGCACCATAGTATGGCATCTATATTGGAAGCTAATGAAAGCCAAGCTCAAAGCAAGCAATAGAAAATGTTTCCTTATGCAGCATGCAATGATCTTGGGATCTCCTCACCATGGATGTTATGGCACTAAAATTTTAGGTGGATTGAAGGGGAGATTTGAAAATATGGCAGTAAACAGCAAGCCTAGCATTGTAATGTCTCTAGCTCCCTTCTACCCACCAGTGAATTTAACTCTAATAACTAGGAGAGCAATGAAAAACAGAACAAGAAATCTTGATAAATAATGTCAAAGGAAAATTTCTGGATTTGGTTCTTACATGCAAAACCCATGAAATTTCACTCATTTTCACAAATGTTATCCAAATGTCATCCCATTTATTTTCAGAGTGATTGTCCAAACATTCTTTAACATGGCTCTGTACTCTCAGTCCAGTCACAAAAATTGTTGACTAACTTCACCGGAAGTCTCCTTTAATTAAAAGTGGCCACAGAGTTATCCTTTCATACAAACATTAAATTAAAAGTGTCCACAGGGTTGCATACAAATCAGAATCCATGGTTGCCAGCCAAACCACATGCTGTAGATGTGGCTTTGTAGGGAGAACCCAAGAACTTTCAATCCAAAACCACACGTACCTACTACTATCTTGTTTAGCTCTAGCAATAATAAAGCTGACAGCTTGTATGTAAACCAGCAACTCTATGTCCATGTGGTGGAAGATGTCTAATATCCTGTTCATCAGTTGGCTTTAGTGAAGAACCAAATGCGCAGCAAGTTGGGCCTTGGGGATTTTAACATTACTGGCAACTTATGGGGCTTTTCTATTTTCTGTAGAAACAATTAGCAACCATATTCCCCAATTTTCTGTTCTGCCTGTGCAGAATGACAGGAAAGGGGAGAGAAAGTTCAAGATGTAGCATTTCCTACTTTATTTTATTTTATTTTATTTTATTTTATTTTATTTTATTTTATTTTATTTTATTTTATTTTATTTTATTTTATTTTATTTTACAAAAGTCAAAAAGGAATAAGTGAGGTTGGAAATCAAGAAAAACTACAAACCCAACTCTACTGTGATCACTTCACTTCACCTGAGCAGAGTATTTTCACAAGCATGATGGAAGCATGTCCAAAGTTGGTGGCGGGGAGAAGCACTCCACTTCCTGCACACCCACCAAGCTTATAGGATCAGTCATGGTGTGTGAAGCTGCCTTGAAGTTTTTGGTCTCATAAGGGTCCTGAACACATACTGGTATCATATGTATTACTTACCAGTGTTTCCAAAACACTAGAAGAGACCTGATTCTTTATTCCTTTTCAAGTTGCTCCTAAAAAGGTGTAAAGCTCATGCTGAACACCTTGCTCCCACTAACCAAAGCATGTGTAGAAAATATCCCCCCTGCTCTACTTACACGGTTTTAAGGATGAACAGGGATGTCTCTTGAACATCAGAGCTCACAGACAGCAGAAACAAAAACAGCACGTCTTGTGGGGAAATAAACATTTCATAATTGCTAATGTTTCCTTTTGGATAAGTAAAAAGCCTGCTGAACACATTAAAAAAAAAAAAAAAAAAAAAAAAAAAGATTTAATTTCTAGTTTAAATACAGCTGCAGTAATTCTTATACACCACACAGCTGTTCAGAGGCCTGGCAGCTGTCCATATCTTATATGTCCTATCATGCATTTTCCAGTATTGTTTTCTTGACACATAAAGAAAGTCTTTAAATGTTGGGAAAAGATTGTATTCCTTGTCAGGTAGATACTGCTGCATAGTTAAATACATCTATGTCTCAACACTACTGGCTTTTGCACCTGTCAAGTCTTTTTACTTATCTCTCCATGACTATGCTCTCATTACAAAGAAGAACCATTTGCTTTTGCCATTTCTTTCTCTGACATAATCCTACAATACTGATGGCAGACCCCAAATTGTACACTTGTTTGTTAGACACAAACCAAAATCATAGTTAACACACATCTATATTGTGCAAATAACTGGGATTTCAAATGTTTCGACCAAAACACCAACAGATGTGACAGTTCTAGTGCCAGTGAAGAGTGGAAAAGGAGGCCGATAGGTTTTTCTGCCAACACATGATGTCATTCTGAAATAATTTCTTAGAGAATAGAATTTCAGCTTCTACAAAGAAAATTAGCGTGAGGAATATTATGAGCATTTTTTAAAGTAAACTTCTCAGTATTTCCCTGCCAACTTTTATTCTAAGGAAAAGGAAATGTGGTTGCAATGCTATTACTCAGACTGCATAGAGAACATACATTGCAACATTTAGCTGAAGATACCATTCGGTTCTAAGAAAGTTTTCCTCCACCCCAGCTTCTGACAGCTTCACAAATACCAGTTTTGAAAACCTTGCAAAATGCTTGAGCAACAGGGACAACATTCTCCTTTTTCAAAAGGGGAAAATGGCTGGAGATACAAAGTTCTTCACAGGACACTGCACACTCAAGCCTAGTGGTATCCCCTCAACACCTTTGAAGGGTCACTTCAGAGAAAGTAGAGGTAAGACGCAATATGGCCCGCAGTAACTTGTGTGTGCCTCCTTGGCCAGGAGGTGACAATCCTGATTCAATGCCCTGCTGCCTGCACAATTACATGGCTCCCAGTTTGGTGCTGGCTTGTGTCCAGCGAGCTCAGAGTACAGAGAGAGGAGTGCAGTGCCTGCACCTGTCTTTGTATGTACTCCTTATCTCCTCTGTTATTATGAAATATAAAAATGACCTTAAAAGAACATTAAGGTTGAGAAATAGACAAGCAAAGCTTTGACCCCCTCCATGCATGGCACTAAATCTATTTTTCCATTGTGCTGTTATTTTTTTGTGTATGTAAAACCAGAGATTAACTTCTGTATCACTTCTTAGCCCCACCTTGCCTCCTCCTATATTTGTATATTTGAATTAATTTCATTGTCCTCATGTTCTAGCATATCAAAGCAAGATGTTTTTACATGATAAGTTCTCTTCTCTCTATGCAACTTAGGTAAATAGCTTTCCCAGAAATGTTTCACTCATTACTGAGTTACATACGTCACCCATAGTTTGTGGTTGAAGTTGAGTTTTACTAGGTAACTATTGTACAAAGGACATTCCTTGGCTCTATTTGCCCTTAATCTGGGAAACAGTAAGAACAACCACAAGTTTCTATTCCTGTGTACCTAAAGATATAGAAGAAATATTAGTTCAGAGACAATATGTTATCATATTTTATAATGTATATAATGTTTTTGACTATTCTCTCCTGTGCAAAGGTAAGTCCATTTTTAACCTTAATTTTGAGTCCATTGCCTTTGGCATATGAAAGTATGCAACACTGACGTCTGTTTACAGACTCATTTCCTGGATTTTTTATTGTAAAAAAGGAAAAGAACTCAGCAGGTGAGCAGCTCCAGAGCTTAGCCATTGAGTAGTTCATCAAAAGTACCAGCTCTTCATCCTATCTCAGATGCATGTATTATATATTGAAAAACAAAAATATCTTTTTGACAGACTGTATTTTCAATTTCAAGTACTTACAGGATGGTAAATGGAAAGAAATACTTTCCAGAAGAAAGCTACATATTTCTCCTAGCCAAAAAATATTTTCAGAGAATGTAAACTTGAGACTTCTCCACCCTGTTTTTTCTCAGTAGTTCCCAACCGAGAGATTTTATAAGAAGGCAATTATGAAAAGTTCTGGAACAATAATAGAGATGGGATTAACCTATGGCACTTTCCAATAACAACTTCTTCACAGTAACAAATTTACCATTTCTTTGGAATCATGGGAAAGATGTCTTCTTTTTCCTTTCTTCATACCTGGAGAGTCTTTTTGGTCAAGCTTTCAAAAAACTCAAGACCAAAGGTTAGAAACATTCTCCCAAAAGCTCAGCAAGTGTCACTGTCCTGAAATGTACTGTGCCAATGGTTTGCAATCTCACCAGAACATCATTCCCTCAGAGACTTGCTCTTGAATTTTTACTGATAGACACCAGCATCTCCTTTGCTGTATTCTTGTATGTTCCTTCATAGAGCCTACAAGTTCTTCCTCTCCTCCCTGGTGCTTACACCCTCCACCTTCTCATAGGTACTCTGCGTGTCTCCCTTTAGCTATACATACTCAGTTCTTTTAATCTTTCATCATAAATCAATCATTCTAGTGCTTAATCATTTTTGTTCTTTTCCCTGAAATGCTCTCCAGCTCCTCTCTTCCTTCTGTCAGTTTTAGGTACTCAGAACTGAACTAATTATTCTAATTGCATGACCAAAGAGACAGTCAAAGCGGGACAGTCATCTTATGAGTAAATAATGGGAAACTAAACTAATAAGAATGTTAAAATTCAAAGTGCCTTGACTGGTACCTCATCACTCTGTCTGATAGCTGTCATTCAGCTATTTTGGTGCCACTTCATTAAAAAGAGGGATTCAGGAAAGTAGCCTAGATGTAGACAAGGGTGTCAAATGTTAGTGATTGTTTTCAGAGATAGACTGAAACATGGGGCCCAAAACCTCACATACAGTATGGAAATTCAGACCTAAATGCAGGCTCCACGGCTCATGCTATTCATATTTTCCTTGAGGCATTCAGCCTTGTAGCTTTTCTGAGAAGTCAGAATGTTCCCAACTTCTCAACTCAAGTGACTTTCCAAGTCCACTAAAACTGCTTCATGGGTAAGGATAGAAGTCATCCATGGACATGTAAAATATTTTTTCCCTTTGTATCATAAATTAATCACTAGAAAAGGAAACATAGTAAAAGAAAATTCAGGAGAGAACAGAAGGAAGAGTCTGAAGGTAAACTAAACACTGGAAGAGCTTCATTTCTTATCTTCTATATTGACCTGATGGGGCAGGGAAGGAAAGGAAGGACCCAGTTCTGCTACTATATGCCTTTGTTCTTGATGAAGAGAGACTGTTTTTCCTGTTTTAAGTTGGGAATACTGAAACAGCAGACTATACAAACAATACAAACCTGGCCTCTGAGGATGAACAGAAATGACTGGAGGGCCAGCTGCCCTCCTGTAGAAGTTGGACAGACTCGGAGGGAACAGAACCTATGGTTTAGCATGCTGCTGTTGCTAGAGGATGTGGTATCCCAGGTAAGGGCACAATGCAAAAAAAGACCATATAAACACAGACAAATGTGAATAAGAGACCATGTAGACACAGATAAATATGAGTGCAGACAAAGTTTTGCAAAGGAGCTACTCCTAGTGGCTTCTGTAAGCAAGGCAATTTTATCCCCTTCAAAGGTAAAGCAGGAGCCAGGATACTCTGTTTATAATTTGGGGGATTTTTGAAATCATAACTCTTTCATTACAAAATGCCTTAAGCCTTCAGACATAGCTATCAAACCCTGCAATATCCGGTGTCAAGTAAAAGAAGTACCTTCTTTATTTTAACATCTTCAAAGGACTTAAATCTAAATCATGTTATCCGTAAGAATGTACTGGTGATACTTCTGATGAGTACATTTCCTTATCAAAATTTGTATGATTGTTACTTTTGTAGTGATTTTCAATGCTCAAGCTGAAAAAAGCATCCATAAATGTGTGTTTACATTTTCAGATGGTGTTATGTTCTTGGAACCAGGTGGGTTGGTCCTACTGCCATACTTACCCCATGTTGGTTCTGAGATGCCACCTTGCAGTATCAGTGAAAGCCAAATGTTTGACTCTTGTCAAGCACCAATCAACAATTTGGCAGATCCTTTTTATGAGGAAGGGCAGAAACACATAAGAAACCACAACACATAAGGACAGCCTTATAGCATAGAGTGCTACCTTCAATTAACTGTGCCCTCTATTGCTTGCATTCAGAGTGCTGGGATCTAGCCTGTTATCATCTGATAGTGACTTACAGTCCTACAGTTTATCTTGGCCATAAAAATCTGTACAAATCCAACCCACTGCAGGTAGATAAGAGAACCTGAGCATTTCAGAGAGCATGATTAAATCTGACTTTTCAGACAGGAGAAATTTTGTACCAGGTTGGAAATTCTATGGTTTCATAAGGAGTGAATGGTAAATATTGAGCCATAACATACCAGACAGAAGCAACTATATTCTTCTGCATACAGTTATGTTTTAAAGCAATATTAAGAACCCAGTTTGCAAGGACTGAAAACCCTGAAATATTCTCATGCTCATTTCAATCATTGAAAGACCTGCAACCTTTCAATGTATAAACCCACTTTCAAAGTATAAACCCATGGCAGCTTGTTTGTCTCCTGTAAATACCTATAAATAGCTTGAAACTAGCTTCCTGAGAAGGGAAAAGCTGAATAAAGAAACAAGCTGTGCCAATGTCTATCACTTGACAGACGGCATACGAAGGAATATAACACCTACCTGTAACTTACACAGAGCAATCTCAGGTCTATGAGAGATCCTTGGATGCCTATTTGTCTGTCTGTTGCACTAAGATTTTGAAAGTATATTTGGGTTTTCAACTCACTAATATGCTCTGAGAATAACCTCTGCAAAGATTACATATTTTTAAAAAGATCTGGCAAACTTTCAGGCAGTTTTCAAGATCTCTTGTATACGCAAAGGGAACTTTGATTTGATGATTAAGATAGATTTATTGCAGCAGAAACACCTATTTAAATATTATGATAATGTGTGAAAAAAAAAACAACACACTTTTTATATTACATTGAACTGAAATGACATCTGTTGAATGCTATTAAGTTCGGAGGTGATTTCTCTCTTTCATTTGTGAGTATTCAGGGATATTTTTTTTACACATAACATTCATTTCAAGAATGAGGAGCAAATATATCTTATCTTTTAATGAGCCTGAAAGTATCATACAATTTCTAGAGCAATTTCATTCATAGAAAGAACTAATATTTCTTCACCATTTCTTTCAAAACTTGTCTGAACTTTTTGTCTACATATCTGCCCATTGTGTTCTTCCACAGGTGAGGACTGAAGCCCTGACTAAAGATGGAATTTTGGCATTGCAATGTTCAACAATCCACTATATAGCCACGCTACTGTCATCAACCTGGCAAAAGAAATGACATCAACTTCTAAGAAGTCATTAAGCTGGCAAAAAAATGAGATCAAGCTTTAAGGAGTCACTGGCAAATGAAGCTACTTTTGAACTAAACTCTTCAATTAGTTTCAGATAAGTCCTTAAACTAAGTGCCTGATTCTTAGGTGTTACGGTAGGTTTCTACTGACAGTAATTACTGAGTTTGGATGTAAAACTGTAGAGTTTAAGAGAAAATACTGACTCATCTTCACTGAGGGATATAAAAAGTACTTGTTTCAATAGAAACAAGAATGGGAGATGTAAGAGAGTTATAGAAAGACATAAGGAGCTTTGTCTTGGTGTTCTCTATTGGTTTGAATTTTTCACTGTTTGCCTCCAAAAGACATTTCTATGCTCAGATGTGTAGAGAGTATGTACATTCATTATTGTTTTCTGTAAGCAGTGTATTTAAGTAAACAAATAAAAGACACATCCCTGTAAAGTTCATGTAAGATGTGACACAGGGTTTCTTGCATCTGTCTTCTCTCAGATGTAATTTTCCAAGCCCTTTGTCAGAAAAAGTGAATTAATTAAGTAGAAAGCACATATATTTTAAAGGCCCTGTGCAGTTCCATGTTAATCAAGAATTCATGGTGGAGTTAATGTCTAGCAAGGCTGAGAGCTGATGAAAACCAGGTTCAGTTTGATGCCCAGATGGAGGTAAACTTCTCACTCAATTGTAAAGGTAAATGTTTTATGTAAAGGAGGCTCAATATCATGTTTAGATGTTCAAAGATGCATTCTTCAGCTGCAAAGAGAATATTTTTTTAATGTTTATTAAAAATCTGTGTCAAAGCTGCTTTGGAATCAAAAGCAGTTTTTCAGCTAAATTTTTCATTCAAATTTTTTATTTTTTTCCAGGAAGCATAAAGAGTAGAAGTCTTCTGCTCAAATGTTGATGTCTACAGCATAGGCACATACCTTTGAACTAATCAGCAACACGCCTTTTACACTCAGGGGATAGAAATAGGTTTTCGCAGGGTGTGGTCAGCTTTAAATAGGCACAGTAAATAGAGCTGATAATTCTAAAAATGCCTATTTCATTCCATGACCATACAGAGAGTCATGAGGGACTGACTATGTGGTATACAGCACATCTCTGATGTACTGTTCATCTCTGCCAGTGGAGGAAAAATGTATTTATTTATTGTTAAATAATTTTCCACTAAAGTGGTAAGTTTGAAAAGTTTTGACTTTTCTGTTAGAAAATGAATTCCTCAAAGACTGGCTTTTATGGCCAAAACTACAGAAAAACTGAAGGAGAATAGACTAACAACTTTGAATAATTAAATTTCCATGATAAATGAAAGCATTTTTTATTTTTAAGAAATGTCTGTTTAAAATAAAATAAAAATTAATATTCCCAACATTTCCCAATGTAGATGTAGCCATCTCCATGTATCTCAGTTTTCAGTACTCTTTCTTTAGATGAAGAACAACAACAACAACAAAAGATTTTTATTTTTTTTTGGTAACACATTGAATCTGCTCACACTGCCAGGAAAGCAAAGTTAATAAGCCAATTTGTTTCTTTTTTAAGCAGTCATCTTTGTGTTTCATCTCAAGTTGCTTTTCAAGCTACAGAGAAAGCACCTGTAAACATGTGTTGCAGAACTACCTTATTATCCTCATTCAAACTCTTTGCAAGCACCATTAGTCAGTCAGTGCTTTAAAGCTGTCTGTAGTATAAGATGCTTCTGGTGATGATTCCTTGGTGAGTTTTTGTTTGTTGTTTTGTTTGTGGTAGTGGGTTGTTTTGTTTGTTTGTTTCATTTTGTTTTGTTCTTTAAATGCATTGTCTCTACACTTTTGTGCAGGAAATTGTCTGCTGTCCATTGCATAAAGACTGAAAGTAAGGTGGTCAGATGGCTTGTGACAGAGATACAAAAAATAACACGAGAAGGAACATCAGTCTTCTAGCAGATGCATTTCTGAGCTTAATACACCTTTTTCCAGTACATGATCTGCTATCTAAAGCAACTAGCTTTATAGTGTCTGTCCAGCCTGGTGGTTCTTTGCATGAAAACTAGACAATGGATTTGAGGTTTTGATTAAGTGGAGGACTGACAGAGGCGCAGATTGTATTATCACAAAAGATTACTTTTGGTAGGCTAAAAGCACACAATTCATTCAAATTTCATGAATAAAAGCACTGAGTTCCATTTTGGGGTTTTTAGAGGGCATGGTACACAGAACACAGGAACAATCAGGAGGCTGGCAGATTTTTTGTTCCTCTCAATTCTCTTTCATTTTTGTGGAAAGAGTAGACTTCCTTTCTTGCTGACCTTGTTTTGCTCCCTGAATCTCTTTGGTATTTCACCTATTTTTCCCAAGATGACTGAAAAAATCCTGTAGATTTAGATTGTGTGGGTCATTCAGATACACTCATTTGAAGGCAACATGTGGAACTGAAGAACTTCCAGGATACCACAATGAAAACTCAAAGGTATCCTCAGGGTCTGCAGTACAGTCTAATTATTATCACTCAAAAAAAAAAAAAAAAAAAAAAAAAAAACAACAAAAACGACAACAACAAAAAAACTTTAAACCTGCATGCTGCATAAGGCTTTTAGCAAATCTATACCTTTACTTAGGCTTTTAAGATTCAGCTTGTCATCACATTCAGCCAGCTCTGCTCTCCTTCAGTAATGACAAAAGAAAATGACAGCCACAGAAGTTTCAAAAAAGGCAGGAGTTAAAAATACCGACTCACCCCTTCTCTCCTTGAGCACATCATTATTTCAGGTGACATGGTGAATTTAGGCAGCAAGTAAAATTTTTTACAATATCAGTTGAAGGTTTATAGGTTTATGTTGATAGGTGTCTGAAAAAGGGGATGACAGGAAAGTCCTAATGGGGAACTGAGCATGAAGAACAGTGTATAACAAATATATTGAAATTCCAGTGTCTTCAGTGGATTGATAGTTCATTCTCACTGAATGACCATCGACAGGAGTATCCATCCCTGACTGATGTAACAGTGACAACGAGAGAAGAGGGAAGGCACAGTGGATTTTATGGAGCAAGGATGTTGAAGAGACACCTGGGCAGCAAGTTGGCAAGTGGCTCTCTCCCCACCCAAAGAAGCAGAGTTACTCCGCATCATTCAGGTCCAATGGCCTGGATTTCAATCAGCTGAAAATATCTTCACTTTTACAAGCTGACAATTTAACAGGCAGTTCTTCTGCTTGCTTTCTATTTACTGGAAAAGGGCAGGCTATAAATACAGGATTTAGTGCAGCTCAGGGCCAAGGTATGGGTCCATCTTGGCTCTTTGTATATAAATACAGGTGAGTCACTGGATGTGCCCGTACACACCTTGAAAGAAAAATACCCAAAGTGATCACTGACTGCCAGGAACCTGTGCCAGATTGTTTGCAATGTCCTTTGCTCCTCCTTGGCTCATCTTCATTCATGAATGCTGAGCCAAGTTAGAGTCTGCCCTTTGGCTCATTTCATTGGCTGGCTCACTGCTACAAGGTACACATTTTTTAATGAAAGATTGTTTACACCCATGTACGTATATACACACACACAGACAAATTTCCAACAGATTTTAGGCTGGCTTGTCACAGGTTTAATGGCTCTTCTTCCAAAAGGTATGTGGTGAATTATTTATGCTCATAACAGCAAGCACAGAAGTTTCTGTGCTGCTGAGGATTTTACTTCAGTGTTTGCTTACTTGCTGCATGGAAGGCTTCCTGGTATTATTTTAAATTGCTTAGATGAAGGAAGAGTCAAGCAAAAAAATTCTGTAGGTCAGTGAAGTAAATGCTCCATTTTAGAGTGAAATTTGTGCCTATGCCTAGATGTGGTCAAATGGTCCAAATGTGATCTTAGCTGATGATGTGGAAGAATTTAGTAACTCCTATAAATTCAGTGGACTTGTTACAGGTCACCATTGGCATAGCTGAGAGCAGAATTTGATTTGCAGCCCAAAAGAAGCTTAGTCCACCTGTTTTTTCTTTGCTGATGGTGTGCATAGTGCAAAGTACTTTTTCACTGTAGTGGGATCAAAGATATTTGATCAAAGACACTCTCTCAATAGTGAAGTGAGTGTGTTGTACAGCCAGGGTTTAACTGAGAAACACTCCACTTTTAAAAAAAATTTTCTCCTCCTCCATGCAAGAGCTTTGCCAAAGGGTGTACATGTTACTGTTGCAGCCAAAATTACTGTTATAGCCAAGGGATGTACACATTTCTGTGTAAATGCATTGCCAAAGGGTGTGCAAGCTACAGTTCAAAGTTACAGTTGAAGGGGCATTCCTAGCTTTAACGTATGTGATCTGCTTATCCAGTCAATTAAACGCGGTTTATTTTCAGATGGCTGAGGGGATTGCTCATGTGATGTAGAGCCTATTACTATGGGAGCCCTTAAAAACAAGTTCCCTTTTAACTTCTTGCTGTTATGCAAGGTATTACTGGTACTCATGGTATTCCCCATTCTTTGTACAATACATGCTTCTACAAAGTATAGCTTACCTCCAATTAAAGATGGTAAAAGTGCTGTGTTTTTATTCTGAGGGTGCCAAATATCCCATGAATCTGCTCCAGGCCATGCATGGATCTTTAGCAGGCAGTGTGGCAGCAATAGTCCCACTCTAAGGGATATTGAATGAATAACAATGGCTCAGGATACAGATCTGTTGGCATACTAAATTCTTCAGCAAAAAATATCTTTTCAGTACACAATGGGGGCAAAAACAGGGCAAACAAAGTGTAAAGAAAGAATATAGAATGGCACGACAATATGAGACAAGAAAGTGAAACTGGTTGAAAGTGTTCTTTTCAAAGCGATCTCAGTGTACCACCACCACCAAAAGTTTCTGAGAAATAAATAATAAAAAAATCTGTCAGAAAATCAAATGATTTCCACATTTCTTTTTTTTTTTTTTTTTCTGTGTGTGCGTGAAAAAATGAAGCCTCCATAATTTCTGTCAAACTCCATCAAAAATGTGATAGCTCTGTTCTGCCAGATAAACACTCTCGCTGCTCTCTCTCATGTTATAATTTCTCAGAGTGATCCATTACTGTTGTATCAGAGCTCCTCACCAGTGTCAATGGGTTCAACAGTTGTTGTGGATGATCCTAAACAGACGTCTCTGCATGTTTAAAGGCTGGGCATGGTTCATCTTGTCTATTTTGCTTTAGGAGGAGGAGTTGCACCAAAACTTCCACTGACACTGGTCGCTAGGTCTCACTAGACCATACAGAGTGCCCAAGTTGGCTTCTTCATCAGGAGACCTTACATCCACCTTTGCCTTTTGACATCTACAGCACTAACATTTGCCTCTAGAATTCTACAGCAAGACATCAGTCAGTACTGAGTATTCGATACATATGAAGCAAAGAAAGATGTCTAATCTTTCTGAAACAGGTCTGAAAAATTGCCCTCTCTTGGTGCTTGCTTTTCTCCATGGAATAGTCAAGGAATATGCCATGATTAAATCAGATTAGATTAGGTCTAACTTCTACATATTTAAAGTTAGATGAGATAAAACTCTTTGTCTCACTACTGATTCACAGCAGGAAAAAAAGAAAAAAAAAAGTTCAAAGAAAGACAAACAAGATGAGTAGGAGCAAGGAACGCTTCTGTTTGACATGCACATGATGAGAAATTAATTTAGAGGGAAAACAGGTAAAGAATAACATGATACAGCTGTTCACTAGTAAACTGGAAGAGACTAAATGAATGCAGCCTACATATTTCCTCCCAGTCAGGAGCAAAAGAACATTAAATAGGTTGGAAGAGACAAATCCGAATATCAAAAATAAAATATGGAAATATTTCTTCATAGCGCACAATCATCCCACAGTCGTGACATAGCAAAGAGCCCAGGAATTTCAAAGGACTCAGAAAAAGATGTCAGGTATATCAAGATAATAAGAATATCACTAGTTGCTTTACTTAGCTAATAATCATGATTGTCTCACAACAAAGGTAAAGGAATACACTGTTCTTTTATGATACATACATATTAGTGCAAATTCAACTGCTGACCTTGTCATTAGTCATATGAAAAAGGAGACAAAAAAAAAGCATACATTTGCCCCAAGCCTATGTTTGATTTCTGAGTATGTAGCCATATTTACCTAATGCTTGTAAACAAGCCAAAACTTGCATGCATAAAATTGATATTTTTCTTTACAAATTTGTTTAGAAATTGCTCCATGTTGCATGTAAGATGTAACATCTCTTTTATTTGTTGAAATGAAATCACTTCTAACTTTCTCTTTTATGTCTTCCACTTTTACAAGATGTTTCTTCTGGCAATATCAGTCAACTTTCTTTACCTCATTCTTTGTTCCCACATTGCCAACATTTCTGTGCTGCTGACTTTTGCACATATCCCCAGGAGTTTTTCTGAAGATACTGTGAACAGGAGACCCTGGATGTTTACCAACTCCTTACTTATTTATTATACCTGGCTCACTTCCTAGGACACAGTGAAAACAGTGTCTGTTCTTGTTGATTGCTAAACAAACCTTGTAAGGAAACCGTTCTCCAGTATGTCTAGGAACATTGCTTCTTCCCTTGGGACCCCATCACTGTCGTCAAGGGCAACATCTACCTGGAAATTAGTGGCTCTCTGAGCATTCACACAAAGCTTGCTACCTGCATATTTATACATATTTTCTACAGTACGGAAACGTGTTAAATTTGTTTTCTTGCCCTTGTCCTTGGTATTTCTTGGGTTATATCTCAAAACCCATGGTTTGCTTTGCCAAATTATATGAACATTTTATTGTAACATTCTCTTCTACATTTAATGCAAACTTTAAATTTAAACATACAGCTTTGATAAACTCATTAGGGAGGCAATAAAGCTAGAACTAAGGTTTCTGCTTCTCAAAGGATATCTCAGATTCTGTTGTAGGGAAATGCACTTGCTGCTTATCCATGTGCAGCATACCCAGCATTACACAGGGATGAAATTTTCATCACTATCTTAGGGATTTGGATACCCATCTCCCATTAAAACTCCATTCATGACATTTCCAGGAGAATTATAGGAGTGCTTGTATAGATATTGCCTCATGACTCTTGCCTCATTTCTGATTGACCTGTCATTTAAGTACTTATCAAACGTTAAAACTTGCATTATACCACACACATCATGTGGGACCTCTATGACAGTGTTGCCTTTTATTTGTCATAGTGAATCTCTAGCAAAAAGAATTTGCATCTGTTCTTTACATGAAGTTTGTGTTTTTCCACTTTTTTTTTTTTTTTTTTTTTTTGTCTTGTCTGCCTCATTTTTAATGCAGTGATATTTCTACCAGAGCTCCTACTGTGTAGCCACTATTTTAAACTGAACCATGTCTGGCAAAGGACAGTCAACACTTCAGTTCTGAAGGGCTTTTTAAGTAACTGAAAACCTTTGCTGTCAACCTGCTACATAGCATTTTATATATGCCTCCTTCACACCACAGGTCTCTGGGGTTCATCAGCCTTAATGTGAAACTGTCCAAACACTAGAGGTCTTTCAATGGAAAACAGTACTGGCAAAGCAGAAGGAAGCAAAGGAAAGAGACAGTAGGGAGGAAAGATCTGAAAAAGATGAAATCAACCTCTGAGATGCTAAGGGTATTTCTGAACGGTATATTTTTTAAATATGGTAAATATTATTTCTATCTGAAGGGGCTCAACTTCTCTCATTGCTTGAGCATGTGCTGTGATCAAAGAGACAACCACGGTATCAGTTCCAGACTCTTCTTGGTGTGTATCCCAATGGGTCTCCTGCCATAGGCCCTATTTCTGCAACCCCCAGCAAAACCTGGTGAGCAGTTCTGAATGTATTCCTGACTAGGAGGAGTGTTCCTTTGCTCTCCTGTACCCACCTCACACCACAGATGAGATGTGTTTCTTCCTGTTGTAAAGAAAGTCCAGGGCAAAGAAAAACACGGGATCTACCAAGCCTCATTCAGTGATTTCACACAACCCCATTCCTCCATAGCACAAGCCCAACCTCTGTTTCTCAATTTCTTTATCACCAGACAAATTTCCAAGACCTTTCAGTTCACTCAGTGTATCACGCGGAGGACATTATTTACACTCAAATTCCCATTACACACGTGGTGACACATGTCCCCCTGATTCTTGATGTGGCTGAAGAATCACTACAACAGGTTTGTTCTTTCACTAAACTTACTCTGTAGAAGAGGTCACGTACAGCTTTGATAACTATAATACTATTATTTTATCTGCCACATTGAATACATATAATGACAAATATGGAGAGTAAATAATCATCTGTATGTGGCATAGAGGAAAAAGCCAGCACAAGTGTGAAAGAGATGATCCTGTTTACCTCATCTGTGTTACCCTTGAAGAGCATCTACATCTTCTGCCCATCTTCTACCTTCAGTGCTGAGGAGCACAAGAGCACTTTCCAGTCAGACACTTCCAAGCTGTTTTGCAAGTAGAGTAGTCATAGCCCAAATTGAAATACCCTTAAATAGTGTTGTAGGTAAGTAGGGGCTGGCGTCTGCAGGATGGAACAGGGCAGGGACACAGCTTTGGTGAATCCATGGTGAATCATGCATGGAATATGCTGGAAGTCAGGGAGCATTAGGGGCCTCAACAGAGATTATATGTTCATTTACTGGTTAGCATCCATTACTTTATGCACTGTATGTTTGTCTTGTAGTTAGAGCATGTGCTACTGGTCAGAGGGACATCACCTTCAACTGCATGGGTCTTTAATTTGAACAAAAACAGTCATTTGCACAACCTTTATGTTCTGAATGGCTGACCTACTTGTAAAATACAGCTTACCCTGCCAGAAAGCTCAAAAGCTGGAGAGCATATCAAAACTGTTGAAAACTCGTATTTTGTAGATACTCAGGGCCAAATCACCAAACGTGATTAAACTTGTGTAAATCAGTGTCCCAACATCCAACATCCCTGGGCCATTCCAGGCTTGTACTGGGATTTTCACAGCCCCACATCTACCAGTGTTCAAGTAAGGACTGTAAAAATGCAAGCTTCTGGCCTCCTTCTTTATCTTTTGCGGAAGTTAACCACAATAGAAGCTAGTTATTTATACAATACTTTGGGCTGGTCTGGAGGGAAAAAATCAATCACACAGCTGTTTTGGGTTGTTTTTCTCTCTCTTGCTGTGATGCACAAATTAAGCCACTGATTAATCAAACAATTCATTGACAAGAACCCTGATTTATGTTGCGTTAAGTTACAGCATGCAAATATTTGCATAGCACTGGATGTAGATTTAAACACAGACTCCATAAGTATTATTCTTTTTTTAAACCATGAGCATTTTTTAAGCATAATTCAAGTGCAAAACTCAAGCTATTCATCTTTCCTGGTGATTTGAATGGACAGACTGTGGCAAGAGTCAAACTATTTGTGCTAAAACCTTAATCTGATAAATAACTCCAAGGATGATTTTTAAAAGCACAAAGGGCAGTAATGTGCCTTGCTCCCACTAACAGTTCAAAAGAGTTAGGCACCCTGCTTCAGTTTACATTTTTAAAAATCTCCCTTCTTTGTCCTGAAATCTGTGTTGACAGCAAACTCCATTCAGGAAACTCTTCAGAGAGAAGCCAACATGCAGATTCAGACCTTTCTGTGGATGTGCAAAGAACAACCGAGTAAACGGAGATCAGGGAAAGACTGATGTTTTGTAAGCAAGGAAAAAATAAACTTCTCAAGGGAAAAAGTAAAAGGCAAAATTGTCAATAGATTGTCCACAACTCAGAACCTGAAATCTCTTTTAAAATTTAACTGCACTGTGGCACGCATATAATATTATTCAGGCATTAAAATCTCTGCTAAGGTTTTGTTTCTCTTGTCAAAAAAAAAAAAAAAAAAAAAGACTCAAAGGATGCTATGCTCCAAAACAGACCTTTGGAGGGGTAAATCCAGGTCCACATAATCTCTTCAGAGCACTTCATCTCATTCTGACAAGGTGTTCTGCTCATTCTATGGAAATATGTGCTAGATGTGCTTTTTTAATGCAATTTAATTATTTACATTCAAATCTCTTATTTGAAGATGGGTTAAACAGTTATTTGAGCCTTTGTTAGTGGTGCCTTTTTTTTTTTTTTTTTTTTCCCAGCTATTTTGAGGAGATGAATCTAAATTAAATTTTGCTAAACCAGTAGTAAGGTCTAAGCAAGTCAACAATTATTTATTTATCCATCAGATGGGAAGGATAGCTTTTTTTTTTTTTTTTTTTTTTTTTTTTTTTTTTTTTTTTTCCCAGAGGTAAGCCGCATTATTTAGAACATGGCAGAGTTTGTGTCTGGCTTTTACTAATACATGGGAGCACGATGCAACTCCTTTCTTACCTCCCCACTTCTGTTAAATCCTGCGCCCCTTCAGGGCTGTGTTTGGCTGATGTCTGCACTGGGTAATTCTCAGCAGACTGGCTCTCTGGGCTGGTGCTCCCGTGCGAGCAAAGCTGTCGTGACATAAGAGCAATGCCTGCAAGGTGCCCGCAAACAAAGCCATTCTTACTGAGTTTATCTGCATGAATTGGTAGAGCTTGCCCATTCCTGCCCAGTTCTTTTGGCTCAGACACCTTAATACTGACTATATCCCTTGCTATATGCTGAGTAATCTGTTGTGAAAAATGCCTCCAAAGAGGCCCCATTATGCACGCTCTCCTACCAGGCAACATAAAAATCCTGCCTAAATGGCATGCTGATTAAAGTCCCATAAGTTTTTAAATGATTACTTACGTTTCCCAACCATTATCTCATTGCTGAAGCACCTTGCCAGAAGCCTTCTTTGTGGTGAATAATGAAATAATGCAAACTGATGGGACCCAGTGTTGATTTTTAAAGGAAAACAGGCCTCCTGAGATAACAGGATCAATGTAGGTGGTGTGAACTGTTGAAAAAGCTGGTCAACAGACATGTCAGACACACCTTCATCACAGTCCATACAGTGGTATGTCAGAGACCAAAAACCTTTCTGACCTCCCTTGTTGGGCTACCTAGGCAGTGCTGCCATGAGTGTGGAAACAGAGAGGGGAATTGCTCAGTGGAGAGAAGACATGGAAAAATCTCAGAAATATGTAAAGCTTTGGTTATCCATGGCTGTATGTACACTGAGTTATGGATCATCATATCCCACAAATTATATATGTTGCCACCATCCCAAGATCACACTGGGAAAGAACTGCAGCTTGCTTGGATCTCCTGTATATTCTGTGGCTAAGGCTGAGATAAGGACAGAGTGAGGTTCAGGTACAATTTAACATTTTGTTAGGTAGTTTGTGACTTGGCAACAGAATCCAGAAAAACTTACCGATCTTAGATTTACCATTTTGGACATGCCTTTGGCCAGCTATGGTTGAATTAATTGTTCTCTGTACAGTGTTCCAGTTTCTGGTATTTAAAATGAACCAAAAGAGAAGCCTATATCTTAAGACCATCAGCTTTGTGGGGCAACCATCTGACAAAATAGAAAAAAAAAAAAAAGTCAAGAGAAAAAGGTGACAAAGACTTATAAAGCAGTTTTGCTTTTGACTGATACTAGGATTTGTGAATCTGTGATTGCCCAGTTTTCAGTGACAGTGAAAACTCATAGGCAGCTCTTTTTAGGCATATTTCTATTACCTCCATGATTTGGGAATAGCTGTAAAGTCGTAATAAAAATGTGCATAAGCACAAGAGTTAAAAGTAGGTCTACTACTTTCTCTGTCAGAATTGAGAGTTTTCAGAGTGTACTGAAAAACGAGAGCTTTATTGGTTTCCTTTTTGCTTGTTTATTTGCTTTTAAACTTAATTGGACATTGTTCCTATGAAAAACCTTTGACTTAAAGTTACTGCATTTCAGTGCAACAAATTCAGTTGTGAGGCTCAAATCCCAAATGGCATACCAGCTGAAACTTCTCCCAGCGAGGCTTCATCTAAACTAAATCTCGCAAACAACACCCTTTTATTTTGGAGACAGACCCAGGAATGAAATGTTAGAAAAATATGTTGAATTGGGTATATAAGTGTTCTTCGTGTTTAAAGCTGTAGTTCAGGCCTCACTCCACTATGACTTTCCTGTGTAATGTTGACCTCAGTGGTCAATGTGAAAACATGAGAGCTCATTCTGGTACCTAAAATTGAACTGCGTCTGAGTCTAGCTGCCTTAGACCAAGGAAATGACTCAGAAGTTCTTCCTTCCTAACAACAACCTTACATGTATTTGTTGGCTACATGAAGACTGCAGAATGCTTGGGTTTCTACAGTCAGGCCCTCAGGCTTGTATGGAAGTTACTCAGTTTAAAAATTTAAGCAGCCAGTTATTTTCTAAGTTCTGGAGACCCAGCAGAACATTCAAACATGCCTAATGTGCGTAGACTCAATCTTACCCAGCCCAAAGAAATAGAGCTGTCAGCACTGCCAATTTTTGCATTGCTATCAGTTAAGCAAATTTATTTTCGCAGGTTTGAAAGTGGGGAATTGACAGCTCCAGAGACTTGTGTTAAAAAGAGTGTCAGTATAGTGGTGTAACAGATATCCATGAAGTCTGAGAACTGATTGCTGAATGGCCTTATACCAGCAGATATTCATATTGTGATGGCACTCCAGCCATCAAAATATATTCCTACAAAAAGAAATGAAAAATGAAGATTCATAAACAGCTCTGGCCCTCACAATACAGAAAGTACGAATACAATCACTTCTTGAGAATTTCCATAGCAAAATTAGTGTCGTTGCCCATGAGCTTAGGAGATAGTCTATGGATGCCTGAGGAGTTAGCACTCACAACTATCACTTCACAAAATATAGCTTTAGCTGCACCATGTAGAACATTTTGAGGCCATCATGTAGCCTGATATACAAGAATGCAGGGGCCAGATGAAAAGCAAAAGAGATCCTAACTCATGTTGAGAATGACCTGGATTATGGACTTTTTTCCCCAACTTTTTGTCGACAGTGTTTTTTAGTGCACAGAAACAGTTCTGATAGGAGGGACCCACCAAGAACCTCTTTTTCACCTATTACTTTAGACTAGAAACAGCTAAAGCCAGATAGGTACCTCATTCAATGAGATTGTGATTCCAGTTTTGGCCCATACATTTCAACTGTGATGGAATGAAGACAACAGTGACATCGCTGATGTCTGTGTGGCTCCATCCAGCTCCTCGGTGACCAAGTGTGGTTTCCATGGAATATGATGATAATGGTGCAGTTCAACATTTCTGAGCTCTCTTGAATGTACAATAGCACTGGAGCCCTCTCCTGTTTGCAGTAATGTGACTTTGATTTGCTCTCTGGCCACACGAATCACCTCTTTCTATCTGTACACATAGTGCTTTATCGTGTGAAAAAGTGCTCCATCCAAACAATGTGAATTAAAGGTAAAGTAAGTCTAGAGAATTCCTTCTTTGTAATAAGTTATCCATTAAATACCACTTAAGCTTTTCTTGTTTTAAAGCATATGTCAACATAATCTCAAATACTTTTTATAAAGTACTAGTAGTAAGTCATTAAAAATGACAAAAATGTCTTTAATCTATAAAAAATATTTTAATCAACTGAGATATCTTTTTCAACATAACAAAATAAACACAACCCAGACTGGGCTATCTAATCTTCAGCTCACAATGGGATGACTTTACAGCAGAATGTCAGAATCACTGGCTAAATTCATTGGGTGCTTAATGCTCTCAGAAGTTTTCAGGTATGTTTTCATCACTACTGTGGAATATCCTAGTTCTTTTTAAATATTTGCAGATCTCAAATGTTTATATGTTTGTATTTTCTTAGGGGAAAATGCATGTACTTTCAGAAAGGTGCCATGACTGAAAAATAGGAAATAAGTTTTTGCTAGCAATTGATCAAAGTTAAGATAATGATTCCATACCCTTTCTGAGAAGTCATTCTTCAATTCTTTTCCCTTGTTTTGACCAAAGAGAAGAATCCTGATAAAGGCAGAGAAAAGAAGGGTATCTGGTGAAAATCTAGGAGAACGTTGTATTTGTACTGTTTGTCTACTATGATATTCTTTTCTGAGCTCAGTAATAGGGGACAGTTCACTCATGGCAGAGTTAAACACTTAGACTCTTCTAATTTGGGATCTAAACCCTACAGCCTGAGCCTGCGATGAAATCACTGTTTTGGTCATATCCATGTCCAACATTGCAGACGCTTGTCATGAGTTCAAGGACAGCAAAAATCAGATGAATTTGAAATTTCTCCAATTCTGTTTTTGTTTATCGTTGTGGCCAATCATGAAGCAGGACAAAACTTATCCTGCAGAAGATGGAAGGCCATGGTACAGGGCACATACTCGCAGTGTGACACAGGGAAGTGATGGTGTTTCCTGGAGGTCTCACTCTGGAGAGTGGCTCTTAGCTGTAGCCCTCCAGTTATCTTTCAACATGGCCATACTATAAATTGCAATAGATGGCTTTGTTGTAGAAGTCACTCTGTCCTCCCACCTGAGAGCAAAGACATCTTAAAAACCATGGACACCAGCTGGAGTCCTTGAGCACAATGGAGCTTCACAAGGTGTGGGACATGCTCGTCTGTGAAAGACACATAGGTTTTCACTACTTTGGAACAAACTACTTCATGTGTTAAGATCATTACAAATGTTAGAACTTTCCACCTCAAGCAAAGGCTTTCATTGACTTTACTAATTGAGCATATAAAACAAACAAATGTATAGGGGAGGAACATACAACCTCTTCCCTAAATATAAACAGTTTACTGTGTTGTCCAGCAGAGCAGGAAGAAAGAAAGAATTTCAGAAGGTATTCATGTTTCTTAAAACACAGAAGGAATTGCTCAAATGCTATGTTGGTGACAAAAGACACAAGGAGAGAGGAGAATAGAGCAGAGCAGAGCAAAGCAGAGGATGAACCAACCTGTTTTTGAACACATCATCTATTAAAAAATAATCAGATATATCATAGACCATGAAGAACTTGTTCCGTGAAATACACATTTCAGTGTATAAAAGATGATAGCACATGGCAGTTGGATTAGAAAGACTGACCTGAATCTATATGTTTTCATTGTCTGAGGAAGTTCAGTCTTGGATTCTTGTTTTGACCTATTTTGTTCTTTTGGAGACTCTCCACTTTTGCAAGTGATATAGCTTTGATGTTTAAAGAAAATCTGGAGTTCAGAGCAGCGTCCAGATCTTCATAGCAAGTGACAAAGCTGTACAAGAAATGTTATGCAGTGCTGTGTTTTCACCTACAGTCTGCTCATCAATCAGTTACTACTTTGGACTACATCTAAACTGCCAATTTTGGGGCAGCTATTAGTAGTGGTTTAAAAAAGAAATCAGTTAACCCTGCTGACCCCTAGACCAATCAATTACTTATACTATTAAGGCAATATTTTGTCCTAGATCACTGTTATTATTCACTATCCTGTCAAATGGGAAATTCAGAAATATTTTTTACTATCAAAAGATCAGTTTTCTTGTTTTGTTTTGGTCTTGTGTTGAAATAGTGCATTAAATATGATAAGATGTTAAAACTTATTCTCCACAGAAAATCAGTTCCAGTCTATCAGGTACTGGACAAAGATACCTACCATTTCTCCTTGCACAGCTCTGGCCATTGGATAAGCAATGTTAATGCATTGTTCAGAGAGATACAAAAACCACGGTCAGTACATGAAAAAAATAAATATATTTTTTTATATCAGACCTCACTCCATTATTTTTCTGTTTAATCTGTGCCATACGGTAAAAACATAATCATATGCTGTAGTGTTGGGGTTTTGCTGGCATTTGTTCAAAATGACATGGATAATTCAGTTGTGACTTATTTTTTTTAACTGAGATAGGATAATCTTGTGATGGGACACTGGAGTAGGACTCAAGAGGTTTAGAATAAATCCTCAATTCAGCCCATCTTCCCTGGTGACTTTGAGTGAATCAGTTTACCTCAGTTCAGAAACATATTCAAACGTGTGAATTGTTCCACCTTCATGCAACCAAATATTTGTGTGCAAGGCCATATTCAAGCACATGTTCATGTCCTATTGACTTCACGTACACTGAATATTTATTAAATATCTATGTTTTCTGATGAACTAGAATAGAAATATATGTTCTATATATTCCCTCTTGATAAAACAGGAGTGATATACACCATATAAAATCTTTTACTTGTCTTTCCTATTTTAGGCACAGTTTGGGATAATCACATACACACAATATTAGTATTTTAAATCTAATATTTATTTATTACTCTGAATTCATGAGGACTAACAAAGGAATGAAGTAACCCTAAACATAACGATAGCTGTTATAAACCAGCTATTAGACTAAACTCTTGGTTCCAGATCTGCCTGGGAGTTTATGAACAATAAGCAGTAGAGTGGGTACTTAATTATTTCCAATACAAATAATAAGCTATTACTACTTTTAAATTCCATCTTCTCAGTTATTAAAATCAACAACAACAACAAAACAAAACAAAAATCCAGCAAAGCCTATTGATAAAGTGGCCAATGTTTAGACCTGAACAGTCTAACCCATTTGTGGTTGTCCAAAACACTAAGCATTTTTCTTACTACAGGGAAAACAGCAGAACACAGCTATAAATGGTGATTGCAGTTATTTCTGAGTAACACAATAGTTGTACCTCAGTGTAATATACAACATGGTTAGAAAAAAATAATACATTGAAAGGTGGCCTGCCTGGTTTTAGAATTACTTCAATTCAGACTAATCTGTATTTTATATGATGAGACCATAATAAAGTGCAAAACTCCACATAAAAGTTTATGATAATAATGACTGTGGTTCACAATGTGTGCTTGATCTCCATTCATATTCCATATTTTATTGTATGATAATTATCAAATACTTCTTTATTGTGATCCTTGTTTCCTTTCATTCTTCTCATAATTGAACAGAAAAGATATCAACAGAGGTATTTCTATCATTTAGATATATAAATAGAGTTGGAAATCTCTGAATGTAATTACCCCAAGCTTTTGCTAAGCTTTTGTAATCACAGTGTCCAATGATGGACAAATTTAGCTTTCATTCAGACCAGTTATGGAAACTGAACTTCATAGATTTCTCTCCTCACAAATTTCATCTATTTTGTGTGTTTTTAATGGGGTATCTAATATGTAACAGCAAAGTTTTGCTCATCATTCTGGCATAACCAAATGGACAATATGATAATTATACTTTTTCTCTCTTTTTTTTTTCTTTTCTTTTCTTTTTTCCTAGCAGATAGTTGATGCTTTACTGCTTACCAGCAGTGAAACAATCAGTAATGCTACGTCTTGATGCTGCAGCCCAAAGGAGGAGCTAGATCTGCAGTGCTGACTGATAGAAGGAAGTTTAGTTGATTTCCTTGGGACTTGAAACACTGAACAAACACAGGATCACCATCAAGGACTGAAGGCCAACCACAAGACTTGTCCAGGAGAAAAAAAAAATGGGTTCGAGGCACTTTTTGACACTTGAACTGAAATATGGACATCACAAAGAACTATCCAGTGGAGAAACAGAGCTCTGCATAGATATTATGGCATGCAGAGTAGTTGAAGAGACAAAGAAAGAGTTGACCTTAGCTTTGCCCACCTTCCAGTACACCCAACACCTTGCTCAACAGTAGTCTTAGGAGAGATAGGGAGGCCCAGGTGGGCTGTGTTGTGCTCTGCCTAAGGACAGTAGGCTAGTGCTGAGGTGGGCCTTCTGGTCTATCTGATCCCTGGTTGGGAAGGGGACAAGTGCTATCGTGTGTTGCTGAGATAACACCTGACTATGGTTGCACTGGGACCTGCAGTAATTTCAGCCTACCGATGTGTCATTTTTGAGGAAAGTAATGGAAAATCCAGGCAAGCTGTTACTTTCTTTGGCTGAGGGATTGCTTCTCAAGATCCTTCTTCATGCTCAAAGGTAAGTATGTGATAATATCAT